>NC_064626.1:844342922-844991137 GCF_023864275.1 Schistocerca cancellata
TGAAAATGAACAGACTTCCGGAAGTGATTCAAAACTTTCCTTGATTTGGTCACAGACTAAGCTGAAAAATTGATAACAGCCAGGAAAACGGCATTTTATGGACGGCAATATACCTCTCTGTAGAAATGGCATGCTTAGTCTAATTCAGAGTTTGTTTATCAGTTCATTTACATACACTTGGGAATTTCCTGGTACACCTATTAATGTATCGAGTTCGGTAGCTAACAGGAGCAGGCTTCGGCGTCCCGCCAACGGCTAGGATTTCTCCTGCCCGTATACTTTCACCCAAAAATCGAAGTTGCTATTTTTGCTCGAGACTTACTTGTAGAAAGAATGTGGTTAGACGTTTCGCCAACCTGAGAGTGTCTTCCAGAAACTAGCAGGTAGAGAAGGAGCGCGTGAAGCAGGGCCTTCGATAGTCGCAGCAGACACACCACCGAGATCGTGTGCGCACCGCCCGGTGTAGTTCGCCGGATGGCGTATTACCTCAGCACGTCGTTCGAATACAAAATCACTCATTTGTGGAAAGATCTCTACTCCCCCAATGCAATTAAAATTCTCGTTACGTTGTGATAGACTTTCTGGTCACGTTTAATCTCTTTCATTACATCCAGCAGTCGCGATGCTAAAATAGTCGACATTTCGATCGAATTGCAGCGGCCATCCTCAGGACATAGAATACTTCAGGAGATGATTGGGTGCTACAGTATGTTGTGTTTCTAGCAGTGTCATAAGACCACCGATATCAAAATTGTTAAATTATAGTGGACCTAAAATAACACTGGTCAGTGTTAGGAGAGGGCGAACAGGCATGTGGCAGAATATTCGTGGGTTACACGGCTTGCTGGTGATCTGTAGCTACCAACCGGCAACAAATTTGTGAGGCCGGGTTATCTTATTGTTAGTCACGGCAAAACGACGCCGTTTCGGCACGCGCTCTTTGATTAACAGGTCACTGTAGGGCAGGGCTTAACAACTGGCCGGTTTTGAGCGCGCGTACTCGCGTCTGCTCAGGCACATGCTCGCGAGCAGGTGCAAGGTCGCGGAGAAGGGAGGGAGGGGAGGGAGGGGAAATGCGCGCGCACGTTTGAATGTGATCTCGCGTTCTTAGCAGATTTAATTAGCCATCTGAATACTTTGAACAGTTTACTACAAGGTAAAGATCTGCTAATTACTCATTTCATAGATCGAATACGAGCTTTTAAAATGAAATTGACACTTTGGGTGAGTCAGATGGAAACAGGAAATCTAGCTTATTTTCCTAAATTATTATCCATGCAAGATATTCACAAAGACTGTGAACGTTATTCACATAGTTTAGTTGATCAGCGCTTTCAAGATCTGACAGCGCTAGACAGTGATTTTGATCTGTTCTCTCCATATTCAGCGAATATTTAAGAGATTCGTCCTGAGCTGCAGCAAGAAATTATTGACCTGCAGTGTGACAGAGAATACAGAGACAAATTTCAGAACAAGAAAAACATTTTGGAATTCTACAGACACTTCCCTCAGGATAGATTTCCTCGTTTGCACAAACTGGCGGCTACAATAATATCAATGTTCGGTTTCACGTATGTTTGTGAACAACTGTTCTCTGCAATGAAATGTAACAAGACGCGCCTGAGAAACGCATTGTCTGATCCAAATTTAAACTGCACGCTGCGCCTAAAATGGACAAGAACAATTACTCCGAACATAGACGCAATTGTAAAGGGCAAAAAGTACAAGATAACCGAGAATCCCACACTTCAGTGACACCTTTTATTGTGTAACAGTTCACAAATTAATGCGAATGTAGAGGCATACACTAAGCTAATAAAATTATGTGGCACGTGTACATTCTCCTTTATTTGTTTCATTTGTCGCAGTAATAATTCGTGAGCGATATCCCTGCAGGTGGCCGCGGATTTACATTGACTGGCGGCAGCTGTTGTGTGCCCCACGTGACTCTCCCCACTCTCCGCTCTGGTCCGGTAGTGGGGGTAGCGTGCTCGCGCTGCTCCATGCTCTCGTCTTGCTGCTCACAGCTTGCTCCGCGAGCACGTATATTGTGAAGCCCTGCTGTAGGGTCTGTTGAGGCCGCAGCCGCGCCATCACACTCGGTCCGTCGTACCGGAACCACTGGTAGCCATGAGTTACTGGCAACCAGGAGTCTTTAGTGGTTCTCTCTATTAATTTTGTGAGGCTGCATATCATTTCAGTAGCTTATCTTATATTGCGTGAACGAATCCATGGCTGTCTTTCAGTAGCCTATCTTATACTGCGTGAACGAATCCATGGCTGTCTCGCAAGTACTCGAGCTTTTTGAAATTTTTTACGAAGCGCACAATCATGATGATGCTCCGCAAGTGCCGAATTTTGTGCTGTCCCAGTCAAACTTAGCGCCCATGCTCTTCACTGAGCTGGTTACTAGACATTACGGATACCCTAATGTAGGCAAAACAACACTTACAATGTATATCGTGTACGCCTACACTTTTGTTTCATCTCTGCACAGGAATATTTGTAAATCCAAGATTGTTCAAATGGTTCAAATGGCTCTAAGCACTATAAGACGTAACATCTGAGTCACCAGTCGCCTAGACTTAGAACTCCTTAAACCTAACTAACCTAAGGGCATCACACACATCCATGCACGAGGCAGGATTCGAACCTGCGACCGTAGCAGCAGCGCGGTTCCGGACTGAAGCGCCTAGAACCGCTCGGCTACATCGGCCGGCTTCAAAGATTGTTCTTTTTTAATTTAAGTTGTAGGTTCTGAGCCCCAGCTTACTAAATTATTGTTTCGTTGTGAACACTGCATTTCTTTCACACACATAAATAAATTAAAATACGAGTAATTAAAAAAATAGCAGTTTTTATAAACTAAAGTTTGTTACAATTTTGAATGAGACAATTTGAGTATACCTCATCTTATATGACACCAGTCTCTTACACGTTAACGTTTTATTAATGACGTAAGGGATCTTTCATTGTTCACCGATCTCCAGTGTCTGCAATTGTGGAGGAAATTAGAAGTACTAAGGTGTCAGTTGCTGATAACTGGACTGAAAGTTGAAACCTAACACAAATTGGGAAGCATTTTCACGTACGAAGTTGTGAAGGATGAAGAGAACGGTTCTCATGCAGTGAAATCCCAGAAGTGAGAAGGGACTTCCCGGACAGGACGCTGACGCAAGCGGCATGGGCGTTGACTCGCCAGGCTGTGAGGAACGAGTGTGAATGGCAGGCGGAAATAACTGGCCTGGCATTGGAGCAGTCTATATATGACAGAGCCAGGCTCTGCAAAACTGAATACACATTATGTAAATTGAAGGTGGAGGGGGGAGAAAATATAGGAAAGGGAAGGGGCTATTGACGTCAGCTGCATCGGGTCCTTACGCAGAATCTGCGGCGACGAGTGAAAGTACGTGCCGGACGGGAATTCGAACGCAGGACCTCCCGCTTACTAGGCAGTTTCGTTAGCCACTGCGCTACCCAGTTTATCGCAGTTGCGCGAACTATCTCGGCACGCCTGTCGATCGACTCTCATTCTCACCCAGCGCCACCTATCTGCAGCCCGTCATGTCCTCCGTGGTCGCTACTTCGAGATTCCCGCAGAAGGCCAGACGTAATTGTGCATCCGCACTGAAATATGATGGATTCATTGCTCATCAAGGCGAACCAGTTATGTGAACGCGTAGTGCCTGTGAGACCAGGCACCACCCATTCACATAAATCTGAATACGCCTCCAGCATGGAAACTCAACGGCGCATCCGACTCGCACACCATCGAAACAGTGTGAAATCGATACGATTGCACCAGCCTCGAAACAACTCGACAGTTGCTGAGAAATGTGAAAACGGGAGAAGACAGTAGGAGGTCTGAGTTGATGAATGACGCGTGCTCGAAAAAAAAGGGTCTCGTAATTGGTAACACACTGTCCCTGGAAGTGGTCTTGATTCGAATCCCAGTAGAGCATATAGTTTCAGCTTGAAGCACTTTTATTCATCAGTCTTCTGACTGCTTTGACATTATTCGCACCAGAGACAAAGGAAAAAAATGCGCATCAGATGAAACTCTTTAGTTTAAAGGTAAAAGGAAGAAGTACAAGAATGTAAAAGATGTCAAGAGTAGCAAGGCGCTTCCACTACTTAGAGATGAAATTAAAAGAAGTGTAGAGGAACGAAAATGAAATTGCTTAAAGTTTACGAAAATGAAAGTCAAATATGACGGCCTGGAAGATAATGTACACTTGTCAAATATGATGCAGAGCCAACTTCTGACTCTTATAAGCGCGAATCCCCCCAGGGAATGTATGCGTATCAAAGATGAATCATGAATCGTTGGAAGAGATCTATTAAAACTGTCGGTAATATTGAAGTATGGCGATTGTGGAGGGCTTGAAAGACGGACTGTTTCATCCTTATGCTTGTTAAACCATCAGTGGCGACATTATCATCTTGGAAGATGTAATTTTCTGCTGATAACAATACCTGCGCTACTGAATAATCATGGTGATCTACTATTCTTCGTACACTACAGCAAATATTATGTGTTTCCTATAGTAAGTATTCTGTGCTTACTATATGAAGAACAGAATACTTGCTGTTCTCGATACCGTGTATGTCCCGCTGTGTAGAACAATGTCGAGTTTTATTGGTGCAGGGAGAAAGCAAGGAATATAGAAAAGAAGGAAGATTTAAGTTGAACGTCCCGACGAGAGACGAAGCGCGGTATCAAACTGCGGAAGGAAACTGAAGGAAATCGACCGTCGTTTTCGAAGCAATCATTCCGCTATCTTCCCTAGGAGATTCAGGCTTATCACTGGACCTCCTCGCTCGACAGCAAAGATTCTGCGCTCGATATTGTCTCCTCCATGCCGCGTATTTCTTGCTGTCCGGTACCGTGTAAAAGTTGATTCCAGTCACTACGTTGAATGTTTCCAGATTTGGCTATTATTTCTCTAGAAAGAATACTTAATATTCGTCTGTTTTAAAAGAGAGATGGCAATACCAGCTCTATCGCGTGCGTTTTGTTCACAAAAGTTTCCGTTGCTTGTTACTGACATCGTGTTTTGTAGATGTCTGCAAAACTCAGGAGTCACACTCGTGGCGGAGCTGTTGTTCTTAGAGATAAAAACAGCGTCAGAGATCGGGAGAGCAGCCTGCATCAGTGAATTCTCATTTTTCCATGAGTGTAGTGCTTAGCATTCGAGCTTTTTCCAGGAACTAAGTCTGCTGTTGTGATACCAGATACAACAGCCCTAGTTACCGCTACTAGAATTGCAACAGTTAGCGTGGTTACACCAAGTAAGCAGTCACTGACAATTTCGCCATTGATGAAAGTTTGTAAGATTTGATACGATACCAGATCGACACAAAACCATAAGCATCAGACACTTACTAGTGGCTCTCTAGAGACGCTAACGCACAAAAGAAAGCAAAATTTCAGTCGGAAAACAAGCTCACAATTTTCATGCAAACAAAGAGACTTACATGATACGGTCGCGGGAGAAAACTCTGAGTTGTGCTTTGGTATGGCGCAGTGGATATGCTGTTGGACTCCTATGCAAAAGATCACGTGTTCGAGACTCCTCTTATGCGTGAATTTCAATTTCTGTGTCTAGTTCTAGTATCTTCTAGGTGTGTCAAGAAGTAATGTTCTGGAATGTTCTGTAGGTGTGTGTGTGAGTGCGCGCGCGCGTAATCTTCCGACCGGAAGCAGTTCGCTTCGTGCTCTTGTGTACACCCGGACTTAAGTATTCAATATTTCTTCGTTGAGTTAAAACTAGTGTTCCTTATTCACCAAGCTACGTCAAAGGACATCCGATTCTCTCTAGCTACGTGACATTATTCTGGTGGAGGTGCCGGGTATTTCGAGTTCTGATGGCGTGCATCGGTGCCGACACAGTGGCTCCCATCAGGCCACGACAGAGCTGTTGTTTACGTGGCGAGAAGCCCGAGTTCGAGCCATACTCCATTCAGTGGAAGCTCTCGGCGACTGAAGAAGACGAGATAACCGAAATGGTGTCAGCCGTTTGCCAATATATAAGACATGCAATGGTGTTCTCTGGATATGATGGCCAAGACCCAAATACGTGGTTAATGGGATGCGAACGTATGGTCAACTTCGACAAGTGGGACGAAATGGTATACTTGGCTAATGCATTTTTCTACTTGGAGTGCACCTCCCAGCAGTGGTATGAGAACAACAAGGAAAAGCTGCGAAACTGGGAAATATTCCAGAGGGAATTACAGAAGTATTTTGGAGGCACCTTGAAAGGTGGCTACACTGAGTCACAGCGCCAGAGATTGCGGCAAAGATTATTATTCCCCCCTCCACTGGGCAGTAGTAGTTCAGAGGATGTCGAGAGCAGTTGTTGTTCTGTTAGGCGACAGACTAGACGCTGTTCGGTTGGTGTAATGTATAGATGGAAGAAGTAGCAATTGTCAGAATATTTTTGAGAAACGAGATGGGCTTTTGATTTATGATGCTGGTGTAATGGAATATTTTCGTCAATATATAATGAGGCAAAAAGGTATTACAGTTTTCTTTAATGACAATCCCTCTTGCTCACAGGTACAGTCAACAAAGCATCTGGCTCGTGTTCATTTATTAGACTTGTAACTCTGGTTTCTAGAATTTCTGGTTTTTCAATTAGTTCATTGTAAATGGTGTTTAAAATATTTTGTCGTATTGAGAAAGAACCGAGCCAGATACATGTACACTCCTGGAAATGGAAAAAAGAACACATTGACACCGGTGTGTCAGACCCACCATACTTGCTCCGGACACTGCGAGAGGGCTGTACAAGCAATGATCACACGCACGGCACAGCGGACACACCAGGAACCGCGGTGTTGGCCGTCGAATGGCGCTAGCTGCGCAGCATTTGTGCACCGCCGCCGTCAGTGTCAGCCAGTTTGCCGTGGCATACGGAGCTCCATCGCAGTCTTTAACACTGGTAGCATGCCGCGACAGCGTGGACGTGAACCGTATGTGCAGTTGACGGACTTTGAGCGAGGGCGTATAGTGGGCATGCGGGAGGCCGGGTGGACGTACCGCCGCATTGCTCAACACGTGGGGCGTGAGGTCTCCACAGTACATCGACGTTGTCGCCAGTGGTCGGCGGAAGGTGCACGTGCCCGTCGACCTGGGACCGGACCGCAGCGACGCACGGATGCACGCCAAGACCGTAGGATCCTATGCAGTGCCGTAGGGGACCGCACCGCCACTTCCCAGCAAATTAGGGATACTGTTGCTCCTGGGGTATCGGCGAGGACCATTCGCAACCGTCTCCATGAAGCTGGGCTACGGTCCCGCACACCGTTAGGCCGTCTTCCGCTCACGCCCCAACATCGTGCAGCACGCCTCCAGTGGTGTCGCGACAGGCGTGAATGGAGGGACGAATGGAGACGTGTCGTCTTCAGCGATGAGAGTCGCTTCTGCCTTGGTGCCAATGATGGTCGTATGCATGTTTGGCGCCGTGCAGGTGAGCGCCACAATCAGGACTGCATACGACTGAGGCACACAGGGCCAACACCCGGCATCATGGTGTGGGGAGCGATCTCCTACACTGGCCGTACACCACTGGTGATCGTCGAGGGGACACTGAATAGTGCACGGTACATCCAAACCGACATCGAACCCATCGTTCTACCATTCCTAGACCGGCAAGGGAACTTGCTGTTCCAACAGGACAATGCACGTCCGCATGTATCCCGTGCCACCCAAAGTGCTCTAGAAGGTGTAAGTCAACTACCCTGGCCAGCAAGATCTCCGGATCTGTCCCCCACTGAGCATGTTTGGGACTGGATGAAGCGTCGTCTCACGCGGTCTGCACGTCCAGCACGAACGCTGGTCCAACTGAGGCGCCAGGTGGAAATGGCATGGCAAGCCGTTCCACAGGACTACATCCAGCATCTCTACGATCGTCTCCATGGGAGAATAGCAGCCTGCATTGCTGCGAAAGGTGGATATACACTGTACTAGTGCCGACATTGTGCATACTCTGTTGCCTGTGTCTATGTGCCTGTGGTTCTGTCAGTGTGATCATGTGATGTATCTGACCCCAGGAATGCGTCAATAAAGTTTCCCCTTCCTGGGACAATGAATTCACGGTGTTCTTATTTCAATTTCCAGGAGTGTATGAGGCTCAGCTGCTCTTCAATTAACGTCTCAGCGTTTGCTATGCCCATGTGTCCTGGAAGCACCTGTAGCTCTTTACAGCAATTAATGTCCAAGGCGTACCAAAAGCACCATGGTAAACACCGGTTATTTACATACAAGATAATGGACACAGTCATTGCGAGCAATACGTCCTGAAGGGGGAGCTCGAGCCACGGCCTGCAGGAAGTATCACTACGTCAAAACCTGATTGGCTGGAGACAGTTATTTAGGGGCTAGAACCAGCCCCGAAGTTCAGTTCACTCCAGATGCCGACCTCGTATACTTCGACCGCTGAAGATTACGCCTTCGTCTCTGAATTGGACTCTTCCTAGTGTGTGTGTGTATGTTACCACGAACCTTTGTGAAAAATTAGAAGTGAACTTTTGTTTGCCTCAATTAGGAGACTTTTACTGGTATCGTTATTGTTACTTTTTCGTTTGTTGTTCAGTCATCAAACTTGTGAACTTACCTCAATAAAAGTTGTGTTTGTGAAAAATTGCGAATTGTTAGTCACAACACAAGTGGCGGAGAGTTGGTGCCTGCATATGTCTTCCTCATGGCGGAAGTTGTACTTCTGGTCCAAAGTGTGCACGACTTACTTCAAGGTTTTCAACAGTTTTGCAAGAAATCTCAGGATACACAGGAACGTTTATTTACGGAACTCTTGCAAAACAGCCCGGTTCCGCCGCCCCCGCCGTTTCCCGCTTTCAACGAGGATGCTGAAGAGTGGGAAACATACGAGAAGCGGCTCCAGCTGCATTTTCAAATCCACCAGGTTGTCCAGGAGGGTGCTCGGCGTTCCTACTTTTTGTTCTGGAACCAGTCCAGAGTGTATGTTCTCTTGACGAAACTCCAACCTCAACCTCCGGGTTTTTTCACTTTCTCCCAGATTTGTGAGGTTCTCGTGGCTTACTACCGACGACGGGCTCAAATGGCTCTGAGCACTATGGGACTCAGCTTCTGAGGTCATTAGTCCCCTAGAACTTAGAATTACTTAAACCTAACTAACCTAAGGAAATCACACGCATCCATGCCCGAGGCAGGATTCGAACCTGCGACCGTAGCGGTCTCGCGGTTCCAGACTGCAGCGCCTAGAACCGCACGGCCACTTCGGCCGGCTACCGACGACGGTTCCACGTGTTGGCTGCCCGGGTCGAATTTTATCAATATCGCGAGAAGGTTGGCCAGTCCCATCGCCAGTGGGCAGCGGAACTGCAAGGTCTCACCCGGAGATGTCACTTCAACACACGAGTCTCCAAAGAATCCTACGCGGACCAGATGACCCGCGACCACCTCATCCAGGTCGCCCCTGACGCGACTTTCCTAGTCTGGACCAGATCATTGATCTAGCATTCAAGTACGAAATCTATACGGCGGCCGACAAGCGTTTGGAATCCTGGGCGGAAGAGGCGGCCCTCCGCGACCACGACGCCTCGGAGCCCGTCGCATCGCTGGCGGAGGTCGAAGACGTTGCCGCCGTCCGTTGCGATGACCGGCGCCGGCCGTCTTGTTCTGCACAGCGTCGACAGGGCAGCCGCCCTGTCCAGGAATTCGCGCCCTCGGACGGCTCGGCGGGTCCGGCGCAGACCGTCGGTGCACGGAGGCCCCCGGGCCCTCGCCAGCGCCGCCAGCTCTGAATTGGACTCTTCCTAGTGTGTGTGTGTTACCACAAACCTTTGTGGAAAATTAGAAGTGAACTTTTGTTTGCCTCAATTAGGAGACTTTTTCTGGCATCGTTATTGTCACCTTTTCTTTTGTCGTTCAGTCATCAAACTTGTGAAGTTACCTCAATAAAAGTTGTGTTTGTGAAAAATTGCGAATTGTCAGTTACAAACCACGTTATACACCCCAATATCTTAACACCTCTTCTTCAGTGTTTCGCTGTTAGCACGACACATGATGGCAGGTAACGGTCTCCAGATATGTGCCAAACCCGAACCCTTCACTCAGATTGCCACAGGTAGAAACTGATTTATCACTCCACGTAACTCGTCTCTAGTCGTGGAATGTTCAGTGGCGCTTCTCATTAAACCAACTCAAGCGTGCTTTACAGAAATGTGTGGCTTATGAGGAGCTCTTTGATTATTATTTTTAACTCCCTACATGCAGCCATTGTGCTACATGTAAGGCTAGTACCACTTTGGAACTCACAAACGACTCCTTCTGCTGATTTCATGTTATTTTTTTACAACCACCATTCGCAATGTTCGACGTGCTCTGTTTGTCAGTACATGAGATTTGGCAAGTATTGGTTTAGCTGTGTTCGTTATTTCGCGTTTGCACTTCACAATCACCAATGGCCGGGCAGCTTCAGAAGGGCTGAAATATTCCTGATGGATTTCTTACACAGACACTGACACAGACACTGACCTCTCTTCACCGACACATATGCTGGTACTGCTATTCTATTGACAACACAATACTCCTCGAGGCGTGTGAATCTGCATCCCGTCGCATTTTCTGATCAGTTTCGAGTTACTTAGTGATGTTCGTATACTTTTGATCAGATAGTCTATATTGCCATAACCATGTGACATCGGTCTAATGTAATACTGCGTTAGTACATGAGGGCTGGCATACTCATCAAGCTTATAGTTGACTACGTGTGACCACTACAAGGAAAGATCACTGCGTTGCGTACTATTCGCATTATAGCCCCTTCACATCTGCACTTGCCATCCGAGAAAAAGTAATGGAATTCCTGCGACAATGTGTGTCATCCCACAGCAATGGTTGGGGAGTAACAGCAGCCAGACTAGAGAATTGCCATCTCTTGCACAGGCTGCCATTAACACCGCAATTCGAACGGCTACGTTCGGAGAGGTGCTGTGATCAGAAAGCATGGACTGTAATGAATGACATCGCATTGTATTCAGCGATGAACTGCGGTACTGTACTATATCGGATGACCACCGTCGGGAAATGTGGCGGCAACATCGGGATTATTCCCATTCTTCCAGTGTTCTGGAGAGGCACAACACTATTACTTCTGACGTCATTGTGCGGGGAGCTGTTAAGTATAACTTCAGACAAATGGAGCACTGCTCGCCCACACATGGCTCGTATCTCTATGAACTGTGTATGTGGTTTTGAGCTAATCCCGTGGTCTACATCTGTATCTATTTTCTGCACATCACTGTGAAGTGCAGGGCAAAGGACACGTCCCATTGTACCAGTATGGAGCCCAGGGGAATGACTGTTTAAAAGCCTTTGTGCGTGCTGTAACTAATTTAATCTTGCTGTCCTGATCCTTATGGGAGGGAGCGCTGTATAGTGGGTTGTAATATATTCATAAAGTCATCATTTAAAGCTGGCTCTTGAAACTTTGTTAGTAGGTTTTCCGGGGATAGTTTCTGTCTATCTTCAAGTGTGTGCCACTTTCTCTCTTTCAACATCTCTTTGACACTGTACCGAGGGCCAAACAAACATGTGATCGTTCATGCTGCCCTTCTCAGTATACGTTCATTTTTCCCTTTTAGTCTTATCTGGTAAGGATTCCACAAACAAGTGATTTTTAACAATCTTCTTTGTAGATTGCCTGCACTTCTCTAGCATTCTACCAACAAACGCATGCCCGTTAACTGCTTTAGCCACGATTGAGCCTATGTGTTCGTTCCATTTCACGACCCTACAAAGTGGTACACGCAGGTATTTCCATAAGTTTACCGATTCAAATTGTATACCGTTGTCACTCTAGTCATAGGATACTACGTTTCATTGTTATATGATGTGCACAAGTTTACATTTATGAATAGTTGCCGACTATTTTGAAATCTTATCAAAATCTGACTAAATATGTAGCTTCTTTCAGATACTTTCATTGTAGATAACTGCATCATCTGCGAAAGTCTGAGGTTACTGTTAATATTATTGGCAGGGTTATAAATATACAACGTGCATAGCAAGTGACTCAACATATTTCAGTGGGGTACATCCGAAGTTACGTAAGATCCGTCTCCAGTTGAACACGAGTGAGACCAGTTCGGTCGTCATTTTCGTCCTAGTGCCAGTGTCTATGGTACAAGAACCAGTTACAACAATTGCCAGCCAATCTGTCTCAGAAAAGACTACAACGGCTTTATGACACCCTTCCCAATCGTATCAGTGCATTAATCCAGGCTTGAGGGATTGCAGCTTTCAAACTGGTAAGTGGGATCATACTGCTAAGTTCTTTGTAAAATTGCTAGATTTTGTTAACTGAAATAACATGACATATCTTCTCATCCCGTGAAGTTGTATTTCGTTTCCTCCTCTTCTTCAGGGAGCTTCAAATTTTTGTCAGACTGTGTATGTTGGTAAATTTAGCTTTATTACACTACAAGAGTACAAATAGATGGTAAAACGAAGTACGCTAGGCACTACTCCCATTATAATTCTTCTGGGTTTACTGCCGCGTCGTCTTACAAAATAATTAAAATACTAAAATGAACCGACGTTTCGGCCAAGTTACAGCAACCTTCCTCAGTTACTGAAGCACTCACTACCAAGCTAATTCATCTTTGCCCTGAGTTAGACAAGTGCAACACCGCCAAAACGTCGACTTATTTTAGAATTTTGAGTATAAGATGGCGCTGCAGTACACCCCGAAGGATTTTGATGAGACTGGCACTGGCCGCGAGAGCCTACGTATTTACAACTCGGTACTATTATTTACGCTCTACTTTGTAGTATCGACCTATGACGGAAGTGACTGAAGTTCTTGATTGTACACAGTTGAAATTCATTAACATCATTGTTTGTTCTCTATGGCTATATAATACAAGAGTTGGCCTCGAAAAGTGCTCCGAAGCCTTAGCCGGGAAGCTGTGTAATAGCTCACTCCTGGTCTTCGATTATATTTTTGCGAAGGCTCCAAGGACAACGATGCATGGGACCTAAAGAATGGCGCAGCTTGGGGGAACGCCGATTTTCCCACTTGGTGCACGCTTGAGTTACCCTCAGCTCGATAGTAGCGTGTCACTCTTCGATGTGTTTCCACTGACTATTTTAGATTTCGAGAATTCCTTGGGTGAAACCAACGGGCTCTACTGCGAGTTGTGGCGGGGCATCCCCCTCCAGCATTGCTTTTCCTCAACGGTAGTTGCCGATACCAGTGTCATGTTTCGAATTCTGGACACGTCAGTATTATCTCAGTTGCTTTTCTGAAACCTTTCATGTAATTTCATACATAGTATGTTACATTTGACGTTAAAATTTATGAAAAGGAATTATCTTATAAAATATTTTAGTTTCGATGCTATAATCGATAAGTACTAGCTATGAATGCACAGTAAAAACTATTTTTTAAGAAACATTTGAAGTTACGAATTACTGGCACACTTATAATTTCTATTGTCAATTACGCAATCCTGTACTGTTTACTATGTTTATTTCTGGATTAATTTATGAAATGGCTGGCTCTGAGCACTCTGGGATTTAACTTCTGAGGTCATCAGTCCTCTAGAACTGAGAACTACTTAAACCTTCCTAACCTAAGGACATCACACACATCGATGCCCGAGGCAGGATTCGAACTTGCGACCGTAGCGGTCGCGCGGTTCCAGACTGGAGCGCCTAGAACCGCTCGACCACCCAGGCCGGCTAATTTATGAAATAATAATTGAAATTAATAATGTAACAGAAATTAATAATGTAACAGAATAATGTAACAGAAACTAGAAAGTTTACCGTAATCTTCGCTTTTCTCAAGTCTTCGCAAAAGACTTTCCTTATTATTTACTTGGACTGGACATTGTTTAATGTGGACAATAGATGGAAGTAGGAAGGAGGGGGGAGAGTACAGAGTCGAACATCAGAGGCAAGTCGCTCATACTCCATCGAAGAAGTAGTACTTCAGGAACTTTGTTATTGCTTATGTACTCTTCTTTTAGCATCCCTTCCAAAAACTGGGAATCAGGTAACCCGAGTATACAACTAGGTGCTGAGCACCTGATCGCTGCAGGGAGAAGACCTCTTACGAATTTCGGCCAGTGCGACCAGCGGTGAGTTATTGCTCTGCCTCCTCTCCTGACCTCCACCATGCGTACCTTGATGTACAAAACGTGAAGACAAATGTAACGGCCTTATGACACATCTCGATGAAGCTTGACCCATATATAGAAAGAACCACTGTAGTATAGTACCGAAAGTAACTGAAGGAAATAAGAAATGACACAAACAGGAATGACATTTTTATTCAAAGACAATAATTACGCTGAAGTCGCGGCGATTTATGATGGTCCCCTGGATATTAAAAAAGCTAGAACATGGTTCTTAATAGGGTGAGTGATCACTACGGACAGCAGCGCATGCTCTGCAACGTGCTCCAATGGTTATTAAAGATTTCTTCCGACAGGGCGTTCCACTCTCCCACCAGCGCGGCTGACAACTGCTGGGTGGTTGTTGGTGCGCGTGAAAGTGCTGCAATAACTCTCCGCATACCATCTCAACGTGCTCGATGGCATTAAGTCTACATCTACATCTGCATCCATACTCCGCAAGCCACCCGACGAAGTGTGGCAGAGGGTACCTTGAGTACCTCTATCGGTTCTCCCTTCTATTCCAGTCTCGTATTGTTCGTGGAAAGAAAGATTGTCGGTTTGCCTCTGTGTGGGCTCTAATCTCTCTGATTTTATCCTCATGATCTTTTCATGAGATATACGTAGGAGGGAGCAATATACTGCTTGACTCCTCGGTGAAGCTATGTTCTCGAAACTTCAACAAAAGCCCGTACCGAGCTACTGAGCGTCTCTCTTGCAGAGTCTTCCACTGGAGTTTATCTATCATCTCCGTCGTAACGCTTTCGCGATTACTAAATGATCCTGTAACGAAGCGCGCTGCTCTCCGTTGGATCTTCTCTATCTCTTCTATCAACCGTATCTGGTACGGAACCCACACCGGTGAGCAGTATTCAAGCAGTGGGCGAACAAGCGTACTGTAACCTACTTCCTTTGTTTTCAGACTGTATTTCCTTAGGATTCTTCCAATGGATCTCAGTGTGGCACCTGCTTTACCGACGATTAATTTTATATGGTCATTCCATTTGAAATTACTCCTAATGCCTACTCCCAGATAATTTATGGAATTAACTGCTTCCATTTGCTGACCTGCTGTATTGTAGCTAAATGATAAGGGATCTTTCTTTCTGTGTATTCGCAGCACATTACACTTGTCTACAATGAGACTCAATTGCCATCCCCTGCACCATGCGTCAATTCGTTGCAGATCTTCCTGCATTTCAGTACAATTTTCCATTGTAACAACCTCTCGATGCACCACAGCACCATCTGCAAAAAGCCTCAGTGAACTTCCGATGTCATCCACAAGGTCATTTATGTATATTGTGAATAGCAACGGTCCTATGACACTCCCCTGCGGCACACCTGAAATCACTCTCACTTCGGAAGACTTCTCTCCATTGAGAATGACATGCTGCGTTCTGTTATCTAGGAACTCTTCAATCCAATCACACAATTGGTCTGATAGTCCATATGCTCTTACTTTGTTCATTAAACGACTGTGGGGAACTGTATCGAACGCCTTGCTGAAGTCAAGAAACACGGCATCTACCTGGGAACCCGTGTCTATGGCCCTCTGAGTCTCGTGGACGAATAGAGCAAGCTAGTTTTTACACGATCGTCTTTTTCGAAACCCATGCTGATTCCTACAGAGTAGATTTGTAGTCTCCAGAAAAGTCATTATACTCGAACATAATACGTCTTCCAAAATTCTACAACTGATTGACGTTAGAGATATAGGTCTATAGTTCTGCACATCTGTTCGACGTCCCTTCTTGAAAACGGGGATGACCTGTGCCCTTTTCCAATCTTTTGGAACGCTACGGTCTTCTAGAGACGTACGGTACACCGCTGCAAGAAGGGGGGTAAGTTCCTTCGCGTACTCTGTGTAAAATCGAACTGGTATCCCATCAGATCCAGCGGCCTTTCCTCTTTTGAGCCATTCTATCCCTCTGTCATCTATTTCGATATCTACCATTTTGTCATCTGTGTGACAATCTAGAGAAGAAACTACAGTGCAGTCTTCCTCTGTGAAACAGCTTTGGAAAAAGACATTTAGTATCTCGGCCTTCAGTCTGTCGTCCTCTGTTTCAGTGCCATTTTGGTCACAGAGTGTCTAGACATTTTGTTTTGATCCACCTACCGCTTTGACATAAGACCAGAATTTCTTAGGATTTTCTGCCAAGTCAGTACATAGAACTTTACTTTCGAATTCATTGAACGCCTCTCGCATAGCCCTCCTCACACCACATATCGCTTCGCGTAATTTGTGTTTGTCTGCAAGGCTTTGGCTATGTTTATGTTTGCTGTGAAGTTCCCTTTGCTTCCGTAGCAGTTTTCTGACTCGGTTGTTGTATCACGGTGGCTCTTTTCCATGTCTTACGATCTTCTAGAATGAAATTTTCACTCTACAGCGGAGTGTGCGCTGATATGAAACTTCCTGGCAGATTAAAACTGCGTGCCGGACCGAGACCTTTGCAAAGGTCCCGATTTCGAGTCTCGGTCCGGGACACAGTTTTAATCTGCCAGGAAGTTTCTTACGATCTTGCTTGGCACATACTCATCTACTGCATATTGTACGATGGTTTTGAACTTTGTCCACTGATCCTCAACGCTAACTGTACTTGAGATAAAACTTTTGTGTTGAGCCGTCAAGTACTCTGAAATTTGCTTTTTGTCACTTTTGCTAAACAGAAAAATATTCCTACCTTTTTTAATATCTCTATTTACGGCTGAAATCATCGATACAGTAACTGCTTTATGTCGAAGTCGAGGACAATCTCAAACAGCCTATTCGTTGAATATCCTACCATTCCAACAGTTCCTTCTCCTGCGTTGTTAGACGCGATCGCGCATTGTCATACCTAAAAATTAAGTCAGAACGGAATGGATCCGTGAAAACAAGCACATAGGTTAGGAGGGCAGTATCACATTAACGTTGACCGATGAGTTTTCATCGTTATCTGACTACCAAGTCTCATTTTAGAATGGGCGCTTCAGTAGAGATGTTTGCAGCTATTCGACAAGATCTGTTACCATTTATTTAATGTTGCTCTTTTCCATTATATCCTTAGTTTACTGCAGTTTGTGCTTCTGGAGCCCAACAAAATAACATAAACTATCTCAGTATTTTGTGAATAATTGAGCAGTTTACTAGAAGTACGGAAATTCGTTCCAAAATCCAAGTATTTTGTATGAAAAGGAAAAAGTAGCGATCTAATGTTAAAAATTCAAGAATAATTTTCGTCCGCAGCTCGTGGTCGTGCGGTAGCGTTCTCGCTTCCCGCGGCCGGGCTCCCGGGTTCGATTCCCGGCGGGGTCAGGGATTTTCTCTGCCTCGTGATGGCTGGGTGTTGTGTGATGTCCTTAGGTTAGTTAGGTTTAAGTAGTTCTAAGTTCTAGGGGACTGATGACCATAGATGTTAAGTCACATAGTGCTCAGAGTCATTTGAATAATTTTCCAATTTCTTGGAAGTGTCATCAGGCATCACTAGCTACCTCAAGATGCCACAGTGGAGGACATAATGGACAATTTTAAAACAGAGAACGGCCGGCCGGTGTGGCCGAGCGGTTCTAGGCGCTACAGTCTGGAACCGCGCGACTGCTACGGTCGCAGGTTCGAATCCTGCCTCGGGCATGGATGTGTGTGATGTCCTTAGGTTAGTTAGGCTTAAGTAGTTCTAAGTTCTAGGAGACTGATGACCTCAGATGTTACGTCCCATAGTGCTCAGAGCCATTTGAACCATTTTCAAAACTGAGAACACTCCCAGACTATATTTTACTGACTGGTATTTTCTGATACACTGCCTCGCTTGTAAGGAAAATGCCACGAGAAACCGTCATCTGGCAAACAGATACTAACGACAGATCAAAAATCTTCCCCAGGGAATTGTTAGAGGCCCTTTGTTGTCCCTGATCTACATAAACGATTTAATAGACAAGCGGAGTAGCCCTCTTAGATTGTCTGCAAAGGATGCTGTCCTTCACCGTCCTATAAAGTCACCAGATGATCAAAACAAATTGCACAACGATTTAGAAAAGACATCTGTGTAGTGCAAAAAGTGGCAATTGATTCTAAATAATGAAAAGTGTGAAGTCGTCCGCATGACAACTAAAAGGAATCCACTAAATTTCGGTCACACGATGAATCACATAAATCTAAAGGCTGTAAATTCAAGTAAATACTTAGGGATTACAATTACGCATAAATTTAACTGGAATGATCACATAGATAATTTTGCAACTAAGGCAAACCAAACCATATATTGGCAGGACACTTAGAAAATGCAACAGGACTACTTAACAGACGCTTGTCCGCCTTCTTCTGGACTATTGCTGTACACTGGGGGATCCGCGTCAGATAGGATCGACGGAGGACATCGAAAAATTTAAAAGAAGGGCAGCTTCTTTTGTTCTGTCGCCGAGTAGGGGTGAACGTTCTATTGAATTGATGTGGAAATCATTAAAATAAAGGCGTTTTCCGTTGCGTCAGAATCCTCTTATAAAGTTAAATCATCAATCTCCAAGAGTGTGAAAATAGTTCGTTGGCGCCCGACTACATAGGGAACAATGGTCGTGATAATAAAATAAGAGAAATCAGAGCTCGCACGGAAAGATTTAAGTGCTCGTTTTTCCCTCATGCTGTTAGAGAGTGGAACGGTAGAGAAATAGCTTCAGAGTGGTTTGATGAACCCTCTGCCAGATACTTAATTGTGAATCGCAGAGTAATTATTAAACTAGATGTAGATGAAACTGATGGATGTCACCGAAGTAGCTCACAGAAATTATCATTCGATGGCTGGAAAGAGTAACACTACTTTAGTCGTAAGAGATACGGCAATTAAGGAAGAAGGGTCAGGAGAAAAATAAAGAGTGGAGAAAGTTTTAAAAAACGGAAGAAAGGAAAGAAGAACATCACACAGGAATTAAAGATATTTTTATACTTGTAAAACATAAGGACCGGGGGTAAGGCTTTGCTATACAGATCAACTGATGAGAGAAAGGAGTGATGCAGAAGAACGTAATGGGATTATGATCTTGGAATACCCATTTGAAGGAACGCAGTGTGTGATGTTAACACGAGGGTGATGTCGATAAGAAAAAGTCCTACCTGTGAGAAGAGGAGGTGGTTGAAGAGTTTAACAAGATGTACGAGAATGTTTCAGGTTTATCAGTGAGGTGTATGGACACGTCTTCCGAATCGCCTGCCGCTGCTTGCCGTGTACTTGCCATCCCGGTGTCACGTGTCCGGCCACGTGCCCCTCTGCCCAGCTTGAGGCGTCCTCCGCAAGTAAGCGTACCGTTCAAGGCTGCGCATATGTTTGTACGCTGGCTTTCTCGGTCAGTGGCATTTGAAGACGCAGACGACTTTATTCCATTGACACCTGACTTACGCACGTTATGAAGTCGCAGTGCATTGAACCATAGTTCACAGTATCTTGTTCATGTCTGTAAAGTTTTTCGCGGTAACAACCATGAGTTCGCGAGTCAACGATTACTGAAATCCAGTAGACAGCGGCTTGGTGTGGAGAACTGAATCCCTACATATATCACACTGTTAACTGATTTTGAGTGAAAGACTGACGTGCTGCTACGGATACCAACCGGATGTAATAAACATGTACAAACAAGAAGAAACCATAGAAAGAATATAAACGTTCAGTGGTGGGAAAACAAGATACAGGCTTGCGTTCGTTGGTCCAATATTAGCAAAGAACGGCTCGTCTAAGGATAAGAGAAAGAAAACAAAAGGAAAAAAAAAGATACTACAAACAGAGCACAGGTACCGCGCAACATGGAACATTGCACTTGAGTGTGTCTTGCTGCCAGACAGTAGACGTGTGCATGTACACGGAAGTCTGGAGACGTTTTGTCTGCCCACTTAGCAGAAATATAGAAACGAAAGAGAGAGTAAACAAAGCTGTTAGAACATTATACAACGACAATCTGTTTACCAAATG
Source organism: Schistocerca cancellata (assembly GCF_023864275.1). Lineage (NCBI taxonomy): Eukaryota > Metazoa > Arthropoda > Insecta > Orthoptera > Acrididae > Schistocerca > Schistocerca cancellata. The sequence goes on from NC_064626.1 coordinate 844,363,031, forward strand.
CTAAAAAGAACATTCCGTAGTCCTCTACACAGAATACCCACAGCAATCGCTAGGATTAGCAACATTCGTTACTGCACCTGCATAGGCAAATTTAATGACAAATTCCTCATTTGCCTACAAGGTTAGGATTTCATTCCACACTGACATAGGTCAATAGAAACAGAGTATTACTAGTTATGTTGGAAAGAGGTGGGGAATGAAATACTACTACACGAGTTTATTAAGGATTCGTCCGAGAATTTCGTTGGAAATACTTACGACAGCCGCGCAAAATCTAATTCACTACTTTCGGGCATGAGATAGAATATCGCTCTTCTCAAATACGAATTTTGTGTCTCAACCATTATAACACTTGTTCAGACTTTTTCTAATGGGAGGATGGTGCAATGATATATGCCTATTCCCTTATTTTTACGTATAATTTCTTAGTCAACTTCTCTTAGAACTTGCTAGTCGTGTTATCTAACTTTTATACACCCATAAATATATCTCTAGAGTCTGCTGCCACTATTAATAGTAGTAACAATAATAATGGTAATAATAATATTGCGAATAATAATAATAATAATAATAGTATTGTTATAATTACTATTATTTCTTAATACTTTTAATTCGAACGGAATAAGATATATGCAAATCCTCTTTCAAATAAACCTCTCACTTCTGCTACTACCATTGTTATTAACGTTTATGATATTATAAATGTTAATTGGAGAGATTCCCTTCGCCTGGTCTTTATTTTAATTTGTTTTCTGGAAACATTCCAACTCAGTAGAGAACACCGTAACAATGAACATTCCAAAATTCCGTAAAAAGTTACCCTCGAATGTTGAAGAATATTTGCTCTTAAATCCATATAAGTATTCGACAGATTCCTAACAATTACCAATATTTCGTACACTAACGCTTTACTCATGTGTTTGCGATTGTCGTCTTTTATGAACTTCAATCGTTGCGACCGTACTTAGTTAATTTCATAACCTCTTTCTTCAGTTGTCTGCTTGCTGTGTGCTTGCTGTCTCGCTTGAGTCTCTTCGCTAAGTTCATCTTGCTGCTCATCTGTTAAGTTTTCACTCAATCTAGTTCTCCTTTCTTGAAATCGGTCCTTTTCTTCAATTCATCACTGATAAGATCTACTCATATTTTATGTTTCGACGGCCTGTTAAATCTTAACGCTACTTAACATACTAAAATGTGACTTAATACATTGTTTCCTGTATTAATCAGTTCACATTCATTAAAAAATTTTTCATTATCCCTTTCACAATTCGCTGATTCACTCTAACAGATTTCCAAAAGTATAGGCATGCATCTCGCCATTGCGGACAGCCGGCTGCGGTGGTCTAGCGGTTCTGGCGCTGCAGTCCGGAACCGCGGGACTGCTACGGTCGCAGGTTCGAATCCTGCCTCGGGCATGGGTGTGTGTGATGTCCTTAGGTTAGTTAGGTTTAAGTAGTTCTAAGTTCTAGGGGACTTATGACCTAAGATGTTGAGTCCCATAGTGCTCAGAGCCATTTTTGAACCATTGAGGACATATACCCTGCCGTGCTGAAACGTCCCGCACCACAACGGGATCATGGAACATCCGAGAATGTTTTCGAAGGTGCTGGAACCAGAAGGGTTTCCGGCTGGTAAGCAGGGTATACGAGACTGGCTAAATATCTTTAGGCTTCAAGAAGAATGTAATGATTCAGTTACTGAAGGAGGCAAACCCAGAGAGTGCTACTGAAACACAATTTACTAAGACATGGTTTCAAAATGGTAATACCAATTGTCTGGTAAAAGGCGGCCTGAGGGAAGTTCACTTTGGTTCCGCTGAAATTTAGGAATAGAGACAATACAGACCCTAGGACTTATCTTTGGAGATCGATTGAAGAAAAAATAAACCTGCATACGTAGAATTATAATAAAGTTGTCGTCAATATTGAAAAAAAATGGCCTCACTTCAACGCAAAAGAAAATTGAACTTCTGTCTTATAACATATAAAGGAGAGCTTTCCATGAAGTAAGTACAGTGTACAGAGCATACAGTATATGTGTGAAACTATGCAATCACAGAAACTTTGTTATATTGTAGGAGACAAATGTAAAACTTTCAAAGTTGTCAACGTTACCATCTGACGATGGGCTCAAGTCCGAAACTAGCAATGGTGCAGTAAAATCATTTCAAAAAACTTGTGGCTTCTTGCAGTAATATCGCACTGTGCAAAAATTTGCGATTACTAGATTTTTCCTCCTGTTCGATCTTTTTTAGTCTTCGTTGACCGGGCTATTAAGTAGTGGATACGCGATGGTAGGGCTGCGTGAGTGCTGTTCTGTCATGAATTGCAATGGAACAACGTCTCTAAATCAAGAATCTTCTGAAGAAGAGAACAGTGAGTGCAAAGTTTTTCCCGTACGCCTTGACTTGTGACAAAAAGAACGAGGTATGAACGCCTAGCACGATTTGATTGAAATCCAAAACGCAGACAATTATCACCAGTAACGAGACTTGGTGTTATCAATACGTGCCGTCGCAAGACGGTGAAATGCAGAAACTGACATGAATTGTCAACGCTTTGACGACATGACCGACTTCCAAGTCAACGTGACGCCCGAGTTGAACAATATCTCAGAGGACTTTTCTGGTAGATTCACATGGTTGTATGAACGTACTAAGGAGGGAGGGAGGGTCGAGACTACGTAGAACACCTGAAGCATTAAAACGACCATCATCTGAAATTTTCTCTATTTTTTATGAGTCAAGTTTCGAAACTTTTGAACTCTAGGAAAATGTTAACATGTAATATAAATTTAAGAGATAGAAAGTTTTTTCTGGGAGTATTTTTCCGGAGTGTAGCTTTCTACAGAAGCGATACGTGATTATAAGCAGAAGAGACAAAGAGAAGATATAAGCTTTTACCGGTACAGAAAAATTCTGATGATTAGAGCAATAGATCGGTTACAAAATGAAGATGAGTGGTGACATAGTCACTATAAAGGTGACAGGAAGCCAACGTCATGAAATTTTATAAACACCACAACAATCTCTGATTACAAATATTTGTTTATTCAATTAGCGATTGCAATAATTATAATCATCTTGAGCTTGATCTGTCTTCATGAAGTTAACAGAGTAAGAAAATAAAATATATAGCCTAAATGGCATCGTCACGTGGAGTAAAATCGTTATAAAATTGTAAACACTATGACCTGTAAAGTCGGGTTGTCACGGGCGTACTGTCAATGAGAATAAACAGTCGCGGATTCGTAATGGATAAACTTAATGTCTTGTAGCTGCTCCATTCATAAGCCTCCACTAGTTCAGCCTTCACTTACCGTACAATTGACTTTTATCAATCCAAGTGTAGCTGATTTGGAGAAGGTTCTGAAATCTCTTAGTGTATTTATACGTAGTTCTAGGACGGTATAATTTTCTGAGAGGATTTTTTATGAAGTTAGAAAATTTTTTAACAGTTGTGTGTAAAAAAATAGTAGGAAGGATGCTCCTGGGGACAGAGAAACATAACTGTGCAACAGGATACAGAACCAATCGGAAACGAATTACAAAGTGAAAGGCAATCAGCATGTAAGCACAGTGCCGACTGACGACAGTGTCTTAGGTACTAAACTTAACTGTAGTACCAGACTAGGGTTACCTGTGTATTGTGTCAAATAGCTTTGCCGTATAAACGTGGTTTACTTGTCGCCTCCACCTATTGCGAAGTCACGTGAGGAAACATAAAAGAAAATTTTTAAAGGGACATATGTAAAGTAGTAATCGAATAGTTGTCTAATCATTCAGTCAACATACGTTGTAGAAATCCAGACGTGGATTGTTGTACGTTGGCAGTGATGCAGTAAAACAGATAGAATGCAGCGATTACAACTGATTCCAGAGATCGGATACCGGCGTAGCGGTCTGGCCGCTACGTGAAGCTGCGACTGCCATCATCTCCAGTGCTGTTATTATTGTAACATTACAAGATTGATGCATGTTTGCCTCGAAATATGATTCATGTTGCGATTAACAAGGAGAGGTGGGAAATTCCCTTTTTGTTACGAACGGAGGCAGAATCGTATTGCAGGGGAGACGTTGGTTATGTATCACAAGGCTCATGTGGTAAGTACAGGGAATGTGGGTAGCACATTTTGAGCGATAACGCAAGCTTGGAATTTTGGTGTACTCGAATAACTTTGGTTCCGATTATCTGTCTGTAGGGAAGTTAGTTCAGAAGCGCTTTTGCAACCACTTGGGAGAACCATTAGTTAAATGGTACTGATAATAATTGGATTTGGAGGAACCAGTTAACTTATGCAGTACGTCTTGAATTTAATTTGATGGAGCGTAGGTACTGAAATGGGGGCGACGTGATTTAGTCATCATCATCATCATCATCATCATCATTTAAGACTGATTATGCCTTTCAGCGTTCAGTTTGGAGCATAGCCCCCCTTATTCAGTGCTAACACTGGTGCCTCTTCTGATGTTAAACCTATTACTTCAAAATCATTCTTAACCGAATCCAGGTACCTTCTCCTCGGTCTGCCCCGACTCCTCCTACCCTCTACTGCTGAATCCATGAGTCTCTTGGGTAACCTTGCTTCCCCCATGCGTGTAACATGACCTCACCATCTAAGCCTGTTCGCCCTGACTGCTACATCTATAGAGTTCATTCCCAGTTTTTCTTTGATTTCCTCATTGTGGACACCCTCCTGCCATTGTTCCCATCTACTAGTACCTGCAATCATCCTAGCTACTTTCATATCCGTAACCTCAACCTTGTTGATAAGGTAACCTGAATCCACCCACCTTTCGCTCCCATACAACAAAGTTGGTCGAAAGATTGAACGGTGCACAGATAACTTAGTCTTGGTACTGACTTCCTTCTTGCAGAAGAGAGTAGATCGTAGCTGAGGGCTCACTGCATTAGCTTTGCTACACTTCGCTTCCAGTTCTTTCACTATATTGCCATCCTGTGAGAATATGCATCCTAAGTACTTGAAACCGTCCACCTGTTCTAACTTTGTTCCTCCTATTTGGCACTCAATCCGTTTATATTTCTTTCCCACTGACATTACTTTCGTTTTGGAGATGCTAATCTTCATACCATAGTCCTTACATTTCTGATCTAGCTCTGAAATATTACTTTGCAAACTTTCAATCGAATCTGCCATCACAACTATGTCATCCGCTTGTGCGAGACTGTTTATTTTGTGTTCACATATCTTAATCTCACCCAGCCAGTCTATTGTTTTCAATATATGATCCATAAATAATATGAACAACAGTGGAGACAGGTTGCAGCCTTGTCTTACCCCTGAAACTACTCTGTACCATGAACTCAATTTACGGTCAACTGTAACTGCTGCCTGACTATCAATGTAAAGACCTTTAATTGCTTGCAAACGTTTGCCTCCTATTCCATAATCTTGTAGAACAGACAATAACTTGCTCCTAGGAACCCGATCATATGCCTTTTCTAGATCTATAAAGCATAGATACAATTCCCTGTTCCACTCATAACACTTCTCCATTATTTGCCGTAAGCTAAAGATCTGGTTCTGACAACCTCTAAGAGGCCTAAACCCACACTGATTTTCATCCAATTGGTCCTCAACTAATACTCGCACTTTCCTTTCAACAATACCTGAGAAGATTTTACCCACAACGCTGATTAAAGAGATACCTCTGTAGTTTGAAAGGGTCCTGTAGCCACCTTTCATTGCCAACTCTCGTAGTGGTCAAGTCGGCAAAGAGGTTTCCGCTACTTGGGAGAAATCCACCTGCGTTAGGTTGGTGGCGGAAATGGCATCCTGGGGTTTTCCGGTCCACGCGGAGCGTGGAAGAGGCTGGAGAAGCGGGAGGCAGTCTGCCGCCGGTACGGGAAGCGTACACAGCTGTGCTCCAGTTGAAGAAGGGTGAGTTGGACTGACCGCGTGGCGCGTTGTCACATAGAGAGGGGAGCTTTTAGCTTTTGGTCACGAATTTCGTCTTATAAAGATTTACTTGCTGGGTTGCAGCAGGGAATGCAAGGCTTTTGTAGACTTTCAGTTTGATTCCCAATGCAGTCTTGACTTTGATCCGTGAGAGGAACGCAGCACAAGGGAGTTGCATATGTTGAAGTGCCCTCGGTTCAGTGTGAATGTTTATGTGCCTACAACTGTGTGTGTATGCTTCTAATCTTTTCCAGATCTTGGTAATTTTTGTGTATTTGTGAATTTTCTTTGTCTCATGTGATTAAAATTTGGCCACGGTCCATAGAAATTGTCTCCGCGGACCGAGTGGACACGCGAGTCTGTTATGAAACGTGTAGTATTTCACAAGCAATTGTACACAGTTAGCATGCAACAGCAGTCTATAGATGCACTACATCAATGTTTTAAGGAATAAATAATTTTGCCTTCAATCTTATCTTGTGTACCGATGTTACGTCGCCGTTACCTTCGCCATTTACCTCGTAGTTTTCCTTGTTGGCCCACCTATAGCGTTTCCATGTGCACAGGTGTAGTGATTAGTGTCCCTTTTTTTATCTGAAACAAATGGTCTGGAATAGATCGTGTTTTCACGAATCTTGCTGCAGGCCGCACTTACGCATGGTGTTCACGCCCTTTTTACTTTACTCAATATTTGATTCACGGGAAGAATGCCTGGATCATATTAATAACTACATCCCATTCTTTATCAATGACTTTACAATGAATGTTCTTTTGTGAGTTTTTCTTATTAATAAATTAAGTAATTTTCCGACTCAGTGCTACTTCTTCTTTGTCGTGTGGCTAGAGTTGGTGGCGACCCTATCTTTTATATTGATTTCAGTGTCAAGTAGCATTTTCTTATTCAAAGTGCGCGTGGCTCTTTTAGCTATCAGGATATATTCAAAGGGCGCTTCATGCTTCTTGCACATAGCGTCCTTATATTCACGCTACTTATATTCATGCACTTACAAGTTGTTACAATCTTTTCTGTTTCCATGTTTAAAGATTGGTGTGATTACTGCTTTTGTCCAGTATGATGGAACCTGTCCCGACTCCCAGGCCGTTTCAATTATCCTGTTTAGCCATTTAAGACCTGACATTCCACTGTATTTGATGAGTTCCGACTTAATTTCATCCACCCCAGCCGCTTTATTGCACTGCAATCTATTGACCATTTTTTCCACTTCCTCAAATGTGATCCTATTTCCATCATCATTCCTATCCCATTCTACCTCGACATCTGAAACATTACTGATCGCATTTTCACCTACATTGAGCAACTCTTCAAAATATTCCCTCCATCTGCCCAAGGCATCCACAGGATTCACCAGCAGTTTTTCTGGCCTGTCCAAAATACTTGTCACTTCCTTCTTACCTCCCTTTCGAAGACTGCTAATTACACTCCAGAATGGTTTTCCAGCAGCTTGACCCATAGTCTCCAACCTGTTTCCAAAGTCTTCCCACGATTTCTTCTTGGATGCTGCAATTATCTGTTTGGCTTTGTTTCTTTCTTCAACATAACTTTCTCTGTCTACATGGGTGGTGGTGGTGGTTAGTGTTTAACGTCCCGTCGACAACGAGGTCATTAAGGACGGAGCGCAAGCTCGGGTTAGGGAAGGATTGGGAAGGAAATCGGCCGTGCCCTTTCAAAGGAACCATCCCGGCATTTGCCTGAAACGATTTAGGGAAATCACGGAAAACCTAAATCAGGATGGCCGGAGACGGGATTGAACCGTCGTCCTCCCGAATGCGAGTCCAGGTCTACATGGGTCCTGGTATGTAGCCATTTTTGATACGCCTTCTTTTTCCTTTTACAGGCTGCCTTGACTGTATCATTCCACCAAGCTGTTTGCTTCATCCTACTTTTACACACTACTGTTCCAAGACATTCTTTAGCCACTTCTAGTACTGTGTCCCTGTACCTTGTCCATTCCTTTTTTAATGACTGTAATTGATTACATTCAACTAACTGGTACCTTTCTGAGATCGCTGTTATGTACTTGTGCCTGATTTCCTTATCCTGAAGTTTCTCCACTCTTATCCTCCTACAGATGGACCTGACCTCCTGCACTTTCGGCCTCACAATCCCAGTTTCACTGCAGATTAAATAATGATCAGTGTCATCAAAGAATCCCCTGAATACACGTGTGTCCCTCACAGCGTTCCTGAATTCCTGATCTGTTATTATATAGTCAATGACAGATCTGGTTCCCCTGCCTTCCCAAGTATACCGGTGAATGTTCTTATGTTTAAAAAAGGAGTTTGTGATCACTGAGCCCATACTGGCACAGAAATCCAAGAGTTGTTTCCCGTTCCTGTTGGCCTCCATATCCTCTCCAAATTTACCCATAACCTTTTCATACCCTTCTGTTCGATTTCCAATCCTGGCGTTAAAATCACCCATGAGCAGAACACTGTCCTTGTCCTTTACTCTAACAACTACATCACTGAGTACCTCATAAAAACTATCCATCTTATCTTGATCTGTCGCTTCACAATGCGAATATACTGACACAATCCTAATTTTCTTGCTGGACACTGTCAAATCTATCCACATCAGTCGTTCGTTTACATACCTTATTGCAACTACGCTGGGTTCCATTTCTTTCCTGATTTAAAGCCCTACACCCCATTGTGCTATTCCTGCTTTGACCCCTGACAGGTAGACCTTGTATTCTCGCACTTCCTCTTCTTTCTCACCCCTTACCCGAATGTCACTAACAGCTAAAACGTCCAGCCCCATCTTACTTGCAGCCTCTGCCAGCTCTACCTTCTTCCCAGAGTAGCCCCCATTGATATTAATAGCTCCCCATCTCATTACCATTTGTTTGCCAAGTCGTATCTTAGGAGTCCCTGGTTTGTCAGTTAGAGGTGGGACTCCGTCACTTCCAAAGGTCCGAGACATTTTGCTCTGATTGTTGCCAGCATTATATTTAAAGTACCAGGGAAGCAGGTTGCTAGCCTTACTTGCCCCGAGTCCCATTAGGTTTTATCCCTAACGGCTGAGGGACTAATCGGTGGATTTGGTAGTCTTTGCCGTCTGAGCACAAAGGTGACCACGACTCAGACCATGTCCGAGATGCCCAGCCTTATTCCAAAGTAACTGGTATCCCGACTGTCGGGACCACTTACTTGGCCACTCATACGTTGCCCGTGGTTCATGAACTAGGACATGACTACATGAACCCACACCATTTAGTCATCATTAAAAAAAAGTGTATAAATAATTGTAAGTCGCTGAACATACTTGGGGAGGGCAGCAGAACAAACAGCTGCTATTTTACGTTCACCTGAAACATTATCAATTCTCATTAATGTCTTGTAAAGTAATGTCCGCGGAAGTTCTAGCTTTACCTCGTTTCTTCTTTATAGCAGCATCTCCGGAATCTTCTCCTGCGGCCTACCTTTTATTAGATAAATTTCTTCTGACAGTGTCGCGTCGATGGGGCATCGTCTTCGTGGTGTATTAATGGACTTAGTTTTTCTCTCCTACTAAATAAAACCTCACTCCAACCTTGTAATAAACAGTATATTTAGTTCTTTTTTCCATATTCTATAGTTCGTAAACTACATTGCTGCACTGTCCCAAGAAGCCGCTTCGTACGGTCGACACCACGACGAATGTCTATCAAGGACAAGGTAAATTTGTTACCTTTCTTTCTTTCGTCACTTCACATCTGTAGTTGTGTCCTGCGCTGCTGCGTCGCTGCAGAACGTTTATCCTTTTTATCCTTGCCGTAGGCAGACGTTGTATTCATGGTAGTAAACCATCCTTATCACTCTTTGCACTTCACACGGTTCAAGTATGGCTCTAAGCACTATGGGACTTAACATCTGAGGTCATTAGTCCCCTAGACTTAGAAATACTTAAACCTAACTAAGCTAAGGACAACACACACAATCCATGCCCGAGGCAGGATTCGAACCTGCGACCGTAGCAGCAGCGCGGTTCAGCACTGAAGCACTTATAATCGCTCGGGAACAGCGGCCGGCCGGTTCAAATCTGTCTTGCATCACTATCGTCTAATTGTCTTCACATAATACATATAATATGGTATGTGGACCCCTTTGTTCCATAGATACTGGATCATGGTAACCTCAATCATGTTCTCTCATATCCCGTCTTTGGTATCCGTAGATTCCTGTATTACCGTAGTTCTTAATTTTGTTACTTTGCTGAGGCACGTAAGGATGTCAACCGTGCAGCTTGTTTCCACTGTTACTGTTACTGTTATAGTGGTTTCCATTACGCGATGTATGAGTCTGTATATTCCTGTTCTTATAAGTGAGATCGACCGAGTCGAGAATAGAGAGGAAGTGCCCGAGATCATTCTTTGGTATTGTCACCAATTTTTCCTTGATATGTGACGGCAACCGACTCTTGAACATTTGTAAGACGTCAACAAGCGAGACTGGATTCGCCCTGTAATGCGACTTATTAAGGTGTATTTCAAATTATCAGCCCAGGCCTCCCTGCTCATTGTTAAAGGGCTGAGGATTAAATACCTCACTACGCAACCTCTCTTGTACAGCGATTGACCAGTATTTATCAAGAAACGGTAGCTCAAAATGCTCGTACGTGTGGCAACGATTAGCCATGTCGGTAGCCCTAAGCAAAGCGTCACCTTGGGTATAGCCTAATAAGAATCTGATCTTTTGCGCTTCCGTCCAGTTACGTGGCAGCACATTCCGGAATGCCCTTATGAATACGACATGGTTTGTTTTCCCGTCCTCCATCGAATATATCTACTGAAATCGCGTATCCCTAATTAAGCCTTCATCTGCGAAAACAGATGACAAGACAAGGCGCTGTGCTCACAGGCAGCTGCATCGTCTCCGGCTGCGTGCGATTGTAAGCAACATATGACGGAGCTGTCATTGGTACTGGTTGTTGCACATTATATTCCCTTTCTTCAAAGCCAGGTATAGTCGCAGGTGAATGCCTGTAAGCATTTTCGGCTCCTTTGAGCTACCGCTACCATTCACGAGCTCATTACGTATTCGCTCTTCTGCTGTTTTAATATCTCAGACGATTTTAGCAATTACTTTGTATTCCTTCTACGTCATTATTTCTTCCACGGCATCTACGTACGTTTTCTGCTCTTCTATGAACTTTTGTGCAAGTGTAGCATGCCGCTATCTAACAACCCCAACCTCCCCTCTTTCAGATAGTGTTTTCATCTCCTTGTTCCTGTGTTCTTGGTATTTTTTCACGAATACGTGACGTAGATTCAAGTGTTCCACCTCATCTGATAGTTTTTGTACTTCATCCGGTAAGTCCGTATAAACGTACTGCAGTTCCTTCACGGTTTCTGTAATTTCGGTCTGCGCGGTTTGTAATTATTCAGAACTTCGGTTATATTGTTAAGCCTGTCCACGGCTTTCTTTTAATCGTGAATTATGGACATTACATCTGATCTGGCTTATCTAAGTCAGTGGACATCTGTGCGTAAGTCTCTCGCCAAATCTCTGTTCAGGTCCAAGCGTAACTTTACATCCTCAAACTTCTCTGTTAAGTCATTGTATAAGTCTATGGGCAAATGGCGCATGTTCGTATTTAGATCACAAATAGCTTTTAATATTACTTACATTTCGGACATTGATGACGCATTAGCGCCTCGTGTAACTTTCAGACTTTGTTCGCTCGTGGTCGGATTCTATTCACGTGACGCCAAACAAATAGATTTTTCGAAATCCATTCTAGCGTGTCTTCCGCTATTATCTAGGGAAAAAATACGACCTGGGGTCGCTTGCGAGTTGACTTCATCTACTGTGAATAATTTTACATCACCCGTCAGTACATTTTCCTCCCGTTTATGAGTTGAGTTTAAATAAAATTCGTGACTATTTCGCTGGTCTCCGACATCTTGTAGTTCACTAGCACTTGTAGTCTCGCTTCGCACATCTACATTTTCTGCACCTAAATTTCCATCACTATTCTGAACAACAACTTCACTGACTGGTTCTATATTGACAAATTAAAAAAGAACTCTGTGGAAAATTAAAATTGTACTTTTCGTTAAAATATATTACGAGACTTTTAAAAACTTTATGTGCAATTAACGTTGTGTCTAAATGGCGAATAAATGTTGCCTGTGTTATGGTCTACGTAATACTGAAGCAATTTTTTAGATCAATAGTACTACCACTGATAATAATAACCACAGTTCCACAATTTTTAAGACAAGATAGGATCTGTCTTTAGTACTGATAGAGACGTTACCAACTGTAATCATGCCAGCTTAATAATTGATTGGTTCCTACTTTTGTCGGTAAATGGTTGTCTTCATATTTTTCGCAGTTTACATCCAGTATATTATTAGGATATAGTTTTTTTCTCTTTCTTTTCTTTTTGCGGCCTCTCTTTTGCTTTTTGTCTCATTCATCTACAATAGTTGCGAAAGTGAAACACAAAAATGAAGTACAGTTACGACATTTACAATGTATGCAATATTACACTTTCATCTATTCTCTTATATGTCCATTCAGCACTGTCTTGTGATGGTCGCTAGTTGAAATGGGGGTGACATGATTTAGTCATTATTTTTTAAAATTCGTGTAAGTAATGGTAAGTCTTTGTAGATACGTGGCGAGGGCAGCAGACCGAACAGCTGCTAAAGTTATGTTCACCTGCAACACTACCAATTCTCATGAATGTCTTTTAAAGTAATCTCCGTGGAAGTTATCACTTTACCTCGGTTATTCTTTATAGCAGCAGCTCCGGAATCTTCTTCTGTGGGCTTCCTCTTACTAGATAAATAAATTTCTTTCAACCGTGTCGCGTCGATAAGCCATCGTATTTGTGATATAAAACTGTTGTAGAAGGTTTCTTAATGGACATAGGTTTCTTCTCCTACTAAATTCCCTTTCCAAACACTGTATTGTATACTTTTTGATAGAAGTTAATACTTTTTTCCTTCACATAAAAGACCGAGCGTCTCCATAAAACATCCTACCACGGAGGCGTCCGAAACGAGACAAGTTATTAATAAGAGAAAACAGTTAACAAATGAAGATTAGAAAAACAGAAATTACTGAGATAACACTGATTCTATACCACATGTTGTATTATCGTTTTACCTTTATCTTTCTATAAATCATGAGAAACAGAGCGACAAAAAATTAAAAAATTACAGTCTTTCATGCGTCCCAGTTTAGGTAAACTATAGTACGTGAGTTTGATTTAGTCGAACAGTAGATCTGACTGTTTCCTGTAGGAAAACCTAGTGGAACTGTTGGTCCACTCTAACATACTAGAGCCGTATTTTATTTGATAACTGATAGAGGAGATTTGCTTCACTAGAGCGATATGAAGTCTCAGGGTGTAGTGATTATTCTTATTGTGGCAATACCGAGCGATTCAGGAAACAATATTATTGTTTTTTTACTGCATAGAGTGCGTGGTATTTGAAAGTTGAGATCTACCGTAGCGTATACAATGATTTAGACCCTGAAACTTCGGAACCATGTCGAGTGACGACGTGCTGCTACTTTGTAATTCTGGGAATTCACTGCAAACATTACAAAATTAGACCTCGTTAGAAGGTTAGTGAATTGTCAACGCCTGAAGGGGAAGAGCTTTGATTTTCATTGTATAATTGTTAATCAAGAATAGCGGTGACACCTAAGGTTTTTGGTTTATTTTTGTTGTGTGATTCGTTTCCTATCAGGGGGATTAGTTCCTTAGCTGACACTCGATCACATTCGTTATCAGAAGTGTAACGTTATCAGATGAATAAGCGATAAAGTATAAAAAAGATACGCACAGATTGAAATCAAAGAAAAGTATTAAGAGTTCGTTTTCTGATTTTGTAGTTAGAATTACTATGTGGATTACTTGAAAGACGAGGTGAACGTTTGTCGTATCGAATCGTGAATAATTGAAGACAAACCCCATAACTGAATTGTCTCCGACGATAGAACCAGTGTGCACTATGAATGGTAATGAACATTTAAAATGAGATCAAAAGACAGAAAACAACATTTTATGGTACGTGCAGTCTAAATTTAATAAAAGAAAGGTGAGAGAAAAAGAGAGAAAATAATTTAAGAAGTGCGTTCGTCGTGAAGAAGAATATTTGAAGAAAGTTGGGATATTTTATATATTTACGATTAACTTACTCAAAGGAAATAAACACAAAATAAAAGGAAAGATCAAGAGAAGTCCAATCATAATAATTAATTCAAATTGGAAAAAAGTTTAAGTTTATGTAATTTATTTAAAGTTGCATCTAGCGATCAGAGATAAAGTTGATAGACTATCAGAGAAATATTTTCCACTAAACTAATTAGAGACTACTCTCCGTGTATAGAACATCTGTAACTATGTAAAGTATGTTACCTTAGGTATCAAGGAAAGAGATACCCGTAGATTTCCTCACGGTAAATGACTGAAAGAACAGAAAAACTATTTATTAGTTGCTGTATTACAATGAATTATTGATTATTAGCGACGTGTCAATCCCGAAGCATGCAGATACTCTAATCGTATACGTTTACAGTGGATTGTTATTGAGGTTCCACTCATAATACTTACCGTGTAATATTATTCTTTACAAACAAATACCGAGGCGATAAGTCTGTTAGTTATTGACTCAAATATTGTTTGTCCAAGAAATCCCTTAGAGTCTGTAGAAAAATTTGACATTCAGAATCACATGCGATTCGAGAGCGTCACTCTGGTATAGATTTGCTGAATCAATATTAAGGGATGTTAATTCATGTAAGGAGATATGTTATTTTACGATCCTCAGCCAATTGTGTCTCACAGTTATGGAATAGCTTTACTACGTACTGGTGTTGTGAAATAGGCCAGATGCGTGTGCGCAGATTAGTTGTTGAAATACTCTTTCTCAGTGTCCGTGTCGCGTCACATCAGTGTTTATCATAGTCACTGTTTAGTAATACCGAAATTAAAATCAGAGTACGTTATGTCATACCATCATACCAAAATTAAGCAGGGCGTAAAAGTAACACTTAATACACAAGGCAAACGGGCACGATACACCTGACGCGAAACCTGGGGAAGTGTGGAGTATTAGTTGATGATGCCAAGAGAGTGCGGAACACATGTGGGACTTCTTTTGATAGTTCTGATTTCTTAAAGCAAGATTTGTGATCCACAGTGACACTGTATCAAGCTTATGTTTCAAGTACGAAATAGTGGTTTGTATCCTGGCTCCGATTGATTTTCGTGGACAAGAAGTTTCACTGTCGTTATGAAGTTTCGAAGGCCGGTGTGGTGCGACCATTTGGCAGAATCCTTATGTTCGAGTGCTTATATAATATACATCTGAAGAAGATTTCTTCGGGAGAATCGACTTGGCCAAATTTAATTCAATTGTAGTCTTGTGGAGCAGCTAGATGGATACAATGTGCAGTGTCCCTCGAAAAAAATTTGATATCCTCTGACTACCACATATTTCCACACCTGAAAAAAAACTGTGGATGAAAAACGCATTGTGTTTACGGAATCATACTTGAGAAATGTAGTGCACCCACTACATAAACGTTAGATCTGAGAGTGAACTGCATCGAAAGATAAGTTGCGTACAAATAATAACTGAACTCTAACACAACCTTTTATCTGGCAGCAAGGAAATTTTTTCACTTTACCCATATTAATCGCTATCAATGTCCACATCTACAGTCTTGAACGTCAATAAAATCGGTGTTAAACCGATAGTTATTGTGTAGCTGTTTAAACTACGTTGTAGGAAAACTTCCCTGGAGTGCTAGAAGCTAAAGTGCAGATCGAGAGTCGGATGTTGGATGACGCGAAGAATGAGTACGTGTGCGGACATTAACACGGAGCTGCGAAAAGTAAGCCAAGGCCTTGTTTGTTCGAAACGCTGGCAGAGCCGTCTTCTGCTATTGGTCACCTGGCGACGCGCCCGGTGTCTAGCCAGCCTTGTAGGCCGCCACTGTCCGTCCACTCTTACTATCGTAGTGGCAAAGCTGAGCCGTTATGGTTAAAGGTTTAGTCTAAAGCGCTTCTAGATTGTGCCGTGTTGTTGATTACAAATACAGGTGATGGAGAAGGAGACACACAGTGCTAGCACATAATCTGCACCTCTTGAACAGCAGAGAGGGCCGCCATACTAAAGAATTCGCCGTACGCAAATATCATTTTACACAGTGATCAGGGATTATACAGTAATAGCCTTCGTCATGCTAGGGGGAGAAGGGTTGGATTTTTGCCATAAACGGCGGGGTCAGGGATTTTCTCTGCCTCGTGATGGCTGGGTGTCGTGTGCTGTCCTTAGGTTAGTTAGGTTTAAGTTCTAGGGGACTTACCGAGTGGCGCAGTGGTTAGACACTGGACTCGCATTCGGGAGGACGACGGTTCAATCCCGCGTCCGGCCATCCTGATTTAGGTTTTCCGTGATTTCCCTAAATCACTCCAGGCAAATGTCGGGATGGTTCCTCTGAAAGGGCACGGCCGACTTCCTTCCTTCCCAATCCTTCCCTAACCCGAGCTTGCGCTCCGTCTCTAATGACCTCGTTGTCGACGGGACGTTAAACGCTAACCACCACCATCTAGGGGACTTATGACTACAGCAGTTGAGTCCCATAGTGCTCAGAGCCATTTGAACCATTTTGCCATAAAAGTTCTTTCCCTCTATCGAATTCCAATCCCTGGTCTCTTTGTCGATAAGCGGTTGGGTATGACCCTTACAAGGCATGAAGCAGATTCATAGTCTAACTAATGACAGTCATGGTAACATAAGGTTTTCAGAATAATATCAATAAGTAAACAGAACCAGGATTGGGGCTAATTCACCATAGTATTTATAAATCATCTTTCGCAAGATTAGACTACAATTAATTAAGAAATATAAATGAAACAGAAAACTAACGTAAAAGTACTGAAAGCGAACCTTGGTTATGGTGAATTTCTATACTAATGCAAAATATCATCGTGGAAACGCCTAATATGTACTACAGCTGCTCTCGGCACGGAAACTAAAGATAACGGTGAAAATTGGAACGTGAGTCAAGAGGTTTGAAAGTGAGAAAACTGATGCGCATCGTCTGAAGAACGTATGACAGATACAAACAAGATGCAGAGACTTACATTAAAGAGAAAAGCCAACGCAAAGACAGCTCATGCATCTAAGTTGCTTACAAGAATAATATACAGAAAATGCAAAAGAAAACTGAGGATGCGCTAGACGACGATCAGTTTGGCTTTAGGAAAGGTAAAGGCACGAGAGAGGCAATTCTGAAATTGCGGTTAATAATGGAAGCAAAACTAAAGAAAAATCAGGACACATTGATAGGATTTGTCAACCTGGAAAAAGCGTTCGACAGTGTAAAATGGGGCAAGATGTTCAAAATTCTGAAAAAGGAAGGGTAAGCTATAGGGAGAGACGGGTCATATACAGTATGTACAACAGACAAGAGGGGCTAGTAAGAGTGGACGACCAAGAACGAAGTGCTCGTATTAAAAAGGGTGTAAGACAATGAAGTAGCCTTTCGACCCTACTCTTCAATCTGTAAATCGAGGAAGAAATGATGGAAATAAAAGAAAAGTTCAGGAGTGGAATTAAAATTCAAGGTGAAAGGATTCGCTGACGACATTGCTATCCTGAATGAAAGTGAAGAGCTACGGTCGCAGGTTCGAATCCTCCCTCGGGCATGGATGTGTGTGATGTCCTTAGGTTAGTTAGGTTTAATTAGTTCTAAGTTCTTGGTGACTGATGACCTCAGAAGTTAAGTCGCATAGTGCTCAGAGCCATTTGAACCATTTTTTTGAAAGTGAAGAAGAATTACATGATCTGCTGAAAGGAATGAACAGTCTGATGAGTACACAGTATGGATTGAGAGTAAAACGAAGAAAGACTGAGGTAATCAGAAGTAGTAGAAATGAAAACAGCGAGAAACTGAACATCATGATTGATGGTCACGAAGTAGATGAAGTTAAGGAATTCTGCTACCTAAGAAGTAAAATAACCAATGACGGACAGAGCAAGGAGGACATCAAAAGCAGACTAGCTATGGCAAAAAAGGCATTGCTGGCCAAGAGAAGTCTACTAATATCAAATATCGGCTTTAATTTGAGGAAGAAATTTCTGAAAATGTACGTCTGGAGTACAGCGTTGTATGGTAGTGAAACATGGACTGTGGGAAAACCGGAACAGAAGAGAATCGAAGCATATGAAATGTGGTGCTACAGACGAATGTTGAAAATTAGGTGGACTGATAAAGTAAGGAATGAGAAGGTTCTGTGCAGAATCGGAGAGGAAAGGAATATGTGGAAAACACTGATAAGGAGAAGGGACAGGATGATAAGACGTCTGTTAAGACATAAGGGATTGGAATACATCCAGTAAATAATTGAGCACGTAGGTTACAAGTGCTACTCTGAGATGAAGAGGTTAGCACAGGAGAAGAAAACCAATCAGAAGGTGGCACCACATCTCAAACGCTTCGATTCTCTTCTGCTCCGGTTTCGCCACCGTCGACGATTCACTATCATACAATGCTGTGCTCCCAACGCATATTCTCATAAATTCCTTCCTCCAACTGAGGCCTATGTTTGACACCAGTGGACTTTTTATGTCCTCCTTGCTGCGTCAGGCATGCATTATATTGCTTCCAAGGAAGGAGAGTTCCTTAAGTTCGTCTACTTCGTGATCACCAAGTTTGATGTTAAGTTTATCGCGATTCTCATTTGCGCTGCTTGTCATTGCTTTCGGTTTTTTTCGGTTTACTCTCAGTCCATATTCTGTACTCATAAGGAAGCTCATTCTATTCAGCAGATTCTGTGATTCTTCTTCATTCTCTCTGAGGACAACAATGTCATCAGCGAATCTTTTCACTGATATCCTTTCACTCCGAGTTTTAACTCTACTCTCAACTTTTCTTTTATTTCCGTCATTGCTCCTTAGATGTATGGATTGAACATAGGGATGAGAGACTGTATCACAGTCTTACAACCTTTTTAACCCGAGCACTTCGTTCTTGCTCTTATAAACTTATTTTTCCCTTTCGGTCTTGTACATATTGTGTGCCACTCATCTTATCCTGTAACTCTAACTTACTTTTCCCAGAACGTTGCGTATTTCGGACCACTTTACGCTGACGACGGCCTTTTCTAGGTCAACAAATCCCATGACCGTGTCTTCATTTTCGCAAGTCGTGCTTCCAATATTAACCGCGACTTCAGAACTGTCTTTCTTTCCTACAGCTAAACTGATCAGCAGCTAACAGATCGTCCGTTTTCTATCCATTCTTCTGTACATTATTCTTGTGAGCAGCTAAGATGCATGAGCAGTTAACCTGACTGTACGATAATTTTCGCACTTATCTGTCCTTTGCTATTTTCGTAATTGCGTGGATGAAGTTTTTCCGAAAGTCTATGGTGCGTAGCCGGTCTCATAGATTTTAGACATCTCCTTGAATAGTCGTTTGTTGCCATTCCCTCAATGATTCTATACATTACGATAGAATGTAATCGATCTCGTCTGCCTTATTTGATCTGAAGTCTTCCAGAGCTCTTTTAAATCCTGACTCTAATACTAAACCCCCAGTGTCTTTCTTATCTATTCCAATTTGTTCTTCTATCGGTGTGCTCTTTCCACCTATCCGCTCTTTCCTCTGCATTTAGCAGAAGAATTTCAATTGTACTCTTAAAGTTACCACAATTGTCCTTTATTTCACCGAAGACTGTTTTGACTTTTCTATATGCTGTGTCAGTCCTTGCGCAAAGCACGATACACCGACTTCAAGTGGTCGGCGAGACGATTCTTCTGGTATGTAGAGGGAATGTTCAACTGATGTGTTTACCTAATTATTGTGCGAAGAAGGAATTTGCACCGAATTTTCAACACTAACTTTAATAATAAATCTACTAATTAAGTTATAGCGCTCATCGAGGCGAATCGAATGAGCTATTTACATGTTTGTTTACGTACTTGATTACCCAATGAGAGACGTCTGAATGAAATGCTTGACTGAAGTCGGCATAATTCATTGCATAAGACAGCGCCATGAATAGCACTGTAGCATATGGTGGATAACATAAGCACACATCACAAACAACAATTAGATCATAAGTTTCTGTTTAATTATTGGATTTTGGTCAGTTAACTACGGTTTTTCTTCCATAATTCAAATTCTATTAGAGATACGTAAATTTGGGTAGCAGCAGTGGAAAGAGCAGCTCGTTTTGCTACAAGACTGGCGTACCATTTGTATGTATATTGTAAAAGTTCGAGGCACAATTAATGAAAAATAGATATTGCTCTCATCAAATGAAACGAAGAATCACTTTGATTAAGATCTAATCTCTTGTAATATATCACTTTAATCGGTGCTTTAGCGCTCTTCTTCTGGCGCCTCTACTTTTAAGATGTTGTTGTTGTTATGGTCTTCAGTCCTGAGACTGGTTTGATGCAGCTCTCCATGCTACTCTATCCTGTGCAAGCTTCTTCATCTCCCAGTACCTACTGCAACCTACATCCTTCTGAATCTGCTTAGTGTATTCATCTCTTGGTCTCCCTCTACGATTTTTACCCTCCACGCTGCCCTCCAATGCTAAATTTGTGATCCCTCGATGCCTCAGAACATGTCCTACCAACCGATCCCTTCTTCTAGTCAAGTTGTGCCACAAACTTCTCTTCCCCCCAATCCTATTCAATACCTCCTCATTAGTTACGTGATCTACCCACCTTATCTTCAGCATTCTTCTGTAGCACCACATTTCGAAAGCTTCTATTCTCTTCTTGTCCAAACTATTTATCGTCCATGTCTCACTTCCATACATGGCTACACTCCATACAAATACTTTCAGAAACGACTTCCTGACACCTAAATCTATATTCGATGTTAACAAATTTCTCTTCTTGAGAAACGCTTTCCTTGCCATTGCCAGTCTACATTTTATATCCTCTCTACTTCGACCATCATCGGTTATTTTACTCCCTAAATAGCAAAACTCCTTTACTACTTTAAGTGTCTCATTTCCTAATCTAATTCCCTCAGCATCACCCGACTTAATTTGACTACATTCCATTATCCTCGTTTTGCTTTTGTTGATGTTCATCTTATATCCTTCTTTCAAGACACTGTCCATTCCGTTCAACTGCTCTTCCAAGTCCTTTGCTGTCTCTGACAGAATTACAATGTCATCGGCGAACCTCAAAGTTTTTACTTCTTCTCCATGAATTTTAATACCTACTCCGAATTTCTCTTTTGTTTCCTTTACTGCTTGCTCAATATACAGATTGAATAACATCGGGGAGAGGCTACAACCCTGTCTCACTCCTTTCCCAATCACTGCTTCCCTTTCATGCCCCTCGATTCTTATAACTGCCATCTGGTTTCTGTACAAATTGTAAATAGCCTTTCGCTCCCTGTATTTTACCCCTGCCACCTTTAGAATTTGAAAGAGAGTATTCCAGTCAACATTGTCAAAAGGTTTCTCTAAGTCTACAAATGCTAGAAACGTAGGTTTGCCTTTTCTTAATCTTTCTTCCAAGATAAGTCGTAAGGTCAGTATTGCCTCACGTGTTCCAACATTTCTACGGAATCCAAACTGATCTTCCCCGAGGTCGGCTTCTACCAGTTTTTCCATTCGTCTGTAAAGAATTCGCGTTAGTATTTTGCAGCTGTGACTTATTAAACTGATAGATCGGTAACTTTCACATCTGTCAACACCTGCTTTCTTTGGGATTGGAATTATTATATTCTTCTTAAAGTCTGAGGGTATTTCGCCTGTCTCATACATCGTACTCACCAGATGGTAGAGTTTTGTCATGACTGGCTCTCCTGAGGCCATCAGTAGTTCTAATGGAATGTTGTCTACTCCCGGGGCCTTGTTTTGACTCAGGTCTTTCAGTGCTCTGTCAAACTCTTCACGCAGTATCTTATCTCCCATTTCATCTTCATCTACATCCTCTTCCATTTCCATAATATTGTCCTCAAGTACATCGCCCTTGTATAAACCCTCTATATACTCCTTCCACCTTTCTGCTTTCCCTTCTTTGCTTAGAACTGGGTTGCCATCTGAGCTCTTGATGTTCATACAAGCGGTTCTCTTCTCTCCAAAGGTCTCTTTAATTTTCCTGTAGGCAGTATCTATCTTACTCCTAGTGAGACAAGCCTCTACATCCTTACATTTGTCCTCTAGCCATCCCTGCTTAGCCATTTTGCACTTCCTGTCGATTTCATTTTTGAGACGTTTGTATTCCTTTTTGCCTGCTTCATTTACTGCATTTTTATATTTTCTCCTTTCATCAATTAAATTCAATATTTCTTCTGTTACCCAAGGATTTCTATTAGCCCTCGTCTTTTTACCTACTTGATCGTCTGCTGCCTTCACCACTTCATCCCTCAGAGCTACCCATTCTTCTTCTACTGTATTTCTTTCCCCCATTCCTGTCAATTGTTCCCTAATGCTCTCCCTGAAACTCTCTACAACCTCTGGTTCTTTCAGTTTATCCAGGTCCCATCTCCTGAAATTCCCACCTTTTTGCAGTTTCTTCAGTTTCAATCTGCAGTTCATAACCAATAGATTGTGGTCAGAATCTACATCTGCCCCAGGAAATGTCTTACAATTTAAAACCTGGTTCCTAAATCTCTGTCTTACCATTATATAATCTATCTGAAACCTGTCAGTATCTCCAGGCTTCTTCCATGTATACAGCCTCCTTTCATGATTCTTGAACCAAGTGTTAGCTATGATTAAGTTATGCTCTGTGCAAAATTCTACAAGGCCGCTTCCTCTTTCATTCCTTCCTCCCAATCCATATTCACCTACTATGTTTCCTTCTCTCCCTTTTCCTACTGACGAATTCCAATCACCCATCACTATTAAATTTTCGTCTCCCTTCACTACCTGAATTATTTCTTTTATCTCGTCATACATTTCATCTATTTCTTCATCATCTGCAGAGCTAGTTGGCATATAAACTTGTACTACTGTAGTAGGCATGGGTTTTGTGTCTATCGTGGCCACAATAATGCGTTCACTATGCTGTTTGTAGTAGCTAACCCGCACTCCTATTTTTTTATTCATTATTAAACCTACTCCTGCATTACCCCTATTTGATTTTGTATTTATAATCCTGTAATCACCTGACCAAAAGTCTTGTTCCTCCTGCCACCGAAGTTCACTAATTCCCACTATATCTAACTTTAACCTATCCATCTCCCTTTTTAAATTTTCTAACCTACCTGCCCGATTAAGTGATTTGACATTCTACGCTCCGATCCGTAGAACGCCAGTTTTCTTTCTCCTGATAACGACGTCCTCTTGAGTAGTCCCCGCCCGGAGATCCGAATGGGGGACTATTTTACCTCCGGAATATTTTACCCAAGAGGACGCCATCATCATTTAATCATACAGTAGAGCTGCATGTCCTCGGGAAAAATTACGGCTGTAGTTTCCCCTTGCTTTCAGCCGTTCGCAGTACCAGCACAGCAGTACCACACACTTTTAAGATAGCATGTATTAATTAAAAGTGGTATTTCCGACTGCTGAAATTTCTTACTGAAACATGACAAAAATTGGCGGAAGTTCTGGAATTCGGTTGACCGCACTTATAAAGGGGGCGCCGTCTTTGTTTGTCGTCAGTTGGACCGACGTGCTAGAAGCGGCAGGGCAGGGTCTATACCTCTGTGCCCGGTGATTTAGCCATCAGATTTTGTCGGGCAGAAAATTTCATCTCGGTACTCACGCGAACGTAGAATTATTTCTTTGTAGGTTGGGTTGGTTGACTTGTGTTCTCTGGAGCAGGGCTGGTCTGGACGTAGAATATTATGCGACTGTGAACAATGACACTTGAAATAATTTTGCAGCGTTACCGTATTTATTTGAAATTTATAGTGAATTTAAAATCACTATATGGAGGCTCGAGTCACATTTAGATTTAATTAGCTACAGTAATTAGATTTTCTCCTGTCTGCTATGTAATCTGTGGAAGTATTAAATAAACAGTGAATATTTTGAAAATTTAGCTCGTTGTTAGGGAACATTATTTACATGCCTCACCTGTTATCTGACGTAAAAAATGGCTCTGAGCACTATGGAACTTAACATCTGAGATCATCAGTCCCCTAGAACTTAGAACTACTTAAACCTAACTAACCTAAGGACATCACACACATCCATGCCCTAGGCAGGATTCGAAACTGCGACCGTAGCGGTCGCGCGGTTACGGACTGAAGCGCCTAGAACCGCTCGGTCACACTGGCCGGCTATCTGACGTAACAGACATTTTATTCTGATTCTGTGTTTTAGGGATACTCAGCTTAAATTTCATTGAGAAAGCGACCTCTGTCACCACAAACCATACGACATAGACACGAATGAGAGACATTACTCAGTGGATGTATAAATTTTTACTACCGTCTTGTCACGAAATGAAGTCGCATGGCAAAAATTTCCACAGAGCATAATTTAATTACTGATAACACTTGGTTTAAGAATCATGAAGGAAGGCTGTATACGTCGAAGAGACCTGGGAACACTGGAAGGTTTAAGATTTATTATATAATGGTAAGACAGAGATTTCAAAACCAGATTTTAAACTGTAAGACATTTGAAAGGTCAGATGTGGACTCTAACCATAATTTATTGAACGACAGATTCAAAGCAAAGAAACTGAAACATGGTATGAGATTAACCAGATGGGACCTGGATAAGTTGAAGGAACCCGAAGCTGTTTAGAATTTAAGATCGATCATTAGACAACGATTGACTGCAACAAGGGAAAGGAAGACAGCAGAAAACGAATGGATAACTTAGAGAAATGATTAGCGAAGGCAGCAGAGGATCACATAGGTAAATAGACAAGGCCTAGTAGGAATCAATGGGTACCTCTGGAAATAGTGAATTTAAATGACGAAAGAAGAAAATATCATCATCATTGTAAACAGTCATAGTCGAGTAGGTTTGTCTTTCAATCATATGTGAGTGCAGAGGTGACTGTATACTCTGATGCCGCAGGTACACAGATTGCCGAAATGAAGACACGTGATCCCAGGTGGTCCAGCTCCTGTTCTTCTATTTTGTGTCAGCATTTCCTTTTCTTTTTGTGCGCTGCCTTTTATATGCCGCTTTTAGTAGGCTGTTTTCTTCAAAACGTGGCCCCCGATGGACCAACGATCTCCAGGATGAACGGTCGAGGGTTGAGGTCTCCCAACTGTTGACATTAATGTGGTACATCTTCGTGTCAACCTTAATTACACCCTTAAATAGTTTCCTCTGACCTCTCACACTTTGTTTGTCACTCTTAACTCCGAGTAAAACACTTGTTTGGAATGTGATTATTGGGCTGTGGACTGCATGCCCTGCACATCGTAAAAGGGCCTCAAAACCATCGCTTCTATGCTAATTGTATATATCCCTTCAACAATGTTGACATCTGTGTGTCTGAGTTGCCAAGTTACGTGCATAATCCTCCTCAGGCATTGCTGGAGGTATTGCTCCAGCATTTTAAGATTCCGTCTGGAACATGTTGGGGGTTCAGGTCCATAAAGCAAGGTGGAAATTACAACCGAATAGTAAACGAGGATCTTTGTTGCGGTATTGAGCAAGTGGTTGTCAAACACTCCAGATATTAGTCTGGCAAAGAATGCTCCAGCATTTCCACATGTATATTTGCACTTGATGAGAGCAAGTAAGGAAAGGTGTTACCCACTTGAAGACTCTCTTCGTCAAAGGAAACATTGATATTTTTTTGGTCCTTCCCGAAGTGGTTGAGGAAGAATGTGTTTCATTGACAACAATCATTTTGTATGCTGTGGAGAAGGAATTTAGGATTAATAATAGGTGTTCTTCGGACTGAACTACAACTGCATTGATATCAGCATATTGTAACTAACTACGGCTGCAGAAGATATTAGAGTCCTTACTTTTTGGAGACGGCTCAGATTAACAATTTCGCATCTACTGTGTAGGTTAATTGTATTTCTGGAGGAAGAGCATGACAGCGGCAGTACACAAGGAAAATAACTTGGAGGGAAATCTCACGTCGCTGCTTAACACCGGTGTGGATATGGAATGGCTCACCAAGCGAGTCGTTACCAAAATGACAACTGCTTTCATATCTGTGTAGAGCAATTTCAAATTTGCAATAAATTTCTGTTGGAAAGCACATGGAGTTAAAATTTTCCATGAAGCTTCACGGTTTACGGAGTAAAATTCCTTAGTGAGGTCAATAAGGCAATGTCAAGTGGTCTTTTTTGTTCTCTGCCTCTTTCCTGAAGTTGGCGAGCTATGACTATCATATCTGTGGCTTCTCTAGACCACAGCTTCACAGAAAACGTCCTACGAGAACAAACGGTAAAAGCAGACCTGTGAGCGGCGAGTACTGTGCTCCGCTGGCCGGTGTGGCCGAGCGGTTCTAGGCGCTACAGTCTGGAACCGCACGACCGCTACGGTCGCAGGTTCGAATCCTGCCTCGAGCATGGCTGTGTGTGACGTCCTTAGGTTAGTTAGGTTTAAGCAGTTCTAAGTTCTAGGGGACTGATGACCTCAGACGTTAAGTCCCATAGTGCTCAGAGCCATTTGAACCATTTTTGAGTCCTGTACTCAGATTCTGAGGGTATTACCTGCCGCTCTACTTCAAACCGCAGATCGGCGCGAATTTTCCCATCCAGTTACGCTACGGACCTTGATTTTTTTTCTCCCCAATATGACTGGCTCTTCTTCTGTAATAAATTCCACGACAAACCTACATTTACTACACTTTCTTCATCGTTGATAAAAATGTGACACCCAACTGTGTACCTGCAATAACTACTCTTCCACAGAGCACTAACAAAGTGCAACAAACTCTTTACAAATTTTTTTGCAAGCTGGCTCCGAACGGCTCCGAACGTCGTCTGCCGTAACCTGTGTGGGACGCAGGATTGTCATGTTTGATAACGGCACTACGCTAAATTGTTATACCTGGAGTGGACAGAAATGTTCAGCTGTAATTGATATGCTCGAGACGGCGTAGGGAAATCCGTGAGAGCTCGTTGCGCTGTTACCAGCTTTCGACTGCGAAGCGCTAATTGCTGGAGGCGAGAACGGTACACGTCTACGGAACTGTGGCGACAATGTGGCGTTTACAAAATCACGTTGCGTAACTGGTTGGGGTAGGCCCCCGAAATTGCCCCACTGAGCCCACTGCAGCCGTCAGTTATAAGTATTCTTTTATTAAATCACCATCCGTAAAAGGGCACAAGGACTTTACAAAAAGTAGTGCAGTTTTGTAGCTCCTCCGAATGACACACTCTCTTGATTTTCCTTCCTCTTCAGAGAGCTTCATTTTAAGTTTTAAAACCCCTTCTATATGCTCAGGTCCTTCACGTTTTCCATTTACGTGTTCTACATGCGAGACTTCCTCACCGTCCTCGAAACAGTCTTGGCTCGCCCGCCCTGCAGACGTTTCCACTGGGAAGCCCTTTCACATCTTCCATACAGTCTCGATCTCTCCCCATGCGACTTCCATATTTTTAGAGCCCTGAAAGAACTTTCGTGGCCGTCGATTCGTCTCGGACGAAGACGTGCACGGTCTTGTCTCGTAGTGTAATAAATGTGTTAACAGGTATGGTGATTACTTCTGAATAATAAACATTTTACTCGCTTTTTTATATCTGTCTCGTTTTCACTTAACTGCTCCTTATAAAACTGATTCTTCGCACTTTGAATTAAAGTGCGAAGACATTGTCGATATTAAACAAAGCTGACTCGCCATTGATGGTATTAGATGCCGCAGTTGTCAAAGACTGAAGCTACCCAATTTCACAGTTGACGCTTCTCCCTCGTTGTCGCGACTGCGTGAAGCACGAGAACTCGCCATCTCGCCGCAACTGGTCAGCTCGCGAGCAAGAGCATGAGCAGACGCGAGTGCTCACGCTCAAAATCAGCTTGTTATTAAGCCCAGCTCTAGAAGGCCTGAAGCCACAATGGCTGTCTGGTATTAGTAATTCCTCCACTAAGGGCATAGCACGACATGTGAGAATTCGAGTAATTAGCTTTCTCTAACTAGACAGCAATGATATTCCGCGGTAGTTATCGCAGTCTGTGCCATATTTCTTCTGTGTTCCAGGATTGGACGATCAGTTCATATTGGTATTTTGTGAGTTCTCACCACTTACTTTGTGAGCTCCCGCTGGTATACCGTCAAGATCTGTGACCTTGTGTTGCTTTGCCTGATTGACAGCACACTTAACTTCTCTAATGTTGGTGGGGAGCCAACTTCTTAAACGATGGGTGATTGCTGTGTTATGTCGTGTGTAATACCCCCGTATCGATAGGTCAGCGATGAGCTGCGTTTAAGAGCCGTTAGTTACTCTCAGTGATGAATTTTGTTTAAATAAAAGATTGACTGTTTTACGTGACCCTCGCTGCCGCGAAGGGGACATATATCTCTTTTACCTCTAGTTACGACAGTACGCCTTTTCCTTTACAGGTGCGGTAACCATTTTGTGATGTGTAACACTTACGTAAATATCGTAAAATATATTTAAGTTAATTCAATCAGTTGTTCTAATAATTAAATTAACATCAATAACCACTATATTAAACACTAATTCATTTTCCTTATTACAGCTTTAAATTGTCTGTGGGACTGTCGGCATATGCCAGTAACAAAAAGATGCATTTGGCGAACAGAAAATGTCAGTGCTGTGAGTGCAAATTGCACGGCCAAAATATTTAGGGACCTCGTCTTCTCGAATGTTTAGTTCGGGGATTTCAAAGTCCGGACCCTTAGAATTATTTTGTCATTACTTCAGTTTCAAATGACACGGTCACGGCATGCCTTTGTTAAACAGGCGGTGATAAACTGCTAATAGTTTCTTAATAAGATTGCAGGCCTTTTAGCCAGTCCCATGCACTTACACCGATGCGTAAGTAAGATGTTTCTTTAAAATTGATCCTCCCATATGAGCAAAATTTTATTACAATCACAATTTCCGAAATCCAGTATCCAACCATTAAACCTTTCGCGGGTCGTCGGGTAAAAATCAAGCCCTCTTTTCATGTCATCAGTTCTTAGTAAAAGAACTGATATAAACTGACGAAATACGCGAGAGAGGAAGGAATCGTTATAAATTGTCGATTCCATGACAGGACTCGTTTAAATGTTTGCTATGTAAATCCTTTTCTGTCTCATGAACAATACGCCACCAAACTTTCTAAGCCACTTCTGATGATTCGGAGTACAAAAGAAAGATGGGAAAGTAACAGCCTCACCCCGGCTCATGAAATTTGCCGACTTCACTTCCACTGCCCTCCACAATCAAAGAAGGACAGCAAACTTTTACGAAAGAAATTATCTTTCATGGATGCACGTAATTGATCATTTATTCCAAGTTTATGTTGAGAAGGTGCGAGTGTTATAAAATAGAACTTCAGTTATAATCAATTTAATTGGTGTATTGTGAATTTCAAAATGGGTGCACCTTGGCAACAATAACACGTAATGACTGGCAAAGAAGTTTGGCTCGATTACTGTTGGACGTGAATATAATTATTAATGAAGGTGGTTAACATGAAAAATATTTCAAAACACTCGTAGATATTTTTGTAGATCCATAGTTTCAAAATTTTCTCTTTCGAATTTTATTTCGATTATTGTTACGTATGATGAAGATAGGCAAATTTAATACAATGACTGCGGAAGGCAATGACGATTTGTCGATAGGCGATGAAATCGAGTCAGATAATTCGGTTGAACAAGGTGTTGAACAAGTTCTACCATCAGGACCTGAACTAATGCCAAGTTCTGAAGAAGAAGACACTGAAATTTTGAACAGTTATCTCATGAACGCACAAATCCATGCCGAAAGTGAGCAGCAGGGAGACAGTGTCTTGGTAGGTGCGTCTCCTTGCACGCAAAGCGCACAAATTACACAGCCCCCACGAGCCGATATAATGGCATACTTGCAAAAGATGTTTCAAAAGTTACACTTTGAAAAGCAATTCAAAAGCTTTAAAATCTGAATTGAAAACCGAACTAACTACCCCGGTCGATAAAAAGTTAGATGAAAGAACAAAAGGTCTTGCCACAGCGCAACAACTGGACGATATCCGTACACAATTACAGGCGTACTCGTATGACATAGAAACGCTAAATACAAATTTCGAGAATCTGTCTTTGCAATGTACCACCGCAGGTAAAGGAATTGCGCAATTATAGAATGTATGTAAGGACCTCCTAGCAACAGTACATACGCTTAGTAAAAATCAGAAATGCTGTGAAAAATACGGAAACCCGTATAGAAAATGTTGCTGGCGAATAGTACAGTCAGCTAAAACAGCAGATTAGTGCGCGTAGTCAAAGCTTCACAGCAGTCACCGCTTGGCGCGAAAGAAAAGACGCTGAATTAACGGAAAAGACGAACGAAGATTTGAATAAAATAGCCACGGAAAAGATCACTAAAATCACAGGGAACCCTGATAGTATTAGTGAAAATTTGCAGAAGGAATTCTTGTTTCAGATCAGAGAAGTATTACAAAAAGACTTACCCAAATGGCGCGACGAAGTACACACGTGGGTTAAGGATACAGGGTACTTATAAATGGTGAAAAAATTGAAATTTTTTATGACTCTATTAAATTCTATAGTCTTTCCTGGTTCCATTGATATATGCATGATAGGGATTCAAATGAAAAATGACCTATATATACTAAATTTTAAATTTACAGTCATGTATGCCGCCACGCCCCCATTATTTCTGTTACAGAAACCAGTATTATTCCGCAAATAACTGAACTTTCTGTTTCCAGCGATTATTCATATGATACATTGTACATGTTGATAACAGTGCAGGTTTCTAGTGTCTGTAAATGATTATCTTTGCTAGTATTTACTTTTGTTTCACTGAAGCAGTTTGTTCACGTGTTACTGAATGTTTGTAGCCCAAGTGCTACGTATATTTGTGGAGGTACATATCCTTTAGTGTCCAATGAATACGATCTCTGCTACCCATCAAGAAACTCAATAAAAGGGAATTCCGTGGTAAAACCAGTTCACAAATAAAGCAAGCCACACTGTTTAAAGTAATCTATATCAGTTCATCAGGGAAGAAACTCCCACATGGCATGCCTCCTGGTGATTAAAATTTTTATGTTAACAGTGACGCTGTTTGTAGTGGATTTGTTGTTGTTGATGTGGGCATCTTATCTTCTTTCATAAAGGAAGTGGCGAAATGTAAACAATGTGATGGTGTAGGCTGTCTGGAAATAACTGAACAACAAAGTAGCAGGAATGGTTTAGCGTCACAGTTAGTTGTTCTGTGTAGATCCTGCAATAAATCTATCTCGAAAATGACTTCGAACATTGTGCATAATTCATATGATGTGAATTTGAAGTTAGCGTACGCAATGCGTGCAATAGGAAAAGATAAAAATGCTGCTCAAACGTTTTGTGGTTTGATGGGCCTTCCTCCTCCTCCCAGTAGGTTCAGCAAGTGCATAAAAATACTTTTAGGTGCCTTGACGGTTGTGTCTAAAGCATCTATGAAAAGTGCAGTAGAAGAAAATGTAAATATGAGTGGAACCAGGGACATTGCTGTTGCATTTGATGGGACATGGCAACGTCGAGGACATGATTCCTTGAATGGTGTTGTAAGTGTTACTTCTCTGGAGAATGGAAAAGTTGTTGATGCTGAGTGCTTATCTAAGTAATGCCACACCTGCCATGGTAGGACTGAAGTACATATTGAACATCAGTGTTCTAAGAATTATAATGATTACCGTATGGAGCGTGATGGAGTTCTAAAAATATTTCAGAGGCAGAGGCAGTTTATAACGTTAGATATACGAAGTACCTAGGCGATGGGGACTCTAAAGCTTTAAATAAAATTAATGAATTCAATATTTATGGTGATACCTTGGCAACAAAACTGGAGTGTTGTAGACACGTGCAAAAGAGGATGGGTGCTAGACTGAGGAAGCTACGAAGAGAAATGAAAGGAAAATCTCTCTGGCCGAGGCAGATTGACAGAAACTGAAAAAGACGTTCTTCAGAGTTATTATGGATTGTCCATCAGATGAACTGCACCTCTGAATGATGTCACAGCAGTGAGAAAAGCTGTAGGGCCACCTCCTTTCATAAGTTGTCCACAGATGACCACCCTGTTCACGGACTTTGCTCTAAGGGAGCAGATTCTTGGTGTGGTTACCAAAAAACAAAAGAAAGTGGTCAAATATACTATCATAAGCATTCTCTTCCTGAGTCTGTTATGAATGAAATAAAACCAATTTTTAGAGACCTGAGTGACCCTGTTTTGCTTAATAAATGTCTTCATAGCGGCACTCAGAATACAAATGAAAGTTTCAGCCACTTCATTTGGGAAAGATTACCCAAGAATGTTTTTGTAGGACTAAATACATTAAAAGTTGGTGTATTAGATGCAGTGATATGTTTCAGTGATGGAGTGATAGGAAGGTTGGAAGTCCTGAGAAATTTCGGCATAAAATGAAGCTCTAATATGGAAGATCAATTGCTTGCGTGTGACAGACAACAGGTGCATGAAGCTGAAAAATTAACTCTTCAAGTTACCAAAGAAGCAAGAAGTGCTAAAAGGAATGCCAAGAGGAAGCTTGAAGATGAAGAAATGCTGCAGGGTGAAGACTATGCTTCAGGAATGTACTGAGGCACAGTTTAATTGGACTCATATCTTCGTTCACAATTTCCCACAAATTGTATTTTTCAGAATTCAGGTATAAATATTTCCTAAAGTTGATAAGGAACTGCTCTAATTTGTTTTGTAACTTGCGATAGTACATACTTATGTAGTATACCCAAGTTTTATTGCAGAATGAACCAAACTATAGAAAAAATAACATTTTTATTAAGAAAAAAATTATAAAAATTAAAATCTAAGATGTGATATTTTTTATCCTTGTAATATACACTACTGGCCATTAAAATTGCTACACCACGAAGATGACGTGCTACAGACGCGAAATTTAAGCGACAGGAAGAAGATGCTGTGATATGCAAATGATTAGCTTTTCAGAGCATTCACACAAGGCTGGCGCCGGTGGCGACACCTACAACGTGCTGACATGAGGAAAGTATCCAACCGATTTCTCATACACAAACAGCAGTTGACCGGCGTTGCCTGGTGAAACGTTGTTGTGATGCCTCGTGTAAGGAGGAGAAATGCGTACCATCACGTATCCGACTTTGATAAAGGTCGGATTGTAGGCATTCGCGATTGCGGTTTACCGTATCACAAAATTGCTGCTCGCGTTGGTCGAGATCCAATGAGTGTTAGCAGAATATGGAATCGGTGGGTTCAGGAGGGTAACACGGAACGCCGTGCTGGATCCCAACGGCCTCGTATCACTAGCAGTCGAGATGACAGGCATCTAATCCGCATGGCTGTAGCGGATCGTGCAGCCACGTCTCGATCCTTAAGTCAGCAGATGGGGACGTTTGCAAGACAACAACCGTCTGCACGAACAGTTCGACGACGTTTGCAACAGCGTGGACTATCAGATCGGAGTCCATGGCTGCGGTTATCCGTGACGCTGCATCACAGACAGAAGCGCCTGCGATGGTGTACTCAACGACGAACCTGGGTACACAATGGCAAAACGTCATTTTTTCGGATGAATCCAGGTTCTGTTTACAGCATCATGATGGTTACATCCGTGTTTAACGACATCGCGGTAAACGCACATTGGAAGCGTATGTTCGTCATCGCCATACTGGCGTATCACCCGGCGTGATGGTATGGGGTGCCATTGGTTACACGTCTCGGTCACCTCTTGTTCGCATTGACGGCACTTTGAACAGTGGACGTTACATCTCAGATGTGTTACGACCCGTGGCTCTACCCTTCATTCGATCCCTGCGAAACCCTACATTTCAGCAGGGTAATGCACGACCGCATGTTGAAGGTCCTGTACGGGCCTTTTTGGATACAGAAAATGTTCGACTGCTGACCTGGCCAGCACATTCTCTAGATCTCTCACCAATTGAAAACGTCTGGTCAATGCTGGCCGAGCAACTGGCTCGTCACAATACGTCAGTCACTCCTCTTGATGAACTGTGGTATCGTGTTGAAGCTGCATGGGCAGCTGTACCTGTACACGCCATCCAAGCTCTGTTTGACTCAATGCCCAGGGGTATCAAGGCCGTTAATACGGCCAGAGGTGGCTGTTCTGGGTACTGATTTCTCAGGGTCCATGCACCCAAATTGCGTGAAAATGTAATCACATGTCAGTTCTTGTATAATATATTTGTCCAATGAATGCCCGTTTATCGTCTGCATTTCTTCTTGGTGTAGCAATTTTAATGGCCAGTAGTGTACATAATAGGTGTAATTAAATAGGTCTAGTACCTCAGTCATCATGTCATGCATATCTGGTAAAAATATGGTATCCTTCAAATGTATAACATTAGATTAAATGGTACGTCAATTCAAAAGTAATCAAAATACTTCTAATTTGTTTAGAAAGTGTGCTGTATTACCTGATATCAACAAAAAATCTGTAAAACATATACATTATAAACAGTGCCTGAATGAAATAGGTGTTGATTTTTACATAATATTGAGCTGGAAAAGTACCCTGTATCCTGAACAAATACACAGTGAACTGTCGGAGGCTATGGAATGTATGCCTGATGCGTCACGTAAAATTCGCCAAACACTTGGCAATAGTCCAAATCGCGAGGAGTATCCGTCAGATTCTAGTGACAAGGCGGAGGTAAATGGTATCTCTCCACCACGCAAATATTACAAAACTGACACAAACCCCACTCTTTCTACATTATTACTGGTGGAAAGTGTGATAAAAAACCGGTAATTCCTAATCTATTGTCCAGAGAAACTAACTCCACTTCCTCTGGTTTTTATTAGATCTTCTCGCGGTGTATTATCCCCCATCAGGACAGAGGATAAGATAAGTTCGTGATAAGATATGTCCAGGGTGACGCAGCCATATGGGGAACTGAAACTATTGAAACGTGCGAAACATATGCGCAATTTGAAAACGCGTTTTTAAAGAAATACTAATTCACGTGTACACAGGAGCGCCTGAGAAAATAGGTTTTCAATACAGAATCCTTTAATGCCAAACAATACAGCCTTAGGTTGTATTTCGAAAAATACCTCAACAAAACACGATACTGGGACGAACCTGTTTCACATAAAGACGTAATAAGAATTCTTAAAGGGAAGCTACCCGCAAGCATACGTAAAGATTTGGTGTACGCTTCCGAAGACGACCTGCGTGAGTTTATGGCCACCCTCGATACAATTGGACTGACACACGAGCTTGCGAAAGCCATTTATAATCAGCATAACATGAATAATAAGAACGGCTCATCGCAACCAGGCCAGCCGCGATATGGCAACAATAACGGCGGGCCAGCTAGGGCGCCGGGGGCACAGTCCATGACGTCAACGCCAACGTCACCAAGCTATGACAGTCAGCCCACCAATCAACGACTGTAGAACAACTTAAAAAACAAAAAGAAATTGATCAATATATAATACACTGGGTACCAGGGCAATGGCAACAGTCAGTACTATGCCAACCAAAACTCACAGTACTAACCAGAACGTGGGTAACTTTCCGCAAAACAATAATAACAATAGTCTGAAAACAGTGATATGCCGGGTACGTCAAGTGACTATGTTAACTGGGTGCCGCATGCACAACTAGAAAACTCCGTAAATATGGTGGAGGTTACAAATGAGCAACGCCACGAAGCGTACATTCTGCGTCGACGAACGAGGACCAACCACATTGACCTCCCGAATATCGGTCGTAGCATGGTCTGGACGCACAGAACATGTAAAAAGAAACCTACTTAGATACAATGTTAGTATTGACATCAGGGACGAACTCACACAGTAGTCGCACACATGTCAACAGAAAATACAAATGGCGGCACAGCCTAAAATGAAAAGAATTGCAGGAAAAATATCTACCACTATAGTTCTCGACACAGGCGCGACGACAAATTGTGTCTCATAAACATTTTTCAAAAGAATGAGGGGAGCCATAAAAATTCCTGTACTCCCACTAAAAGGTTGCAAAGTTTCAGGTGCTATTGGGGCAAACGCTAGATTAAAAATTAAAGCACGCTATAAGATTCAAACGATGTGTTATTTTATTCAAGAAACCCTAAGGAAAACAACTGGTGTGTGTGTGTGTATTCCTGATCCTTCAAACATGTTTTAGTATGGTACACTCATTGTTTGTGGGACCACTATGGAACAGATAAATGACCAGAAAACTCAACAGGTATTGTTACTTTCCAAACATGCATACGTACATATTCAGCCAATTAAAAACTTGTTTGATTTGTCAGAAAGCTAAACCAACGAGCTGGTGTTCTGACATTGAGCTTCATTCAGTCATACCAACCAAACCCAGATATCATGGGTCCAGTCCCAGCTGGACACGGCGGTACAAATATGCAGTAGTTTTTTATGTTGCGTTCAAAAAATGTGTTGAGTTATATGCATTAAAGTACCAAAGGCATCTGCCACAATACGAAGATTGTCACAGCACTATGTATCAATGGTAGGAAAACTTGACAAAATTCTTACAGACATTGCTACAAATTTCACACGTAAAAAAGGCATTAATCACATTATTATCTCAAAATTCCATCCACAAAGTAATTCAGCAGAGAAGATTCTATGAAATTTTAACAGATTTATACGCAAGGTCACATAATTCTAAACTGACAGACTACATCGAGGCTTTTGAAAAAATAGTAAACAATTTATCCATATACAATTAACCATATACACTTTCTAAACTAACGTTTAACAGAAGATGAAAGATTGAATGGCTGTAGCCTCTGCCTCAACTGCCAAAAAGAAGGATCGTCGCTTCAAGACAAGGTAAGATACACACTAACTGCGCTTAGAAAGCAAGAAATGCTACGAAAAAGGACATATGACAAAAGACGAGGTAAACTCCAGCAATACTCTGTGGGAGGTCTAGTACCTCTACGCACCTCATCCATATTCTTCAGTTCTACGTAATAAAAACTGTAAACGGCAAACTTTCCAAATTGTAATACATGAAGTTAAATATCAAGTATAGTAGTGTATGAGCAACGTCACGCTATGAGACACCAAATAATGAAAATTTTGTTATAAAAGTCAATTTATTCATGATAATGTGATTTGTTTCTTTAATGTTTGCTCAAGCCATGTTGGTTTCAGTATTCTGTTATTAAAAATATTGTGTGTGACCATACATGCTGTGTTTTATGTATACTGCTAACAGAAAAGAACGGCGACAGAGAAACGAAATCTAACCTTTGGGAAAGCAATACTAACCACATCTCACCTTAAAGACAAATAAGCGGACTCCCTGAAACTTTACAATAATTTTGTGTATATGTTCTGTGTTACAAAAAATCTGGGATTATTTGTATACGGATATATTTTAAACTTAAATGCTAGTGAGCCCTCAACTCGCAACTGCTTTGGCCAGTAGATGCCTCCAACATAAGTCGCTACGAACCATCGTTTCGGACGCTGGTGAAACAGGACAATACAGGAAAACAAGAAACTCTTCAATTTTGCAAACATCAATTAATGTGAAAACTTAAGTTTAAAAGAGCAAAGATCTTTTTCAAAGAAAGACTATAAAATAAACATAACCTATTTATGTCTATTTGTGATTGTAACTTGTAATGTATATATTTTATTTTAATGTTATCTGAATCTAATTAATACAAAATAAGTACTGTCAAGAAACGTGAACTGTGAAATGACACCATCTGGTGGGGACAAACAAAAAGAGTCACGAACGAAAGAATAGACTGATGCAAATGGTCGACTGACGCTTACAAAACAATAAACATTGAAGGACCACAGAAACTAGTATAGGCATGGGTATACAAATACAGAGATATGTAAACAGGCAGCCGGCCCCTGTGGCCGAGCGGTTCTAGACGCTTCAGTCCAGAACGGCGCGACTACTACGGTCGCAGGTTCGAATCCTGCCTCGGGCATGGATGTGTGTGATGGCATGATTGTGTGTGATGTCCTTAAGTTAGTTAGGTTTCTTATTACTCAAATAACACTAACATGATTGCTGCATGCTGTATCCAAATGCATTAACAGAGGAATTTGTCTTCGATTGTTCGCAAGAAGCGCTCATATCTCTTAGTTATGTACGGAACTTCAGAGCTTATGTTTGCTAGACTTTTCTTCTTGTTTTGGTCCATACTACCACTATCAAAATATGCAATACTTCTTCTTAACACCCTGCAGAAGAATGCTGATGGCTAGATGGGTAGATCACGTACCTAATGAGCACATACCGAACTGAATTATGGGAAAAGAGAGGGGTTGGTTAACAGAACACATCCTGAGGCGTGAATGGTTTGTCAATTCTGTAGTGGACGTAAATGTGGAAGGTAAATACTACAGAAGGGAGGTTCTACCTCTAGATTACAGGGTCCAGGGTTCGATTCCAGGGCGGTTTGGGGATTTTTTCTGCCCGGGGGCTGGGTATTTGTGTTGTCCTCATCATTCCATCATCATTCGCCAATGTGGCCAGATTGGACTGTTTATAGATTGGGATTTGCCGGGCGCTGATAACCGCGCATTGAGCGCCCCACAAACCATCATCATCATCAGGGCAGACTAGCATGGACAGCTGCAGCAAACCAATCTTGGGACTAAAGACCACAACAACAACAACAGCAACAACATTTACTACTACTACTACTACTACTGCTACTCTATGATCTCGTCATCAACGGGACACTAATTCCTAATCTTCATTTTTTTGTTTGTTTCCCCGTAATCATACCCTTGTCCGTCCATATCTTGATCGTATAATTAATAAACTGCCAAAAGTTCATTTGTAAGATAGATCATAATCCTTGACCGAAGCAGGATGAAGCCAGAGAAAACATTTCTGTAGTTGATATATCAGAATTGATAACATTTCATTAATTGTAAACGTTATGTAATCAGTATGCCTGATAGATGCAGTCCAATCAAGGACCAAACGTTTTTGTCAGTTTTCAAACTAGTAATTTTTTGAATTTATACCATTTACTAAAAAAAGATTTCTGTTTAAAAAGCATGCCATAAGTAAAGAGGCACATTCCTTATAGTACCTTGTTACTTTGACATACTAGTAAACTTTTATGAGATAACCGTTTCAAACTTAGTAATCTTTTCTTAAAGAAACTGCTTTCATTTGTTTCACGTAATATATCATTAGACGTTAAATACAGCGAGTATAGGAATTGTTCAGCTGCGACGACGTTCCTGATTATAGCTCAGCGTTATTGTCTTTTTGATTCAAGTTCCGCTGTTGTCTTGTGTGAATTGTATATCTGTTATCAGGGCGTGTTTTTAATTCATACCATTTCTTACTTTTTTCATGTGTTTTAAGCGTACTTAATGTCTCGATGATTGACTAGTTAAACGTCGTCATTCTGAAAACCCTTTGCTTCTGATAGTGTATCCAGTAGGAGAGTTAGTTATGGGAGAGATCCTCCATAATACACAGTCACTGTAAAGAATCTCCTAAGGAAACTAAGACTACTGCATAATAGATATAAAACAAAGCATACGGCTGTAGATAGAAAGATGCTGAATGAAACATGTTTGGCAGTCTAAAGAGCAATGTGTGAAGCCTTCCATGACTACCGTAGCAGAATATTGTCATGTGATCTTGTACAAATCGCAATGAAATACTGGTAGTATGTGAATGCTGTTAGCGGCGCCAAAGTCAGTGTGCATTCACACATGCAGGACACTGAAACAAGTTGATATTAGCAAAGAAAACACAGAAAAGCTTAATTCTTATTCCATATGTTCCTTTACAAAGGAAAACCCACGAGTATTGCCCCAACTTAATTCTCGTACCACTGAAAAGGTGATGAGTGAAATAGGTATTAGTGTCAGTGACGTGAAACAGTAGAAGTCAACAAAATTGAAGAAAACCGCTGGCCCGATGGAGTCCTTATCAGATTCTATACCCAATTCGCAGCTGAGTTAGCCACTCCGGTAACTACAATCTACCGTAAACCCCTCGAACAAAAAGCTGTACCGACTTGTTTGAAAAAAACATAGGTCATAGCTGTTTACAAGAACCGTGGTAGAAGGATCCGCAAAACTGCCGTCCAATATCCTTGACTTCCACTTGCTGTACAGTCTTAGAACATATTCTGAGTTCAAATATAATGAGGTACCTCGAACAGAACAACCTCCTCCACACCACTCAACATAGATCATATGAAGAGCAACTCGTACTTTTCTCACATGACATTACATTGTGAAGGTGGTTCGATGAACCCTCTGCCAGGCTCTTAAATGTGGTTTGCAGAATATCCATGTAGATGTAGATCCTGAAAGCCATGAAACACGAAATACATGACTGGATTGAGGATTTCTTGGTAGGGAGGAAGCAGCATGTTATCTTGGATGGAGAGTCATTGACAGATGCGGAAGTAACTTCGGGTGTAACCCAGGAAGCGTGATGAGTCTTGTTGCTCAAGTTGTGTATTAATAAACTTGCGGACGATATTAAATAACCTCAAACTTTTCGCACATCTGCAGTTATCTACAGCGAAATAAATTCTGAGCAGAGCTGCACAAATGTTCAGTCAGAGCTTGAAAAGGTTTCAAAATGGTGCAGTGACTGGCAGCTTGCTTTAAATGTTTGAATATGTAAAACTGTGCACTTCACAATACCGTACAAAAGAAAACATAGTATCCTATGAATATAATGTTAGTGAGCTACAGTTGGAATCTGTAAGCTCATACAAATGCTTATGTGTGTCACTTAGTAGTGGCATGAAGTGGAACAATCAAAGAGGTTCAGTCGTTGGTAAAGCAGATAGGAGACTTCGGTTTATTGGTAGAATATTAGGGAAATGCAATCATTTTATGAAGGAGATTGCTTACAAACCACTTGTGCGACGCATTCTATAATACTGCTCGAGAGTATGAGACCCGTACTAAAAACAACTCGCAAGGGATATTGGACGTATACGGAGGAAAGCAGCACCAATGGTCACAGGTTTGTTAGACCCGCAGGCGAGCGTCACAGAGATGATGCAAGAACTGAACTGGCAAACTTTTGAAGATAGACGGTAACTACCCCGAGAAAGTCTAATAAGAAAGTTTCAAGGACAAGCTTTAAAAGAATATTTTACAAACCCCTGCATACAGCCTCGATAAGGATATTGAGGATAAGATTAGATTAATTAGAACATGGACAGAGGCATTTAAACAATCTTTTCCCGCGCTCCATACGCGAATGGAACTGGAAAAGGCAGGAAGTACCCACTGTCATGCACTTCACGATGATGCGCAGAGAATAGATGTAGATGTATGTTTTCTTTTGACCATCTTACAACAAAAGCGAATGAACCTATTTCATTTTTAAAGAGTGCGTTAACCAATCCCTTTAAACCTGTTCTCTGTCATGAAAAATCTTGAAGAAATACGAAAGAAGACTGACCGACCATAATCATCTGGAGGAAATCTAATATTTACTAAAGCACGATGTCTAATGTTCAGTTAATAATAATAGTTGATCATCAAACAGAAGGGCCTCAATGTTATTCAGTATAGTCTTTAAAAATTATCCTTATCAAAATTTGACTCAACTTCTCAGATGAACTGGAAAGAATTATTATATGCTGCTTATCCTTTTAACATTCTGGCAGTGTGAAATGGATTTCGAAATGACTGCTATAGACACTGCAGGGACAATCTTATCAAATTTTTGGAATTATATCGTCAGTCCTAGTAATTATCTTTCTTCCTGTCACTTTCATTCTTTGTCATGGAATAAAGAGCACTAAACAAATACTTTATTTTCCTCCTAGACCTATTTCTAATAATGTAATAACAAACGCGGTTATTTCTATACACTAAAACCAAACTGCACAAAAAATAAACATTAGAATTATGATAGAATTTATTAAAATATTGTTTTCCTGTGTGTGATATGTGAATTAACAAAAGTTGTTTAACTAACTTACTGCGAATGTTTTGATTTTGTATCAGTGAGATATAATTCACTCAGTTGTATCACTATTCCACCGGCAAAATGTTACAATAAACGGCCTTAATGGGTTTGTAAAAGATAGAAGATTGAATGTCTAACCCATTCGTGGCCATACAAGCTTATTATTTCACATGAGCACATCTTTACTTTTTATTTATTTACTTTAGTGGCATGATAGGCTCATCTCAGCTGCACAGGTTCAATGTACTGTAAAATTTAAATCTTAGTTTAATGTGTTGCAATGAAACAGATGGTTTTTGATTAGCAAACTACTCCTGTTACAAAATGAGTAAATATGTAAGGTACATAAAAAGACAAACCCACGAAAACAGTCGAAGCAGTACTGACTGAGACTGGTTGAAAACGCGAAAACCAGAAATGAAATTATTTAAAAATGCGATGAGTATCACAAAGAAAACGAATGCAATTAAAATCAAAACGAAACTGAATTATTCCATTGTGCGACAACTTTTCCCTATCACTTCTATCCGGGTCCGCACACTGATAAGCAATACTGAAGTATTCGTCAAACGAGTGTTTTGTAAGCATCTCCTTTGTGGGTGGACTACACTTCCTGACGACTTTTTCTATGAATTTATCGGGCATTTGCCGTACATGTGATTGATTTTATTTGTACCCATACTCCTAGATATTTTATGGATGCGACAGCTTGCAGTAATCGTTCTGCATTTGTTTGTGATGTGTGTCAATAGCACATCCTTAGAAAATTTTTGCGAAATGCAGCAAGACCCACATTTCGCCGATTCCCCACACGCCTCTCCAAAACCTTGATGACACCGTCGTGCTGTACGACCTCTGGCACATTCAATCTTGATCCAACTCCGTTGTTCCTGTTTCGAAAACATAGTGACACCGTTACGTTAGACCTCTCGCTGACAAGTGACTGTTTCCCACGATTGTGCGCACGCCAGTGACGTGGGACGGGTGAGTCCATTTGCTCGGAGGTATGGTAGGTATGTCAACAACGTGTGCTATTAGCGACAATAATAGATTCCACTGCATAGCGTCTCCACAGCAGTGTTGCCACTATTTAAGTTCCAGCCTACGTATATGTGGTGAAAAGTAATGATTCTGTAACTTCCCTTGTGGTACACTCGAAGCTTTACGTTTGAAGATTCCTTTTCGCTGAAAATAACATGCTGTGTTCTGTTTTCTAGAAACCCTTCAAACCAGTCACACACTTTTTTCCGCGATGTAACTTATCAGAGGAAGTTTTTCCGCTTTCCGTGTGTGCGGTATAACGCCTGCCGGAAGTGAAGGAATGTGTCCTCAACCTGGTCACGGGCCGTAGTGTTTACAAAGTGTGATGGTGTTTGTGACGTAATACAGCATGGAAAGGAGCCCATGACCACTGGAGACGGTGCCACATGTTACCTAAAAATCGTAACACAACACCTACATGTCATATTAATCCAAATAAATTCACCTATCGATCGAAGTTTAAACTTCCAACACCCGCCGTGGAAATTAATCATTAAAATTTAAATAAAAAATAAATACAGGGAGTGTAAAATGAAAAAAAAAAAAGGAAACACAGCGTTAAATTCTTGCTCTAGCATAATACAGATGTTAGCCAAGCCTAAAGGTTGAGCTATTGTGTTTGACCACGAACGATACCTGTGTAATGTCTTCAATAATTTGTAAATGTCAGTCGTGGTGAGAATAGTGTACTGTGTAATTTTGGATGCATTATATAGGAGCGAAGTGAACTGGAACGTGAGCAAACTGTTTGTGCTCGTATCGTGGGTGCTCCAGTAAACAAGGTAACAGAAGTGATTGGTGTTCAAGAGGCACCGTATCGAAGATTTATACCGCACACACGGAAAGCGGAAAAACTTCCTCTGATAAGTTACATCGCGGAAAAAAGTGTGTAATGAATGGACGTGACAGACGGCCATTGAAGAGGATTGTGACGACAGCTGCAAAACTCGTTGTAGAATTGAATGTTATAGTTGCAAACCCTGTCACCAACAAAAACATCACAAAGGGAGCTTCATAAGAAGGAAATTGCAGGGCTAGCTTGAATTCCGAAAGCACTCATCAGTGATACAAACTCCCGTAATAGGAATACGTGGAGCAATGGGAGAAAGTCGTTTGGTCGGATGAGTCTTGTTTCACGCTGTTTCCAACCTGTGGATGATGTTTCGTCACAGCAGTGAAACATGATCGGGTTCGATTACGGTTTCGGCAGTCGTATAGTGGTATTCCATGGATCCAATGGTTTCTCTGCAAGGTCGCATAACTGTCAAGGATTATGCGACCATTTTGGCTCATCAAGTCTATCCAATTACACAGTATTTGTTCCTCAATGGTGATGCGGCGTTCCAAGACGACAAGGCTCTGTTCACACAGTTCGCATCGTG
This sequence comes from Schistocerca cancellata, assembly GCF_023864275.1. Taxonomy (NCBI): domain Eukaryota; kingdom Metazoa; phylum Arthropoda; class Insecta; order Orthoptera; family Acrididae; genus Schistocerca; species Schistocerca cancellata. The sequence continues at coordinate 844,407,347 of NC_064626.1, forward strand.
AAAGGAAGGAAGGAAGATTGGGCTTAACGTCCAGTCAACATCGAGGTCATTGGCGATGCAACACAAGCTCGAATTGTGTCAAGGATAGAGAAGGAAATCGGCCAAGCCGTTTCAAACGAACCATCCCAGCATTTGGCCGGACGTGGGCTTGGACCGTCGTCCTGCCGAATACTTGTCCATTGCGCTAACCACTGAGCTCGCATCGTCCAGTACTCGTTTTGTAAGCACGGGGATGAATTGTCGCATTTCCCCCGTCCACCTCAGTCACCAGATCAGAATATTATTGAACCTTTGCGGTCTGCTTTGAAGAGAAGGGAGCGTGATCGCTATCCACCACCATCAAAGTGACCCGTACTTATCCATTCCTACATGACAGGAAGCTGTTTTGAATGCCAACGCTTTTTACACCGTATTTGGCATGACGTTTCAGCATTTTTGTCCACCATCCTGTGAATAATGACTGCTAACAGTTAACTTGTTCTTTCATTCCATGAAAAAGTGAAGTGTCTTTGATGTGATCGTAATGTACATAGCTATGACTGCTAGCTTGTTTTTGCCTTATGGAGATTTCTGCGGAATGCAAGGAACCAATGGAAGTGGTGTATTGATTGTTAGTGGTATGCGTTTACTGGTCGAGCAGTCGAATTCTGGAATCTTTCCGAATGCATTTAGATTCCCAGCGGGCGCTTATCATCGATTTTGGAGCAATGACAACTTTTCGTATACCCAACAATGAGCACATTGATACTTTCAGTATCAACCTCTATGATTCACAGTATCTAACCATATGACATACGCTATAGCCTAATTGTACTTGAAACATAAAATAAAGGAAGAAGCCTTGATCTGGAAGAACAACTACAAATATTATTACATAGAAAAATTTTCGGACATATTAAACGAAAAAACATAGTTTAAAGCTAATTTTCTCAGGAATTTCAAAGGTTTATTTTTATCGTAAGGAAGACTGAATTTTACATCATACAGTCACATTTCATTTTTGCAGAGAAAAAGTCGTTTTATAAATATTTCCTATGTACACATAAAAAGTAAGATTTTTGTATTATATTAGAAATAACAAGATTCGTGTGTATTCTAAAATGTTACGGACGGGTTTCTTTGATGGGTACCGAGGAAATAAAATGCTCGGGTCGGGCCAAAAATTGCACAGCAAATCCAGTCACGGCGGCATCCAGAGTGGGCGGCTTCCGGATCAGCGTTTGTCCAACCAGAGGGCGCGGCTGCGAATGAATGCTCCAGGAACTAACAATCCCTTGTTCTAATTTCCAACTGAAGCACTAGACCAGCAAGATTACAAGCAAGCATAACTCGTGCGAGGAATAAAAACAATACATCACGTGGTAACCAAGCCACCCGTCAACAGACGGCAACCAGCAACTCGGATTCTGAGAAACGTGGACTATATGAGCACAGAGAAAGTCGGAGTTCTCTAGCAAACTTTCACACAAAACTTGTACATTTCTTGGCACCTTAAACATAAACACACTGGTCCAACCAGTAAAACTGCACAACCTAACATTAGAGCTCGTTAAACGAAAGATAGTGATACTTTCCCTGCAGGAAACATGCATAATAGACGAAGAAAAACTGGATTATGGAAACTACCATATTTTCAAGAGCAAGACAGAAAAAAGAGTCGCCTCCACTTTTGAGCACGGTCTTCATGGTACACAAGAAGATAATCTGTTCACTCGGAGAAGTCATCCACACAGACAACAGACTAATGACAATGCGCCTACACACAAGTACACCTTGGTCACGATCATCAATGTACACGTCCCCACGAAGGGAGATAACAAAAAGGACCCCAAAATCAACAGAGAAATTGTGGGAAACATTGCAGATTGTGATGGAAAAGATCCCCGAAGACGACAAAAAAATTTTGGTAGATGATTCCAACGCACAAATCGGCAGAGAAAAAAGTCACCAGAGAAATGTGGGAAAATATCCCAAGAAAAAATGTAAAAACAGAAATAGTATGAATCTTATCGAACTATACCAGCAGAACAACCTGAAGATTATGTCAACGTTCCTCAGGAAAACGCTGCAAAAACAGAAAACAAGTTACCAATACAACTAATGGGAGAATTCCAAATAGACAGTGTAGCGATTTCATACCCAGTCCAGAAGGAGATCCATGACATTCAAGTTCGCAGAGGCGCGAATGTTGATCCAGACCACTAGCTAAATAGAATCAGAATCAAATTTATACCGAAGAAAGTCTATCAGAAAAAAACGGACACACGGATAAGTTTGACGCGAGGAAGATAATAGAATCGAGCATAAAGTAGGAACGGTAGCAAGCAAACACAAGAGAAGAATTCCTTTGAAAGATCACATAAAACCAAAAGAACTCATACCAAGGAAAAAGAACACTAAACACCTCTGGTGGGATTCAGAATATGAAAATACACTACAAAGACTCAAACAAGCCTTCCAGGAATACAACAGAAAAAATGCTCGGAAAGCCTATAACTTATCGTTTTAGCGATTCCAGAAAACAGAATTAAAAACGCATTAGGCAAACCAAGAGAACGTACATGAAGCAATAACTAGATGCTATAGAGGAAAACTTCCGCAACCACAACGCGAGAGAACTGTACAGGACTTTCGTAAGGAAGGTCAGCTGCACATACCGCAAAATTTACGCTTCAGAAAGCAAGATCGAAAACTCCCATTAACCAGTCAAGAGAAGTGTCAGGAACTGGTACATTATTGCTCAGATCTCCTTGACTGCCCTAAACCTGAAACGAGATTTGTGACGGAGGACTGCGCGCCCACTCACTCAGAAACACTCCCTCCAACATGTGAAGATATACATAAACACATACTTCAATTAAAAAACGACATCCGCTAAAGACGGCATCATTGCAGAACTACTAAATAACCTCGGCACAAAGACTGTACAGGAACTTATACAAATAATCACAACCACCTGGCAAAAAGGAAAACTTTCTAGCGACTGGCAATGTGCACTTACCCATTCGCTGCACAAGATGGGTGTACAACTACAGAGGAGTTACCTACAAAATTTTGTCAGCGTGTTTACTCCAGCAAAACAAGAACAGAACACAAAATTGGTGAATACCAGGCAGTTTTTCGCTTTGGTCGGTCGTGCGCAAGACAAATCTACAACATGAAAAAGTTCTAAAATAGGCGGCTATCTGGAATACACCAATCATTTGCACTTGTATAGATTTCAAGAAAGCATATGATTCTGTTGATCGACAATCCTTGTCCAACATCTTAGAAGAACAGGATTTTGATCCAAAAACACTACGACCAATTTAGCAGACATTGGCTGGCACAACTTCAAAAGTGAAATGGGTGAAATCTATAATCCCTTCATGATAAAAACTGGAGTAGGCTAAGATGACGGATTGTCCCCACTGTTGTTCAATCTAGTCCTGAAGAAAGTGTTGACGGAATGGGCAAAAGGACTGAAAATTCGCGGACACTGGAAACCAACACGACAACGACGATACCGGGACAAGATAGAAATCTCAAACCCAGCTATCGCAGACGACCTGGCCATACTCTCGGATAACGAAGCAACAACAGCCAAACAAACAGAATGTGGAGATGAAGTTGGCGTACGAATCTCTTTCCAGAAGTCTGAATTCTTCTGCTGAAAATTAAACACAGAAAAATTAGTCACAAAATACGGCAAGACAAAGGGAGTTACACATTTCAAATATCTAGCTGAAATCCTCGAACCTACAGGAGGAGTAAAGATCTCACAGAAGAATCAACTACAAAAAATGAAGAGAGTTAACGGCAAAACACGAGACATATAGAATAAGAAATGCATTCACATCCAAACAAAGATCAGGCACTACACCACAGTAAACAAGTCTGAAATACTGTACGGAAGTGAGAGCTGACACATACGAAAAACGACAAGGAAAGCATCCTGAAGGAAGAACGCAAAATCTCGAGAAATATTGTCGGCCCAAAGCTGACAGAAGAGGGATACATATTACACTCTAGGAAAACCGCAGAGAAGACGTCAAACCTAGCATCAGATGTTACAAGAAGAAGGTTAAAGTTCTGGTGGCATATTAACGTGCTACCACCAACGATACCACCAACAGAATTCTGACGTACATACAAGGGATCAAGCCAAGAATGCCATGGACCACATGTCACGCTTGACCTAGAAAAAGCACAAACTGCTCCAATAGAACTTGAAGACAGAAACGTATATAGAGACAAAATACACAAGTGGAATGTTAGGTCAAAGAATGAACTCCCAAAGAACCGGGACGAGTAGACTGAACATAGAAAGAGACTTAACGGGGAAGAAAATGAGAGAATCGTGGAAGATCAGAAAGAATGCTCAAATGACGCAGAATGCTTTGCGTAATCCTACAGGGTCTCTAAGTAAGTAATAATAATAACGATAATAATAATAAAGTGTTACGTTCAGATACAGCTGACTCGTGAAAATTTTGTGCGAACGTGCTGCGAAACTAAAAGTGTCTGTACGCATGTAATTAAATTTACACATGCTGCACCTAAAAACTATGTAGCTACTGCTGAAAAAGTGAGTAATTCTTTTTTTGTCCTAGTTCTGCAAAAATTGCACCTGCATCATAACACCCTGTAATATGTCCATCTGCGCTTAACAGGACCAGATTTCAAAAAATAATGTAAACTGATCAAGCGCTTGACAATGAACCCCCATAGCTCGATAAGCTTCATGCACTGAAATAAAAATCACAATTTGAGGGCTGTTTGTTTTTATCGAAAGTAATACACGCAGAGCAGAAACACAGACAACAATGGGTAATATTAAGACAATTTTAACCATTGTTCATGGTTCTAACCGAGGCTGGTGATTCTTATTTAAGACTATTTTTGAGAACATCAGTCCAGAAATTTGATCTGAGTCAGAACATAGATGTTTCCTCTCTAATCAGCGGAAACATACTATTACACCTGCTACAGTACGACACACTATTACACAGATACTACGAATACACGGTAATCACTTGATAATTTGCAACTACAGTCCGCTCTGATCGTCAATCATTGGTGAACACACCAAGGGGATAATCCAGATAGTCCAGAGTCAAGGCAGTTTATCAGAAACCTGTAAAACAGCAAGCCAAAACGTAGTCCAGGTGAAACCCAGTAAATAGCCAAATCACGGACAACATATGTGAGCTAGAAACTTTAGCACAGTGCGATTAAAAGTGTCTTGCAGCGTACCCACAGCCAGGTTTTACCTTTTACATGGCATCAGCAGCCAGATACACGTGATAGCCCGCTGGCGCCTCTTACCAGTCGCCACAGGAGTCGTTCATGCCAGAAATACAGCATCCCTCTGCCCTTTAATAAATGTGCGGGTTGGAAGTTTCCCTGTCGGTATCGTGATCGGCGTACGATCGGGGTGGGGGAGTGTGGGCGAGCAAACCAGCTAAAGTTTCGCTCTCCATTTCGACGTCTGGTTCAAATGTCTCCAAGCACTATGGGACTTAACATCTGAGGTCATCAGCCCCCTAGACTTAGAACTACTTAAACCTAACCAACCTAAGGACATCACACACATCCATGCCCAAGGCCGGATTCGAACCTGCAACCGTAGCAGGCGCGCGGTTCTGGACTGAAGCGCCTAGAACCGCTCGGCCACAGCGGCCGGCGAACGTCTGGTGTTGCTGTGTCCTCTGTTTGCGGTGGGGGCCGCTGTCCGTTCAGGCGAACGCGCCAAGGCGCATCTTGGGCCTGTTTCTGTTGTCGCATTGGTAAGCATTACACAGTTTCTTATTGCAGTTCGATTATCCGCGGTAAATAATTTTTTTAAAGCAAGTGAAAACCATGCAGTTACGCTACGTACATAGGTTGGTACGACTGTATTGATCAGTTCTCATTTTCTTATTTCGCTCACTGAGCATTATTGACAAAAAATGTCAGCTGCAATTAACACACTCCCAGGGAGGATTTTGTAGCGTACAAAACCGTTCTTATACCACCAAACGCAAAACATTCTCTGTGCACGCTGCTCTTCTCTCAAGAAGATATCATTTGGTAAGGTACAGACGTTAATTTCTTCTTGAGAAGTTGGCATAAAGGCGTCATAACTCGCCACCGGTAAGAGATTATGTTCAGGCAAAAATTCTGTAATAGTGACCCCTTTGACTTTTGTTTCTTTGAATTAAGGTGTGGAGCTCTCCTACGCCCAACATATGAATGTTGCATGTTAAATGAAAATGTCACAAGCCAATGTTTAATGGTAGCATTTCACCACATACTTCACTTGTCAAGGCTCCCTGAGTGTGTAAAATCTTCATGCCAGAACGATCTCTCTTAAAACAAGAAAATCCTTTTCAAGTGTGATTTGTCCTATACCACACGCCGTACACAAGACATAAAGGTTTCAAGTTACCTCCGATGCTTTCATGCTCTATTGAATACAAAGCAAGCAATACGTCGCAAATATTAGACTTTTTCCCACTCATGATTGTTTTATAACGCTTCACAAGATTCAGTTATGCAAAATCAAATTCGTAAACCAGGACAAATACTCGAATTTAAAATTGGAATATGAAAACTGAGAAATACACTCATCGTATACTATGCCTGTTACATAACTACACGTTTATCTCTTGGGTTATTGAAGTTATTCCGCGCTGAAAATCAAACTACAATAAAAAACAATTTTCTGACTACCAATGCGAGAGCAGAAACATGCTCAAGATCGCGTTCACCTTGTCAGACGGCGGCCTGTGAAGGATGGCCGGTTATTGGTGTCCGCTATAGGGCGAAGAAACAACTCTCGAGCATAAACTGTTCTGTTTTTGACACAGCCACTAGCTCTTCCGCGGGAGGTTTTACTGTTGCTGATGGGTTATAAAGTGAAGCAAATTATCTGTGAGGTTACATCAGATTGATACCTTTAGGAGACAGCCCAAGTGCAATTTGAAAAAAGTAAAGTACGGGTGGACTCGAACAGGCGACTTCGTCACTAGACCACGACCGGATACAGCAGTGTAACAGCTCAAGCGGGAAACAACACTTCCTCCAGACACTTCCGCAGCCTAGAGCGTTTCCAGTTCGACCAGATGACCGGACTTAGACTTCGGAGGGGCGACCAATTTTTGTGCTATCAAGTATAATATACACACGCCCATTGCCACTGCGCATATTCGAATACACATTACGAGCAGTAACATAGGGTACCTGTGATGGAGTGATCAGCTAGCGCGCCTCATGTTCTATGTTGACTTTTATTTATGATGTTCGTAAAGATTCTATACTTCAAACGTTTCGATTTGTATTAAACTCCCTCATATGTCCCACTAAATCCACTTCGTTATGCATAATTTGACATCAAATTACATGGTTCACTAGTTCACGGGCGTAGAGTCGGATAATGTTATGGTAGCTGCAGAATATTTCAACGAGACAGCTACTCGTCGTATACAGGTGCTTACAGACGTATTGCTGTTGTGGCTCGCCAGTATACTGTATACGCCGTGTGGCTAGAAAATCGGAGGCGTCCAGGTGTTGAGCCCTAACGTCATTGCTGGCCGCGGTGGTCTAGCGGTTCTAGGCGCTCAGTCAGGAACCGCGCGACTGCTACGGTCGCAGGTTCGAATCCTGCCTCGGGCATGGATGTGTGTGATGTCCTTAGGTTAGTTAGGTTAAAGTAGTTCTAAGTTCTAGGGGACTGATGACCACAGCTGTTAAGTCCCATGGTGCTCAGAGCCATTTGAACCATTTTTTTCTAACGTCATCGTAGACGAGTCACAGAGGAGATCGACATCCAAAACCCGCTACCGGAGAAATGGGCTATGGTCTTCGCAAGCGCGACGCAGGAAAAGCTCGGCCTTATGTCGCGGACCCAGCACGCACGTGGACAGAGTGTTGGCGCTCAACTTACGAGTTATGATCCTGACTTAGATTCCCTGTCTGTGCTCACTCATTGGGTTAGTTCGTCGATGCTTAAGACCGCTAGTGCTGGTTCCTATGTTTTGCTAAGTAGGTATCACATGCCTCTGTTAATCAAGTCCTTAGTTGCTTCTTTAATGATGAACTCCCAGTACATGAAGGCGGGCGACAGGATCTTTGTCTTTGGGTAGTTCATGCTAGGTCCCGTGTGAAAACAGTGTTCGCCAACAACAGATTTTTTCTGGCTGAGCTAATGTAGTGTGACGTCTGTGTTCAGAATACACTATGTGATCAAAAGTATCCGGACACCCCCAAAACATACGTTTTTCATAATAGGTACCTCAGTAGTCATTAGACATCGTGAGAGAATAGAATGGGGGGCTCCGCGGAACTCACGGACTTCAGACATTGTCAGGTGATTGGGTGTCACTTGTGCATACGTCTGTACGCGAGATTTCCACACTCCTAAACATTCCTGGATCCACTGTTTCCGATATGATAGTGAAGTGGGAACGTGAAGGGACACGTACAGCACAAAAGCGTACAGGCCGACCTCGTCTGTTGACTGACAGAGACCGCCAACATTTGAAGAGGGGTCGTAATTTGTAATAGACAGACATCTATCTAGACCATCACACACGAACACCAGACTGCATCAGGAGCCACTGCAAGTACTATGACAGTTAGGCGCTGGTGAGAAAACTTGGAGTTCATGGTCGAGCAGCTGTCCATAAGCCACACATCAGTCCGGTAAATGCCAAACGACGCCTCGCTCGGTGTAAGGAGCGTAATCATTGGACGACTGAACAGTGGAAAAACGTTGTGTGGAGTGACGAATCACGGTACACAATGCGGCGATCCGATGGCAGGGTGTAGGTATGGCGAATGCGCGGGGAACGTCATCTACCATTTAGTGCCAACAGTAAAATTAGGAGGCGGTGGTATTATCGTGTGATCGTGTTTTTCATGGAGGAGGCTTGAACTCCTTGTTGTTTTGCGCGGCACTATCACAGCACAGGTCGACATTGATGTTTTAAGCACCTTCTTGCTTCCCACTGTTGAAGAGCATTTCGGGGATGGCGATTACATCTTTCAACACGATCGAGCACCTGTTCATAATGTGCAGCCTGTGGCGGAATGCTTACACGGCAATAACATTCCTGTAATGGACTGGCCTGCAAAGAGTCCTGACCTGAATCCTACAGAACACATTTGGGATGTATTGGAACGCCGAATTCGTGCCAGGCCTCACCGACTCAGGTCGATACCTCTGCTTAGTGCGGCACTCCGTGAAGAAAAGGCTGCCAATCCCCAAGAAACCTTCCAGCACCTGATTGAGCGTATGTCTGCGAGAGTGGAAGCTGTCATCAAGGCTAAGAGTGGGCCAACACCATATTGAATTCCAGCATTGCCGATGGAGGGTGCCACGAGCTTGTAAGCCATTTTCAGCCAGGTGTCCGGATGCTTTTGATAAGATAGTGTAGTAATCTTAAATGGTTTGATACGTATGGCCACGGTATGATATCCGACACTGATGCGGTATTTTATATATTCCTGGTCTCTTTAGAACTAGGTTGTCTATAGAGGAACCCAGCATCGTTTGCATTGGCGTTGGAGGACGGAAGGCACATTTTAAGGGATGTTTCTTGAATTGCCTGCCTATCTTAAGGGACGCCTCACCAACATGCGGTAGAAAAATCATCCTCGTGGACTTCTTCGTTTTTTCTGGCTGTTCTTGAGGTTTCATCGTGCTGTAGGAAATGAATATCGAATCCGCTTATCAGAATACCTGTTCCTGACAAACTCAGAGCGAATATGGCTAACTCAGATGGTAAGTTCTCTGGATCTGAAATAGCACAAACACTTTCAACGAGAGTCAGCTATACAGCATTGCGTTTGACGGCAGCTCTTAGGTCGTACCTACAGGTCAGTGTGAGTTGGTTTACGGAGCACACTGCGGTCTGTGACCCGAGGAATTGTCTGCTGTTCTACGGACCAAGACATCTAAACATGGGTCTCCATTTTTCTCCACTTCCAAATGTTCGGAAGAAGAGACGTTCCAAAATTGAAGAAAACGTTGATGTCGCATGTGGCTACACCACAAGGTTTCTTCCACATATCTAGAAAAATATTTAGGTTTCAAAACCACCGACTGAAGTGCTTTGTCCTCGAAGTCTCCTGTTTTTAGATGTCTTGGACCGCAGAAAAGAAGACAGTTACTTGGGCCACAGTGCGTTCGGTAAACCAACTGATACTGACCTACATCTACGATATATGAGCTTATCCATCTCCGCTCTGTGTCTGTCCAGAACGAGTACTCTGATAAACAGATCCGACATGCTTTTCAACCAGTACGCATTAAACCTCAAGAACAGTAAGAAGAAACGGAGAACTTGAAACGTCCACTTAGAAAAAATATATACGACTGTGCTTAAACTGACACACAATATTTTTTAGCGCAACGCAATCTGACTTTCAGAAATCCCTACAAAGGAATGGCCCTGACTAACATTAACCTGTACCTTTCACAAATCACTTACCTCACCAAAAATCTTCGTTACTCGAACTACTGCAATACAGCGAGCGCCACTACTGCCAGCTAAATAAAAGATTCAAACTACTGAAGACACTAACTACTGATAGGCATAGTTAGCAAATGAAAGATTTTGATAGAGGAGAAACAATGTATTTACCTTAATAGTCATAATATATATAACAGTTCATGCCATCCAGTCTTACAAATTACAAAACTCCGCCATTTCTCTCCCCACATCCACCACTGCTGGCGGCTCACCACCAACTGCCCAACGCTATGCGCTGTTCACATCCAGCTGCCGCTGCGCAACACTACAATGGGAGACAACAATGCAAACTAGCCACAGACTGCACACAGCACAGCCAGTGATTTTCATATAGAGCGCTACGTAACGTTGCCAATAAGAAAACATAAACAGCCTACTTACATAAAGAAAACATAAACAGCCTACTTACATAGCCCCCATGCTCCCCACAAAAAATTTTACAAATTGTTTTGGGCACTGGGCAATACATACTTGTTAAAATTTTTCATAATCGTAATTACAATAACAAAGATATCAAATGCACACACTTATTTATACAATGTTGGTCAAAACCTAAAATTTTCTCACAGTCCATAAAGACAGTCCAGATGTTTATCACAGTAAAATAGCAGTGTTTTTCTCAGAGCAGTAAAAGAAAATGCACACGGAAGTAGTGGATTTCCATGCAGTCTTGAAGAAGTAGTGTTGTCCTTCCAATGGAAAGACAGTGCTGACTCTTGACATGCTGACAGGTAATGGGCCACAACAGAGCAAACCCACAGCAGAGTCATTCGACGTTTTGAGGAATATTGGTAGGTAGGTCATCACAGAGCAGACCCACTGTAGTCCTGGTAGAGAGTATTGTGTTGGTGGGCCACCAGAGGTGCAGACCCACTGCAGTCCTTGTAGAGATAATGGTATTGGTGAGTGAGCAAAGGTGTAGACCCACTGTAGTCCTTGTAGAAATAATGGTATTAGTGGGTCATCAAAAGTGTAGACCCACTGTAGGCCTTGTAGAGATGGCCAGCAGCCATCTGCTGCGACTGTGCAGGTTCACAATCACCATCGAAGAGTCTTGCAGAGAAGATTGCAAGTCCATAAACCACCACTTGTGCACGCAGAAAGTTTTTGGAATTGTCCTTAGAACCAGCAATGCTGTTATCCAGTCCCTTGCTGAATTATTAACACACGTGCAAACAATATCAGTCCCTACTTCTCACATATTGTCCATTACTATGACCAACAGAAATGTGTGCAGTGAAATGAATGCTTACAAGTTACTTAATTTGATGAACTGGTGTCAATTACAATATTATAACATGAGAATACAATTACAAAGGTACAAAATACATCATTAAAGAACATAACAATACAGATAACATTTGTAGTACAGGCTTTACAACAGAATCTAAATAACATATACATCAGTGTTACAGGAATTATGACATGAGTACATACATAAAAGATCAGAATAACTTTTGAAACATCAACTTTACACATGAGCATTAAAACAAAACAGAATAAATAATGTCTAAGCATCTTTACAAGGTAAATAACATATTATTAATGCCAATTATATTTGAGGAGAACAGTATTCCTCATCATAGTGAATGTAGCTTAATATTAAAAGAAGAAAAAATTCTATGAAACTACACAGAGACAGGAAGAAAACAAATACACAAGGGTACACAAACACATAGTGGGATAACACAAAAGGAAAGGACAGGGTTCGTTTTCAGTGTAACATTTGGTACTGCAGTCCAACCCAAAACTTCATTCCATAGATCTTTCGTCTTATTTCAACATTTGTTTCCACCAAAAAAATCCTATTCAAGCATGCTTTCTGTATTTTTCTCGTATAACCTCTCAGTGCATTTCTTCAAATTCATCGCAACTCATTCTCTTACAGGCTACACCCTCTTAAGCTAACTTAAATCTACTGAGCTCAGATGCTAAACTAAGGGACGAGGCAATGCAGCAGCATAAAACAAGTAACACAAACATCAATGACAAAAAATTTAAATAGGCAAAGCAATTGCAGGACTACAACTAAAATAAGGCACTGTGCAACAAACAAGAAAAATAAATCAGTAGTAAAACTAGCTTAACAGAGTAATACAAAGTCAAATTCAGTAACACTGTGCCTGGCAAACAGCAGCAGCTATAACTTATACCTAAACATGACATAGCTCAAGCAGAAAAAATATTACAGTAAAAACAACAATGCAGAAAAGGGAAATGTCTATTCACATCTTAATGTCTATGTAATTAAAGTGGTGCACCACAACTTATTCTACAAAAGAAATTACCAAGTACTTGAAAAGAAAATTATATATGCAGTTATTGTTATTAGTCCCTTCTTATTGTTCTTTCCATTCCAAGAGCTCCTGTTTCGAAGAATGTGGATCAGAAAATAATTATTTAATAGATCTGTTGACAGAAAGTGTTCACATTAGCAAATGCATTTTATTTTATTTTATAAAACCAATGCTGCAACACAGCTGAAAACTAGATATCAAATGAAATAAGCAACTACAAAAAGCAAAGCATAAAAATATTCAATAGTCATGTGACATTTCATAAGTTAGTAGAAATGCTCTCAACTCTCATAGAAAAACGCTTGTCATAAACATGTGTGCAATGTAAGTATCTTTCCAAGTAATGAGCGTGTCGTATTTGCGATGCTTTCTCTAAAGGAATGTCAACAGCGAGGATAATGGCCTCCCCTTTTTTTCTACCTGTGCCTCTTAAAGGCACACATTAATGGCTTTTTTTTTTTTCGGGCGTCTGTCGCACAGCTGGGTGCCCACGACGCATTACGTGAAGATGGTCACTTAACTTTCTTACCGAAATATTTACGACAGCAGTTTCCGCTACAGTGACAGTCTCATATACAAAATTTCACGGGTCGAGAATTTGCGTTGCAAATGTGTAGAAACAAAATCTTATGAATATAACAGTGTCCAAAAAATTTTCGCCAGCATTGTGATACATTCACACATTTACACACATTTCATAACTCTTAAAGTACGATTCTTGGTTTCCAACAACCTTTTTCACAAACCAGAGTCCCTAAACACTACTCATTATTCTTTACCCTATTCATCGACACTTCTTCAATATTTCATCATAACAGATACATAGCATAATCAAATAACTCATATAGCATCAGCTTACTGATCATAAACATACCGCAACAGCATAATAAACATAGTCATCGTAATAATAACATCATAACACCTCAGTCAACTCTCAAAATCGTCATAGCTTCCTCCAATAATTAAAAAAAATTCTCTGCTCATGTCAAAAGTGTCATCTGCCTCAAACGTACTTTAAAAATCGTGATCCCATACCAAATATATCATTCAAAGCTCTCATAATATCACAATGGGTCCGAAAAAATATGAACAGTTCACAAAGTACAGACAAAATACAATTTCATAAGTCTGAAGTTATCCAACTGTGTAATTGCGTAAACATGTGTCACTGACGTAATAAAAAAGTTTGTCTCTCTCAGTTAAATGATCAGATAGCTGTGTAATTTGTGTTAGAGAAATATGGTACCGATGTGTAAAGTTGTATAAGCAAATACCATATTAGCTAGGGCTCCTTGTGCTTGCCAAACACATGGTACACAAAGTAAGCGTGTACCCCCCTGAGGATTGTTGTAATTATACCCTGAGGTGTTACAGATTACAGCAATGGAATGAAATGTATCATGGAAAACTTTCTTTGTAATTCAAAAATCTTTAAAAATAAATGTTTTAAGTACAAAATTAATCACTCAAATACGTGTCCTGTAGCGCTAAATGTGCGTCTTGCTGTAAGATAATCTCTGTGGAAGTGTCGTAGTTATTGTCCTCCGAAAGCTAAGTTCTGCAGAAGTCAATGTACTTACCTCATGATAAACAAAAGTGAAATGCTTTGCGTATAGATATGTTAGTTACTACGCTTATTGTTGTGATGAAGAAATTACTGTGCTGTAACGTATTGTTGTGCTATGGAAAAGGCTGTCTCATTGTAGCTATACCACAAAAGTTACTACTAAAACATGTTTTACTTTCCAGAATAATACAAAAAAACTGTGCAGATATAAAACAGAAACACCGCAAAAGCAACATTGTAAATTGTCACTCATTAGTAATGTCATGATATAATCGTGTAGCTGTCACATAAACTAACCACTGTGTCATCTGGTATCTCTCAGAAAGTACTTCAAATAAAGAATGGCTTTTCAAGTAAACCAAAATGTTGCATTAAAATCTCATTTGCAGTATATGTTCTAAGTATGTAAGCCTTATAGTCGTTACGTAATCGTGCACTAACAAGCAAGAATGTACACACACAATTACACTGTGTCGTCTGTTCGCAATAACAATGCATTCGTAATTTCTGTTTAAATAAGTTCTCTTGGTTCTTGACTGGATATTTAACTTCAAACATTGTTGCATGGTAACAGTTTCTAAGTCTGACAAAGCATACTAGAAATGTGAAGTGAAACATTTTATGGCAAAGACAAAGTTAAAAAGCAGATTATCTTTCAATAAACTGTCCTACTTGTGAAATGTGGTGTAAACCTTTGCTCTTCTTAGTATGCAGAGTTTCAACTTTAACGCAATTATCATGCGGTATTCGTCGGTAAAGAATACTGGAATTTTTCTCAAGGTTAGCGTCTACGTTATTTTTCTCTGAGCCAGCCGGCACAGGTGGCTGCCTGCGGTGCGAGTCATTGTCTGTTCCTTTGTTGGCGCGCGTCGTTATTGGGATTAGGAGACCTAACTTCCACAAATTCACGTTGTCGAGAGTGCCCTGCTCTGTTTGAATCCCACCAGTTCTGATGAAATTCAGGTCTGTCGTTATGATTATATCGTCTGTCGTCATGTCGGTAGTTCCTGTACTTTCTTTCTTGTCAGTTAAGTGGTGGAGAATTTCTCCCTGAATTATCACTGCATGGTGGACTGTTGCGTCTGAAGTTATTCTGTCTCCCGTGATAATAATAGTTCTGGTTGCCAAATTGTCTGTTTCTATGAGTGTCTCTGTCATATTCATTACTATGGAAATGCGATCTCTCTCTGTAACTATTACTCTGCCAGTGGTTGTCATACGGGTGGTGTCTGTTTTGGTCACGATTTGTGTTGTGAGAATAGCCTTGTCGTGTCCAGTTATTATTTCTGTCATTGCGGAATTGTGACAGATGTGACCTGCAATTGTTGTACTCCTGTTTTCGCGTTCCACGATTGTCAGTGTCAATTTCCAGTTCTTGTAACAGTCCCTGAAAAGCTTCAATGTCGTCTTTTGCAACGTCCTGCTAAAATAATATGTCGTAAATGTTCAGGCAGTTTGATTAAGCAAATGCGGATGAGTTCTGAGGGCCTGTATGGGTTTGAAAGATACTGATTATTGTGCAACATGTCTTCAAAATATTTCACAAGATTGGAAAATTCAGATTGTTCGAAATGTTTCATCATTATGATGCCATGTTTTACTCAGTCTTGTGTGGCTTGAGACCAATATGCTGAGAGGAAGGCATGGTAAAATTCTCCTTCACTGTGGCAATCGTGAATGACCGATCGCATTCTCACAGCTGGTTCATTCTCTAAGTAGCCCCACATAAATACTAATCTGTGTTCTAATGACCAGTTGGGAGGAAAACAATGAGAGAATTGATGGAGCCACGCTTGTGGATGAATGTCGTTGGCAGAATTCTTAAACGTTTTGAATTTACGTGTAGTAATGAACAGCATATAGTCAAAATCATCATGTCGGCAAGTCGCATATCGGTCAATGTTACGTCGTGTCGGCGGTTCCATCTCAAAATTCCGTGTACCTTGCCAATTTCTTTCATAATTTCCGAAGTGCCCTGAGTTATTATTTGGTGGCTGTTCCGTATTTCTATGTCCCTCTTCCCGTATTGGAGCGCGAGTGGCCTCTGAAATACGTAATTCTTGTATTACCTGTGTCAGCTGATCTTGTACTTCCCGGATTTCTCTTTGGTGTTGCGTATTAATTTGATTCTGATTTTGTTTGAATTTCCTAATTTGTTCACACTCTTCTGTGTCAGTGATGGCTACAGGTCTTGTGTCATTCAGATCATCATCTACCTTTGCAGTTAAGTTAGTGAACTGATCCGAAAGTTGGGCTACTTTCTCCAATAGTGTACTTATTTCCTCAGTGTGGTTTTCTGAACCAAGTTTCAGAGTGTCCATTTGTGTTGAAATCGTATCTACTGTGTCCTTTAAGTTTTCTCGAGTTTTTACAAGTTGCATAACCGAATCGGCAGATGCAACTGAGTCAATTTCAGCTTGCAAGGTGTCGTGATTTTCATGAACAATAGTTTGGAGTTCTTTTATGGCTGCTTCGTGATTCTGTAATGCATTTTCATGCCGCGAAAAAATAGGTTGAAAATACTCACAAATTTGTGTTTTTACATCATTACAGACTTTTTGACATTTCGATTCAATGTTATGTAACTCAGTAGTTAAATCTTCACGTGTTTGTTCAAGCTTATGTTCCACTGAGTCTAACTTTTGAAGCTTTTGTTCCATTGTGTGTAAGTTTTGAAGATTTTGTTCCATTGTGTCTAACTTTTGAAGATTTTGTCCCATTTGTTTCTGATTTTGTTCAAGCGTTGTGTCAAACTTTTGTAGCCTTTGTCCCATTTGTTGCATTAACTGTAATAACAATGCACTGGTGTCTGAAACATGTTCCTCAGTGCTTTTCGGTAGTGAATTTGCACCGGCAACATTCACATTTTGACAAGCGGAAAATGTGTCTTGACTCATTTGAGAAAACGGTGAGAACCCAAAACCTGAGTCTACAGTATTTGCAAGATTGTGTCCTGTCATTTCGGATTTCTGAGGCGAGCTGTTGCCGACCGATCGATCGATAATGCTTCCCTGTTCACTAATTGTTTCACTGCCTACGCCATTGTTTGCCTCCCGCTCCATTTCCTTATGCACAATTACCAAATTACTATGTTGAACATTAGTTAATTCATTACACGGTGGCGCTAACACACTACTTTCGTCTTCACTGTCATTTCTCAGTTTACTTTGGAGCCTAGTATTACGTTTTTCAGACGCCATTATTGTCACAATATTTCACACGACAACACAGAAAAACACAATTTGAAGAGCAAAAATAGGGGAACACATTAACATAGCACTGAAAATAATATCTAGTTAACTGGAAGTGTAGCTGCGAAATACTTGGTGCAAATCTACATGCATGCCACAACTGTTTTACTGTACAACAATGAAAGGCTGCAACTACAAAGGAGATTCTCTCTACAATTACGCGCTAGCAATAAACAAAATCTACACTAATTACACAAACTACAAGAAAAAATCAGAAGATTCCAGTGAGGTATCCTCGGCTAAGGGTCGACATATGAAACATCCCCTTAGAAAAAATATATACGACTGTGCTTAAACTGAGACACAATATTTTTTAGCGCAACGCAATCTGACTTTCAGAAATCCCTACAAAGGAATGGCCCTGACTAACATTAACCTGTACCTTTCACAAATCACTTACCTCACCAAAAATCTTCGTTACTCGAACTACTGCAATACAGGGAGCGCTACTACTGCCAGCTAAATAAAAGATTCAAACTACTGAAGGCACTAACTACTGATAGGCATAGTTAGCAAATGAAAGATTTTAATAGAGAACAAACAATGTATTTACCTTAATTGTGTTGAAAAACCATAATATACATAGCAGTTCATAATATCCAGTATAACAAATTTCAAAACTCCTCCATCTCTCTCGCCACATCCACCACTGCTGGCGGCTCACCTCCGACTGCGCAACGCTACGCGCTGTTCACATCCAGCTGCCGCTGCCCAACACTACAATGGCAGACAACAATGCAAACTAGCCACAGACTGCACACAGCACAGCCAGTGATTTTCATATAGAGCGCTACGTAACGTTGCCAATAAGAAAACATAAACAGCCTACTTACATAAAGAAAACATAAACAGCCTACTTACAAACTGCACGAGGATGGTTTTTCTACCTTATGCTGGTGGCGTGTCCTTTAAGATCAGCAGGAAATTCAAGAAACTTCAAATAAAATGCGTCTACCGCCCTACAGTGCGAGTGCAAACGACGCTGGGTTCCGCTAGAGACAACATAGTTCTAAGGACACAAGGAATATGTAGAATGCCACACCAGAGCGGGAAATCCTACTTTGGCCAGACGTGTCGCGCCGTTTAAGATAGATACGATGAACACAGACGTCACATCAGATTAGATCAATAGAAAAATCTGCTTGTTGCTGAACGCTGTCTTGATATAGTATGAACTACTGAGTGACGAAGATTACGTCTCCGCCTCCACGTACTAGGACTTCATCATTAAAGAAACAGTCGAAATGCGTATAACTAACGACCAGATTAACAGAGACATGGGATCCCAACTTAGAAAAGCATGGAAAGCAGTGCTGACGGTACTAAAGCATGGTCAGCCACAGACAGACGAATCTAACGAACCAACACAGACGGGGAATCGAAGTCGGGACATTTGAGTTGACTACGCTCGCAACTTACGGCCGCTCTTTTCCTGCTTCGGGCATGCGAAGACTATGTCCATTTCTCCGGTAGGACGTTTTGGACGTTGACATCCTCCATAATTCGTCTACGATGGCGTCATAGCCGCACCGCTTGACACCTGCGCTGTCCTAGCGAGTCAGCGCATATGTGGCGAGCCACAACAGCAATACGTCAGTAAGCAACTGTAGATGACGAGCAGCTGCCTCGTTAAATATTGTGCTGCTTTCACAACGTTATCCGACGCGACGGCCATGAACGACTGAAGCAGTTATTACACGGGGAAAGTCTCAGACAGCGCATATGAAAGTGTGTAATTATTAAAAGAGTTGATATTAACGAATTACGTAGTTATTATCATACTTGAAATATTACAGTATAGCAATTTACACGCTTTATTGAGGCGTTTCACACTCTTTTGTAATTATACGAGTATATTGTACAAGTTTACAACCCAAGATCAAGAGTTTAGATGAAAAAAAAGTTGCTAATCTAAAATATACGAAGAATGTAAACTATTTGTCTTAGTTCTTCAGCGTGCTTTGCATTATGCGTGATCAAACTCTTTTTATGGTTATGTAATCATACAGAATGCTTCAGTCCGGATCAAAAAGGTCGTATTCTACGAATGACGTCGAATACAAATATTGATCACTTATTAAAGACCGCTGAACTGACTGTTTCGTCAATTACTTCCATTGTGCCTAGCTTTTACTATACTCAAACATCCTTTACGTACACAAAGATTCGAAACGAGACAGTGATTCGGTCATGGGCACTTAATTGAACACTTTTTCGTGTTTGTGAAATTTGCTACTTTGTAACGTCATTTTTTTCTGATTGTGAGACACACTTACAGACGGTTTTGCGTGTGCAACGTAAAGCTTATGCAATCGAGTGAAGAAGAAAAAAGCCTGAAACATGCCAACATATAAAACACATACACAGACAAACTTATAATTTTGGTCTAGGACAATGGACAATATTGTCCCAGAAATGGATTAAAATAGTTCCGTTTCATCAATACGATCAAGGTTTTCGGGAAGTTTCCCTGTGTTCACCAGGCAAATGCCGGGTCCGGAAATCCTCTCCCAAGCATTAACAATTGGGATTCCCTTTGCCTCACTTCCACTGTGCTGACATTTTTTGCTGAACAAAGAAAAAACGAATTTCTACAGCACCCGGCCCACCTCTCACTAGTTGGGAATGAAAGACGTAAAAACACTGAACATCCATTTTTCCTTAAATGAGCCAGCCGTGTGTGTTTTACTCAAGGTCTCATCTGGTTTCTCTGTGTAACTGGCCGATCTCAGAAATGATAGCTTAATTACGATGCGACCCTAAATCACAAAAAGAAAAATACAGTCTATGACTCTCGCGCGAAAGCAAGAGCTTTCATTCCTTACCCCAGGACAGAAAAAATGGTGAAGCAGGTTAACTTCTCTAGTGTTTCTGTCGATAATTTGGTAAATATTTTCATTTAAGGAGTAAAGAAAAGTGACAAAAGATTACTAAATTTCGTTTTGTTGGTAGTATTAGAGATTCTATACACATGCGTACTGACGTATCTTCATTCTACTTTCTTAAAGAACTGCAGACAAGATTATTATACTCTGCAGACAGAGTTAGCAGACGCTACACTTATTCCCTAGAGAAATTTTCACTAGCTGTAACGAAGGGATGTACAAATTTCTGTAAACAGCTAGATAAGAATAAACTATAATTAATTAGTTTACCTGGGACTGAACTAAAGGCGCAACAAACGTGTGTTTCGAACGCTTGAAGCTCAAACATAGACTGAAATAATGACAGTTATGAAGGTGTGTTCTCACCAACTAAAGTCTTAGTTTCATAGCATCAATGAGATATGATGAGATATTCTTTAAAGAAGGTATTCTTTGAAAATATTGCGGGGAGAAAATAAATGGTTGCATAACTCTTATTAACATATTTTAAACTTTATGGGAGTCTACTAGTTGTTATATTTGTTATTAGCGCCATTTATGCGACGTGTTTTTATTTTACGTTGATAGCCAACATATAAACACAAGCATGCTATAATATAGACGATCAATAAATAAAAGATAACAAGTGGACCAATTAGAAGCTAATAGTAATAGCTGATAACTTATTTGAATATATTGGTAAAGTAACGTCCATACAGTGTTTTAAGGGTCAGAGTCAACAGGCCATAGAATCTGAAGATGTCCTCTTCATCTTGATTGTTAAGAACAGTAAACTATGCTGGACAAATGATCGTTTTCGCTTCGTGGGATTCTAAAACTTTGAAATAAAAAATGCGAAATATAAGAGAAGCTGCAACAGGGCTCCAACACTAAGAAATCACGACGCAGAGTTTAGTTACTGCAGCGGCGATTTCCGTTCACACGTGCGTTAATGTTATCGGGGAAACAACTGCAGTAATAATAGTAATAACAGAATGTGAATTGAAGAGGTAACCTAAAAATTTACAATTTAAGTGCACTCAATGAGTTCTTGTTTCCGTCGATATTGTATCACTTTAGCAGCGAATTTTAATAATATTCTTTATAGTTGACGGTGAACTGAAAATTATTGGGATGTTGCTAATGAGAAGCAAATGAAATTATATTTTGGATATTTTGCCTCCAATCTATTCACTTCGAAGAATGATTTCTGTTGTTGTTGATTCATTGTGAGTTTTGGTATGAGACAAAGTCCCTGAGTTAGTTTTGATATTAGTTGTTGTTTTATCTTACTCCACAGTTGTTAACACAGACTCGACCTCCACAATGTACTGCATTCGGTATGTGCAATAACCACTTTGTGTAATAAGTAATAATATAATTAACTGCTTAGAGTGTAAATTCTGATAGTGTCGATTCATGTAGATTACACGAAAGCGCAGTTGGGAGGCACTGACAATACATACTCGATTTGAAATTTTCGAAGTACTTCTGCACTCTGATCAATGCAAAACTGGTAGATTAATACTGGACGTAGTGTGCAAGCAAGAACTCGGTACGGAATAGCGGTAATTTTTTTCGAATGTTCATAAATTGGTGAATAATCTTCTCTTATCAAGTGAGTGTACCTCTAACTGCAGCCTTCAGTCACGACTAGCTTTATGTTCAGCAGTGCATCCATTTTGAGATGTTTTCTCCGTAAATGTGTATGTGAGTCATTTACTGTAATTTCTTCGATATCCTAATAACGAAACGGTACCCTTATTAACAAAAAATCCTATATATGAAAGTAAAAAAAAAGTTTTACAGTGCAGAGGTGTAGTTTTTGACATAGTTTCCAAGATGCTACTCCAGGCGGGTGTAAAATGAATGTGTGCAATGGAGAGTAATAAACGCTAAAAATGAAAATTTGGTCCTGTCTGACTACCCCCTGAAACAGATCTTAGGATCTCTTAATTCTATAAATTACCATCTAAACATAAATGAATGATGAAGGCAACTAATCCTATTAATAGATAAACGTTGGCCCCGCTTATATATTTATTGTAGATTAGAAAAAACCTTTATATTAGAAAGTTTACATTTCCTAAGTAATATTACCAATCATTTGCCCAACTCTGCTCCTTATTATGACTGTGCGGTCAATTATCAATAACGCGAAATGACTGACATCATCTACGTATAAAAACACTAGAAGACACTTCTTTCAAAGATCATCTACGGTGGTGTGGAACCCCGGTGGAAATAAACTAAAGTGATTACAGCTGTTTAGCTTTTATAACCCTAATAAGTCGAAGCAATTTGCGATATCACCGTATGTACTGAGTCCGTTGCGTCGAAGTGATGGTTCTGGTACTCGACTGCGACGATGGAAGAACTCCAGCTACAAATAAACTCTTTCAAACACTAGGACGGCAGAAGGCGGTCCTCTGACTAATATACTCTAGTACTGTCTTCTCCTCTCTGTGTTCTACAGACGAGAAACGCGAATGCCCAGCCACAAGGACGGAGTTCAGATAACGTCTCAGCGTAAGTATAGGCAGAGGAAGTGCTCTCAATTACTGAACGCTGCGTACTCAATGACGACTTCCAACCCAGAGGTGAAGTCCAGAATCGTATAGATTCGCAACAGTACAGTGCCTAACTGTTCTAACAATAAAATCTCCTGAGAGCAAAGACAGTAAGTCCGTCTGTACCAACAAGAGCTGATATCGTGCGACCGTCAGACACAGGCGCTAAGAATGAAAGCCTACGTCTCTCCAGCGTTGGCTTCCCAGCAAGGCTTCGATCCCCACCATCGTAATTCCGAAAACGAATAATATTCCCGAAATCACGGAATATTCTCCCTCTCTACAGATTCTTCCAAACGCCGACCAATCATATTTTAGTCTTTTGTCGAAAAGCGCAGAAAGTGTGCAAGGAAAAATCTATACTCGTCCAATGATATGCTTCCGAGTAGAAGTCTTTGGAAATAACCCAGTCTCCGTGGTTTCTGAGGTGCTGCTTCTTCGTTCCTCTCACCTGCATCCAAGACTTCCGTAGTTTCCGAAGTATAATCCTTCCGATTCGGCTACAACCTGGACGGTCGCGACTGTATTGTGCTCAAGCGCTTAGGTGCTACGTCGTCCGTCTCCTACTTCCTGTGATTAAGCAGGACCAACAGACCTGCGTGGGCCTTCCACCCAGGGCTTGAGTTCTGTCTGCCATTTCATTTCCACTGTCGTTCCAACCTCTACAAGTATGTTAATAAAGATTCTCCGTCACCTTTCAAGCAATAAGCGTTAACAATTATTTCAAGGCGTTCGTGACAATGCCAGTCTCCTTTAAATATTCATATATATAATGTACTATCTATCAAATAATACCTAATATGTTTGTAGATGACGACAAAGTATGTGGATGAGTTCTTGTAAGGTGCGAAATTATAGCCACCTTACAAGTTGATAACCCCGTGCAAAAACCCAGCTCTCAACTTCTTAACCTTTTCCTGAGTGATAAGCACAGAATTCCAAAATGAATCTTCCAGTCAGCACTGGTTCAAATGGCTCTGAGCACTATGGGACTTAACATCTGAGGTCATCAATCCCCTAGAACTTAGAACTACTTAAACCTAACTAACCTAAGGACATCACACACATCCATGCCCGAGGAAGAATTCGAACCTGCGACCGTAGCGGTCGCTCGGTTCCAGACTGCAGCGCCTAGAACCGCACGGCCACCAATGACCGGCAGTCTGCACTGGTATTTGCACTGTTTCAAAATTTCCTGTCAGACTGAAACTATGTCCTGGAGAAAAACTGGAACATACTCTTATGTGGGCAGTGTTCTTATTGGCTGAGATACCCAGGCGCTACTCTTGATCTCTACCATGGCAAGGTTCCGGTTCTAGTCCATGCACAGCGCTCAGTATTAATATGTCAAGATGTTTCAGTTGCGGAATTATTCACTGTTGTAAAGCAAGTAGTTTAGTGATTTTTGCTCATTTTCCTACAGACATGTAATTTACGAACAGCCTAAAAACTGAATTTGCATAAGTAATTCAGTAGATTTGGAAAGTATATTATTCAGTCTGAATATGTACGTGATTCCTGCAAGACTAATAACTTTATTTCACTTTTTCTACTGGTTCTATATGATTGCTAGAGCATTACGCGCAATATTTTTAAAAATAACACGAATCTCAAGTCATAAGATACTAAACACAGTGCAAATGGTATTCAAATCAGTGCACAGCAACGAAGGCTGCACGTAAGATAACGCAAAAATTGTCATATATTCTAAATTACTTGATGCAGATCGTTAAAATAGCTCATGAGACTGGGGTGACTTTCCACAAAAGCGATAGATTTACATCACCATAAAAACAAGATTCTCAAGTCTTCTTAGAGTACACTGCCATGTCTAGTTCTTCGCAGCATTCAAGTTGTTATCCCTATGACTGTCTAGCATTGGAACAAACCGACATTTCCGGGCGACAGATCAGAGCTGTACGGTGAATGTTGGTCCATAAACTCGAACTACTGCAATACAGCGAGCGCCACTACTGCCAGCTAAATAAAAGATTCAAACTACTGAAGGCACTAACTACTGATAGGGATAGTTAGCAAATGAAAGATTTTAATAGAGAACAAACAATGTATTTACCTTAATATCATCAAAAGTTATAATATATGTAATTTCAAAGCTCCGCCATTTCCTTCCACACATCCACCACTGCTGGCGGCTCACCTCCAACTGCGCAACGCTACGCGCTGTTCACATCCAGCTGCCGCTGCCTAACACTACAATGGCAGACAACAATGCAAACTAGCCACAGACTGCACACAGCACAGCCAGTGATTTTCATATAGAGCGCTACGTAACGTTGCCAATAAGAAAACATAAACAGCCTACTTACATAAAGAAAACATAAACAGCCTACTTACAACCTGTGTGCGGCCACGATCGGGATATTCAAATAGAATAATGCGCTTTTCATTTAAATAAATAAAAAAAATCTTTTAAGTTTCATCTTTTACGAGAGCGTGCTGAAACGTAATGCCTCCTAATTTTTTATCCTGTTCTCAGTATCGGTCGACTTTCCCGCTTCGCTGGCGCAAGTTGCAACCCTCTGCCGCTAGAGGGCTCTGAATTGTAGCGTTTACCATGGCGGTATGTAACATAAATATGTCGGTGCGCGAAAAATAGTGTGCTGTAACTGAATTTCTCAACGCAGAAAACGAGCTTCCAATTGAAATCTATCGAAGAGTGAAATCTGTGAAGGGAAACAGCTGTATCGACATCAGTATTGTGCGACGTTGGCTTGTTCGTGCTCATAATGAAGGCAACAGTAGTGCCAATCTCAACGTGTGTGACAACTAGGAGCGGACAACGGCGTACGGCAACCGAGGAAAGTAATCGGAATCGGGTTGATGAACTCTTCAGGGGAAATCGACGGTTAACACAGAGACAGCTTTCAGGTAAGTGTGGCATGTGACGAGAGCG
Source organism: Schistocerca cancellata (assembly GCF_023864275.1). Classification (NCBI taxonomy): domain Eukaryota; kingdom Metazoa; phylum Arthropoda; class Insecta; order Orthoptera; family Acrididae; genus Schistocerca; species Schistocerca cancellata. Next base: position 844,433,306 of record NC_064626.1, read on the forward strand.
GGTACAGGACATCGTCGTAGAACTGCGGTACAGAAAACTGTGTGCGCCTTGGGTGCGCGAACGCTCGCTCCTGACGTGAAACAGAGAAGGCTGAACATTTGTGAACAGTTTCTTTTGATTTTTGGGTGTAAGAGTGGTGAGTTCCTTAATAACATTGTGACAAATGATGAAAGCTGGTTTCGCCATTTTGACTCCGAAAACAAGAGGGCCATCAATGGAGTTCCATCACAAAGGATCACCGACGCCAAAAAAAATTCATCAGCAGGCAAAGTCCTGCTCACAGTGTCCTGGGATGTTCAAAGTGTGCTGCACTTGGAATTCGTGCCTAAAGGCACCACCATAAACTCTGCAAGCTACAGTGGGACCGTGAGAAAACTGAAAGCACAAATTCGGAGTGTTTGTCCGCACATGGAGCACCACGTCCTTCAACCTGAGAAGGACAGACCACACACTAGTGCTCGATACTTGCAACAATCCGACACCTTCAGTTCAGTCATCGACCATGCACTATACGATCCCGAGTTGGCGCCATCCAATTTTCGTCAGTTTCCAAAACGTAAACAACAGCTTTGAGGACCTACCATTGATAGTGATAATGTAGAGCAAGCAGAGGTGAAGTTGGAGCTCCGTCAACAAAGTCAGACATTCTACAGTGACCGTTGCAACAAACTGGTCCCTCGTAAGCAGAAATGTGTTCGTTGTCAGGATGACTATGTTGAGAAATAAATATGTAGACATGAAGAATAAAGACACAGAAAGCTAAGAAAGTTCGTTTTATTTAAAAGGCTTGAAAAGTTTTCACGGAACAAATTCGGTGGCATTACTTTTCATCACGACTTCGTATCGTCAGCTCTGTACTGTATTCGACCGATTCAATGTGATCACAGCATACTTCCACTTTCCTCTCTCATTAGATCTCAACTAACGAAGTACCCGTTTTGCATATACTCGCATATAACAACGGCACCATATGCTGTGCGGCTTTGCAACCATAGTACAGCTGTGCAGCAAGTTCACGTATTGGTGCCCATCTGTCCGCTTACTGAGGATTCGATTCAGTGATCACAGTTGACGGTCCCCCACTGGGCCATTTGTCGCTAATGTTTCTTTTCCCTCCTATAAACTTTTTCAATCTGCTGCGCACCTTCCTCTTGTGAAAAGCCGTCACTGCTGCTCACATTCTGTAGGCCTGCAAGGATGCTGGTCGTCTTGCACCCATCCTACGCAAAGAACTTAGTGACTGCACATTTCTTCTTTTTGGAGTCCTTCTTCATTTCTGACAAGATGAAGAAAAAGATTCATGACTGAGCGAGATGTCGCAATGGTGGAATATTTGGGATGACGGCTATTCAAATCTCCGTTCGACCATCCAAATTCTCGTTTTCGATGGTTTTATTAAATCGCTTAAGGGAAATGCCGGTGTAGTTTCCACTGTCACTTACAAATGTGTACGCTTATTATTTAATAATTTGGAGTCACGTAATATAGCTTCTAAGTCAGTGATCGTGAAACGTTTTTGCTGAAGAGCCAATATTAACATTGCAGGCCTCCTCCTAGGACCGCATAGATACCGATCTTGTTATTGATTGGCATACTATGTAAATTAGTGTCTTATGATCCCCCAGTAGACAAGGTACACTAAGGGCGAGATAAGTGGCCCGCCACCCCCTTAGTACTGATAAATAAAGATCGGCACCATTACTAACAAATCGTGTCGACCGTTCTTTGTTTCATACTGCCACCCTCAGCGACCCCAAAATTGTGACACCGACCAAGTATTGTAGTGCTGTCTTTGTGAGCGGACGATTCATTGATTAAGAGCACATACTGTGCTATATTTAAACGCCTTATGCAATAGGATACACGATCGCAAATGCTAACTAAATGTCTTGAATATCATTTTCGTTCTAGTAATTGCACTCTATTTCAACAGTCTTAATTTAATTTCATATTCCTTGCTACGAATATGAACCGCATTTGAAGATGATTATAATACGCATTCACGAATCCATGTTACTTTCATGTCAAAATGTATATCATACCAGTTTCTCGGCACGTTCGTGCACGTCCATGCATTGTCAGTACTAGGAGAAAAGCAATAAAACATTCCCTCTCTCACACCCTCTAACCGGCATCTGCTGTGCTACTTATCTCTCTGCGCTGAGGTCAGCGGCCAACTTTCTCAGTTCACGGCCGAATGAACCAACGTCAATTAAAATTAAGTACAGTTTGAAATATTACTGTCTCTGTAAATATTTTAGCTTGTTACTGAGCATGAAAATTACACTCTTAAGAGGCGTTTAACGTTATCTGAGGTTGCTGTTAGTTGCTGGGTTCATATTATATTCACTGAAGCTCCAAAGAAACTGGTATAGGCATGCGTGTTCAGGCACAGAGATATGTAAAGAGGCGGAATACCGCGCTGCGGTCGACAACGCCTATATAAGACAACAAGTGTCTGGCGCAACTGTTAGGTCGGTTATCAAGCTTTAAGTGACTTTGATCGTGGTGTTATAGTCGGCGCCCGTGCGATGGGAAAGAAGCAGCGATGAAGAGTGGATTTTCCCGTACGACCATTTCACATCATGCAAGAACGGGACCAACGACGACTGAAGAGAATCGTTCAACGTGACAGAAGTACAACCATTGGGCAAATTGCTGCAGATTTAAATGTTGGGCCATTAACAAGTGTCGGCGTGCGAAGCATTCAACAAAACATCATCGTGTACCCTTGATGATTGCACGATACGAAGCTTTAAGCCTCACCTGGGCCCGTCAACACCGACGTTGGACTTTTGATGACTGGAAACATGTTACTTGGTCGGATGAGTTTCGTTTCAAATTGTATTGAGTGGATGGACGTGTACGGGTATGGAGACAACGTCATCAAACCATGGACCATGCATGTCAGCAGGGGACTGTTCGAGCTGGTGGAGGCTCTGTAATGGTGTGGGACATGTGCAATTGGAGTGATATGGGACCCCTGATACGTTTGGATACGACTCTGACAGTGACACGTACGTAAGCATCTTGTCTGATCACCTGCAGCCATTCATGACCATTGTGCATGCTGGCGGACTTGGGTAATTCCAGCAGGACAATGCGACACCCTACACATCCAGAATTGCTAGAGAGTGGCTCCAAGAACACTCTTCTGAATTTAAACACTTCCGCTGGCCACCAAACTCCCCAGACATGAACATTATTGAGCATATCTGGGATATCTTGCAATGTGCTGTTCAGAAGAGATCTCCACCCCCCTCGTACTCTTACGAACTATAGCACGTTGTACAATATACGACACTTTTTGCGCGCTAATGGCCAACTATATGTGTATCGGAGTTTGCTTCTGAAAGGTGGAAATATTCCCAGCAAACTTCGAAGACTACACGCTCTATTCGCAAGGCCGCGAACGCACAACAGTTCCATCTCATGGAACTCTCTTTTTTTAAAAAAAGATAAGGAAGATCAATTATTTAAAACGAAAGTGGATAAGTAAAAGTGTAAGTAGGCTGTTTATGTTTTCTTATTGGCAACGTTACGTAGCGCTCTGTATGAAAATCACTGGCTGTGCTGTGTGCAGTCTGTGGCTAGTTTGCATTGTTGTCTGCCATTGTAGTGTTGGGCAGCGGCAGCTGGATGTTAACAGTGCATAGCGTTGCGCAGTTGGAGGTGAGCCGCCAGCAGTGGTGGATGTGGGGAGAGAGATGGCGGAGTTTTGAAATTTGTAATACTGGATGGCATGAACTACTATATATATTATGATTATTAAGGTAAATACATTGTTTGTTCTCTATTAAAATCTTTCATTTGCTAACTATGCCTATCAGTAGTTAGTGCCTTCCGTAGTTTGAATCTTTTATTTAGCTGTCAGTAGTGGCGCTCGCTGTATTGCAGTAGTTCGAGTAATGAAGATTTTTGTGAGGTAAGTGATTTGTGAAAGGTATAGGTTAAAGTTAGTCAGGGCCATTCCTTTGTAGGGATTTTTGAAAGTCAGATTGCGTTGCGCTAAAAATATTGTGTGTCAGTTTAAGCACAGTCTTGTATAATTGTTCTAAGGGGACGTTTCAAAAGGTACCAATCTCATCAGAGCTTTTATATTGCCATAGTCTTCATTTACAGATCATACCAGCACTTCCCCAGATTGTGCGAAATTTTATACAGACAGCTCAATATGATAACAATTCCATGACAGCTTGGTCGTACTCTAACAACAAAAACCGACTTCGATATCTGTTCTCTCCCGGAGCGACTCAATTGCTAAAACAACTGAAAGGTAGCAGTCTCGCATATACAGTACGCGGACTTTGCTTTGCGCCCTTCAGTGGTTCACATGGCTCTGAGCACTACGGGACTTAACTACTTTGTTCATCAGTCCCCTAGAACTTAGAACTACTTAAACCTAACTAACCTAAGGACATCACACACATCAATGCCCGAGGCAGGATTCGATCCTGCGACTGTAGCGGTCGCGCGGTACCAGACTGAAGCGCCTAGAACAGCTCGGCCACAGTGGCCGGCTGCCCTTCAATGGATCAGATGATAAACATATACTCTGACGGAGACCAAACAGGTAATTAATATAAAGAAGAAAAATGCCATTGAAAATGATACAGCCCATTACCTTCTCTGTTCCGAGCTTGCGCTGCATCCGTAACGACCTCGTAAACAGGATGTTAAAATCTCATCTTTGTTCGCTTTTGTATTAACTACCAGCAGCGGTTGTTGTAAAAGTGGTGACCATCTTTACATTCTTTTTGGCCTAGTGGTAAAAGGAAGTACGGAATATTAGGGTTTAATGTGAAATTGACGACGAGATTATACGCGAAGTACAAGTTCCGATTGAGGAAAGATGGGTGACGGACTCGCCTGTGTCTTTTTCAGAGGGACCGTACTATATTTTTCCTTGAGCGATTTAGGAAAATCACAGAAAACCTAAAAGCTGATTGGCCTTCAGTCCGGAACCGCGCTGCTGCTACGGTCGCAGGTTCGAATCCTACCTCGGGCATGGATGTGTGTGATGTCCTTAGGTTAGTTAGGTTTAAGTAGTTCTGAGTCTAGGAGACTGATGACCTCAGATGTTAAGTACCATAGTGCTTAGAGCCATTTGAACCATTTGATTGGCCAGACAGGAATTTGAACCACCTTTCGAATACGAGTCCAGTGTCTTAGCATTGCAGCTCCTAGATTGATCGGAAGCACTCGTCGGTCATTTAGCGGCTCCTTAGCACAGGTCAGCCTTTCTCACGGTGTTTGACGTAAAGCGACAAGGGCAACGAAGTGTTGACGGCGCGGTCCGAGCACGATTGTAGAGTGCCTCGCGTCCTCGGCTGTGCCGGGGCGCGCCGGAACGGCTGCACGAGCCGTGAGCAGAAGGGCGACGCGCCGGGAGCAACCCCAGGGCGGCGGGTCGAGCGCCAGAAGCAATGTGTCCGGCTGCATGGCATTCCGGAGGGTTGACGACCTCCTCACACCACCGCCGTTAGCTGCAGCGACCCTCGCCACAAAAAACGCGTCTGCTGCTGCTGCTTTGTTTAAATAAAATGCCGCCGCGTGTGGCGGGGCGAGGCTGCCGCGCCGGCCAGGGCGTTAACCGATACGCCGGCCGCCGGCACCTGTCTCGTGTCTGACGCCACGGAATTCCAGCGCCCTCGCTCTCGCTGTCGCCCTCGCCGCCACGCCGCCACTGGCCGCGGGGATCCCAGCGCCGCAGCCGCCGGGAGCACTCCCCCGCACTGCGGCTGACCACACGCGCTCACCGAAGTTTTGCGCATCAGGCCTCGGTCAGCACTTCGCGAAATGTTGTCGACTATATTGAAGAAGGCATCATCATTCGTCTCTTCCAGTCAGTCACATCGGTGTCGGTCAGCATTCACCTCTGGTTAGTGTCTGCTCGCCTCTGTTTAGTGTGGCAGATACGCTGAAGTTTAATGCGAAGGTTGTGAGGACCCAGTCTTTTATTTTTTTAATTTTTAATTATTTTTTTTAGCGCGAAAATAACTTCGTGTTGAACGATGCAGTCGAAAACGGATATACTGAATCTGAAATTTCAGCGATAGTTCAAAAGTTTTGCACCCACACGTTTCCTGATTTTCACTACATTTCTTTGACTAACCTATTACCCATAGTACATTCTGAAGTGTTGGCAGAAGAGCCAACACTTTGTTGCTAGAGGAGGCCAAAATACATGCGTTTACGCTCACGCTGACTGGTGTGAGGTCTGGAACAAGTAAAGGAGTTGAGTCTAATAAATAAAGTTCGAAGTTGATGTAATACTTAACTTTAATCCACCATTGGTGAACATCTCTCTTCACTGTACATGCTTCACAATATAAATAGCAAAGGATATGGCGCCTTGCTAGGTCGTGGCAAATGACGTAGCTGAAGGCTATGCTAACTAGCGTCTCGGCAAATGAGAGCGTATTTGTCAGTGAAGCTTCGCTAGCTAAGTCGGCTGTACAACTGGGGCGAGTGCTAGGATCTGTCTCTAGACCTGTCGTGTGGCGGCGCTCGGTCTGCAATCACTGACAGTGGCGACACGCGGGTCCGTCGTACACTAGCGGACCGCGGCCGATTTAAAGCTACCACCTAGCAAGTGTGGTGTCTGGCGGTGACACCACACATTCCATCTCAGATATAACCCTTGACCGTCCGCAGCTCGTGGTCGTGCGGTAGCGTTCTCGCTTCCCACGCACGGGTTCCCGGGTTCGATTCCCGGCGGAGTCAGGGATTTTCTTCTGCCTCGTGATGACTGGGTGTTGTGTGTTGTCCTCAGGTTAGTTAGGTTTAAGTAGCTCTAAGTTCTAGGGGACTGATGACCATAGATCGTAAGTCCCACAGTGCTCAGAGCCATTTGAACCATTTTTGAACACTTGACCCTATGATTTGTACTCCATTAATCATGTCTTTTATGTGCATGCCAATAACAGAATGCAGTACATTGAGTATAGAGGCTATACTATATCATTTAAATTTACTTGAAATACATTTGTACGACACATTGTCATATTCAAAACAAGAGTGCTGGTTCGTCTTAAGTGTAATATATTATTTTTTAAGTTTTCTCATTTTCCAATAAGACACAGCCTGATTTACAGTGTTTTCTTGTATGACTGAATGGTTTATGTTTCCTTGCTTCTAGCTGAGTTTCAATTTCATCTCACTTACAAGTTTTCGCCATCTGACCCAATCATCATCTTCAAGTATTTTGAACAGTGGTCTTATGCGTGCTTGCTGAATTGACTGCAGCCACATTGTGAGGGATTGTCTGTGCTGGGCTCCCATTTGGAAGGTGTGTGTGTCTGTGAAATCTTATGGGACTTAACTGCTAAGGTCATCAGTCCCTAAACTGACACACTACTTAACCTAAATTATCCTAAGGACAAACACACACACCCAGGCCCGAGGGAGGACTCGAACCTCCATTTGGAAGGGCTTAACTACCAACACTCATCACCTCCTTCTCTGTGCCAGTGTCATTATCAGATGAAATACACTTGTCTTTGATATTTTCTGGTATTATGGAGGAGATGATCAACAGAATCTTAATAAATTGATTACTGAATCTTAAGCCCTCTATATCCGAAATCTCTGTAATTTATAAATTTCCTGGTATGCTTATTTCAATATATAATTAAGCTGCACCAGAAATTTTAAGCATGAATCATATTACTGATCTTGTATCAAATTTCATGTTTATATTCCAAATTAAGCTGGATAACAAATGTTTTAGTAAGTTTCTACGATCATGCTTTAACATTAGCTAGCTTTTTTTTTAATGGCTCCATAACCACCCACACCTGCCAATTTCTTGGTGTAATATCAGTACAAAATTCGATTTCCTGCTAAGATTTGCTCTTGTAGGTAGATACTGCGTATTGAGTGTCCATAAATGGTAAATTTACGTCATTTGGCAAAATATATATTATTGATTTTCGGCAGTGTCTTTTCCGGCATCAATTTTTAGACGAGTTGTTTGATATAATCCACCGTTTTAGTCATTTCGTCAAATGAACCGTTTGCAAAACGAATTTCAAGCGTGTGGTTACAAACCGACACTCACTTTCCTGTGAGTCATTGTCTTAGTTGGTACATATCTATCTGAAGTACAAAATTTTTGGTTTCTAATTTCACCAACGACCCACGGTAGGCGAATGTGATACGTGCATTATGGGGCATCGGCACATTTTGCTGCTCGTGTAAGAAGACATGTAATGAGAAAATCGGTCCAAGACGGAGAGGACAAGCAGGATCTGACCGCAGTCCTCTGGGTTTTTCTGTGTGAGGTTCTTCTCAAAAGTCAAGTGCACAGCACTCGACTTGATACGGTTGAATAGCTACAACACAAAGCTGTACTCAATCTTTACGAGATAGTCAGGGACTGTTTGAAAAATGCATGGCTCACTGTTGAGACGAAAGAGATATTACATCGAAATTCGAGGACACAAGGAACACCTCCTTTAACAGGCGAGAGTGTACAGTAAACTAGACAGTGCGAAGTGTTGATGTAATTTTGTATTTTTGTTAATGTAAGTTGAGGTTGAAATTTGAGTCCAATCAAATGAAAACTTAACTGAAAAGCTTCAATTTAAATCTAAGAGGCAGTCAAACGGGAACAAGACACATGGTAAAAAAGTTTGGATTTATAAATTTAAACGTGGTTGGACAGGCACCGAAAACAAGATCACCACAAAAGAAACCCTTTACAAAATCCATTGTTTTGTAAAGCAAGACCTTAGTACAAAAATTCACGAGACTGCAGAAATTGTAGCCATCTCAACTGAGCTAGTGCATAATATCCTGGATGGAAAATTGGTTATGAAAAAGCGAGGTGGGTGCCACGATTGCTCACAGCCGACCAAAAACGCATCCGGCCCAACATTTCAACACAATTTCTGGCTATGTTACATCGCAATTCGCAAGACTTCTTGCGCCGTTTTGTGACTGTTGATGACACCTGGATTCATCATTACACACCAGAGTCAAAATGTCAGTCATAACAATGGACAAAGACTGGTGAAAGTACTCGGAAGAAAGCAAACCCAATTTAGTCAATTGTTAAGGTGATGGCCGCTGTTTTCTGGGATTCCCAAGGAATAATCCTCACAGATTACTTGGAAAAAGACAGAACCATAATTGGATCCCATTAAGCTTCATTGTTGGCTCGTTTGAGATTTGCGTTGACTGAAAAAAAAAACCAAGACTGGCACGTAGAAAAGAGCTATTTCACCAGGAAAATGCAACATCTCACATATCAGCGATGTCAATGGCGGAAATGCAGAAATTGGGCTTTGAATTGATTCCTCATTCATCATATTCACCAGCCTTAGCCGCAAGTGACTTCCTTCTGTTCCCGAACTTGAATCTTTGGCTTGCTGGGAAGTAATTTTCACCAAATAAGGAAGTGATAGTAGCAAGTAACGAGTATTTTGCAGAGTCTGACAGAACTTACTTTCCCGATGGGATGAAGCTCGAGGATCGCTGGACCAAGTGAACATCCCTCGGGTGAGAATGTATCCAAAAGTATGGTGAGTTGCTTACGAGATAATATATTTTTTTTTTCAAGCCACACTCGTAAACTGTTTATTATTTCAAAAGGAATCACCGTACCTCTTAATAAGTTTATCCCACTGCGAGGCAAGACCGTCCATGCCTTCATAGCAAAAAGTTTTCGGTTGCCTAAGGCAACATGATAGTATTCAAGTATGTATCTGTCCCTCCCAAGCAAATCGACAGCCAGGAACCCGTGAATGTCTTTCTTCAGGGCTCTAGAAGTTTCGCTGGGAAGACCTTAACATTTCCAAAGGCACTGACCGTCTTGTCCCACAGTGGGATAAATGTATGAACAGTTATAACGATTAATTTTGAAATAATGATCAGTTTACTTTCATTTCTCTCATCTGTATCGTTCTCAATGTGAGCGACCCTGGCAAAAGGCAAGGTTAGTTTTCGCAGAGATTTTGTTATAGTCAGTGTTCGAATTTTAGATTTATTAACCATACTGGGGTCACTATGTAATACTACGTACGTATTAGCTTCTATATTGGGTGCACTAAACCTCAAACCATCATCATCATCATCATCATCATCATCATCATCATCATCGTTGTCAAGAAAAACATAACTCTGAATTCGAAGAAGAAAAAAATGGTTCAAATGGCTCTGAGCACTATGGGACTTAACATTTTAGGTCATCAGCCCCCTAGAACTTAGAACTACTTAAACCTAATTAACCTAAGGACATCACAAACATGTCCGAGGCAGGATTCGAACCTGCGACCGTAGCAGTCCCGCGGTTCCGGACTGAAGAGCCTAGAACCGCACGGCCACCGCGGCCGGCTTCGAAGAAGAGTAGGGCAGCAAATCGACTGTATCCTTTTGAAAGGACCGTTGTGCCATTGCCACTGAATGATTAAGGGAAACCAGGGGAAACTGAATCTGAATGGGTGGACAAGAATTTGCGTCCCGCTCCTTGAGAATGATAGCCCACAATCTTCACCACTGCGCCAACTCCGACAGGAAACTTTAGTTCTGTTTTGGAGAACCTTCTAGTGTGTATGTTTGGGAACTATCCGGAAACATCAAAATGAGCGGAAGTTCCAACTTACGTGAAGTTTTAATGGTTAGTCGAAATATCAAAAACTAAGTTGGTAGAAGAGAAACGTTTACTTCAATCGGGTTCCAATTACAGGAGCACTGTCTGTATTCCCATCAAGAACATGCCAACGCACTTTCACATAAGTCGCATTTAGTACGACATTTTCCAACGATAGCCCTGAAAGCTGTAAGTATAATAATGCTATGAAATAATTTGCTAAACACAATCAAGCAGACGCCTAAGACTGATATACCTTTACCTACAATAATTCACTTTGTTATACTCTGATGTTCATTTCTCCCAGATTCCTACTGAGCATAACATTTAAACTTTCACATAAAGTAATTAAATATGTGTTCCCTTTCTTACATTTTTAATTTAAATTGAACAAAATTGATAGTGGATTTATGGAGCGGCCTGAAGTACAATGATCGCATGTAGCTAGCTGCAGAAAGATGCGATCCCACGCTGAGATTTATTGTAGAAATCTTTATGTCATGGTCATTATATGTGGTGGTGCCGGGTTGAGAAATATGCAACAACATTCAGGTAACATTTTTATTAACAACTTACAAATCTCAACCGACAAATCAAAATGAAGAAGCGCACTCCCAGTCAGTATTTACAGTTTACTAACACAACTTACAATAAAATCCAGAACAGCATCCAATTTAAGAGTTTTACCCTCACTGTATGCAGCTGCGAATACCACTGGAATCTCGGGTCTACGGCGCTATATACATTGCTTTTAAAATTACATTCCTTTAAAACAACCGCTTACGATTTCAAATTCAGATTGGTCCTTCCAAAATATCAACCCCCAACAGTAGCCCCTAGAGGTTTGAATGACTACTGTTTTGTCTAAATGGAACCAACCAAAACACATACAGCCGAAATATTACCAATGAAACCGTCTACCAGTTACCACAGACACCATTGGTGAAAAAGGCAACAACTTCTGTTCAATATTGTGCGCACTAAGACTGAGCCTATGACGATTATCGATAAAGAATAGAAATACGAGGGTTGTCCAGAAAGTAATGCGCCGCATTTTATTCTTCAACAGTTCTTTATTGAACATAATGAGAATCACACACACGAAGGAATGGTGTTTTATCCACACACCCTATTTTTCCACGTAATCTCCGTCCCGTTCTATGGCCTTCCTCCAGCACGAAACAAGGGCGTGTATGCTCTGTCGGTACCAATTCTCGTCCTGGTGGCGAAGCCAGTGCTTCATTGTGTGAATCACCTCCTCGTCGTCCTCAAAATGTCTTTCACGAATGCGTCTGTCCCCGCGAATGACAACATCAGGTGTGACAGCCGTGGATGGTCTCCCCGACAGCTGCAAATCATAGAGCTCTCCCGAATCGCCTTCTGATGGCCTCACCCTCAGTGCCCAGCGACTAACTGTACATCTGTCGACAGCAGAGGCTCCATAGACTTTGCACAAGCGTTTGTGAATATTCACTACAGTTTCTTTCTCTGCAGTGTGAAATTCAATGACACCATTTTGAAACTGTCCTGCAGCTACGCTATTTGTAGGAAGTGATGGAAACTTGGCGCGCTCACTCAGAAGACATCAGATAATACACTCCTGGAAATGGAAAAAAGAACACATTGACACCGGTGTGTCAGACCCACCATACTTGCTCCGGACACTGCGAGAGGGCTGTACAAGCAATGATCACACGCACGGCACAGCGGACACACCAGGAACCGTGGTGTTGGCCTTCGAATGGCGCTAGCTGCGCAGCATTTGTGCACCGCCGCCGTCAGTGTCAGCCAGTTTGCCGTGGCATACGGAGCTCCGTCGCAGTCTTTAACACTGGTAGCATGCCGCGACAGCGTGGACGTGAACCGTATGTGCAGTTGACGGACTTTGAGCGAGGGCGTATAGTGGGCATGCGGGAGGCCGGGTGGACGTACCGCCGAATTGCTCAACACGTGGGGCGTGAGGTCTCCACAGTACATCGATGTTGTCGCCAGTGGTCGGCGGAAGGTGCACGTGCCCGTCGACCTGGGACCGGACCGCAGCGACGCACGGATGCACGCCAAGACCGTAGGATCCTACGCAGTGCCGTAGGGAACCGCACCGCCACTTCCCAGCAAATAAGGGACACTGTTGCTCCTGGGGTATCGGCGAGGACCATTCGCAACCGTCTTCATGAAGCTGGGCTACGGTCCCGCACACCGTTAGGCCGTCTTCCGCTCACGCCCCAACATCGTGCAGCCCGCCTCCAGTGGTGTCGCGACAGGCGTGAATGGAGGGACGAATGGAGACGTGTCGTCTTCAGCGATGAGAGTCGCTTCTGCCTTGGTGCCAATGATGGTCGTATGCGTGTTTGGCGCCGTGCAGGTGAGCGCCACAATCAGGACTGCATACCACCGAGGCACACAGGGCCAAAACCCGGCATCATGGTGTGGGGAGCGATCTCCTACACTGGCCGTACACCACTGGTGATCGTCGAGGGGACACTGAATAGTGCACGGTACATCCAAACCGTCATCGAACCCATCGTTCTACCATTCCTAGACCGGCAAGGGAACTTGCTGTTCCAACAGGACAATGCACGTCCGCATGTATCCCGTGCCACCCAACGTGCTCTAGAAGGTGTAAGTCAACTACCCTGGCCAGCAAGATCTCCGGATCTGTCCCCCATTGAGCATGTTTGGGACTGGATGAAGCGTCGTCTCACGCGGTCTGCACGTCCAGCACGAACGTTGGTCCAACTGAGGCGCCAGGTGGAAATGGCATGGCAAGCCGTTCCACAGGACTACATCCAGCATCTCTACGATCGTCTCCATGGGAGAATAGCAGCCTGCATTTCTGCGAAAGGTGGATATACACTGTACTAGTGCCGACATTGTGCATGCTCTGTTGCCTGTGTCTATGTGCCTGTGGTTCTGTCAGTGTGATCATGTGATGTATCTGACCCCAGGAATGTGTCAATAAAGTTTCCCCTTCCTGGGACAATGAATTCACGGTGTTCTTATTTCAATTTCCAGGAGTGTACATACGTAACGCTTCGCATTCGTAGTATTGTTTTCGGCTGAGAAAAGAAATGCGGTGGATTATTTTCTGGGCAACCCTCACACGTTCGTACAAATAAATAATAATAATAATACAAAACACAATTCCATGTTAACTCGGCTGTAGCTGGTGCACGGGCATGCAACATTGTCCACATCACAGTACAGCCTACTGCAACAGCCCTGGAGCGCCCCCAGCAGCCGCGGTCAACATGTACACACATACTCGTGCTTCTCCAGCGACGCGCGCTGCACTCCCTGGAGTCGTTCGTCGGTTGATCAAACGGTTCGGCGGAGCGACGAAACTAAACCTTCACACTTAAGGAAATCTAATTCATCCACGAAAGATGTGGTCCACAAAATGCTCCTTCTACCGGTCCTTGAGTACTGCTCACCAGTCTGCAACCCTTGCAGGTTGATTTAATAGAGGAGATAGCGAAGGTCCGAAGATCACAGATGCGCAAAGTAAACGTGAGACCGTTACGGGGTGAGATGTTTAACAGTCTACAATGGGAGACGCTAAGTAAGGGTGTACTGCTAAAGTTGTACGAGTATTGTGATTCTATAGCGTGACGTCTTCAGTCACAGCGGGCTTCTTTTTCAGGAACAGTGACGCAGTGACGGCCTTATTCTGGTTTTCTCGCCGTCTCCATGTTGCCTAGCAGCTCTGGTGTAGTAGCCGTGGATTCGATGCGCCACTCATTTCATCTAGTCAGTATTTCAGTGACGTGTTCCTGCTAGACAAAATTCTCATCGCCTTTTCTCTACTGTTATCTTACACCGCCACTTGGTATACTAACTCTTCTAAAATTTCTGAACAGATTTCTTTCAAACTTCTGCTTACCACTAGCAACTTCAGTTTGCTCCGCCAACATCAACAAGATTTTAAGAGGGCGCAGCGGTATTAGTTTAGTATCGCTCACTTGTACTGAAGTTCACATTGGATTTATCACATTGTAACACAGGATCTTTTCGGATCTGCTAATATACGCTGAAGCGCCAAAGGAACTGGTACAGGCATGCGTATTCAAAAACAGAGATATGTAAACAGACAGCATACGGCGCTGCGGTCGGCAACACCTATATAAGATACCAAGTGTCTGACGCAATTGCGCAGCTATTAGATCGAGTACTGCTGCTGCAATGGCAGCTTATCAACATTTAAGTGAGATTGAATGTAGTGTTATAGTCAGCGCACAAGCGATAGGACACAGCATCTCCGAGGTAGCGATGAAATAGGGATTTCCCCATACGATCATTTCGAGAGTGTACCGTGAGTATGAGGAATCCGGTAAAACATCAAACCTCCGAAATCGTTGCCGACGGAAAAAGATCGTGCAAGAAGGGGACCAACGAACTGAAGAGAATCGTTCAACGTGACAGAAGTGCAACCCTTCAGCAAATTGCTGCAAATTTCAATTCTGCGCCATCAACGAGTGTTAGCGTCAGAATCATTCAATGAAACATGATATATGTTTTCGGAGCCGAACTCTCACTCGTGTACTCTTGATGACTGTACGACAGAAAGCTTTACGCCTCGCCTGGACCCGTCAACACCGACACCGACTGGAAACATGTTGCCTGGTCGGACGAGTCTCGTTTCAGATTGTATAGAGCAGATGGACGTGTACGGGTATGGAGACAACCTCATGAAGCCGTGGAGTCCTGCATGTCACCAGAGGACTGTTCAAGCAGGAAGAGGCTCTGTAATGGTGTGCGGCGTGTGGACTGGAGTGATGTGGGACCCCTGATGGTCTGGACATGACTCTGACAGGTGATATGTAAGTATAACTATCCTGTCAGATCATCTGCATCCATTCATGCCCATTGTGCATTCCGACGGACTTAGGCAACTCCAACAGGATAATGCGAAAACCCCACACGTCCATAATTTCTAGAGAGTGGCTCCAGGAACAGTCTTCTGAGTTTAAACACTTCCACTGGCCACCAGACTCCCCACATTTGAACAATATTGAGCATATCTGGGATGCCTTGCAACGTGCAGTTCAGAAGAGATCTCGACCCGCTCGTACTCTTACGGATTTATGGACAGCCCTACAGAACTGATGTTGTCAGTTCCCTCCAACACTACTTCAGACATTGGTCAAATCCATGCCACGTCGTGTTGCGGCACTTCTGCGCGCTGGAGGGGGTACTACACGATATTAGGCAGGTATATCAGTTTCTTTAGCTCCTTAGTGTAGTTTGAACATAGTGCACTGGGCTGTCAGGCATGAATCGAGTTCTGTGGCCGAATTAACGACCTTTGGTCAACCATGTCGCTGCTGCGGGTATGTATAAACGTTCTGCTGTGGTGTTCCACACGTACTGTGGACGTGTATATACACGTTGCTTGAATTTCGCTGCAGTGCTAGGGACGACTGTATGCGATCTGAGACGCCGATCACTCACTGTTGCAGACGAGTTACTTCCACATCTCGGCGAATACAAAATTTTCGAATATTTATCATACAATATAGTTGTCTCATTGTGTGCTATCAATTGAAAAAAAAAAAAACTCGTTATGACCACTTGATTTGCGGTAGCAAAGACGTGAGTGGGTGCGTCGCGCGTGTCCGTGATAACGAATATAAAAACCTATAACACGAGAACAAAATGAGGTATCGTTCTGCTCTCAATTTTAAATAAAATTTTGATATTTTGTCTGTATTTAATTTTCTGCAATGTATGAGCCAATCAACCGTACGCGAAGTTTACGTAATGCGTTTTTACTTCCACATAATCTTTAAAATTTTACGCAATGTTTTACTTAATCTGATGTAGTGCGGTAACCATGGCTTGTAACAAAATGAAATTAAGTCTTTTATCAAGCGAAGATATCAGACAGTAAATCGTGCAAAAATCAAAATATTTGTACCTAATAACTTCTGTAAAATCGAATGATAAGTATTTCATCTCAGTACATCCACCACTACTTGACGAGCAGTTCAGCCATAACAATAGCAGCCTCACCACGAAATCCAGAAAGCACGTCTGTAGCAGCGAAAGGGTTTAAGCCCGTCTGTCGGGTAGTGGTTTTTGGGTGGTTTTCCCAACTTATATAGCTAGGTTAATGCCCGGCTGGTTCCTCATCTCCAACTCAGAACCACAACACGTATACAATTAAAGCACGGATACACACAAGATTACACGATTCACGGACAAAAATTACACACGATTTTGCTTCTTCGGGTAAACGACGGCTTTAGCGAGTAGTAAAGTTTCTGGCAGGCTCGGCTCGTAATTAAAGGCTCTGAGGCGGAGCCCCCCCAGAATATATATTAAAAAAAATTTCTCAATAATGTATTACAGACTTTAAATTATCAGAATGCATTTCGCATATTTGCCACATGGATTTAAATAACGCCGATCAACGCTTTTGAAACTGTTGATATGTGAGGCCACTCGATGTTTTTCGAACAGGAAGTTGCTAGTCTTAAGACCGTGCCTTGAAATCCCATTTAGCTCCATGGAGCAGAGGTTTGGGGGCGTCGTTTCCTCGGAGTACAGTTCTTATGGGCATCCCGAAGGCTCTGGTGTTTCAGTCTGCACACAATTTTCACATTCCACCGCTTACATGAAAAGGGAATGAACAGAGTTTCTGAAATTTCGCTATTTAATCCCTGTCTCTGTACATATGACGATTTGATGCGTCTGTAATCGATATTTGATATTACTGTTTTGATAGTGTTTTAGACAGTTTTTTTGTTTGTTTTTGCCACCGGCTACGCTATACACCGCTGGAATAAGTTTGCGAACGTCTCGCCAGAGTGCACTAAGTACGGTAACGGAAGTATCACCACCTAGCGGGAGTTTCTCGAATGATTACAAGAAAAAGTGCGCGAAATATACCCCTTCCGTGAAATATGACCTCTTACCTATGTTCCCTTGGTTACTGACTGCAGGTAGCGTACGTTATTGGCAAGTTTCATTTTGTGAGTATATTATGCATGAGGTGAGTGAGTTTTACTTTCTTGCGAATGACAGCAGCTCACGACGACTTCGGAAACAACACAATACAACACAATATGAATCCAGTGTGCAATTTACCACGTAAAATTTTGGAACATGCGCTTAGGGCGAAAGTGAAGGAACTTGGTGCGCTCAGATGTAAACATGAATCAAGAACAAAAACAGTGCAAATCCAGGCAAGGGTTTACACGCAATTTTAACAGATCAATGTACAAAGCAGCTGAGTGGTTGTGAGCGCTATACGACTGAAAATGCATATTACGGTAAAACACAATAGTAAATACGATAAATACGGTATGTACATTTCCATGGTGGTTGTTCAGGTTGCTCATGTCAGTGAGTCATAGAACAAGATCCGTGGCGTCATGGAAATATCACTGTTTCGTCACACGAATTCTAAAACATCGAGGTTTGAGTGTACAAAATATGAAACGTCTGAAGCTTTGAAAATACCAAAAACTATAAGCATGCAACGAAGTTAACATACACTGCATGAAAGATCTCTCCAAAACCCGTCTTTTAGTACGATTTGTTGTGGTAAACTGTCGGGAAATGTGACGGTGGGAGATAAATAAACTACCTATAGATTTTTTCGTGGAGTTAGCTTTTGATGTTATTTAGTAGTTGATTATGAAACGGAAATAGGATACAGTATGTAAACATTTGACTAGGGTGCTATATTTGCCCCCCTCACCCTCCTGAAGTCTTGGTTATGGTGATAGACTAATCTGTAGCGTAGCCTGAGGACTAAGTTAGTTCCGATCGATTAATGTCGCAACCTTCCCCAGCCGCTCCTGGTTTCTAATAACATAATTAACTTAAAATAATTGCCACTTGGTAGAGGCAAGATTGGTCATCTTTAGCCGGTTTCGCACGACAAATGTCAAAGAAAAAATGAGATTCTCTCCAGCTTTACTCTTCTTCTTACGTCACTGTAATTGTTTTCGTGTTTATACCCTCTCTAAATTACAATGGCTCTGAGCACTATGAGACTTAACTTCAGATATCATCAGTCACCTAGAACTTAAAACTACTTAAACCTAACTAATATAAGCACATCACACACATCCATGCCCGAGGCAGGATTCGAACCTGCGACCGTAGCGACTGTAGCGCCTCGAACCGCTCGGCCACCCCGGCCGGCTCTAAATTACACGAGTATTTTATGCACCCTTGTTAAAGTAACGCGGTTCTACTCTAAGATGAAGATGAGTAATAGTGGCTGGCCCCATAAAAGAAATAGAGATCTCAGGATTTCTAGTTGATGATCTCGTCCACCGACCAGAATTCAACTATCATTGCTTTTTGTATTTTCATTTATTTTGAGTGCTTTCCGGATAACTAAAATAATTCAACGCCTTTATGTTTGTCGGGTATCCCTTCATATATTTGAGCCGTGCGCGGCTCGCAGTCATGCCGTTTATTGCTCGTCATCTTGTTTGTATGGTTCTGTCGCCTCGTTTTCTTTTAATTCGATTTACTGGCGCCACTAGGCTGCTGGTTTGCTTGCTCATGAGTGGCAGCTGCACCGCTTATCGATAAGTGCACTGTCGTACTGTCTCTGGAGCGACCGCTAGTATTTCCGGGTCGTCGTGTGTCATGAGTCCAGTCGGGGACGGAGCGCCAGTGAGGCGCGGACAGCCAGTACTTGCCTACCGCTGGCCACACACATGAACTGTCCGACGGAAGGAGATTGGAGCTGGAACAACCGCTGGGTGGTCGTTCGGTTGGTCGTCTCATTAGACGACGTGTATTTGCTCTTTTGACTGTTTCTGGGACTCGTCTGTTGGTCATCTTGCCGGATGTGGGTCGGTTCCTTCCTCGTGCAGAGATGGCGTCGCCGATGGGCAAGAGTTACCTCTGCATGGGCGGGTCCGAGCCAGTGCGCCCGGGTCGCCGTGTCTCCGAGTTACGAACGGACATCGAGTTGACTCGGGTTGGAGCTGCAGTGAGATCCGGACAGCCAAGACTCGCCCGACTGTTGCCGACGCTCATAACTTGAGTAGGGACGACCCTGGTTGGTCGTTCGGTCGGCCGTCTCATCGGACGACGTGTATTTGGTCGCCGACCTCTTATGGAAACTCTGTGTTTGTGACTTGTCATTTCTCCTTGTTGTTCCACGGTGATCGGTTTTAGGATTGTCGGAGTTCTTGCTGCAAGTGTTTACGTGGAACTGTGCGTAGCTTCTGTGATTTCCGCTGAGCAGATGAACACTGTCTGCGTACTGGAGTAGGCTGTTGGTCGGTTGCGACGGAGCAGCGAGGAAGTCTCCGCGGCGTGAGGTCAGGTGGGATTTGATCAGGTTGTTGGTTGGTTCTTCAGCCGTCCCTAGGTCTTGCTGCCACACGATTATTTAGTGTTACGCTTGGCTACCTGTCTTACCTAAACTCTTGTTAGAGTTTAATCCCCAGGCCGACCCTTGGAACACTTCTGAGCACCACTGTTCTGTTCCTTGTAATTGTGATTGTGATTTTCCTTTGTCACAAGTACTGTGCCCGGCCTTTAGCCGTGTATTAATTTTGTGTGTTCTATGTTCAGTATATGGCCTTCAGTCGAACCTCATGTGAAGTATTTTAAGATTAGGCCTT
The DNA here is from genome assembly GCF_023864275.1 of Schistocerca cancellata. NCBI lineage: Eukaryota > Metazoa > Arthropoda > Insecta > Orthoptera > Acrididae > Schistocerca > Schistocerca cancellata. The sequence continues at coordinate 844,453,496 of NC_064626.1, forward strand.
CAGCCGTGTTATTTAAAATTCTTGTTTTCTCTGTATTTAGGCCTTCAGCAACGTTTGTTTTAAAATCTGTGGCTTTCAGCCGTAATGTGTAAATTCCTGTCTGTAAGGTTCCTCTTTAATTATCTTGAATTCTTAAAATGGCCTTCAGCCTTACTGTCTAAATGCTTATCTTTAATTATTTTGAATAACTGTTTGGGCCTTCAACCGTCAAGATATTTCAAGTTTTCTTAAGATGGTTTTCGGTTGTGCTGTGTAAATGCTTGTCTTTAAAAGTTGCCTTTTATTATGTTGAAAAATTATTGGGCTTTCAGCGAGGAATTAATTTAAATTTTCCTTAATATCCTTTTCTTCAGTACTGCTGTGAAAGCGGTTACTTCGAAGATAACAATCATTGAGAGGCCGCGATAAATCTCAAACTGTATGTTTAACAAGTTCTACCACATTCTGGATGATATTTTCAAATATTTCTTTGTCAATTGTATCTCAGCATGCGCCAGATTATTGCAATTCTTCTCTGTTTAATGTCACTGTGGTGCTAGACCTAACTGAATCAACAAAAGAGCTAGGCCTATAATATGGTCAGGCACTTTTACTAGAGTTTGCGCTCTGTCATACAAAAAGTTTACTACCTGAGACATTCATTGAAACACATGCTTAACTTGTCTGCACTTAGAGTTGTAGAATTAACGATAAATGTGTAGCGATAAATGTGTTGCTTTCGTACGACTTTCCTTACTTACTTTACTGGTACGCGATCAGGCCAACCGCACAGCGCGCTGCTACAAGTTTCTTCTCCATTGTGTTCCATTGTGTTCCGCTGCCGTCAGTCATCAGTCTACATCCATCGCAGATCTTCCTGGAAGCCCTCCCTCCACCTCTCGTTTGGTTTTCCCGAGGCTCTCCTACCTGTGGGGATGAAATCCAGGAGCTTCTGTGGGCACCTGTCGTCTTCCATCCGAGCCACATATCCAGCCCACTGCAGTCGCTTGCTGTAAATGTTCCCTCTCCGTTAGCTCAGCAGACTGTGGTATTGTCAAAAGCGAATGTTTGTGACCACAGTCACGCTAAGCTGTAGTCATGCTACGCCGATCTCTCCTCTCTCGCTGCACAAGCTGCTATTTGAACCAAGTCGTATTCAGGCCTGCAACAAGCAGAATGAACAAATCAGCACGTTGTTTCACATGCTTATCAGAATGTGTCCGTTGTACACCACAGTTTTCAGCTATGATGACTCGAACACTCATAGGCTACGTCCCATGTGGAATCATAGTAAAGATGCATGACAAGTCAGATGTACTAGAACCGTGACGATGTTAGAACATCACCTAGGAAAAAGACCTCGGAACATGTAGAAATACCATTCAGATATCTCCAGTTATCAGTAGCAAGAGTAGGTTCTGACTGTGTTCACACGATGATTGCAAAATAATACGTCTTAGGACTATCAGAGGTCGTCGTCTAGATTGTATTCGTACGTGACTAAACGAAGGCCCAACTGTTGACTACAAAGTGTTGGAGCCTACGTTACACTCACGTTTGCCATCAAGATTTCCGGGGCGAAGAGGAAGAGTGGCCACTTCGACCGTCTTGATGTTTGCCTTTGTGAGGATTATTGTTAATGCAATTTTATCATCATAGTTCTTACCGGAGTGGTATATTATGGGCTGAAGAATGTTTGTAGATCCCCGTTTAAAAATCCATTTTTCAAATTTTATAAGTAAATTTTCGCTCGACATTAGGTTTCTTTTATCGAGTATCTGTTACTTTCGCGTTTTCAGAACCTTCGTTACACTGTGACACGAGGTAAACAAGCCTATGAACAGCCATACTCCCTTGTTTAGTGTGTGCTCGAGGTGATTTCTTACGGTATGGATACTACACGCTTTATAACGCTAGTCTAGGATGTTGTGTTCTTCAGTCTGAAGATAGGTTTGACACAACTCTCCACGCTGGCCAACCTTTTCAAGAATCTTCATCTCTGAACAACTACTGTGTCCCCGTCTGTTTGAACCTGCGTGCTGTATTCACCCCTTGGTCACCTACTACGAGTGTGTGCTCAAAAGTAATGCCTCCGACTTTTATATGTAAATACTCGTGAAGTTTTTTAAATAAAACTAACTTTCTTAATGTTCTACATCTATATTCTACATATTTATTTCGCAACATAGTCACCCAGGCGACGAACACATTTCACTCAACTAAAGACCTGTTTATTGATACCATCACTGTAGAATGTTTGGCCGCTTGCGCCGCTTCATCACTGTCAATGTGAAGTTCTCGAAGGTGTTCTTTAAGTTTTTAAAAGAGGTGAAAGTCGAATGGGAACTGGAGATTGTGAGGAGGATGATCGATGACAGTGAAGCCAAGACGTCGGATTGTTGCAGATGTCTCAGCGCTCGTGTGTAGTCTGGCATTATCACCTTAAAGGAGAGAGTAATCCACGTGCGGACGAACGTCTGCCGTTAGAAACTCGATTACAGCACGCACTTTCCACGCAACGACAAAGTTACGCTACTTAGCGCCATGTTAGACGGTACAATTCGGAGCCCTCTAGCGGTAGAGGGTTACAACTTGCGTCAGCGAAGCGGAAAAGTCGACAGAGTAATATACATGACTGGGAATGCCTCAAGCGATAGTGAGAACAGAATAAAATATTCGGATGAATTACTTTTTATCACGCTCTCGTACAGTTCTTATCCCCACAATTCCCTGCATTTCCAAACTGATGATACCTACGTGCCTCATAATGTATTCTGTCAACTAATCTCATTTTTTCAATTTTTTTCTTCAATTCGATCCAGTACCTCCTCATGCGTTACTCGGTCTACCAATCTAATATTCAATATCCTTCTACAGCACAATGTAAAGAGTTCTTGTCTGAAATGTTTATCGTTCACATTTCACTTCCATACAACGCTGCATTCCAGACAAATACCTTCTGAAAAGACTTCCTAACATAGGCAGTGGAGTGTGTCAAGAGGGAGCACTAGCCCCCCCCCCCCTCCTCGCTCCTCCCTATAATCTGGAGTGCAGGGATTCCGTATATTTATTGAGTAACCATCAATTCTCTCGGATAGAAAAAGCTTATAGTGTCACCTTTAAAATTTAGTTCGTATGGGATGCCATGTCTCGAAACTGAACAACACATCTGCGTCAGAAATGACAATTACACAGTCTAAAACAGACCTCTCCCACCCCTCCCCCGAAAAATTCTGCGAACGCCCCTGCTTCCTAATGGAAAAACGACATAAATTGAAATAACTGAAAAACAACTAAGGTATCCTGACACAGGGAAGGTCGGTGCTTGTCCTGCTGGTGTTCGCGTGACTATCGAAACGAGGAACCCAGTACGATGTTCCTCAATATAAAAATCGGAAAACAGTATTTAGTATTTCGACCGTCTCTCTTTCTCTGTTTCCATACCGGTGTGGCTTTCTGAGTGGCCGATTTCATCAGCCGCAGCATCGGTAGCAGCGAGACGCTTGTTGCATAGAAAGCGACTGTATGGAGCGTCGAGCGGTCCAGATGTCGCGGCGGCGGCAGGTAGGCGGGAGATGAGAGTGGGCGCACAAAGGCCCGGCCTTGACCTGCATCGGTGACACGTTGCCGCTGGCGGTGCCTGTCGCCCTCCAGCTGCGCGGGGGTGGCGGGGGTGCGGCGGTGGCGGCGGCGGCGGCTAGACACAAAAAGAGCCGGCGAGGCGCGCCCCGGGCCGCGCGCTCCCACACGCGGCGTCGCCGAGCGGGCGGCCGCCTCTCAGGGGCGTCACTCAGCCAGCGCTACTTTCACACGCGCCAGCCGGCACTCGCGGCTGCTTCAGCTACACTCTCCTCTTCCGGCTCGCCACTCTCGACTTTGAGTTCTCGCTCCTTAGTTTTCTGAATGACAATAATCCGCCACACTACCTGCCGTGACTTATAGAATATAGAGCAGATGTACGGAATATCAGACCAGCTGTGTGGCTGGATTGAAGAGTTTTTAGCAAACAGAACACAACATGTTGTTCTCAATGGAGAGACTTAGCAAACAGAACACAACATGTTGTTCTCAATGGAGAGACGTCTACAGATCTTAACGTAATCTCTGGCGTGCCACAGGGGAGTGTTATGGGACGATTGCTTTTCACAATATATATAAATGACCAAGTAGATAGTGTCGGAAGTTCCATGCGGCTTTTCGCGGATGATGCTGTAGTATGCAGAGAAGTTATAGCATTAGAAAATTGCAGCGAAATGCAGGAAGATCTGCATCGGATAGGCACTTGGTGCAGGCAGTGACATAACATAGAGAAATGTATTGTATTGCGAATACATAGAAAGAAGGATCCTTTATTGTATGATTATCTGATAGCGGAACAAACACTGGTAGCAGTTACTTCTGTAAAATATCTGAGAGTATGCGTACGGAACGATTTGAAGTGGAATGATCGTATAAAATTAATTGTTGGTAAGGCGGGTGCCAGGCTGAGATTCATTGAGAGAGTCCTTAGAAAATGTAGTCCATCAACAAAGGAGGTGGCTTACAAAACACTCGTTCGACCTATACTTGAGTATTGCTCATCAGTGTGGGATCCGTACCAGATCGGGTTGACAGAGGAAATAGATAATATCCAAAGAAGAGCGAGGCGTTTCGTCAAAGGGTTATTTGGTAAGCGTAATAGCGTTACGGAGATGTTTAGCAAACTCAAGTAGCAGACTCTGCAATAGAGGCGCTCTGCATCGCGGTGTAGCTTGCTGTCCAGGTTTCGAGAGGGTGCGTTTCTGGATGAGGTATCGAATATATTGCTTCCCCCTATTTATACCTCATAAGGAGATCACGAATGTAAAATTAGAGAGAGTCGAGCGCTCACGGAGGCTTTCCGGAAGTCGTTTTTCCTGCGAACCATACGCGACTGGAACAGGAAAGGGAGGTAATGAGAGTGACACGTAAAGTGCCCTCCGCCACACACCGCTGGGTGGCTTGCGGAGTATAAATGTAGATTTAGATGTAGATGTATAACCTGTCAGTTTCAGGTGGCATATATCGTGACGGCTCTTGAAGAAACATGTTGTTTGTTCTAAAGTGTGGCCACCCAAGTGCATTTTAATATACAGCGCATGAGCAACGTAAGATTTGACTGCAACCTAAATGTGTCCGTTTCACGGGTTATATTATACACTTGAAATTGACTGCACAGCTGAATCTGTGCAGTAGTGAAAAATACAAATACTCGTAAAAGGCTATTCTAGTCCAAGTTACGACAGCAAGTGATACATATTACTGGTTATGATCTTATGGTTAACGTGCTGACAGCTTAAATACCATGCATCTACTACTTCTAAATTTCCATTACCTGAGAAACTGGGTTATATGCGTTGTGTGACTACTTGTTTCAAACGCAAATATTCAGTTTTGAATTTAAGAGTGAGTAATAAGCTACATGACGCGTGGATGCTTTTGTGAAGTACGCACACATTTGCACCAGCAAAATAAAATGATTTATATAAAAGCGAGCCACATAAAAAATTAATAATAAAAAATGCTTTGCTGTATGCTACCGTCAACCTTCCTTTCTCCCTCAGATTAGAGGCTGTTACCCATTTCAGGCAACTTTGCCAAAACGTATACTTAATGATTTCACTGCTAGGTTGTTACCAACATCTACTTGCAGGAAAAAACGACAGGAGTCTTCCATTTTATCAAATAAATTGCAGAACAGGCTGCACGAAAATGGCTTCTCGCATGTACAGCTAAGTTTAATAGCTGCCAACAGCCAGTCGATTCCTTTTTTTTAGCTTTTCATTATTAAATTCAGCATCACATTATTCTGTAGCGCACTATTTTATTACTGCATTCCTTATCACATAACAATCGCGACTTTCATGTGCAATGCCCAGTTGCCTCCTTTACAATAGTATTTTCATTATACAGGGTGATTCAAAAAGAATACCACAACTTTAAAAATGTGTATTTAATGAAAGAAACATAATATAACCTTTTGTTGTACATCATTACAAAGAGTATTTAAAAAGGTTTTTTTTTCACTCAAAAACAAGTTCAGAGATGTTCAATATGGCCCCCTCCAGACACTCGAGCAATATCAACCCGATACTCCAACTCGTTCCACACTCTCTGTAGCATATCAGGTGTAACAGTTTGGATAGCTGCTGTTATTTCTCGTTTCAAATCATCAATGGTGGCTGAGAGAGGTGGCCGAAACACCATATTCTTAACATATCCCCATAACAAAAAAATCGCAGTGGGTAAGATCAGGGCGTGCTACATTGTCATCACTCGTTCTCGGCCGTCCAGAACTTTTCCCTTTGCACAAACACCCATTCTCTGTAAACTGTTTATACCAACGTTTAATACACCACCTATCAGGAGGTTTAACACCATACTTCGTTCGAAATGCACGCTGAACAACTGTCGTCGATTCACTTCTGCCGTACTCAATAACACAAAAAGCTTTCTGTTGAGCGGTCGCCATCTTAGCATCAACTGACGCTGACGCCTAGTCAACAGCGCCTCAAGCGAACAAATGTACAACTAAATGAAACTTTATAGCTCCCTTAATTCGCCGACAGATAGTGCTTAGCTCTGCCTTTTGTCGTTGCAGAGTTTTAAATTCCTAAAGTTGTGGTATTCTTTTTGAATCACCCTGTATTTCCTTGGAGACACTATTCTCGTGATCCAATAGTTGTTTTAATTTTTGCTGCTAGACGCAAACACAGATTTGTCCATTTGTTCAGCAACATTGACAGAACGTGGTGGTAGCATCCCATTAATTTAAGTTTTACAGGCAACACAGATCAACAAGCAAGTCAGCGCATTTGTCATATTTTACCAGCTGCCCGCAATAAATAGCATGGTCAGTTAAATCAACATTTCAGGTTGTACTGCTAAATTAAAAAAACAAAGAAAAAAAAGAAAAGGAAATGTACTTACGTGAAACAAAGGAAACTGTCCGGTCCTGACGAAAAGATGGTCTCTTCAGAGTACTAGATGGGGATATCAGAGAAATAGTCCTACATTCCTATTTTTCATTTCTGGCGGAACTTACCTAGTTTATTACCTACTACATATGTTTTCCACTTAATAAGCTTTTTAGCACAATATTTAGAGGCTTGCCTTCGCTCCAGCCACTACCAGCAGAGCAGTTCGTCTTTATACATAGCGTTTAGTTTAGTCTTTTACTTACGTGCTTCTGTAAAGCAGAGAATATCATATGCCTATTTATCTGTGTTGAAGAGCGTTTTATGAACATTTTTCCGTATTTTTTGATGTTTCCAAGCAAAAGTATCTCGTGGCCTAATTTTGTAGACAAGCGATAGCCAGCAGCTTCACTCACACTGCATCTAACGATTGCCTGAGTTAGTGTTACATGATTTGTTCTATAAATGAACATAGGCTTCAGACATGTACTGTGCCTGTTGTGTACGGTCGCATGGGGAACTGGTCACTGTCCGGTAACAACTGGATGCCACAATCGACAGACTTCCGCTTGCTGTCGTGGGTTTTGGTGGCGCTGAGGCCTCTGGGGTGGAAGCAGCGGCTCCCCTGGTGCTGGTAAATGCTGCCTGGGTCCCTAATTTCGTGGCTGGTCCACATTCTAATTCACAATGACGTGAGGTTCGCGAATCTCTGGGTGGAGGGCAAAAGCGGACACTGTCTCCACGGTGTGAGGTAACGGGCGAGTTGTGGCGCCCTGGAAATATTTTGTGTTCGGAGTTAGGGAGGCCGCACAGGACGCTCGTCAAAGCCGCGGCTCGTTAGCAACCACGCGATGCCCCACAGTAGCTGGACAACGTGGTTGCTAGCCGACCGCGTGGCTGGGAATTCCTTGGTGACACTGTGTCAATGAAAGAGACTTGTACGCCGCGAGCGCCAAAGACGGCGGACTCTGTGAAACCTTAATGCCGGACATTTCACAGTTCATATAGAAATTAATAATAGCCAGAGGAATCATGATACCTTAAAAAGAAACATGTGCGTTAGCATTATTTGCACGACCATTCTGATGGTGTAATCAGAAGTTCAGTATATTTAAATACCTTTATTAGTTTAAAGATTAGTATCTGACGATATACAAGTAACACCCAGCAACGAATTTCCAAAATCTAAACGGTTCATCCGATTTTGTCGATCGGTGTGTCTTTAGAAAGCTATTAGTGTACACCTAAATTGGTATGAATTACAGGCATCTAACTTCAATAGTACATGAGTTATTGGAGGTCAAAATGACCGATTACCATCGATCGTGTCAGGCCAGTTACACGAGAAAATGGTAACAGCATCCTTATAAATATATTTATTTGTCTGTGTCTCTGTCTGTATCCGATATATACTATTCATAAAGACATTGGTTAAATATTTACTATTTTACAAAGCACAGAGACATTAGGCTACTGGCCTACCTTCCGTTCTTTTCCTTTGATATATGTTTATTTAATTTGTTTATGTATTTTATAATGTGTGTTAGAGCTTGTTTATGGTCCAGCTGTAGGAATATTTATTAAATTTCAAGTTATTTAAATGCGAATCCAGTATTTCGAATGGGTTTCAAAATGCCTTGGAGACATGACGGGAGCGCTCTAGCCAATCACAACGCTCGTTACTAAGGGAGGCGACTACCGAAGTGAACGGAGGGGCAGTTCTGAACAGTGCGGTGCGAGGGACGGTCGCACAGGACACGGAGAATCCGGGACAGTACGGCGCGAAGGACGCACGGTTTCGGGAAAGACTTGGGGAGTGGCGTTTTGCACGTGGTCGCGGGACACAGAAATATTTCGGGGTGCCGACTTGGGCTCTTGTGTGATTTCCGTGGCTTCTGCAGTGAAGACGTAATATGCGTTTAGAAGTGAATATCTCGCGAGCTATGTTGTTGTTCATAACTAATCACGTGAAGAAGGAATCTATTGTTTCCCTGTTATTCAACTTATATTTTATTTAATTGCTGGACAATCGACACCAATAAGTATTTTGTAGTAATAAACGGCATTCTTATAGGTACGTCTACTGTCGTATTCATCATTTAAAGTCGTTAAGAATAACACCTGCGGATTTTATTTAATTGCAATCTTTCATTTATAAATGTCTATTCATTCAAAATTCGCAATTGCCGAGTGATAGGAACCTTCGACCATTCGATTCATGTGTATATTCATACTGTAGACTCAGCAGCATTTGGCCTGTAATGCGGCAACTACGTATCCCAGCCCCTAGACAACGAAACTAGTCAAAACTTTTAATATTTCCACTCTGAGGGTATGTAGTTGGGGGACACACACCACATCATTTCATTTATTAATTTGAAAGCCCGCAACGTCTATCTTCTTCCGCCTTAATAGCAGGTATCAAGTACTTCCAGTTACTGAAAGTACATCTGAACCAGCACAGCCGCCTAGTATTTTGGGATTGGGGTCGTTATACCTGAAAAGTCCGGGCAAGCATATAGTGTGGGCTTGCTGGTCGCTGCAAACTCGTCTCATTAAGAGTTTTATGAGGCCCTGTAAGTGTATAGCAGGCAAGTTGGATAGGAAGACAATAGTCCACCATGTGTGCTCGTCGGGGGTATAGTCCAATGGGACGAGAAAAACCTCACTGAATTCTACAATCGATAGTGCTAGGCTTTAACTTATCAAAGGCGTGAAAATATTCAGTGTAGACGACACTGGTCTTCCTCTCGCAGGACAGCTTTTCTGAAGTTTGGAAGGTAGGAGACAAGGTACTGGCGGAAGTGACGCTGTGAGGACCAATCGTGAGTCGTGCTTGGGTAGCTCAGTTACATCCATCGGCTGGTCTGCGGCGAGGCATTGGCTGTCTGGACTCTCGCAAGAAAGATCATAGCGTTCATGCGGCGCACTATCTATACGGCAGTCTGTTCTGACATAGTCTTTTTTCCAGAGGAAACGTATTTTCCGCGTCATAAGACGAACGCAGTGGCGTGGATCACAGGTATGACGGTCCATTACATCTATAGAGACACACGTACGGACTTACAGAACGTCCTGGATTACTGGCACTACTTGCAAGATGGACACACAAAACTATTACGGCTACAAAAGTACAAGGATTGGTATGCCAATTTCCTAGTAACGGTTTTTGCGGACCCGCCATATACTTGGGGCGTGCCGGGTGCGCAAAGATGAGCAGCGGTGCTTTCGTTGTGAAACCGACCAATGTAATGTCATCGACTAAGAACACTATGCAAGTATGCCACCTACGAAAAACACAGGCTTGAACAGTTAGCAAATGGATGTACTTCAAATTTTGTTTTCCTATCCATAAATACTTTTCTTTCGGGTGCCGGAGGTGGCCCCACTTTGATTTTGTTGTTATTTCATGCTGCATGGTAGGACGGCAGCAAGGTTCCTTCCCGGACAGTTATCATGTGTCAGGACGTACTATGTTTATTTTGTGAATAATAAAGTTTTCTGTTTCTCCTACCTTCCTTCATATAAAATAAAAAAATAAATACATAAAAACTCCTCACTCAAAAAAAGGTGGATTGAGCGTCAACAAAAAAAAAAGTGGCATAGTGGTTTGCCGTCTGCATAGTGAGCAGGAGACCTATGTTCGAATCCCAACCCTGGTAGAAATTTTTACCTGTCACTTCAGTCTACATATATGCATCATAGACCTCTGAAACTTGAAAAGGTCTCTGGAGATATATCGTTTCATTTGATTATATTAATTAATGACGTTGTTAATGCAACCAAAAGTTATTACATCCCCATAAATATGTAAAAAAAAAAAAAGTCGGTAGAGCACTTTCTCGCGAAAGGCAAAGGTTCCGAGTTCGAGTCTCGGTCTGGCACATAGTTTTTATGTTCCAGGGAGTTTCATATCAGCGCACACTCCTATGCAGAGTGAAAATTTCATTCTGGTCATCCTCTCAATATCCATCCTATTTGCTCCAGTCGATGCTATTGGTGGAAAAATAGCCGTTGTTACTATGACACGTAAGGAAAGGGGAGAAAATGTGGCTAGAGGGGTCTGCCGCAATGTTACAAAAATTTTCATTTCCGCGTTCATTGTGTTCAGAGGAATCACGCTTAAAAATGAGTTCTAAAACGGACTGTCGACAGGATATACTGTCCATATGACTGAACTTGGCTGCATTATCAAAGAAGCATTTTGAGAGACATTCGCGTTCCAAATTGTGTCAGTGCGGAACATCTTAATAAGGCACCTTTTTTCTCATGTTGACTGAATCTTCCGTCGGTTCTCGGTAAAATAACATTATAATAAATGAAAAGCGCTTGATTTATTTTTTCTACAGCATTACTTTCATTATGTTAACCGATTTTCGGCTTTCGATGCCATCTTCAGACATTTACTGAATATTGTCGCCAAAGAAGTTACAGTGTTTGTAAACGACATTGGAAAAGAACTTACTGAGCTAGATTGAAGTAGTACAAACGTACAGTAAATAACATCTTTGACAGTGTGGTGGTAATGCAATCTAAAATATAAGAAGTTGATCAGTATATATGAAGGGAGTAAACAGGAAAAACTTTAACACAAATCTGGTACAGCAAGCCTGCAAACAATTTATATTAATAGGCAAATAAATTAAAGTAAAATTAGTAGTTGACAAGGCTACTTTTTTTTTATCTTTCTATCGTCGCACTAACGGTGGCGTGACAGACACTGAGATAGGTGATGGCGGAAGAGAAGATCAATATCGTTCAACCGTGGAAAGCCGTCTGGACCAGATAAGGTATCTAAGAAATTCTACACAGATTATGCAAAAGAGAAGTTTATCGTAGGTCACTGGAGCATCAGAGATTACCAAATGATTGGAAGAAAGTGCAGGCCAAAACGAGAAGCGTCGTAGGACAGATGCACATAATTGTAGTCCCATATCGCTGTCGTCAGTCTGGAATTGTGGAACATCTTTTACACTCACGTAGTATGGAGAACGAAAATCTCCTGTCTAAAAATCAACAAGGATAAGGCATAAATCTCACGAAAAACAAATCGTTTTGTTCTTTCACGAGCTCCATAGCGCCGTAGTCAGTGGAGACCAGGTTGATACCGTGTTCCTTGACTTTTTGAATGGTACTCTGTACAGCTTCACACTGCCGTGTAGTGCAAAAAATACGAGCTTGCCGAGTGTCAGACTACATTTGTGTCTGAATTAAGAAATTCCTTTCAACGAGAACACAGCCTTTCCTTAAAGTCTTCTGTCTTCTCCGTGGTTTGATAAAGTCCGCCACGAATTCCTCGCCTGTGACAAATCCTTCATCTCGGAATAGCACTTGTAGCCTACGTCCTCAATAATTCGCTGGATGTATTCCCATCTCCGTCTACCCCTACGGTTTTTATCCCCTACAGCTCCGTCTAGTACTGGAAGTTATTACTTGACCTCTTAAGACATATGCTATCATCCTGCCCCCTATTCTTGTCAGTGTTTTCCATATGTCTCTTCCTTCGCTGATTCTACGGAGATCCTCCTCATTACACTGGGAGATGTCGAAGAATGTAAAGACGATTTCGAGGGTACATCAAGGAATGTTACAGGGCCGACTCTTGTTGCAATCTACACTCCTGGACATGGAAAAAAGAACACATTGACACCGGTGTGTCAGACCCACCATACTTGCTCCGGACACTGCGAGAGGGCTGTACAAGCAATGATCACACGCACGGCACAGCGGACACACCAGGAACCGCGGTGTTGGCCGTCGAATGGCGCTAGCTGCGCAACATTTGTGCACCGCCGCCGTCAGTGTCAGCCAGTTTGCCGTGGCATACGGAGCTCCATCGCAGTCTTTAACACTGGTAGCATCCCGCGACAGCGTGGACGTGAACCGTATGTGCAGTTGACGGACTTTGAGCGAGGGCGTATAGTGGGCATGCGGGAGGCCGGGTGGACGTACCGCCGAAGTGCTCAACACGTGGGGCGTGAGGTCTCCACAGTACATCGATGTTGTCGCCAGTGGTCGGCGGAAGGTGCACGTGCCCGTCGACCTGGGACCGGACCGCAGCGACGCACGGATGCACGCCAAGACCGTAGGATCCTACGCAGTGCCGTAGGGGACCGCACCGCCACTTCCCAGCAAATTAGGGACACTGTTGCTCCTGGGGTATCGGCGAGGACCATTCGCAACCGTCTCCATGAAGCTGGGCTACGGTCCCGCACACCGTTAGGCCGTCTTCCGCTCACGCCCCAACATCGTGCAGCCCGCCTCCAGTGGTGTCGCGACAGGCGTGAATGGAGGGACGAATGGAGACGTGTCGTCTTCAGCGATGAGAGTCGCTTCTGCTTTGGTGCCAATGATGGTCGTATGCGTGTTTGGCGCCGTGCAGGTGAGCGCCACAACCAGGACTGCATACGACCGAGGCACACAGGGCCAACACCCGGCATCATGGTGTGGGGAGCGATCTCCTACACTGGCCGTACACCACTGGTGATCGTCGAGGGGACATTGAATAGTGCACGGTACATCCAAACCGTCATCGAACCCATCGTTCTACCATTCCTAGACCGGCAAGGGAACTTGATGTTCCAACAGGACAATGCACGTCCGCATGTATCCCGTGCCACCCAACGTGCTCTAGAAGGTGTAAGTCAACTACCCTGGCCAGCAAGATCTCCGGATCTGTCCCCCATTGAGCATGTTTGGGACTGGATGAAGCGTCGTCTCACGCGGTCTGCACGTCCAGCACGAACGCTGGTCCAACTGAGGCGCCAGGTGGAAATGGCATGGCAAGCCGTTCCACAGGACTACATCCAGCATCTCTACGATCGTCTCCATGGGAGAATAGAAGCCTGCATTGCTGCGAAAGGTGGATATACACTGTACTAGTGCCGACATTGTGCGTGCTCTGTTGCCTGTGTCTATGTGCCTGTGGTTCTGTCAGTGTGATCATGTGATGTATCTGACCCCAGGAATGTGTCAATAAAGTTTCCCCTTCCTGGGACAATGAATTCACGGTGTTCTTATTTCAATTTCCAGGAGTGTATATAAATGCTCTAGTGGATATCGTCGGGAGCTCCATGAAACTTTTCGCTGATGATACCATTGTGAGGCAGGTTGCAACGAGAGAAGACAGCAGGAAAACCTGCAGAGGACCCGAGGGTGGTGCAAGGACTGACAGTGGACCTATTTCGCAGGAACAGATGACGAAATCCGTTACTGTTCCTTAACTGTTTATTTACGCTATTGATGATTATTAACTGGAAACAGTAACAACTATAAAATACCTAGAAGTACCCTTGCGAAGACACCTAAAGTGGGAAGCAAGGAAAGTAAATGCAAGGCTGAGATTCTCTGGAAGAAGATTGTGATAACTCAATTTATCCATGAAAGAAGTCTTTAGTACTGCTCGTCAGCCTGCGCAGGCGTGTTGGATTAATAACAGAGATAGAGACGATAGATAAGATCCAACGAAGAGCGTCATGTTTCGTCACCGGATCGACTTACCAAATAAACTATTTAGGTATCCGTAGCGGCCTGCATTAACGCTTCAGTCGATCAAGTACGCAGATATCCCTCATAAGAGTACTGGACTACTATCCCTTACAGGAAAGGTATGGTGAAGGTTTACACACACCCAAAAGTTTGTTTCCACTATCTATCTAGCGTACGGCAAGGACAATCACTTGCGATCATATACAAATAGTGATACAGTAGCGTGGAAACATGGTAAAAAAGTCCAAATAAAAAAAGGACATGAAACACAAGTCACAAAGTCAAACTTTTTTACTTTTGTGCCTCTTGGCTGGCAGTAAATTCCGATCGCCGATTGAATGAAGATGATAAATGGGATTCTGCTGCAGTGTGGTACATGCTTTTTCTATGGGCTCCACAATGACATTCTGATGAAGCTGACTTGCCACATCAGCAGAATGAGTCCTCAGAACTGCAGTGGTTTGTTCTTATTCTGTTCAGCCTGTCTCATATTTTTTGGTGTAGGTCGAGACCTGGAGGTCCGTCAGTGGCGTATAATGTCGAGTATTTTTCCAGCTGTTTTTGTCACGCTTCGGTGACATTAAATTAGTTGGCAAGTAGTTTCTGACTTTTAGATTGGGAAGAAGGTGCTTTGTGGAAAACGACGAAGTTTGGACAGTTGGTGAAATTAGGAGAAAAGTATTATTTCGAATTTTAGTGCATATTATTTTTTACAAGGGCATGACTCTGTCGTACGTGGGGCGTTCATTAGGTAATGTAACACTTTTTTTCGGCCAGTAACGAAATTTGTTGCGGGACATCGTGGAATATTCCCACTTCAGCCCCTACAGGTTCCTGAAGTTCCAACGGTGTTAGCGCTATAGGTAACCTTCAAAATGCGTCTGTAACCGAGGTGCGTTCCAACCACAGAGCTGTCATTGAGTTTCTTCTGGCGAAAAACCAGAGCATCGCAGATATTCATAGGCACTTGCAGAATGTCTACGGAGACCAGTCAGTGAAGAAAAGAACGGTAAGTCGTTTGGCGAGGCGTCTGTCGTCATCGCAACAAGGTAGCGCAAACCAGTCCGATCTTCTGCGTGGCACCCGTCCTCAGCCTCCTGCCACCGAGCGAGGTGGCGCAGTGGCTAGCAGACTGGACTCGCATTCGGGAGGACGACGGTTCAATCCCGAGTCCGGCCATCTTGATTTAGGTTTTCCGTGGTTTCCCTATATCGCTCCAGGCAAATGCCGGGATGGTTCCTTTGAAAGGGCACGGCGGACTTCCCTCCCCGTCTTTCCCCAATCCGACGAGACCGATGACCTCGCTGTTTGGTCTCTTCCTCCAAATAACCCAACCCAACCCTCCTGCAATGTTGATGCGAGCGGACACTCTCATTCGAGGTGATAGACGGATCACTATCAAACACCTCGCTGCGCACCCGAGAGCAACTCAAAAGACTTCACTAGACTGTTCTTCCACCCTACAGCCCAGGTCTCGCACCTTACGACTTTCATCCGTTTGGCCCAATGAAGGAGGCACTCTGCGGGATGATGAAGGGGAGGTTACTGATGCAGCAAGACGTTGGCTCCAATGTCGATCAGTTGAGTGGTACCATGCGGACATACAGACCCTCAGTAAGGTGGCGTAAGGCCGTCGCATTGAACGGAGATGATGTTGAAAAATACGGTTTTGTAGTCAAAAGCGTAGGGAATTATATGGTGTATTGGAACCCTTCATAAAACCAACCTGCTTTCACACACACACACACAAAAAAAAAATTAAAAAAAATGCGGTGTATTACTTACTGAACGCCCTTCGTATTAACAATAAGTTATACGGGTGAATACAGGGAGTCAACTTGGAATTTCCATAACACATCTGCAGTAATATACAGGGTGATTTTTTCCACCGTCTACAAACTCTTGGGATTGATCGATGAAAGGATATGGAACAAAAAGGTCTAATGAACTTATGTCCGGAGATGCATGGTTTCTATGCTACAGAGCACGTATTGATTCACGCTTTGTTACAGAGGCTGCGGTGTAATACGCGCTGTACAATACAGCCACAGTTACAATATACATGGTTTCCTACTAGAGGGTGGTACTGTTCCTCATACGTCATGCCCTAGGGCCCTCTCCTGCCACAGTAATGGGTAACATCGTGTCCGATTCGCTTGTCTTGCTGATTCACCTCGTAATGGATATGATATAGCGTTGTACACAGTAGTTACATAGTCAAATCGAGACCTTGCTGACATGGTGTTTACTTACGGAAAGGCAAAAGGCAAGGGCGGCGGGCAGCAAGATTGTATCAGGGATCTGTCCCGCCGACAACAACCACAGCATTCAATGTTTGCAACAGTGTTTCGCCGTTTGTCTGACACAGGATCGTTTCAGGAAGCAGGAAATCATGAAAGACGTATCCGAAATATTTCGACACCAGTGTGATTAACAATGTGGAAGGCGACCACCGTATCAGTACCAGGCAGTTGGCCCGCCAGTGCAGGGTAAGCCAGACGACCGTGTGGAACATTCTTCATGAAAATTGTTTTTACCCTTATCACTTACAGCGCAGGACTCACTAGCGACAGACTTTCCACATCGTGAGCAATTTTGTCACTGGTTTCTTCACCAGGGCCGACCGCGGTGGCCGAGCGGTTCTAGGCGCTTCAGTCCGGAACCGCGCGACTGCAGGTTCGAATCCTGCCTCGGGCGTGGATGTGTGTGATGTCCTTAGATTAGTTAGGGTTAAGTAGTTCTGTTCTAGGGGACTGATGGCCTCAGATGTTAAGTCCCATAGTGCTGAGAGCCATTTCAATCATTTTTTTCTTCACCAGGCAATCAGCATTCCGGGATCTTTGTCATCCATTCTATTCACATATGAGGTCACCTTTACGCGAAGTGGTATCTTTCGTAACAGTCATCTGTGGGACACTATGTAGAACCCTCATGGTATGGTGGGAGCTAATCATTGGCTTCGGTGCAGCCTGAATGTGTGGGCCGGGATTGTTGGTGGCCGTATTTTGGGACCAGTCTTCTTCCTCGTCGCTTAACAGGCCGGAACTATCGACCTTTCTTGCGGGCGAATTTATCTCCCCTGCAGGAAAAAGTATCACTGATAATTCGAAGGGTTGCTACATGATGGTGCTCTAGACCTCCTGGCCGTTAGCGTCCGGACGCATCTCAACCGTGTCTTCCCTGGTCGATGGATCGGACGAGGGGGTCCAGTTGCATGGCCTACTCGTTCACTGCATCTCAATCCGAGCGATTTCTGGTTATGTGCCATCTCAAAAGTATCGTGTATGCCGAGCCCATTCCAGATGTGGAGAAAGGAGCAGCATATTCAGGCTGCCTTTGACACTGTTCGGATGCATCCTGGCCGGTGTGAACGTGTGCGACAGAACATGCTACGGCACGTGCACGCATGTTTTGAGGCACATGGAAACCGGCTGCACGGTATAGTGCGTATTAGATCACAGTATCTGTAACAATGTGTGATTGAATAAATGGTCTCTAGCATTGAAACCATTCATTTCCGGACATAAGCTCATTAGACTTTTGTTCCGTATCCTCTCATGGATCAATTACTAGGGTTTGTACACGGTGGAAAAAATCATCCTGTATAGAAATATCGTACACGTCATAACAAAACAAGACAAACGGCGCATCAGAAATATCTTTGGAATGCTGGTTGAGCTGTCCATATATAACTTCTAGAATATGAGAAAATGGTAAGTACGAGGATACTAAGACGTGAGGGGAAGTACTGGTGTCCCTGCAATTGATCACCCACACCCGAGCGGCGTCTGTGATCCAGCCGCGGTGACTGAGTCTAAATCCCGGTTTTTAGAGGGCCAGACGCCGTGTCCTGCCACAGTTACGACACGGTGAGCAGCTGGAGGGCTCATTGTACTCTGGAGACGGCATTCGTATTCATGCGAAGGTGGACGACCCGAGGGAGCGGATCGCCAGTGTGAGAACGGCGGGGCGGCGTCGCTGGTCCCGTACGAGAGGGAGCGGGAGCGCCTTATTTATGGAGGAGGGTGTGGAAGGCCGGGCCACCCTGGCTGGCACAATTAAGATTCCGGCGGGGGGCGGGGGGCGGGGGGCGGGGGGAGGCGGGCGTAATGGCCCTGCGGGGCGACTTATCGCGGCCGGCCGTTGCCCCCGGCACCGCGGGTCACGACCGCTGCACGGCCTGCGCCGCCTCGCCGAGGGTGCACCACCTTCCACTCTCACAGGGGTCCTCGGCCGCCGGCTTATCCTCATCAATCGACTCTTTAACAGTCGGCCCTGCTCTGTCATCTCTGTAGCTTTAAACGGGTTGGCATTCTTTTTTTACGCTGAGTTGACAAAAGTCGTGGGACACCTCCTCGATCTTGTCGAACCTCTTTTGCCCGGCGTAGCGCTGTAGCTTGAGGTGGCGTGGGCTCAACAAGTCGTTGGAAGTCCCCTGCAGAAAGACTGAGCCGCTCTACCTCTGTAGCCGTCCATAATTGCACAAGTCTTGCATTTTGTGCACGAACTGACCTCTCGATTATGTTACATAAATATTCGATGGGATTCATGATCTAATTGGCCAAAATATACCCTCAAATTTCCAGAATGAGATTTTCACTCTGCAGCGGAGTGTGCGCTGATATGAAACTTCCTGGCAGATTAAAACTGTGTGCCCGACGGAGACTCGAACTCGAACCCTTTGCCTTTCGCGGGCAAGTGCTCTACCATCTGAGCACATAGTTTTAATGTGCCAGGAAGTTTCATATCAGCGCACACTCCCCTGCAGAGTGAAAATCTCATTCTGGAAACATCCCCCAGGCTGCGGCTAAGCCATGTCTCCGCAATATCCTTTCTTCCAGTAGTGCTAGTTCTGCATGGTTCGCAGGAGAGCTTCTGTAAAGTTTGGAAGGTTGGAGAGGAGATACTGGCAGAAGTAAAGCTGTGAGGACCGGGCGTGAGTCGTGTTTCGGTAGCTCAGATCGTAGAGCACTTGCCCGAGAAAGGCAAAGGTCCAGAGTTCGACTCTCGGTCGGGCACACAGTTTTAATCTGCCAGGGAGCTACCCTCAAATTGTTCAGAATGTTCTTCAAACCAATCCCGAACATTACTGTGGCCCGGTGACATGGTGCATTGTTATGCATAAACATTCCATTCTTGTTAGGGAACATAAAGTCCATGAATGGCTGCAAATGGTCTCCAAATATAAGACTTAACCATTTCCAGTTAATGATCGGTTCAATTGGACCGAGGATCCAGTCCATTCCATGTAAACATAGCCCACACTATTATGGAGCCAACACCAGCTTCTTGACAACTTGGGTCCATGGCTTCGTGTAGTCTGCGCCACACCCGAACCATACCATCTGCTCTTACAGAAATCGGGACCCATTTGGCCAGACCACTATTTTCCAGCCGTCTAGGACCCAACCGATACGCTCACGATCCCAGGAGAGATGCTTCAGGCAATGTCGTGCTGATGGCAAAGCCACTAGCATAACTCGTGTGCCAAATAGCCCATTAAGGCCAGATTTCGCCGTACTATCCTAGCGGATACGTTCGTCGTACGTCGCACATTGATTTCTACGGTTATTTCACGCAGTGTTGCTTGTCTGTCAGCACTGACAACTCAACACAGACGCCGCTGCCCTCGGTCGTTAAGTGAAGGCCGTCGGCCACTGCATTGCACCGTGGCACAATCTTGCTACTGTGGCTCTCGGAATATTGAATTCCCTAACGATTTCCGAAATGGAATGTCCCATGCATCTAGCTCCAATTACAATTCCGCGTTCAAAGTCTGTTCATTCCCGTCGTGCGGCCATAATCCCGTCTGCAAGCTTTTCACATGAGTCACCACAGATGACAAATCTGTTCTTTTATGTCTTGTGTATGGGATACTACCGCCATCTGTACATGCGCATATCGCTGTCCCATGACTTTACTCACCTCAGTGTATATTAAACATTCAGATTTTCCTACGCCGTGTTGTTCATAATGAACAAAATACTAGCTTAGAAAAGACAGGCATCGCTTGCCGGGGATATCCAGATAAAACAGCTAAGGGACTCACAGTTTTGCGATCCGCTTGTCAGACGCGAACACCGTCTCTTGCTGGGATAAGCGGCTTTTCGCAGATAGCATGCATGGACAATAAGAATTTGTATGAAGATGGTATCTGTTCTTTCGGACATATCACAAAGAACAGATATCATCCTCACATAGTTAAGGCTAAGGGGCCATTGACCTTCTTCTTCTGGGCTGAAAGCACACGCATTGCCCGAACTCTTACGGGACTCGGTAAGATTGTCTGCCGCGAGTAATGAGTGTAATGGGCAGGGGCACTACGAATGTAGTGAGTGGACATTAAGTTGGGAATGTGGGTCTCACGGGTAGCGTGCAAGGCAGAAATCCCTGCAGTCGCACTGTCCTCTGTGCCCTCAGTGGCTCAGATGGATAGAGAGTTGCCATGTAAGCAGGAGATCCCGGGTTCGAGTCCCAGTCGAGGAACACATTTTCAACTGTCCCTGTTGATGTATATCAACGCCTGTCGACAGGTTAGGGTCTTGATTTAATTATCATTTCATAAGAATTTTTTTCCTGTCTAGCAGTGTGCTGTTTCCAGGAATTAGTTTCAATACACTTTGAAACGTTGAAAAATTGCTACCAATTACGTTCTTCTGGTATTTTACCAGTTTTAAAGTTCAGGTAAGGCTGAATGTGACGGGCTGCTTGTGATTTGGTGAAGCTAGTGAATGTGGAAAAAAAAAAAAGGACCAGGTAGTGGTGACGTACTGATCTGTAGCTTTTCCCGAAGCCTAGGATGGGTTGGAAGGTGACAGTTAGCTTGTGAGATGACGAAGCCAACGAACCTGAAAGCAAGCATTCTGGTGTAGCGACAGACTTATACGTAGCTCGCGCCAGACCCAGGTTAGGTTGCAATGAGACAGTTTGATTGTGAGTTGGTGAAGCGAACGAAAGTGAAAGAAAGAAAAAAAAAAAAGAACATGGTTGTGGTCACATTCTCAACTGTAGTTCATACCAAGGCCAAGGTGACAGTTTGGTTGTGAATTAGAGAATTCGGCAGCTGTGAAAGTAAAAACCGGTTTCGTTCGTATACGTGGGTCCACAGCCACTGTGTTTATATTGAAGGAAGTCATTTTCCTGCAGAGGCTGTTTTTATTTTTTAGATAATCCGTTTATTTCATGATTTAGCTACGAGTATTAGCTAATTTCACCTGCTTCGGCCTTTTTTGCTCTGATGCCAGTTACAGTGATAGCTTTACATGCCTAAAAGGACGAAACTGGCGAATAGGTAAATCATTAAATAAAAGGAACCTACCTGCGAAAATGACTTCCCTCGAACAAAAAAAAAAAAAAGATGAGTATGAAGAAAAGAACCTGTTTGTGACTGATCTGTAGCTTATCCCTATGTCTAGGTTAGGTCGGAATGTGGTGAAGCCAACGAATATGAAAGCAAAAACTACCTGAAGTGTCCTGGGCTCCACAGAAATATCAACACTTTCCATCTCCGCCCACGTGTCACAAACTCGTTAATAATCACTGCCGCAGTGGAAACACGTCTGTGATGGACTGAAGGGTTTTCTGCAAACGGGACACCGCTGTCTCTTTAAGGGAGACAAATTAGTTCTGGACGTGCCCGAGGTGAGTGTTACAGGGCTGTTCGCAGTATAGGCAGAGTATCCCTCGTACGGGTCGTCAGTGGCATTTTATCTCGTATTTCGGCAGGTATCAGCAATTTCGTTATTGCAATGTGTATCTGAAGCCAGCTGAAACAAATACTGTTCATCACTTCTTTGAAGAGAAGCCCTGTTTCCTGTTACAAACAAAATGATTTTTGAAGAGGAATTTTACGTACCCCTTCAATAGAGCGGTCCCAAACTAGTCTGGAGGATATTTGTTTTATCGTTATACAGGGTCGTCCATTGATAGTGACCGGGTGAAATATCTCACGAAATAAGCATCAAACGAAAAAACTACAAACAACGAAACTCGTTTAGCTTGAAGGGGGAAACCAGATGGCGCTATTGTTGGCGCGCTAGATGGCGCTGCCATAGGTCAACCTGATATCAACTGCGTTTTTTTAAAAATAGAATCCCCCATTTTTTATTACATATTCGTGTAGTACGTAAAGAAATATGAATCTTTTAGTTGGACCACTTTTTTCGCTTTGTGATAGACGCAGCTGTAATAGTCACAAACGTATAAGTACGTGGTATCACGTAACATTCTGCCAGTGCGGACGGTATTTGCTTCGTGATACATTACCAGTGTTAAAATGTACCGTTTACTAATTGCGGAAAAGGTCGACATCGTGTTGATGTATGGCTATTGTGATCAAAATACCCAACGGGCATGTGCTATGTATGCTGCTCGGTATCCTGGACGACATCATCCAAGTGTCCGGACCGTTCGCCGGATAGTTACGTTATTTAAGGAAACAGGTAGTGTTGAGCCACATGTGAAACGTCAGTCACGACCTGCAACAAATGATGATGCCCAAGTAGGTGTTTTAGCTGCTGTCGCGGCTAATCCGCACATAAGTAGCATACAAATTTCGTGAGAATCGGGAATCTTAAAAACGTCGGTGTTGAGAATGCTACATCAACATCGATTGCACCCGTACCATATTTCTATGCAACAGGAATTGCATGGCGACGACTTTGAACGTCGTGTACAGTTGTGCCACTGAGCACAAGAGAAATTACGGGACGATGACAAATTTTTTGCACGCGTTCTATTTAGCGACGAAGCGTCATTCACCAACAGCGGTAACGTAAACCGGCATAATATGCACTATTGGGCAACGGAAAATCCACGATGGCTACGAAAAGTGGAACATCAGCGACCTTGGCGGGTTAATGTATGGTGCGGCATTACGGGAGGAAGGATAATTGGCCCCCATTTTATCGATTGCAATCGAAATGGTGCAATGTATGCTGATTTGCTACGTAATGTTCTACCGATGTTGCTACAAGATGTTTCACTGCATGACAGAATGGCGATGTTCTTCCAACATGATGGAAGTCCGACATACAGCTCGCGTGCGGTTGAAGCGGCATTGAATAGCATATTTCATGACAGATGGATTGGTCGTCGAAGCACCAAGCACTATGGCCCGCACGTTCCCCGGATGTGACGTCCCCGGATTTCTTTCTGTGGGGAAAGTTGAAGGATATTTGCTATCGTGATCCACCGACAACGCCTGACAACATGCGTCAGCTCCTTGTCAATGAATGTGCGAACATTACGGAAGGCGAACTACTCGGTGTTGAGAGGAATGTCGTTACGCGTATTGCCAAATGCATTGAGGTTGACGACATCATTTTGAGCATTTATTGCATTAATGTGGTATTTACAGGTAATCACGCTGTAACAGCATGCTTTCTCAGAAATGATAAGTTCACAAAGGAGCAACCGAAATAAAATGTTCAAACGTACCTACGTTCTGAATTTTAATTTAAAAACCTACCTGTTACCAACTGTTCGTCTAAAATTGTGAGCCATATTTTTGTAACTATTACAGCGCCATCTATCACAAAGAGAAAAAAGTGATCCAACTAAAACATTGATATTTCTTTACGAATATGTAATAAAAAATGGGGGTTCCTATTTAAAAAAACGGCAGTTGATATCCGTTTGAACTATGGCAGCGCCATCTAGCGGGCTAACCATAGCGCCATCTGGTTTCCCCCTTCAAGCTAGACAAGTTTCGTTTTTCGTAGTTTTTTCGTTTGGAGCTTATTTCGTGTGACATTTGGCCCGGTCACGATCAATGGACCACCCTGTATACGGCCGCCTTGATGACGCTGAAGAACTTCAGCTTTTTCATGTGATGTCCCGTCTATAGGCAGTGATTCACCACAGCTAATTTATCAGGGGCTATGCTGGCGGTGTCCGACAAAACGTTCTTGCACAGTGCTACGCGTTTGCCCAATATATTAAGGTGGCAGAAGTCATGGGATACCTTCTAACACAGTGTCAGATCTCTTTTCCCCCGGCGTAGCGCAGCAGCTCGACCTGGCATGGAATCAACAAGCCGTTGGAAGTGTGGCCAACTCATTAGCTTCAGTTGTCCAAAATCTTCTTTAAATCACTGGTGACCACTAACATGGCGCATTGTCATCCATGAAAGTTCCATCATTGTTTGGGAACACGAAGTCCATGAATGCGAACAATGGTCTATTCCAGTCAATGATAGGTCTAGTTCGACCAGAGGGCTCAATCCATTACACGTAAGCACGACCCACATCATTATGGAGCCATCGCCAGCTTGCACAGCACCTTGTTAACAACCTAGATACACTCCTGGAAATTGAAATAAGAACACCGTGAATTCATTGTCCCAGGAAGGGGAAACTTTATTGACACATTCCTGGGGTCAGATACATCACATGATCACACTGACAGAACCACAGGCACATAGACACAGGCAACAGAGCATGCACAATGTCGGCACTAGTACAGTGTATATCCACCTTTCGCAGCAATGCAGGCTGCTATTCTCCCATGGAGACGATCGTAGAGATGCTGGATGTAGTCCTGTGGAACGGCTTGCCATGCCATTTCCACCTGGCGCCTCAGTTGGACCAGCGTTCGTGCTGGACGTGCAGACCGCGTGAGACGACGCTTCATCCAGTCCCAAACATGCTCAATGGGGGACAGATCCGGAGATCTTGCTGGCCAGGGAAGTTGACTTACACCTTCTAGAGCACGTTGGGTGGTACGGGATACATGCGGACGTGCATTGTCCTGTTGGAACAGCAAGTTCCCTTGCCGGTCTACGAATGGTAGAACGATGGGTTCGATGACGGTTTGGATGTACCGTGTACTATTCAGTGTCCCCTCGACGATCACCAGTGGTGTACGGCCAGTGTAGGAGATCGCTCCCCACACCATGATGCCGGGTGTTGGCCCTGTGTGCCTCGGTCGTATGCAGTCCTGATTGCGGCGCTCACCTGCACGGCGCCAAACACGCATACGACCATCATTGGCACCAAGGCAGAAGCGACTCTCATCGCTGAAGACGACACGTCTCCATTCGTCCCTCCATTCACGCCTGTCGCGACACCACTGGAGGCGGGCTGCACGATGTTGGGGCGTGAGCGGAAGACGGCCTAACGGTGTGCGGGACCATAGCCCAGCTTCATGGAGACGGTTGCGAATGGTCCTCGCCGATACCCCAGGAGCAACAGTGTCCCTAATTTGCTGGGAAGTGGCGGTGCGGTCCCCTACGGCACTGCGTAGGATCCTACGGTCTTGGCGTGCATCCGTGCGTCGCTGCGGTCCGGTCCCAGGTCGACGGGCACGTGCACCTTCCGCCGACCACTGGCGATAACATCGATGTATTGTGGAGACCTCACGCCCCACGTGTTGAGCAATTCGGCGGTACGTCCACCCGGCCTCCCCCATGCCCACTATACGCCCTCGCTCAAAGTCCGTCAACTGCACATACGGTTCACGTCCACGCTGTCGCGGCATGCTACCAGTGTTAAAGACTGCGATGGAGCTCCGTATGCCACGGCAAACTGGCTGACACTGACGGCGGCGGTGCACAAATGCGGCGCAGCTAGCGCCATTCGACGGCCAACACCGCGGTTCCTGGTGTGTCCGCTGTGCCGTGCGTGTGATCATTGCTTGTACAGCCCTCTCGCAGTGTCCGGAGCAAGTATGGTGGGTCTGACACACCGGTGTCAATGTGTTCTTTTTTCCATTTCCAGGAGTGTACATAGCTTTGTGCGGTCTGTGCCACACTCGAATCCTACCATCAGCTATTACGAAGTGAAATCGGGACTGCTCTGACCAGGTCACGGTTTTCCAGTCATCTATGGTCCAACCGATATGCTCATGAGCCCAGGAGAGGCCATGCAGGCTATCTCGTGCTGCTAGTAAAGGCACTCGATACGGTCGTCTGCTGCTATAGTCCATTAACGCCAAATTTCACCGTACTGTCGTAATGAATACGTTCGTCGTACGTCTCAGACTGATTTCTGCGCTTATTTCACGCAATGTTGCTTCTCTGTTACGACTGT
Source organism: Schistocerca cancellata (assembly GCF_023864275.1). Taxonomy (NCBI): domain Eukaryota; kingdom Metazoa; phylum Arthropoda; class Insecta; order Orthoptera; family Acrididae; genus Schistocerca; species Schistocerca cancellata. The sequence continues at coordinate 844,479,927 of NC_064626.1, forward strand.
CAACTCAACGCAAGCGCCACTGCTCTCGGTTGTTAACTGAAGGCCGGCGGCCACCACGTTGCCCATAGTGAAAGGTCTTGACTGAGATTTGGTGCCGGCCGGTGTGGCCGTGCGGTTCTAAGCGCGTCAGTTTGGAACCGCGTGACCGCTACGGTCGCAGGTTCGAATCCTGCCTCGGGCATGGATGTGTGTAATGTCCTTAGGTTAGTTAGGTTTAAGTAGTTCTAAGTTCTAGGGGATTGATGACCTCAGTAGTTAAGCCCCATAGTGTTCAGAGCCTTTTTTTTTTTTTTTTTTTTTTTTTTGAGATTTGGTATTCCCGGCACACTCTTGACACTGTGGAGCTCGGAAAATTGAATTCCCTAACGATTTCCGAAACATAATACCTAATGTGTCTGCGCTGAAGGTCTGTTAATTCCCGTCGTGCGGCCATAATGACGTCGGAAACCTTATCACTTAAATACGAGGGTCACTCCAAAAGAAATGCACACTATTTTTGTAAAAATACAGTTTTCATTCTGCAAGGGTGAAAGTTTTACAGTGTGTAGATACATCCTTCCCGCCTGTTTTCAAACTTAGTTCAGCCTGTTCCCGTGAGTGGCGCCGTCACAGCATGTCTTCAAAATGGCTGCTACACTTGGCGTTAGTCAGAAGCAACGTGCTGTCATAGAATTCCTGTGCTGTGATAAAGGTTGAAAAAGGTGTATGGAGATGCTGCTGTCGATCGAAGTACAGTTAGTGGGTGGGCAAGCAGGTTACGTGATGAAAGCGGGCACGGCAATATTGAGGATTGTCCTCGCAGCGGCAGGCCTCGTACTGCACACACTCAAGACAATGCGCAGAAAGTTAACGAATTGGTGACTGCTGACAGACGCATCACAGTGAACGAATTGTCACGCTACGTTGGAATAGGAGAAGGAAGTGTTTGCAGAATACTGAAAGTGTTGGTGTTAAAAAAGGCTTGTGCCAGGTGGGTTCCCAGGACGTTGACAGTGGCTCACAAAGAAACAAGAAAAACGGTATGCAGCGAACTTTTGGAATAGTACGAGAATGGTCCATATGAATTTCTTGAAAGAATTGTGACAGGTGATGAAACGTGGCTCCATCATTATTCACCAGAGACGAAAAGGCAATCAATGGAGAGGCATCATGCAAATTCAGCCAAGAAAAAAAATTCAAAGCCACACCTTTTACTGGAAAAGTTATGGCTACTGTGTTTTTCGATTCCGAAGGACTCTTGCTTGTGGACATCATGCCAAGTGGAACCACGATAAATACTGATGCATATGTGACGACACTGCAGAAACGTCAAGCTCGACTGAATCGTGTTCGACCACATCGGCAAAAGCAGGATGTTTTGCTGTTGCACGACAATGCACGGCGACATGTCAGTCAAAAAACCATGGAAGTGATCACAAAACTCTGATGGACGCTGAAACACCCGCCTTGCAATCCTGACCTGGCTCCATGTGACTATCATCTCTTTACGAAATTGAAAGACTCTCTTCGTGGAACAAGGTTTGACGATGATGACTCCCTTGTGCACGCTGCCAAACAGTGGCTCCAACAGGTTGGTCCAGAATTTCACCGTGGGGGTCTACAGGCGCTGCTTCCAAGATGGCGTAAGGCAGTTCAGAGGGACTGAAATTATGCGGAGAAATGGAAATATTGTTCCTAAAGGATGTATCTACACACTGTAAAACTTTCAAATATGTAGAATAAAAGATGGACTTAAAAAAAATGTGCATTTCTTTTGGAGTGACCCTCGTATGTTAGTCACCTGAGCACAAATGACAGCTCCGCCAACGCACTGCCCTTTTGTACCTTGTGTACGCGGTAGTACCTGTATCTGCATATGTGCGTATCGCTGTCCCACGACTTTTGTCACCTCACTATATTAGCATGGGATGTTATACAGGGTGTCCTTAAATTATCTTTACAATTAAGATTGTAATAACTTTAAAACTATACTAGATATTAACGAATGGTTTTCAGCATGTGATAAGATAAATCATAAAGTTTTATTTACCTTCTAGGTGACACAATTTCGACGCAAACTTGAAAAACTGGTAAAATATGGACACCACAGGAGATATCGCAGTGTGTGGCCTGGTTCATACGACGTTCCCTACCCAAGTACAAGGAAACTGACGAACATAGTATGGAGCACCTGCAACGTGACATTCCAGCAGGATAGGGCACCATCCCACTAGTCCCTAAATGTCCGTTGGTTTGTAGAAAAAAGTTTGCGAATAGGTAGTTTGGACGAGATGGTCCAGTTCGATGGCCTCCACGATCCCATGACCTCACACCACTAGTCTGCTGTCCTGTGGGGTTTTGTAAAGGATCTGGTGTACCGAACCAACTGGCCTCGTCCAAACTAACACACGGCCATCACTGGCACCATCGCAGAACCAGCTTTCATCAGAAAACACGACAGACCTCCACCGTGTCCTCCAATGAACTCGCGATTGACACCACTGAAATCATAAACGGCGGTGGTTTGGGGTCAGTGGAATGCTCAGAGCTGTCCTTTAAATAGGGTGAGGAATTCGTTGTGTTACTGTGGTGCAAACTGCTAACTGCTACTTGAATACCTGCGGCAGGTGCTGTTACGATGCGCCAGAGCCATACGCCGAACACTATGGTCTTCTCTCTCGATAGTGCCACGTGGTCGTCCGGAGGCCGGTCTTCTTACGACCGTAAAATCTCGTTACCACCGCTGCCAGCAATCATGTGCAGCGGCGACCTTCCTGACAAGTCTTTCTGCAATATCGCAGAAGGAACATCCAGCTTCTCGTAGCACTATTACACGACCTTGAGGTGTTGATAATGGCGTCTTTGTCGCCTTAAAGGCATTCTTGACTAAGTTCAACTCACCACGTCCAATTTTAAAGGTAACTAACGCTCACGATCGTTACAGTGTGCATTTAAAGCAACCCTGTTTTGCATCCTCATAGTAGCGCTATTGGCGACACTCTTGTGGAACTGACGCGAAATTTTAATAGACAGCATCTTTCAGATGTAGAAACACACCTACCAACTTTCGTTTATGTCGCACAACTCCACTCCTTTTTTTTGCCGTTAGTGTAACTTGTTAACTTCACACCGATGCGCTTCGCCAATGAGCTTTACATGCTCTACGGGAGAGAGAAGAACACATTGGCGTGGAGCTGGATTTGTGTATGCTGCATCTTTGACGACATCTAGTTATTGGTCTTTGAAGTAGTCTACATAAATTCTCCTCCCTATTAAGTACTTCAAATAAAGAAAGAGCTATTTAAATGATGTATTTTTACTTTTAGACGATCCTTAAGTGGTTTGATCATTTTTTAGTATTTGTAATATAAACCCACTTCCTTTGTAGGCCAGCCAACTGAAACAATTTAATTACATTGTGAGGTAACGGGCGAATTGTGGCGCCCTGAAAATGTTCTAAGTTGGCGTGGCCGCATGGGCCGCTCGACCAGCCGGGGCCCGGCAGCAAACACGTGGTGGCGAACGTTAGCCGGACGAGAGGGGTAGCCCCAGGGCATGGTCCAGCCGTGTGGCTGGGAATTCCACTGTGACGCTGTCTCAATGAAGGAGACACACCGAGAGTGCCAAAAATGGCGGACTTTTTGAAACCATCATGGCAGACATTTCACAGTTCATGTAGAAATTAATAGTAGCCAGAGGAATCATGATACCTCAAAGAGAAACGTGTACATTAGCATTATTTGCAAGACGATTCTGATGGTGTAATCAGATTTTCAATACCTATATTAGTTTAAAGTTTAGTATCTGACGGTAAATTATACAAGTAACACACAGCAACGAATTCCCAAATTCTAAACGGTTCATCCGATTTCTTCGAGCTACGTGTCTTTAGAAAGCTATTAGTGTAAACCTAAATTGGTGTGAATTACAGGCATGTAGCTTGAATAGTACATGAGTTATTGGAGGTCACAGTGGCCGATTACTACTAATCGCGTCATGCCATAACTACTCCACAGTTACACGAAAAAACGGTAGCAGCAAGCTTATAAATGTATTTATTCGTCTATTTCTTTGTTTATATCCGATATATACTATTCATGAAGAAATTGGTTAAATATTTACTGTGTTTTAGAAAGCACAGAGACATTAGGCTACTGGCCTACCTTTTGTTCTATTCCTTTGATATACGTTTATTTAATTTGTTTATGTTTCTAATAATGTGTGTTAGAGCGTGTTTATGGTCCAGCCGTAGGAATATTTATTTAATTTCAAGTAATTTAAATGTTAATCCAGTGTTTCGAAAGCGTTTCGTTATGTTTGTGTGGGTGCGTTGGATTGAAGACATAGCGCGACCGCTCTAGTCAATGACAGCGGTCGTGAATGGGAGACTGGATGGAAGCGAGTTCGGGAGAAAGGACACGGAGGTAGTTCCGGGCAATTTGGAAGGACGGCACAGGACACGGGAGTGAGTGCTGGAAGCGGGCAGTACAGCGTGACGGACGCACAGTCGGCGGAAAGACTTGGACAGTGGAGCAGATTGCGCGTGGTCGCGGAGGACAGAAATATTTCGGAGTGCCGACCTGTGCTCTAGTGTGATTTCCGTGTTTTTACAGTGAAGACGTAGTGTGTGTTTAGAAGTGAATATCTCGCGAGCTATGTTGTCGTTCATAACTAATTACGTGCAGTAGGAATCTATTGTTTCCCTGTTATTCAACTTATATTTTATTTAATTGCTGGAACTTCGACACCAATAAGTGTTTTGCAGAAATATACCGCATTCTCAAAAGTACTTCTACTATCGTAGTCATCATTTAAAGTCGTTAAGATAGTACCTCACCGAGCGAGGTGGCGCAGTGGTCAGCACACTGGACTCGCATTTGGGAGGACAACGGTTCAATCCCGCGTCCGGCCATCTTGGTTTAGGTTTTCCGTGATTTCCCTAAATCGCTCCAGGCAAATGCCGGGATGGTTCCTCTGAAAGGGCACGGCCGAATTCCTTCCCCGTCCTTCCCTTAACCGACGAGACCGATGGTTCAAAAATGGCTCTGAGCACTATGGGACTCAACTTCTGAGGTCATTACTCCCCTAGAGCTTAGAACTAGTTAAACCTAACTAACCTAAGCCCGAGGCAGGATTCGAACCTGCGACCGTAGCGGTCTTGCGGTTCCAGACTGCAGCGCCTAGAACCGCTCGGCCACTTCGGCCGGCTACGAGACCGATGACCTCGCAGTTTGGTCTCTACCCACAAACAACCCAAAGATAGTACCCGCAGATTTTATTTAATTGCAATCTTCCATTTATAAATTTATATATCACTTTCATAATTCGCAATTGCAGAGTGACAGAGACCTTCCACCATTCGATTCATGCGTGTATTCTGATCGTATACTGTAGACTCGGCAGTATTTGGCCTGTAATGCGGCAACTACGAATCCCAGCCCCTAGACAACGAGACCAGCCAAAACTTTTAATATTGCAACGTTGAGTCGGAGGGTGCGTAGTTGAGGGCCACCACCATTTCATCATATTATTTTTGAAAGCCCGCAACATGCAAGAGGGATACATTTCTCATCCGTTGCAAACAGTATCGCCGTCGCTCAGTTGATGATCGTTCCCGTTTTCTACATATGTTTGGCTCCTCACTCTTTTAGTTTCAGGAACCTGAGAGACTAGGAAAGAACAAAATAGGCAGCGAGGGAGGGAGGAATGAGAGTACGCGAGAGAAATGGAGATTCCGCTTTACCGTCTTGTTAACAGCGAACTCATTAGAGACAAAGCAATAAGCCTGCTAACGGAGGATACGAGAGGGGCTGTTCGTGGTCTCGTTAAGGAAATACTTCCGGGGTCCTTCTCAAATTATTTAGGTTAAAAAAATATAAAAAAATATGACCAGGCGGTGGTTTCAGCCCTCTCCCAGCCGAATGGAAATCCTGTGTGCCATATAGCATAGCCCCTGCAAGACAAGTATTTATCAGGGCAACATTCGCACATGCGGTAATATGGAGATATGACTGGAATCAGTCATACCAATGGCGAAACTTCGTTAAGCCACGCAGCACACTATCCTACGTTTTCGGGCTATCCTGGATACCGAAAGGCACCATTTCGAGGAAACTCCTGAGTGTGATGAGCACCGTGTCCACAAGAACCACATGTACTGTAAGATATAGAAAATATTTCAGAGGAATTTCTTAATCGTCGTTTCTATTTCCCTATTAACACCGTTCAAAAAATGGTTCAAATGGCTCTGAGCACTATGGGACTTAACATCTTAGGTCATCAGTCCCCTAGAACTTAGAACTACTTAAACCTAACTAACCTAAGGACATCACACACGTCCATGTCCGAGGCAGGATTCGAACCTGCAACCGTAACAGTCCCGCGGTTCCGGACTGCAGCGCTTAGAACCGCACGGCCACCGCGCCCGGCGACACCGTTCCAAATCGTTTCCTATATACACGAAACCGTATGTGCTATATCTACCCTATGTTATTCGTGGAAGTAACTTGATAAATATCCTGTAGCGTCGATTTCACGCGTGTATGAGTATTCATTCATTACTTCCGTGACAGCTGAGAACCGGCAGAAAGGTCCTTGAAACTAACGAGACAGTAAATCTATTTTTTAGGTAAGTGTTGTTTAATTCTGTGTAAACAATCATCTCATTAATCAATCAACCTTGTTTATGTAAACGAAAATAACTGACAATTGTGGGAAAGGAAGTAAGCATATCATTTTCTTCGAGTATTTTGTGATTTCTGCAAACGAATATTCGGCTTTTTTGATTTAGGAAAGCGATAAAATCTGCTTCCACCTGAACAATCCTAAAGTATTTCTGCGTACCCTGTAAGGTGGCTATAATTTCGCACCTTACAAGAACTCATCCGCATGCTTTGCTGTGATCTACAACCACATCAGGTATTATTTGATAGATAGTACATCATATATATCAATATTTAAAGGAGACTGACATTGTCACGTACTCCTTGGAAATAATTGTTAACGCTTATTGCATGAAATGTGACGGAGTATCTTTATTACCATACTAGTAGAGGTTGGAACAACAGTGGGAATGAAACGGCAGACGGAACTCAAGCCCTGGGTGGAAGGCCCACACATGTGTGTTGGTCCTGCTTAAACACAGGAAATAGCAAGACGGACGTCGTAGCACCTAAGCACTGGAGCACAATAGAGTCGCGACCGGCCGGCTTTGTAGCAGAACCAGAAGGATAACCGGATAATACTTCCGAACGCTGAAAATCTTGGACGCAGGTGAGAGGAACGAAGAAGCGGCACCTCGGAAACCACGCAGGCTGGGTTATATCCAAGGACTTTTACTCGGAAGCGTACCATTGTATGAGTATAGGTTTTTCCTCGCAAACTTTCCTCGCTGGACGACAAAAGATTAAAATATGGTTGGTCGGCGTTTGGAAGAATCTGTAGAGAGGGAGAATTTAGGTGGTCTCGGAAATATGATTCGTTTTCGGAATTACGAGGGTGGGGAACCGAGCCTTCTGGGAAGACAGCAGTGGAGAGACGTGGTGTTCCGTTTTGAACTCCCGTGTGTGACGGTCGCTCAGTATCAGCTTCTTTTTGGTACGGACGAACTTGCTGTCTTTGCTCTCACGAGATTTTATAGTTAGAACGGTTAACCACTGTACTGTTGTGAACTTATACGATTCTGTACTTCGCCTCCGGGTTGGAAGTCGTCGTTGAATACGCAGAGTTCAGTGACTGAGAGCACTTCTTCTGCCTATACTTACGTTGAGACGTTATCTGAGCTCCATCCTTGTGGCTGGGAGTTCACGTTTCTCATCTGTAGAACATAGAGAGGAGAAGACAGTATTAGAGTATATTGGTCAGAGGACCGCCATCTGCCGTCCTAGTGTTTGAAAGAGTTTATTTGTGGCTGGAGTTCTTCCATCGTCGCAGGCGACTATGAGAACCATCACTTCGGCGCACCGGACGCAGTACATACGGGGATATCGCAAATTGCTTCGGCTTATTAGGGCTATAAAGCTAAACAGCTGTGATCACGTTAGTTTATTCCCACTGAGGTTCCACACCACCGTAGATCGTCTTTGAAGGTAGTGTCTTTTTAGTGTATGTTACGTAGATGATGTCAGTCATTTCGCGTTGGATCGCGCAGTCATAACAAGGGGCAGAGTTGGGCAATTGAGTAGTAATTTTACTTAGAGAATGTAAACTTTGTAATAAAAGTTTTTTTTAAAATCTACAATAAATATATAAGCAGGAACAACGTTTGTTTAGATTGTAATTTATATACTTAAGAGATCCTAAGATCTGCTTCAGGGGGTAGTCAGACAGGGCCAAATCTTCATTTTAGCGTTTATTATTCTCCGTTGCGCACATTCATTTTACACCCGCCTGGAGTAGCATCTTGGAACCCTACTAGTAAGAGCGACCAAGATAGTGCGGTGTTTTAGGCGCTGGACTCTCAACCTGTGAAACAGATTTCAAACACACTTCACGCCATCCAGATTTCAGTCTTCCGAGATTTTTTAAAAATCTTTTGATATGAAAGCCGGGATGATTTCATCGAAAAGTACAAGATCGATTTACTTCCCAATCGTTATCCAGTTCGAACTTGTACTAAGTCTGTGATTACTTCATTGTCGAAGGGACGTTAAAACGCAATCTTGCATTTCATTCCAGAACACTCAGCGATTAATTCAATCTCAACAGACAAACTCCAGTGTTTATTGAAGTATCTGTTTGTGAATTTACGTCGAGTTCCGTAGTGACCGAGTTCTTTGTTTGTCATCAAGACTTATGTGAGCGTGTCTGTAGTATCTGATTCACTGCGCAATATGTATCAAGCTTGTGTGTGACCTACTGTAAATTTTTGGACACACAGGATGTTTGAGAGGAATGTCATCTCTGCAGCAATTACTTCAGAAAGCGGGTCACGTTACATCATCGGATGTCGGCTCGGATTATTTAGTGCTTCGTAGTCCTTGGCTCATTTTCTCGAGACTCCTTATCAGTGTGTTCGTCGCCAGTTGAAGACCCAGGCAAAGAAAGCAGCAGTTGGTGGGTCAATGTATACAACGAATTTTTGAACAGGCTCTGTTTTAGCTCTAATCTTAGTAATAATGGAATCTCTATGGTTCCGTGGAAATGAGCCTCAGCTGCATTGCCAAATGCTCTTTATTGTTGAAAAATGTCCTTGACTGAGGACGAGCGGTGACTGTGTTTCGTGTAGAATTCACTTCTTTCGCATTCGAGCTACGATGTGGCGTGTCTGTATATCAAAGCCAGTTTACCAAAGAGTTCTGTGGCAAATAGTACCATGTGAGAAAATGTGCCTTAATTGTTGACTTCATTTTTGGATACAAAAAAATTACACAAGTGATATTCTCTCTCCCGATATTTAACAGAAGATAAATTTCATTAAGCTTATTTTAAAGGAAACCGACCGACACTTTTGGTTCCAAGTAAATGCGCTGTCAGTGGTACACAGTTTATTAAAAAACCGGGAGACCATAACGCGACAATGTTGAGGTGTGAGGTCACAAACTGCACCGGTCGTTAAAAAAAATCCAATGTAGAACTATCTAGTTCAGAAGTAATTTTAATTTACTCATGTTTTTCTAGTAATGTATTCTTGTGAAGATCTGGGCGCTATATGTTTCTTTTGTGGCAATATATCACTGGTATTAAAAACTCATATATTATTTTTAAGGATCGAAGCTACAGGTCTTAAATGACTGCATAAATATGCATTAGACAACGATGTTCCGAATTTTATGAATTAAACCAGCTTGTATATTTTTTCCGTTCATTTATGGATTTTCCTGCAGTATGTTTCAGAAAGCACGAAGCATCAACTTAAAAATAGTTAAACAGAGTGGTGGAAAATTAAAAATCGAAAAAGATAATGAGAGATGGCATTCTAGTAAGCTTCTCCCCAATTATAGCGATATCGACACGTAGACGAGAGTTGCAAGCGAAATACTGAGTGATGAAATCTCATTTTCAGCACACCAAGTGACTGAAACTGTAGATTATAAGTCGTACCCAAACAGAGAACGAATCTTGACTGTTACATGCTACAGATGGACGAGCGTGTTTGGACTGTCATCGAGGGCTGCGTCGAGGCAAGGGTACCGCTTAGAGCTCTACAGCTCTACAGGGTGGTCCACTGATCGTGACCAGGCTAAATATCTCACGAAATAAGCGTCAAACGAAAAAACTACAAAGAATGAAACTTGTCTAGCTTGAAGGGGGAAACCAGATGGCGCTATGGTTGGTCCGCTGGATGGCGCTGCCATAGGTCAAACGGATATCAACTGCGTTTTTTAAAATAGGAACCCCCATTTTTATTACATATTCGTGTAGTACGTAAAGAAATATCAATGTTTCAGTTGGACCACTTTTTTTGCTTTGTGATAGATGGCGCTGTAATAGTCACAAACATATGCACCATTTAGATTGCTATCGATAAAATGGGGGCCAATTATCCTTCCTCCCATAATGCCGCACCATACATTAACCCGCCAAGGTCGCTGATGTTCCACTTGTCGCAGGCATCGTGCATTTTCCGTTGCCCAATAGTGCATATTGTGCCGGTTTACGTTACCGCTGTTGGTGAAACTTCGTCGCTAAATAGAAGGCGTGCAAAAAATCTGTCATCGTCCCGTAATTTCTCTTGTGCCCAGTGGCACAACTGTACACGACGCTCAAAATCGTCGCCAAGCAATTCATTGTGCATAGTAATATGGTACGGGTGCAATTGATGTTGATGTAGCATTCTCAACATCGACGTTTTTGAGATTCGCGATTCTCGCGCATATTGTGTGCTACTGATGTGCGGATTAGCCGCGACAGCAGCTAAAAGACTTATTTGGGCATCGTCATTTGTTGCAGGTCGTGGTTGACGTTTCACATGTGGCTGAACACTTCCTGTTTCCTTAAATAACGTAACTATCCGCGAATGGTCCGGAAACTTGGATGATGTCGTCCAGGATACCGAGCAGCATACATAGCACACGCCCGTTGGGCATTTTGATCACAATAGCCATACATCAACACGATATCGACCTTTTCCGCAATTGGTAAACGGTCCATTTTTCGTGAGATATTTGGCCCGGTCACTATCAATGGAGCACCCTCGGTACACAAAGTATAAAAGGCCAGTGCAGTGGCCGAGCTGCCATTTGTACTCAGGTGATTCTTGTGAAAAGGTTTGCAAAGTGTTTATAACAGCACGACAGATATTAATAGACTCTGAACGCAGAATGGTACTTGAGGAAGACGCATGGGGCATTCAGTTTCGAATATCGTTAGGGAATTCAACATTCCGAGATATACAGTGTCAAGAGTATGCCATGAGTACCAAATTTCAGGCAGCGCCTGCCACAACGGACAACGCAGTGGCCGACGGCCTTCACTAACGACCGAGAGCAACGGCATTTGGGTTGAATTGTGGGTGCTAACAGAGAAAAACGCTGAGGTAAATAACCGCAGAAATCAGTGTGGGACGTACGAGTACCGTAACCGTTAGGACAGAGCGCCGAAATGGGCTATGGCAGCAGACGACCGATGCCAGTGCCTTTGCTAAAAGCGCACCACCTGCAGCGCCTTTCCTGTGCTCGTGAGCGTATCGTTTGGACCCGAGACGACTTGAAAACCGTGATCATATCAGCCCCGATTCCAATTCGTAACTCCTGATGGTAGAGTCCGAGTGTGGCGCAGACTGCACGAAGCCATGGACCCAAGTTGTCAGCAAGGCACTGTGCAAACTGGTGATGGCTCCATAAGGATGCGAACTGTACGTGGAATGGACTGGGTCCTCTAGATGTTCGGTTTCAAGGAGAGAATTTACACTGTAACCTCCCCGTGAAAATTTAAAAGGGACATAAAATGACAATGATAATGAAAACTTGTGCCAAATGTTGTCTTCCCACAAAACTGAATAATTAAAAATGAACCAAGCGTAACCTGCTTGCAAAATTAATAATGGCCCAAATGTAAACTCCCCACAGTAATAAAACTCAATGATAATAAAAATGTGCAAAAATGTTAAGTCCCCACAAAATTAACGTTAAAATGAACCCGATAAATTTTATAAGGGCAGCTGCGCTGACCCTCGGCCCTGTGCAATAATTAAATCTGAACAAAAAAACCAAAATTCTTACATCAGTACACTCCATCAATATCTGCTCTTGTTTTTCAGCACAGCTCCGTGCAATGCTGGCGTATATTTAATTCTGATTCTTGGAGGAAATGCATAGGAAAAATTCTTTAAATTGAAATGATTACTTTTCTTTAAAAGATTTACTTTATAAAAAAGTTATTATTGGGGCAATTCTTGAACAAATTAATTACAATTAACATATGTTATTAGCTGAGCGCAGTGCTGCTTCATTACCTTCTATAACAAAATACCTCGTCCAGAACGGTGACCAGAGACCCATGTCGACGCCCGCCGACTCCTCACACACAACTAGCACTGCCTGAGTGCAACTAGCAACTGAACTCGACTACTACTGTCGTCTCGCGCGGTCAAGCGCAGACTAGCAACGATAAATAACTCTCTGGTCAGAGATTCTGTCATGCCTCGCCATCGCTGGTAATGAATACATATGGAACGTACGCGTTTCAACACATTTGCAGCCATTCGTGGACGTCATGTTCCCAAACAGCGATGGAATTTTTATGGATGACAACGCGGAATGTCCCCGGGTCACAAATGTTCGCGATTAGTTTGGAGAACATTCTGGACAACAGGAGCGAGTGGTTCGGCCACCCAAACCGCCCGACACGATTCCCATCGAACATTTGTGAGACATAATCGAGAGGTCGGTTCGTGCAGAAAACCCTGCACCAGCAACACTTCGCAATTATGGACGGCTGTAGAGGCAGCTTGGCTCAGTATTTCTGTGCAGGACTTCCAACGACTTGCTGAGTCCATGCCACGTCGAGTTGCTGCACTACGCCACATAGAAGAAGGTCCGACACTATATTAGGAGTTATCTCATGACTATTGTCATCCCTCAGTAGTGTCATCGACACCTCTGAAATTCACAGTGTAAGGACAACCTTCGGAAAAAACTTGTTCGCTATCAGAAGAACTGTTATCTTCATCCGTGAGCCCTTCGTAGAGGGAAGCACGTTTATTTATTATTCAAAAATATAATACTAGAAGGGCAAATGACTTAAACATTCTTCGCTCGGCATTCCTGTTACACAGAAAGAGGTGAGGGATTTAGCCATACAAATCTTTCATCATCTACCCACTAAAATAAAGAATCCAATAGGTAATAAAATTAACTTCAAGACACTGATATCCCTCTAGCAGTTTGATTGGTCATCTCATTAGGCAGCTGTGAATTGTCACTTTGGTAGTGGAGGGAAGTGTGGGAGGTAAAAATTGGAGAGGGAGACCAAGGCTTGAGTACACTATGCGGGATTAAATGGATGTAGGTTGTAATAATCATGCAGAGATGAAGAGGCTTGCGCAGGTTAGATTAGCATCGACAGCTGCATCCAGTCATCGATCACGACAACAACGGGTCCACAGCTTTCATCTAATTAGTTAACGTGGCTTTAAAAAATATTTCTTACTTACTGCGATTGCAATTTTGTGTGTTACCCATCATCAGTCAGAAATCTCAAATACAAATATGCATACAGGCATAAGTACAATCGTTAGGACTCGTTTAATGTCTGGAATAGCAGCCGTATTTATGTCTGTGTGTCACATTTCTGACCGAAGATGAGTAATACTCAAAATGCAATGACAATAAAGAAGAAATTTCTGTGAATGTATAACAATGTAATATGTTCAGAATGAATTTCCATTGCGCTGATTGGAGGCTTCGGAAAGTATGTATATAAAAAAGGAATTAAATAGGGAACTCTTTGGGAATCAGAAACACAAGCTGAGGGTAGATAATGAGGACTTCCGGCGACAGGAGAACGCAGGTACGAATTCCTTGTGAACAGATGCTTTTTGTGTGAGCGTCAGGACGCAGGACCCACTCTTTGTGAGCTGCGCTGCAAGTTGTCACCGTTTGTCATCCACATGTTCCGCGATAGGATTATTAATCATTCCTGTTTATTTCTTTATCCTTTATCGCTGAAGATACGTTCTGTGTGTATTACAGCTGCAGAATTCATAACACTCGGTTCTCATGAGTCTTAGTGTACTTAACGACTGATCTGTACTTCGACACGTGTTCTGGCGCACATGGACGTTCTTGCTTTCGCTATTCGTTCTTTATATTAGCGATTCTCAATGTGTTTTCTTAAATGCAATTATAATCAAATATTTTTGGAACATTGTTACAGGAAAACAGCGATCTTTATAATATTGTAACTTATTTCAAATACACAGTCGTAATCGCATTTAAGTTGTCTATTTTTATTTTCAGATGACCGGTTTCGATCTTCTAAGAGATGATCTTCAGATCTTATATTCCGTGCTGACCGTAGGAACCGTTGACGTGGAGCGGGTCCTTCTGTGCAGATTCATCAAGGAATATAAGATATAATGAAGATGCGTTAGGAGATCGAAACTGGTCATCTGAAAATAAAATTAAACAACTTAAATGAGATCACGGCTGTGTGTACTGAAATAAGTTGTAATTATAATTGTTATGAGAGTTCACGACACATTTTGGTAACACGTGGCCGCTCATAATTTTCGGCCATCTGCTTGCTTACCCTGTGATTGGAACCCTCACTGCGTTTACGTTCTTCTCAGTACAGATTAATCTGTATTGCTGACTCTGCACAACCACTTCATAATTCGGTAATACCTGGACTACCATTCCCTATTGTCACTATTTCGCCTTTTTGTAACAGGTTCAACTACTGATATATACTATTGCTCACACGTGCTACCTAAATGTCCTTTCTTTCACCCTAAGAGGTAAGTCTGTTGCTGCGTAAGTCTGCGAGAAACGGGACAGGTCCACAGAGAGATTCCCTTTCGCAAATTAAATGTTGATTCATTTCAGGAATATGAGTTAACGCTTTAAGATTAATTGTTAATGCATACAAGTCATGAGTCTCACCCAGTAGCAGAGGTAGTGTCGATTCTCAATAAGCATGTAAAAAAGTAAAAGCACGAAAGTTTCAAACTGTGTAAACTAAACTGAAGTAGACTATCACATGTGCAGGGGACAGAAAAATGCTCGAACTCTATGCACAGTGTAACAGACACTAGTACCTATAGTGCCAACCAATGCCGCAGGTCCAAGAATCGTCGTTCGAAATAAAACCTTTCGATGTACCGAGCAGTATGAGCATAATTTTTCGTGGTCTACCACTAGATTCAGAATTCACCCCGGTTTCTTTACTCATACATACACTATTACACTGAACGCGGACTTCAGCTTTATGACATGATCGATCACTGAAGGAGAACTAGCCGCTCATATTCCACTTCAAGCTGCTTCTGTCACCCAGAAACACCGGAAAACTCGTAAAGAATATCCCAGGAGAGACGTAGAACAGATCGAATTCTAAAAAAGAAATTTGGTGACTTATATGACCGATCATCTTACCATATAGCATCGTCTTGCACCGCCAGTATCCTTAGCACGGGCAGAGTCAGCCCTCCTTTGCAGCCCTTTTACCCTTTTTTTTAGTCTGTTACTGGAATTAGTAACGTGTTGTAGACCTGTAACTCTAAAGATGCGCTCTAGTTATTTTTATGTCATACCTTGCTTTGAACGCCCTCGAAGTTTCGCAAAATTTACATTCTTTCTTTAAGACGGAGCAGTTTTACAAAACAGTAATACCACGGAAATTACACCCCTCAATTGCAGGGTCCGTTCACGACCAGTGTCAGAGATTATGTATGTTGTAAAACTTCAGAGATTATGTATGTTGTAAAACTGTAGTATTTTCCGACCTGTCGTTAGTTCATGGCCGTCGAGAAAATCGTGTGTCCCACTTGTGAATATTATGAACACAAAGAGCGATAAATTCACAGCCAAGTATGTCATCAGCTCAGAGGCGTCATTTGCCTCCCTCCTCAGTATATCTTCGTTCAGAATGTAAACACATCATAATTAATCAAATCTGTATCCCAAAAATTTCTTGCGTTTTACAAATGGAAATAAAGAAATCGAAATAACTAGGGCACAAATAGATTTAGAAAAAAGAATAGTATATCAATGAAAGTTTTTTTAAAAAATTTCTATTATCTTTTGTAGCTTTAGTGCGAAACTTTGTAGTGTCTCGAAAACATCCTATAATGAAACACAATGAATGAAATCTGAAGCTGCTTGTGACTGAGGATGAGTTTATGATATACTGGAATGAGTAATATGTTTACATACTACCATGTTAACTGACAACATTTTCTAATTGTAGTGATCCATTCACTACCAGAATTGACTATCTGGATTCATTGTAGGAAATTCGGCTTTAAAAAAATGTATGTACGAGGGTCGTCCACAAAGTAAGTTCCGTTTCTATTTCTATCCTCGGCAGCGCTACGATCGCAGTTCCGAGCATGCGCGGCAGTACAAAAAATGGTTCAAATGGCTCTGAGCACGATGGGACTTAACATCTATGGTCATCAGTCCCCTAGAACTTAGAACTACTTAAACCTAACTAACCTAAGGACAGCACACAACACCCAGCCATCACGAGACATAGAAAATCCCTGACCCCGCCGGGAATCGAACCCGGGAACCCGGGCGTGGGAAGCGAGAACGCTACCGCACGACCACGAGATGCGGGCTGCGCGGCAGTTGCTCTGACTTACGGAGAAGACATGTACGCCATTTTCAGATCGCTGCTGCCGACGTGTGCTTTTAGTGCTTCTTTATAATGTCAGCCGTGTTTGAAAATGCCGCCGCGTGTGAAATCAGATCTGTGATTGGTTTTCGAAATGCAGAGAAAGTTAAACCAAAGGAAAATCATCGGCAAATATGCGTGGTTCAAGGACAAAATGCTTTGAGTGATTCAATGGTTAGAATAGGGGTCAGACTGTTCAATGAAGGACGTGATCAAGTGCACGATGAAGAACAAAGTAGACCCCCGTCTTTGGTTACTGATGAACTGGTTCACACAACAGAAGAGAAGATTAAGCACAACCGTAAGTTTACACATAGTGCCCTTGCTATGGAAGTTCCGCAACTCTCACTATCATTCATGAAATTGTTACTGAAAAACTGAAATTTCGAAAACTTCGCTCACGTTGGGTACCCAAAATTCTAACTGAACAACAGAAAAAACAACGGACGGGCACTGCACTTCAGTTTTTGAAACGCTACCATGAGAATGCAATGGTTTTCTTTCTCAGATAGTCATGGGGATCAAACTTGGGTATCGTACGACACCCCTGAAACAAAACGGCAATCAATGCAATGGAGGCACACTTCATTCCCAGCGAAGGTTAAGCCTAAGCAAATCTTGACAGCTTGAAAAGTCATGTGCACCGTTTTCTGGGACAGATAAGGCATTTTGCTGATTGATTTCTTACCACGAGGCCAAACAGTCAATGCACATGGTTACTGCGAGACCGTTAAGAAATTGCGCCGCACAATACAGAACAAGCGCCGAGGATTACTGTCAAAAGGTGTTGTTTTTTTCCATGATAGTGCCCGACCTCACACGGCGAATGTGACCAAATATCTCTTACGGGAATTTCACTGGGATATGTTTGATCATCCTCCATACAGCCCGTTCCTCGCTCCTATCGGCTTTCATCTCTTCTTACACCTAAAATCTGTCCTTTGTGGTCAACATTTCAGCGATGATGACGAGCTGAAAGAACATGTTACCACATGGTTGAATACACAGGCGGCAACTTTCTATGAAGAAGGCATACAAAAACTTGTGTGTTTTTGTACAATAACTATTTTTTTGAATCTGTATACGTTTGTTTTATATGACCAAACTGAAATTACTTTGTGGACATACCTCGTATTAAAGTAACTGACAGAGGATGTATAAATACCTATAGAAAGGGAAGGTGGACTTGCTTGGTTGGAAACAGTAGTTGTACTCCAGTAGCAAAAGAATATCCAAGCCATAACGTTTTATTCTTTTGTCGCTATCTTTGAGGTGGCAACGGAAACAGTAACAACCAGGAAATTGACAATCAGAGGTGGTGAGGGAATTATAGTCAGATAAATGGAGAAATAGTTTCACTTACATAGGACGCTTAGAATTTGCATTTGAAATGCAATCTTTATTTTGGTTCTGAATGGAAACTATTAATTTATTGGAGAGCCTGTATTACGTAGCATGGCTAGGTGGTTAGAAATAGCCTTGAAGGCTTGTGTGCGTTACATTTGCAGCATTTATCTACACTCCTGGAAATGGAAAAAAGAACACATTGACACCGGTGTGTCAGACCCACCGTACTTGCTCTGGACACTGCGAGAGGGCTGTACAAGCAATGATCACACGCACGGCACAGCTGACACACCAGGAACCGCGGTGTTGGCCGTCGAATGGCGCTAGCTGCGCAGCATTTGTGCACCGCCGCCGTCAGTGTCAGCCAGTTTGCCGTGGCATACGGAGCTCCATCGCAGTCTTTAACACTGGTAGCATGCCGCGACAGCGTGGACGTGAACCGTATGTGCAGTTGACGGACTTTGAGCGAGGGCGTATAGTGGGCATGCGGGAGGCCGGGTGGACGTACCGCCGAATCGCTCAACACGTGGGGCGTGAGGTCTCCACAGTACATCGATGTTGTCGCCAGTGGTCGGCGGAAGGTGCACGTGCCCGTCGACCTGGGACCAGACCGCAGCGACGCACGGATGCACGCCAAGACCGTAGGATCCTACGCAGTGCCGTAGGGGACCGCACCGCCACTTCCCAGCAAATTAGGGACACTGTTGCTCCTAGGGTATCGGCGAGGAGCATTCGCAACCGTCTCCATGAAGCTGGGCTACGGTCCCGCACACCGTTAGGCCGTCTTCCGCTCACGCCCCAACATCGTGCAGCCCGCCTCCAGTGGTGTCGCGACAGGCGTGAATGGAGGGACGAATGGAGACGTGTCGTCTTCAGCGATGGGAGTCGCTTCTGCCTTGGTGCCAATGATGGTCGTATGCGTGTGTGGCGCCGTGCAGGTGAGCGCCACAATCAGGACTGCATACGACCGAGGCACACAGGGCCAACACCCGGCATCATGGTGTGGGGAGCGATCTCCTACACTGGCCGTACACCACTGGTGATCGTCGAGGGGACACTGAATAGTGCACGGTACATCCAAACCGTCATCGAACCCATCGTTCTACCATTCCTAGACCGACAAGGGAACTTGCTGTTCCAACAGGACAATGCACGTCCGCATGTATCCCGTGCCACCCAACGTGCTCTAGAAGGTGTAAGTCAACTACCCTGGCCAGCAAGATCTCCGGATCTGTCCCCCATTGAGCATGTTTGGGACTGGATGAAGCATCGTCTCACGCGGTCTGCACGTCCAGCACGAACGCTGGTCCAACTGAGGCGCCAGGTGGAAATGGCATGGCAAGCCGTTCCACAGGACTACATCCAGCATCTCTACGATCGTCTCCATGGGAGAATAGCAGCCTGCATTGCTGCGAAAGGTGGATATACACTGTACTAGTGCCGAGATTGTGCATGCTCTGTAGCCTGTGTCTATGTGCCTGTGGTTCTGTCAGTGTGATCATGTGATGTATCTGACCCCAGGAATGTGTCAATAAAGTTTCCCCTTCCTGGGACAATGAATTCACGGTGTTCTTATTTCAATTTCCAGGAGTGTATGATCATTTCAGTGCGCCATATGCCCAGGCACACTGGCGGCCGTCAGACAAGTCACGTGATTGACACACGCTACGTCTACTTCACCGGCTACTGAGCACCCCAGTACCATGCATCAGAGATTAAATACCTGTCGTTCCATCATAAAAGAAAAGCAAGGTCTCACTTATTTAGCATCCTAGCTGCGTCCGTCTACAAAACAAAAACATTCGCAAGAAATCCTTAACGCCGCTGTCCGGCTGTGGAACACGCAACCGTGAGCTCTGCGAACAATTCAAAACCCAGTTGCTTTTAATAAGAAGCTGAAGGGCTCCCTTTAGTTGCCCTAAAAACCTTTCACTAACAATTAACATATTTGGCCATTTTTTTCTCTGTCAAACAGTGAAGCCACTACTCCTATCTTCTCCTCGTTACACTTCCCTTTCCTTTTCTCTGTGAGTCATGGTAATCTCTTTTCCCTTACTTTCATTAACTGTGTGTCCGCCCCGATAGCTGAGGGACCAGCGTGACGGACTGCCGTCCTACGGGCGCGAGTTCGATTCCCGGCTGGGCCGGGCTTTTTCTCCGCTCAGGGACGGGGTGTTGTGCTGTCTTCATCATCATTTCATCCCCGTCCGGCGCGCAGGTCGCCCATTGTGGCGTCGAATGTAATAAGACCTGCACCAAGGCGGCCGGACCTGCCCCGCAAGGGACCTCCCAGCCAATGACGCCAAACGCTCATTTCCATTTCCATTAGCTGTGTATCATCACGTTCCTTTTTATCACGCCCTTCCACGCCTTTCTGATTTCCGTTGTTGATAGCGCTTCCCGTAATTTATGTTCATTGTTGTTCTTATCGTGACAGAGGTTTTTAACTGCACAGTTGTAATTTATAAATGAGTTATTCCATATTGTAAGCGCCGATCAAAAAGTTTTAGCTTGACGGCGCTGCTGCAGCATATAAACAATGTTGCGCTATTCCGATGCTGGTATATTAGCACCGACATATAGGCAAGGGATTATTGTGCCATTCGCGTCTTTCCGACGTGCGTGCGGTAAACAGCGACGCGTCCAGACAGTATCAACGTGATGATATTATTTTCTTGGCTGACGGAGGACAAACCTTGGCAGACATCCATCGCCGAATGGAGAATATGTATGGGGCTCCATGTCTCTCGAAAACCATCGTTGTGAAATGGGGTGCCAAGTTCCGTGCTTGTCTCGATTCGACACAAGACGCCGATCCCCAAATTGCAAATGTCGCAATGCAGAAGTTACACCAAATCAAGCGGGAGGGACTCAGTCACCAGGCCTATAGTCCTGATTGCCTCCCACGCGAATATCACGACAAAGAAGGCCTTCAAGGATCGAAGATTCCTGTCTGAATAGGATGTGCATCAGACAGGACCTCTTGACGCAGCAGGACACTGTGTTTTAGCAAACAGATATCTTCAACCTGGTGTGTCGTTGGGATGATTGCCTCAATGCTCACGGCATTTTTGTCTGACTGGCATACCGTTTCTGGGCTGCACATCTGCACGGCCTTCGAACAGAAACTTTTAGATCGCCTTTATACAGGCTGTTACAAAAAGGTACGGCCAAACTTTCAGGAAACATTCCTCACACGCAAATAAAGAAAAGATGTTATGTGGACATGTGTCCGGAAACGCTTAATTTCCATGATAGAGCTCATTTTAGTTTCGTCAGTATGTACTGTACTTCCTCGATTCACCGCCAGTTGGCCCAATTGAAGGAAGGTAATGTTGACTTCGGTGCTTGTGTTGACATGCGACCCATTGTTCTACAGTACTAGCTCATTTTAGTTTCGTCAGTATGTACTGTACTTCCTCGATTCACCGCCAGTTGGCCCAATTGAAGGAAGGTAATGTTGACTTCGGTGCTTGTGTTGACATGCGACCCATTGTTCTACAGTACTAGCATCAAGCACATCAGTATGTAGCATCAACAGATTAGTGTTCATCACGAACGTGGTTTTGCAGTCAGTGCAATGTTTACAAATGCGGAGTTGGCAGATGCCCATTTGATGTATGGATTAGCACGGGGCAATAGCCGTGGCGCGGTACGTTTGTATCGAGACAGATTTCCAGAACGAAGGTGTCCCGACAGGAAGACGTTCGAAGCAAATGATCGGCGGCTTAGGGAGCACGGAACATTCCAGCCTATGACTCGCGACTGGGGAAGACCTAGAACGACGAGGACACCTGCAATGGACGAGGCAATTCTTCGTGCAGTTGACGATAACCCTAATGTCAGCGTTAGAGAAGTTGCTGCTGTACAAGGTAACGTTGACCACGTCACTGTATGGAGAGTGCCACGGGAGAACCAGTTGTTTCCGTACCATGTACAGCGTGTGCAGGCACTATCAGCAGCTGATTGGCCTCCACGGGTACACTTCTGCAAATGGTTCATCCGACAATGTGTCAATCCTCATTTCAGTGCAAATGTTCTCTTTACGGATGAGGCTTCATTCCAACGTGATCAAATTGTAAATTTTCACAATCAACATGTGTGGGCTGACGAGAATCCGCACGCAATTGTGCAATCACGTCATCAACACAGATTTTCTGTGAACGTTTGGACAGGCATTGTTGGTGATGTCTCGATTGGGCCCCATGTTCTTCCACCTACGCTCAATGAAGCACGCTATCATGATTTCATACGGGATACTCTACCTGTGCTGCTAGAACATGTGCCTTTACAAGTACGACACAACATGTGGTTCGTGCACGATGGAGCTCCTGCACATTTCAGTCGAAGTGTTCGTACGCTTCTCAACAACAGATTCGGTGACCGATGGATTGGTAGAGGCGGACCAATTCCATGGCCTCCACGCTCTCCTGACCTCAACCCTCTTGACTTTTATTTATGGGGGCATTTTAAAGCTCTTGTCTACGCAACACCGGTACCAAATGTAGAGACTCTTCGTGCTCCTATTTTGGACGCCTGTGATACAATACGCCATTCTCCAGGGCTGCATCAGCGCATCAGGGATTCCATGCGACGGAGAGTGGATGCATGTATCCTCGCTAACGGAGGACATTTTGAACATTTTCTGTAACAAAGTGTTTGAAGTCACGCTGATACGTTCTGTTGCTGTGTGTTTCCATTCCATGATTAATGCGATTTGAAGAGAAGTAATAAAATGAGCTCTAACATGGAAAGTAAGCGTTTCCGGACACATGTCCACATAACATATTTTCTTTCTTTGTGTGTGAAGAATGTTTCCTGAAAGTTTGGCCTACGTTTTTGTAACACCCTGTATATGTAACTTATAATACTGTCATCCTAATGTAAGCCCGCATCTCGTGGTCGTGCGGTAGCGTTCTCGCTCCCCACGCCCGGGCTCCCGGGTTCGATTCCCGGCGGGGTCAGGGATTTTCTCTGCCTCGTGATGGCTGGGTGTTGTGTGATGTCCTTAGGTTAGTTAGGTTTAAGCAGTTCTAAGTTCTAGGGGACTGATAACCATAGATGTTAAGTCCCATAGTGCTCAGAGCCATTTGAACCATTTTTTTTTCATCCTAATGTAAGATATGGAGAACGCCCGGTTACAGGTAGAGAGAGGTTAACGGCTCTAATCCTTGCAAAGTTAAATAAATTATTAAATATTTCTAATTTCCTGTCAGCGAGTTCTGAAAACAGTTTCACATATCCTATAATTCCAATGCTCCATTCAAATATTAAGCGATGATCATTAGAATGAATTGCGCAGTGACATGAACATACATCACTTAAAAGCATTAATTCTGTTCACTGTCTCCAAAATACAGAAAATGAAACAGATGAAAGAGAATGCACAGTCTAAAAACGAGACTGGAAGAAAGTGTAAAACGGCTGAGGAGGAATGGCTTAGAGGACTAACTAGGAGAAAGATAGAAACCACCTGTAACAAGATGAAATAGACCAATGGCGTAAAGAGAAGCAACTGTATTAATATCAAAAACTCAGACTATAAGTCAGTACTAAGCTAAGAAGGGAACATTAAAATTAGAAGGAATATATTGAAGCGCTATACAAGAGGAATGAACATGGAGGTAGTGTTACAGAAATGGAAGAGGAAGTAGGTGAAGATGGTATGGGAGATATGATACTGTAAGATGAATTTGATAGAGCACTGAAATACGTACGTCGAAAAAAGAGCCCTGGAGCAGATGATATTCCCTTACAAGATCCTATGGAGACCCAGTAATGGCAAAACTATTCTACCTGTGTGGAAGATAAGGGTGACTGTAATAATTCCAGTTCTAAAGAAAGCAGGTGCTGATAGGTGTGAATGATACCGAACTATCAGTTTGATAAGTCATCGTTGCAAAATACTAACACGAATTCCAGAAGTTTCACTAACACAAATTATTTACAGAAGCATGAAAAAACTGTTAGAAGCTGCTCTTGAGGAAGATCAGTTTCAGTTCCGGAGAAATTTAGGAACACACGAGCCAAAACTTGTCCTACAACTTACCTTAGAACAAAGGTTAAAGAAGGTCAAAGCTGCGTTTACGGCGTTTTGAAACTTATAGAAAGCTTTTGACAGTGTTGACTGTACTATAGTCTTTGAAGTCCTGAAGGTAGAAGGCATAAAATTCAGGGAGCGAAAGATTATAAACAACTAGTACAGAAACGAGAATGCAATCATAAGAGTCGAAGGGCATGAAAGGCAAGCAGCGTTTGAGAAGGGAGTGAGACAAGGCTGTAACTTATCTTCGATGTTATTCAATCTGTACACTGAAAAAACGCTAAGGGAAACCGAAGAAAAATTTGGAAAGAGAATTAAAGTTCAAGGAGAAGAAATAAAATCTCTGATATGGTTTGTGGGGCACTCAACTGCGCGGTCATCAGCGCCCGTACAAAGCCCCAAGTTTTACACAGTCCGATCTAACCACTGTCACAAATAATGATGATGATGAAATGATGACGACAACACAAACACCCAGTCCCCGGGCAGAGAAAATCCTCAACCCGACCGGGAATCGAACCCGGGACCCAGTGACCCAGAAGCCGCTGTGGTGGCCACTAGACCACGAGCTGCGGACGATATTGTAACTCTGTCAGTATCACCAAGGACTTGAAAGAACGGTTGAATGTAATGGATCGGGTCTTGAAATAGGTTGTAGGATGAAAACCAACAGAAGTAAAACAAGGACAATGGAATGTAGTCGAATTTAATCAGGCGATGCTGAGGGAATTACATTAGCAAATGAGACACTAAAAGCAGTGGATGAGTTTTGTTATTTTGGCAGCAAAACAACTGACTATGGCCGAAGTACAGAGGATATAAAATGTTGACTGGCAATCGTAAGAAAAGCGTTTCTTAAGAAGAGAAATTTGTTCACATCGAATATGATTTTAAGTGAAGTCTCTTCTGAAGGCATTTGTTTGGAAGTGTAGCTATGTATGGAAGCGAAACGTGGACGATAAGCAGTTCAGACAACAAAAGAATACAAAATTGTGGAATGTGGCGCTATAAAGGAATGGTGAAGGTTAGATGGGTAGATCGCGTAGCTTCTGATGAGGTACTGAATCAAACAGAGGAGAAGAGAAATGGCACTACTTGACTAAAAGAAGGGATGAGGTGATAGGATAAGTTCTGAGTCTTGAATGAATTATATTTGATACTGGAGTGAAATGATGAATGGTATAAATTGCTGATGGTGGTTCAAATGGCTCTGAGCACTATGGGACTCAACTGCTGAGGTCATTAGTCCCCTAGAACTTAGAACTAGTTAAACCTAACTAACCTAAGGACATCACAAACATCCATGCCCAAGGCAGGATTCGAACCTGCGACCGTAGCGGTCTTGCGGTTCCAGACTGCAGCGCCTTTAACCGCACGGCCACTTCGGCCGGCAAATTGCTGATGGTGACCAAGGACTGAATACACTAAGTGGGTTCAAATGGATGTGGATTGGAATAGTTGTTCGGAGATGATGAAAATTACATAGGATGGACTAGCATGGAGAGGTGTATCAAACCAGTCTTTGGACTGAAGACCGCAACAACAACAATAACAACAACTCCGATAATCCTGTAATTAGGAGTTCAAAGTGTTGAGGTCTTGACGGATTAGTGATATACACAGCTAGCTATTAAAGCTACAACACCTTGAAGACGGAACGCCACGAACTTAAAACTGATATGAAGTACAGTACATGCTTGGATATGCAGTGGATTCACATTTTCCGCAGCCGCACTAGATAGGTAGAAATAAGGCGAACTGCGATATTCAACAATGGCAGGATCGAGACCTATCGAGACATCGGTTCATCGTTCCGCAGTGTTGTTGGTCATGATATTATGACGTTCATATACGCATAGTTGAGCTGCAGCTGCGTTATTTGGCTGAAATAATAGGCGACGTCGTCACGACTTGAAGCAAGAAGTGGCGGAGAGTCAGGACACGGGGTGGCCGCTGAAGCACTCTTTGGCAAGAACAGCCAGAGCTGACGCAGCAACAGTCGCAGCCCAAGCCATGTCGCAAGCGAGTCACCACACATCAAAGTCTCACTGCCGCCGACAGCTCCAAATACCAGTGACACAGTAGAAGTACGAAGGCTGACTGGAGTGACGGGGCTACCACACGGCCTAGCTCGGCACCGTCCCCCTGTCCTACGCGACAAGAAGCGCAATCCTGTCAAAACATTGCTATCAAACTGTCATACTGTCCATTTTGGTCAAGCAGTAACAGTCACCGCCTCCAGCCAGTTACGAGAGGAAGTCTACGTCAGTCATCATCCTGAAATGTGCCATGCAGTTGCCGCTGTTGGTGTTCTCTTCACTAAGCTGCGAGTCTGCCTGTTGCGCCTTAGTTCAGGCGCCGAACTGGTGCCAGCCAGCCAGAGGGGCAATTGCTCGCTGACTTCCATCAACTGTAGGCCCGAGCCTGCCTGCCTTCTTTTCCGCGCGTATTCTGCTGCTGGCCATGTGCCTAGTGCGGGCAAACTCTGCTGCTGCTGGTCGCTGTCATTGCCACCTATGCTGGGGTCCACGGCTCGTCTTCGCACTTTCTGGTGCGTCCTGTACTGACCCTTGCGTAAGCGCCGGCCAGCCTGGACAACACCCTCAAAGGACGTCACAGCTGCATGACGCCCGGGCCCGAGCCCTGACACGGCATTTTCTCGCCGCTGTACTGCTGACGGTGGGATGCTGCTCCACTACGGCCTGCTTGCACCGTGAGTTAGCGCATCAGCGTAAACTGCGTCCTCGATGCAAACCATGTCCACCGCTCAACTCTGGCCGTTGTCTGTGACAGCACTGGCCTGTGTATTGATGAATAAATGTATAACACAGTTAATGTCTTGATTTACCAGACATCCACGCAGTTCCCACCCACCGCCTCGCAGCAACCACGCCCAAGTGAACTCTAGAAGAACGATTCCCCCAGCCACTGCTGAGGTCAAGTCACCGCAGGCCTCTGCGTGCAAATTCAGAAGTAGGGTCTAAATAGTACACGTCGAAATTCGGCAGTGGCAGGATCAAAATGGCACTGAGCACTATGGGATTTAACATCTGAGGTCATCAGTCCCCAGAACTACTTAAACCTAGCTAACCTAAGGACATCACACACATGCACGCCCGAGGCAGGATTCGAACCTGCGACAGTAGCGGTCGCGCGGTTCCAGACAGAAGCGTCTAGAACCGCCCGGCCACACCGGCCGGCGGCAGGATGGAAGCCATGCAGACTACAATTTACCATTCTATGATATTGCTGCTCTAGTTGGTCACGGTATTTCGAATTGCACATGTATATATAATTTATGGGTTCAAGAGCGCAGTACTCAATGCTATGCAACATCTCAGTGGCCTCAAGCAACTAGTGCCCTTGAGGACACGTATCGAGGTCATGTTTTAGTAGCATCTTTGGAAAGAACGCACACCAAGTTTCAGCCATATTGGTCTATTCCTTTGTGTTTGGCATTCGTGTGAATCAAGGAAGTCGAGTGATTGTTAAAAAATGGACGAAAAAGAATTTCGTCTGGTGATTAAATGTTACTCTATGAAAGGCAAAACGCCTCAGAAGACTAAAGAGAAGCTTGATAAACATTACGGTGGCTCTGCGCCTTCGATTAGAACAGTTTATAAGTAGTTTCAAAATTTCCGGAGTGGCCATATGGGCACAAGTGATGCTGAACGTTCTGGACGCCCTGTGGAGTTTAAGACTCGAGAAATAATTGATAAACTCCATGATATGGTGAGGGATGACAAAAGAGTTAAGGTGCGTGATATTTCTAGTCCTGTGGTCATCTCGAATGAACGGGTAAATAATATTTTACGTAAACATTTGGACATGAGAAAGCTATCCGCAAGATGGTTTCCGCGATTGCTCACGCTTGACCAAAAACGGAATCGTGTGAAGTGTTGCAAGGATTGTTTGCAGCTGTTCAGGAAGAATCCGCAGGACTTTAAGCATCGTTTCGTCACTGTGGATGAAACATGGATACATTAATATACTCCTGAGACCAAACAACAATCTAAACAATGGGTTAGCAAGGGAGAATCTGCACCAAAAAAAAAAAAAAAAAAAAAAAAAGGCGAAGACCATTCCTTCGGCCGGAAAGGGTATGGCGACTGTCTTTTCGGATTCGCAAGGGATCATCCTCATCGACTATCTGGAAAAGGATAAAACTATTACAGGTGCACATTATTCATCGTTATTGAACCGTCTGAAAATCGAGCTGCAAGAAAAACGGGAGCGATTGGACTGCAAAAAAGTCATTTTCGATCACGACATTGCACCAGCACACACCTCAGCAGTTGTGGTCGCAAAATTAATGGAAATAGCATTCCAATTCGTTTTACTTCCCCCATATTCTCCAGACTTGGCTCCCTCGGACTACTATTTGCTCCCCAATTTGAGGAAATGGCTGGTGGGAGAAAGATTTTATTTAAACGAAGAGGTGATTGCAGCAACTAATAGCTATTTCGCAGACTTGGACAATTCCTATTATTCGGAAGGGATCTGTGGTGTGCGTACTGTAAGACCTTCGGTACACACACCATCAGATTATTTGACTTGTCGCTGTAACGAAGTAGGCGAGTGTCAGCAATATGTCTCGTGGTCGTATCGTGGCGTGTTTATCTTCTGCCGTTAGGTCAGACGATACAAATGCCACTTGCACGCTTAGAGTAGCAGATTGACGGTGACCAACTTTAAACAGAACTTGATTAATTTTCACACACATTTATTAAAATAATAAAAATCATAGATATTACGTAACTTGATTCTGGATGCTGTTTACAATTGACAATCTGAAGTTCCTTTGGTCTTGGTATGTTAATCTTATTCTCACATATCTCTGATACTTGACAAAGTGTCTGTACATTTCTCTTCATGGCTATGTACAGGAATATGATAATCTTATTAGGTGCAGACTGAAACTTGACAATAGACTAATGCAGACTAATGCAGACTGGCTAATCGGAGGTCTGTACACTCGTTATAATATCTCGCGCGTTCAGGTATCACTGCGCGAGTTGGATCCGCTAGGAAAAAAGGTTCTACGTTAACAACAATCTCATTGGCTGCGTTATATATTAATACGCGGATCGGCGGAAGCAAAATTTGATCCGTCTCTAAGACAGCGCCATCTCGTAGTGCGGAGACGGACGAGCGCTGCGCCTGCGCTGTTGTGCTTAGCGGGGCGCGCTCTATTGGGAAAGTTGTGTACGCGCTGACTACGCGGAACTATGTACACAGCAGGATCAACAAATTAGAATAGCGTTGGACGCAGTGTGTAAGTCTAAAAGGAGACTCCGTCAAAAAATAAAAAAGGTTTACCTCAAACACGTAAGTAGTTTTTATTTTTGCACAGATGTTTGAAACGTCTCTTTTATATTGTTTGCTCAGTCGTGCAGAATCTTAGAGACACGTTTCATACCTTGAGTCAGGAAATGGATCTGATTGCAGCAAGACAGGTGTCCACACGAACAGTGCGAAAGCCTCAGCCGGGTCACAGCCTATCATTACGGAGACTGTTGTTTCTGCTTCCTTTGGCGCGGCGGGAGACAGAGCTGTTTGGTGCGCTCAACAACAACAATGGCACAGGAGTGGTAGCACGTGGTCCTTTCAGAAGAGTCTCGGTTTTGCACACAGCATCACGATGGAGGCTTCCAAGAGAATAAACGTTGCCAGATTGCGTTTGTCATCGTCATGTGGCCTCAGTACATGGTGGGATGATGTGGAGCGTCTTTGGGAAAACAACTCTATTGGCTCTTGCACAACAGGCGTTAAATTTCTTACTTGTTAAGGCCGGTGCCTGTGCCTTTGAGGTTTTCGTGAAAGACGTTATTTTTCAACCAGTCAATTCAAGGTCGGATGTTCCGTGCACTGTTGTAATCTATCTCGGTACAGAAGATGCTCTAATGTTGCCCTGGCCAGAATTTTTTTCCAGATATCCTTCATTTGACCATGAGTTGCCGAGGTTGTGGCATGCCACCACTTCCTAGTTTCCACGACGTGAAGCAGCATGGAATTATGTACCCATACTGTCATCCAAGCTCACTTTGACTCTATACCCAAGCATGTTAGAGCCTTTTTTGTTGTTAGGGGTGGCGGTTCTGGGTACTAAAATTCACACCTATAGTGTGAAGAATACATGATTACATGTTTAGATGTCTTTTGGGTAATTGCCTAAAATTATAATCGTATATTTGAAATCCATCCCGGTGTTGCTGCTTTAATGATTGGCGGCGCATATAGGAAATTCCTGTTGCTTCCTACTTGCCTCTTTTATGTAGTTCACAAAGCAGTAAATCCAAGTGTCTTTTAGGGGATAATACACATAGTAAACGATGGACAACGACACCTCCGTTAGCTAAACGGTTCCATATTTATTATTTGGTGCAAGTCCTGTTGTTCTGTCGAAAGACTGTAAAAATGAGGTGAGCAATAAAGGACGGCACTTTTCAAAAATTTTATGTCTCCCTTCTAAAGGATTAGAATCACCTTAGCATTTAACCAAATTGCTGGCATCTTCTGAGACTCGGTATGAATGTTATGATAGTTTTCTCCACATCTTTTCCTCCGAGATTCAGCATTTCACTTGTTATTTTTTACGCTCCTGAAACCTCCTTAATTTTCAACTGAAACACTGTATTTTCTACGTCTATATTGTTGATTCCTTCAAGATGACTGTCCAAGGATGATGGTTCTTTTTTCAGATCTTGCGTCTTACCGAATTATACATAAAACCGAAATCACCTATTATACAACAGTTTGTGTAGAATGGTATAGTAGTAATAACAAGAATGACGATAATAATGGTAAGAATGATAAATTGTAATTTGGAATTAATAACAATGAAGAAAAACTGGGGTAGAGGTCGGCCTTGACTCATTGTCAGGAACCTGAAAAGATTTGCAGAAAGCGTGACGAATCTGAATCACAGTGGCTACGTCAGGTAACTATCCTAATTTCCCATTACAGAACCAATATATCGTAAATGTTATTCCTTTTAGTTACTACGGCAATGTAATGCATCTTGAGTCTTACTCTAGAGAACAGATAAAGTTTGCCGAGAGACAAAACTTGACAGGTTTTCACAAACGTCCTTCACTTCTTGCGGAAGGATGTGGACGTTATATGCTGTAGACTGAGGCTCACTTTTATGACCGACGCAGAAAGACATGTCAACCATAAACAGTTCATTCCTCTGTCTGGTGGTCATTTGAACACATACGCCATTGAAACACGGGCAGACTACGTAGGATTTCCCGGCGTAATAAGTCTCGAAAGTCTCTTCGGGTTTGCTGCCGAATCCTAAAAGCAACTTGACTCGATGTTTCGGCGATCCAACTGGTCGCCATCTTCAGGAAAATGCTGCTTCTGCTGATGAGTCCCGCTGAGAGCTGACGCCAGGTTGCAAATCGCCGCCGTGTACTGAACGATGGCCAATATAGGACGTCGATTTGCAACCTGGCGTCAGCTCTCAGCGGGACTCATCAGCAGAAGCAGCATTTTCCTGAAGATGGCGACCAGTTGGATCGCCGAAATATCGAGTCAAGTTGATTTTAGGATCCGGCAGCAAAGCCGAAGAGACTTTCAAGAGCAGACTGTCAACAAGAGATCTGGCGGGACAGCAGATGTTCAATGGAAGACGCTCGGTTAACTAAGTTCTTAAAATTCTGTGTATCACTAGATTAGAAATGGTTTAAATGCTGTCAGTGAAATAGCTCGCCGACCCCTTAATTTCCTCGATCTGGGACCGTTCTTGTCAGAAGCAATGGTTCGTCGGAGCGACACAAGCGGCGTCGTCGCGCATGTAGCGAGTGGGGGAGGGAGCGTAGACCGGGGGCGGCAGCGCGGCCCAGGTGTGCGGCGCGAGGGCGGCGGAGCGCAGGCTGGCCTGGCCAGGGGCTGCAGCGCCGGCCGGTTGCCGGTTCCCAGCCTCATGTAAATTAACCCCGGACAGCCACCCTCTCGTTTTTTGTCCGTCTGGCGCGCCGCGCCGCGCTCACGGGGAAGAAATTATTCATCAAAAGCCATTAGCTGCTGGTCGGATTGTGGCTCTAGCGGCGCATAAAACAACGTTCTCCTTTGTGCTCGGTGGGAATGTCTGGGGTGGAAACAGCCCTCGGCTCGACTGGAATTCTCGGCTGGACGCCCGCATTTGTGGCAACGCCGGACGTCTAAGACTCTAGCGACCTGCGCCGCTCGCTCTTACGCTCCACAACGCGCTGGCCTGCGCCGAGCTCGATCTTTGTCAGCAAATACCTGTGGTCTGTTCGAGTCCTATTAGCATCGAAAAAATGATCAGCATTGTGGGTGCATCCATACCGTCATAAAATCATTGATCCACAATTTAAATACCACAGATAGTAAGATATTCCAGGCTATTATACCTGGTAGAATGGATTTCCCATTAAAAAACGTTGGACCTCATTTCCAAGAGGGATGCTAGATTCTTTGAATGTTCTGTTCCCACCTTGGCTCGCTACTGGCTGCTGCAACATTCCGTTTAAGCCGGCCGCTGTGGAAGAGCGGTTCTAGGCGCTTCAGTCCGGAACCGCGCTGCTGCTACGGTCGCAGGTTCGAATCCTGCCTCGAGCATGGATGTATGTGATGTCCTTAAGTTAGTTAGCTTTAATTAGTTCTTAGTCTAGGGGACTGATGACCTCAGATGTTAAGTCCCATAGTGCTTAGAGCCAAAAAAAATTTCGTTTACGCGTGCTCCCCGCGTAGTGGCGTGACGTCACATTTTCTGAATACACGAGCTCAAGTGGCTGTTGTTGACTACCCTCGTCCGCTCTTGCTATAATCCCATGGTGGAAGACTCGTACTAATCTTCTTCTGCACCGGGATCCGGATGTCATTCAATTCCACACCCTCCTCCTTCCTACTGAAGTTCCTGGGGGTGTTTAACAGTCTCTATGTTCTCTCTGTATGGCTTTTCACGTATTTCCTTGTGGCTACCGGTACTTGAGTCCTGTCAAAATGAACGTGATGGTCCCCTGGCGCCAAAGTATGTTCCGCAACAGCTGATCTGTCTATCTCTCCCCTCCCACATTTGCCCTTGTGCTCTTCTAGTCGTTTTTTGACCGTAAACGGAATTTTGTTGCAGTCAGTAGCGAGGCAGGGTGTCAATCGGAAATTCAAAGAAGCTACTAACCTCCTTGAAAATGTCCTCCGCAGATGGAGACGAAACGTTTGGTTTCAATGCGAAATCTATCCGACTACGACATTGTAACATGGAATACTTTTTTATCTGTGTCATTTCCGACCGTGAAAGTTTACATTTTAAAATTTGTAGACCACAAATGATTCTGAATAACAAATAAAATATGTAAATTATATTTATTTACTTTGTCTTCTTCCTACTGTATTTGTCGTCGTAGCGGCTCCGCTGTTTTCATGGTTTGGCAAACTTATTTCGTTTTAACTATGTGGCCAGACTTGTAAGTTAAAATGACGGACGGACGTCGTGCGTGCCATGTTTCTTTGAATAGTATAAATTTTGCTCTGAGGTTACGGTAGTTTTTACTGTGTATCATATTTTATGAGGCAAAAATTGGGGAACAGCACAGCATTTTCCGGAACGACGAAAACACCCTAAAAGCTACACTCAGCATATTCGGTGTACCAATCAATGATTGTTAATCCGCGGCGCTTATTCGATCCGGGTCTGGCTCACCTATCTGTTGCGCAATAGGCTTTACGAACAGTTCGGTTACTTTAATGAGGATAAATAACCCGTATACATAAACTTGGCGAATAAGCCTGGTATGTGGCTGTAGATTTAGAACATTTGCGTAATTGAAAACAGCTTAAAACTCCTGAAGAGATCTTCTCTAACGCTCACAGTGGGTTCCAGAGAGAATTTCAATCTTTTACTGGTAAATTATGTTCACATAATTTATATTGCAGTCTGCTACGTGGTGCGGTATAAACCATAAAGGAATGAATAAATTCATTGTAACCTGTTGTGCAATGAAGTTTCCAAATTACACTGTCTAACCAAAAATGTGAGGCGCCTAGGAAGGTACGTTTTTATAGATGCAACATTGAACGCGCACAAGTATCGCAGTCTCCAAACAGACCATCTTCCACGGATGGTCGAACACGTTCCTCTGCAGACTAGAGGAATCTGCGGCACCAACATGTTGGCTGTCGAACCCAAAGTGCTCGAAGTACTACAGCATGCCTCGCGAATTGTTCCCAAATCATTGGATTGGGCGCATAGGACCTGTACCTTGGCCGGACTTTTCCCCGGATTTGATGCCGGTAGACTTTTTTCTTTGGGGGAAACTGAAAGACGCTGTCTACAAGGATATACCATCTACACCCGATGATATGCAACTACGTATTACTGCAACCTGCTTGGACATCCCCACTGAAATGTGAGCACGTGTGCAGCAGTCTGCAGTGTACTGCCACTGGCGGTGGTCATTTTGAACACAACCTGTGATGATCAGTTGTTTCGTTACTGATCAGAACACATAACCACTTTACGCACTTCTGTTGTTCTTTAGTGTATGCTACCAGACTTATTGTACGAGTATCGATGTGGGAGGTGTTCAAAATACTATGTCTCGTAAACGACTCCCACTAGAATCCTGCAAAAAACAATTGACATTTTGATTTATCCTACTTTTAGTCTGTTAATGTCAATAGGCACCGTTCCATTTTAAAAAGCGAATGTTTGCACAAAAAATACACTTTCTAACTATTATTACAGTCAGTTGTTCGGCTAACAATAGGAACTCCTGACCAGTAATCCGTTTTGTGAAAACCGCACATCAATATCATTTCCCAATTCTTCACTATTTCCGATATATATAATATTTGGCCCGGTCACTATGTCACTACCAATGGACCACTCTCTCTCTCTCTCTCTCTGTGTATATATATATATATATATATATATATATATATATATATATATATATATATATATACTCCTGGAAATGGAAAAAAGAACACATTGACACCGGTGTGTCAGACCCACCATACTTGCTCCGGACACTGCGAGAGGGCTGTACAAGCAATGATCACACGCACGGCACAGCGGACACACCAGGAACCGCGGTGTTGGCCGTCGAATGGCGCTAGCTGCGCAGCATTTGTGCACCGCCGCCGTCAGTGTCAGCCAGTTTGCCGTGGCATACGGAGCTCCATCGCAGTCTTTAACACTGGTAGCATGCCGCGACAGCGTGGACGTGAACCGTATGTGCAGTTGACGGACTTTGAGCGAGGGCGTATAGTGGGCATGCGGGAGGCCGGGTGGACGTACCGCCGAATTGCTCAACACGTGGGGCGTGAGGTCTCCACAGTACATCGATGTTGTCGCCAGTGGTCGGCGGAAGGTGCACGTGCCCGTCGACCTGGGACCGGACCGCAGCGACGCACGGATGCACGCCAAGACCGTAGGATCCTACGCAGTGCCGTAGGGGACCGCACCGCCACTTCCCAGCAAATTAGGGACACTGTTGCTCCTGGGGTATCGGCGAGGACCATTCGCAACCGTCTCCATGAAGCTGGGCTACGGTCCCGCACACCGTTAGGCCGTCTTCCGCTCACGCCCCAACATCGTGCAGCCCGCCTCCAGTGGTGTCGCGACAGGCGTGAATGGAGGGACGAATGGAGACGTGTCGTCTTCAGCGATGAGAGTCGCTTCTGCCTTGGTGCCAATGATGGTCGTATGCGTGTTTGGCGCCGTGCAGGTGAGCGCCACAATCAGGACTGCATACGACCGAGGCACACAGGGCCAACACCCGGCATCATGGTGTGGGGAGCGATCTCCTACACTGGCCGTACACCACTGGTGAACGTCGAGGGGACACTGAATAGAGCACGGTACATCCAAACCGTCATCGAACCCATCATTCTACCATTCCTAGACCGGCAAGGGAACTTGCTGTTCCAACAGGACAATGCACGTCCGCATGTATCCCGTGCCACCCAACGTGCTCTAGAAGGTGTAAGTCAACTACCCTGGCCAGCAAGATCTCCGGATCTGTCCCCCATTGAGCACGTTTGGGACTGGATGAAGCGTCGTCTCACGCGGTCTGCACGTCCAGCACGAACGCTGGTCCAACTGAGGCGCCAGGTGGAAATGGCATGGCAAGCCGTTCCACAGGACTACATCCAGAACCTCTACGATGGTCTCCATGGGAGAATAGCAGCCTGCATTGCTGCGAAAGGTGGATATACACTGTACTAGTGCCGACATTGTGCATGCTCTGTTGCCTGTGTCTATGTGCCTGTGGTTCTGTCAGTGTGATCATGTGATGTATCTGACCCCAGGAATGTGTCAATAAAGTTTCCCCTTCCTGGGACAATGAATTCACGGTGTTCTTATTTCAATTTCCAGGAGTGTATATATATAGGTTAATGAATTGTGCGGCGTTTTGGGAGGAAGGGTAATTGGCCCCCATTTTATCGATGGCAATCTGAATGGTGATATGTATGCCGATTTCCTACGTAATGTTCTACCGATGTTACTACAAGATGTTTGACTGCATGACAGAATGGCGTTGTACTTCCAACATAATGGACATCCGGCACATAGCTCGCGTGCGGTTGAAACGGTATTGAATAGCATATTTCATGACAGGTGGATTAGTCGTCGAAGCACCATACCATGGCCCGCACGTTCAGCGCATCTGACGACCCCAGATTTCTTTCTGTGGGGAAAGTTGAAGGATATTTGCTATCGTGATCCATCGACAATGCCTGATAACATGCATCAGAACATTGTCAATGCATGTGCGAACATTACGGAAGGCGAACTACTCGCTGTTGAGAGGAATGTCGTTACACGTATTGGCAAATGCATTGAGGTTGACGGACATCATTTTGAGCATTTATTGCGTTAATGTGGTATTTACTGGTAATCACGCTGTAACAGCATGCGTTCTCAGAAATGATAAGTTCACAAAGGTACATGTATCACATTGGAACAACCGAAATAAAATGTTCAAACGTACCTACGTTCTGTATTTTAATTTAAAAACTGTTCGTCTAAAATTGTGAGCCATATGTTTGTGACTATTACAGCGCCATCTATCACAAAGTGAAGAAAGTGGCCCAACTAGAACATTGATATTTCTTTACGTACTACACGAATATGTAATAAAAAATGGGGGTTCCTATTTTAAAAACCGCAGTTGATATCCGTTTGACCTATGGCAGCGTTATCTAGCGGGCCAACCATAGCGCCATTTGGTTTCTCCCTTCAAGCTAGACGAGTTTCGTTCTTTGTAGTTTTTTCGTTTGACGCTTATTCCGTGAGATATTTGGCCCGGTCACGATAAATGGACCACCCTGTATATGACCTAGTGGTCACCATCGGACGTTTCGTGATATTTTTGAGGATCGACACTTCATGCAGAGATAACAGAAGGTATTGCGCTTAGGTAAGCGTAAAGACCCATTATTGTATGATAACACGGCTATAGAACAATCATTTGAAGGTGGTACATCTATTAAACATCTGGTAGTACACCTTTGTGTAGTGAGCGACTTAAAGGGGTACGGCCACATAAAACCAACCGCAGTTCAGACAGATGCCAGGCTGATATTCGTTGAAGAATCCTCAAGAAGTGTGCTCCACTCATGAATGAGGAAGCTTGCAAAACCCTGGTCCGACCAGTATTTGAATATTTTTCGTCAGTCCGGAATTTTTACCAGATAGGACTGATACGGGAAATGGAGTAGATCCAAAGAAGAAAATCGCGTTTCGTCAGAGCTTCTTCTAGCATGCTCGAAAGCGTCACGTAGCTGCTCATCCAACTCCGGTGGCAGAAGTTAAAGAGAAACGTTGTGCATCACTGTGTGGATTACAATCGAAATTCTGAGAGCGATAGAGAGTCAACCAATACATTGCTTCCCCCTACGTATATCTCGCAAAAAAGCTGCGACGGTAAAGTCAGAGAGATTCGAGATCACACAAAGGCTTACCAGCAATCGGTTTTTCAGCCAACCATTCGCAATTGGAGTGGAAAAGGGTGGGAGTGACTGTGGTACACAAAGTAACCGCCACCACACACCGTAAGTCATTTGTTGTTGCAGGTTAAGATACAGATGTAGCTTACAGTATTTTAGAACGATAACCCGAATTTCACCCAAGGAAAATACCAGGTTAATAACATTGAAAATTAAACGTAAAATAGAACTAGAACTTGAGGAGAATCCGTTTGGTTTTAGAACAAAAATAGCGATCAGAAAAGCCATCATAGCACTCAGGAGCTTGTTAGGGAGAATACGAAGATTAAATAGGGATACTTATATAGCCTTTATTGATCTAAAAAGGCATTTAAAAGCATTAGCTTGAGAAAACTCTTCAAGAATTTGAGAAATAGAACAAAATTAAACACGAAAAACAACTAAAACGTGAGTATAAAGGTTAATGGTGAATAATTTGAAGTCAAAATTAGACTAAGGGGTAAGACAAGGATACTTGTTATCCCATAATTTGTTTAATATTTTCACAAAAAAACGAGAATCTTCAAGGAAAAAACATGTGGAGGAAAAGTGAACAAAATTACCAGTCAGTGCACAATACTTGAGGCTGATAATGCGTTAATTTGCAGTAGTGAAAAAACACTAATATGCGAAATACGCCTCCTATAAATTCACAAAATATGAAAATAAATGAACTTAATAAAAATATGGTTCAAATGGCTCTGAGCACTATGGGACTTAACTGCTGAGGTCATCAGTCCCCTAGAACTTAGAACTACTTAAACCTAACTAACCTAAGGACATCACACACATCCATGCCCGAGGCAGGATTCGAACCTGCGACCGTAGCGGTCGCGCGGTTCCAGACTGTAGCGCCTAGAACCGCTCGGCCACTCCAGCCGGCTTTGAAGGTAATAGTCATTAACCTAAATTATGATAGTAAGCATATCAGTAACGATGAGGACACCGGTAATCAAAATTGAATGAAATAAAATAAAAAAAACCTGATACATACTGATGCGCAAAGAAACTGCTATATGCATGGGTACTCCAACACAGAGATGTGTAAACAGGCAGAATACGGCGCTGCGGTCGGCAGCGCCTATATAAGACAATTGTGTGCCGCAGTTGTTAGGTCGGTTACTGCTGTTACAATGGCAGGTTATCAAGATTTAAGTGAGTTTGAACGTGGTGTTATAGCCGGCGCACGAAGGATGGGACACAGTATCTCCGATGTAGCAATGAAGTGGGAATTTTCCCATACGACCATTTCACGAATGTACCGTGGATATAAGGAATACGGTAAAACATGACGTCTTCCACATCGCTGCGGCCGGAAATAGATCCTGCAAGAACGGGACCAACGATGACTGAAGAGAATCGTTCAGCGTGATAGAAGTGCAATCCTTCCGCAGATTGATACAGATTTCAATGCTGGGCCATCAACAAGTGTCAGCGTACGAACCATTCAACGAAACATCATCGATATGGGCTTTCGGAGCCGAAGTCCCACTCGTGTACCCTTGATGGCTGCACCACACAAAGCTTTACTCCTCGCCTGGGTCCGTCAGGACCGACATTGGATTGTTGATGACTAAAAACAAGTTGCCTGATCGGACGAGTCTCGTTTCAAATTTTACCGAGTGGATGGACGTGTACGGGTATGGAGACAACTTCATGAGTCCATGGAGCCTGCATGTCCACGCACCCTGCATGTCAGCAGGGGACTGTTCAAGCTAGTGGAGGTTTCGTAATGGTGTGGGGCGTGTGCAGTTGGAGCAATTGGAGGGTGGGGGTTGGGGGGTGTGTGGGACCCCTGATATGTCTAGGTACGGGAGTCAATGTGCTCTCCGACAATTTGTGCAGGACAAGTACGACACCCACACGTTCAGAATTGCTACAGATTGGCTCCAGGAACACTCTTCTGAGTTTTATCACTTTCGCTGGCCACCAAACTCCCCATGCATGAACCTTATTGGGCATATCTGGGATGCCTTGCAACATGCTGTTCAGAAGAGATCGCCACCCCCTCGTACTCTTACGGATTTATGGTCAGCCCTGCAGGATTCATGGTGTCAGTTCCCTCCAGCACTACTTCAGACATTAATGGTGTACATGGCACGTCGTGTTGGGGCACTTCTACGTGCTCGCTGGGGCCCCACACGGTATTAGGAACGTGTATTAGTTTCCTTGGCTTTTAAGTTTAGTTTGTTATTTAGACGCCTCAATACAGTACCCAAAAGATGGGGCATTGAAATCAGAAAAAGTAATTAAACAGTTGACTGTGAAAGGTGAACACTGTTAAAGACAGAAAGCGATTAGAAGCTATGAAAATATGACTTCGGAGAAGGCTGACGGGAACCAGATGGACAGAAACAGATAGCTAACAATAAGTTGTGAAGGAGATCAATGGGCACAGAAACGTCGCAGCAACTATCCAAAAGAGGAAAACAAAACTTTTCGAATATTTTTGGAGCAACATAAATTTTTAACAGTCTTATTGGTAGGATTAATTTTGGGAATGACAACAGAGGGGGGGGGGGGGGGGGCTTGCAAAGAATCAAAATCGTCGAAGATCTGGAATAACACAATGTCAAATTATTAAGAAATTAAGGGAGCACCAACAATAGAGAAACATTGTTGCAGAGGCAAGGCATAGTCTTTAGAAAACTAATTGATGATAGTCCTGTTCCGCGTAAAACATTTTGTAGGACTAAATTTTCACCGTTGTCATCTTTCGTTTGAATCGCCAGCTGGTGTTGCCCAGATTGGGGCGAAGATCATTTAGTTTTCTCCTCTGTTGTTGAATTACGTAAACCATGTAAATTCTAAATGATGTAAATAGTTGTTTCAGGAATGTTACATAATACTGCGTGGTTACGTAATGTGCAGTTTGGTACGGCTTCCAACTCGAGTCAAACCACTATTTCATTTTTGCTACGGTTTCATTTTAAGTGGAAAATGCCAAGGTTAATAACGGTCAAAAAATATATGTCACAGAAAACTAACAGTTTTGACATGCACTGACATATGGAATTTTCCATTTGAAAATTGTCTTACTGCAGAAATTGCTGATGTGATGATTCAAAATGAAGCTAACAGTCC
Organism: Schistocerca cancellata; assembly: GCF_023864275.1. Classification (NCBI taxonomy): domain Eukaryota; kingdom Metazoa; phylum Arthropoda; class Insecta; order Orthoptera; family Acrididae; genus Schistocerca; species Schistocerca cancellata. The sequence continues at coordinate 844,521,121 of NC_064626.1, forward strand.
AATGCGAAAATGGTCACCTCTAAAGAAGGTGTTCAAAAAGAATTCAACTGATTTTCTACTTCAGTTTATTGGGGCCTGGGTCCCATACCTCACGATAAAAACAACACATTAATCATCTACATCTACATGACTACTCTGCAATTCACATGTAAGAGCATGGCAGAGGGCTCATCGAACCTCGTTCACACTATTTCTCTACCTTTCTGTTTTCTGACGGCGCGCGGAAAAATAGAACACTTAAATATCTCTGTACGAGCTATGATCTGTTATTTTATTAGGGTGATCGCGTCTGCCGATGTAGGTGGACGCCAACAAAATATTTTCGCTTTCAGAGGTGAAAGCTGATGAATGATATTTCATGAGAAGATCGTGATGCAACGAAAAACGCCTTTGTTTTGATGACTGCCACTCCAATTCGAGTATCATATTTGTGGCATTATCTCCCCTATTTCGCAATAGTACAAAACCAGCTGCCCTTCTATGAACTTTATATATGCCCTCCATCAATTATACCTGTTGTGGATCCGACGCCGGAAAGCAATACTCCGAGCGTAGTGTAAGCAGTCTCATTGGTAGATCTGTTCTAAGTCTTCTGCCAATAAATCGCAGTCTTTTCTTTGCTTTTCACACAACATTACCTATGTGATTGTTCCAATTTAAATTATTCGTAATTGTAATTCCTAAGTATTTAGTAGAATTGACAGCCTGTAGATACGTGTGATTTATCGTGTAACCGAAATTTAGCGGATTTCTTTTAGAATTCATGTGTGTGACTCCACATTTTTCACTACTTTGAGTCAATTTGCGTTTTTCGCATCATACATATCATCATCATCATCATTTAAGACTAATTATGCCTTTCAGCGTTCAGTCTGGAGCATAGCCCCCCTTATACAGTTCCTCCATGATCCCCTATTCAGTGCTAACATTGGTGCCTCTTCTGATGTTAAACCTATTACTTCAAAATCATTCTTAACCGAATCCAGGTACCTTCTCCTCGGTCTGCCCCGACTCCTCCTATCCTCTACTGCTGAATCCATGAGTCTCTTGGGTAACCTTGCTTCTCCCATGCGTGTAAAATGACCCCACCATCTAAGCCTGTTCGCCCTGACTGCTACAACTATAGAGTTCATTCCCAGTTTTTCTTTGATTTCCTCATTGTGGACACCCTCCTGCCATTGTTCCCATCTACTAGTACCTGCAATAATCCTAGCTACTTTCATATCCGTAACCTCAACCTTGTTGATAAGGTAACCTGAATCCACCCAGTTTTCGCTCCCATACGATCAGAGCATCATACATATATCTCGTGTAAATCATTTTGCAACTATTTTTGGTCTTTTGTTGAGTTTGCAAGATGACAAACCACAGCATCATTTGCAGTCTAAGAGAGCTGCTCAGATTGCCTCCCGAATCGTTAATGTAGACCAGGAACGGCAGAGCGCCTACAACACTTCCTTGAGGAACGTCAGATATTGATTCTGTTTTAGTCGATGACTTTTCGTCAGTTATTAAGAAATGTGAGCCTTCTGATAGGAAATGACGGATCCAGTCGCACAACAACAAAGGTCCTGTAACACTTCGTTGGGGAACGCCTAGAGATGGGCAAACCTGTTCATCCTTGAGAACTAGTTCACTGGTGATCGCTCTTTTTTGAGAACCGTTCATTTTTGCTCGTTCACCTTTCATTTGTGCTTGGGATACAGCTCTCATGAAAAACTGAAAATCAGTAGCATAGGTGACTGAAGATGGAAGGTGCCAAGAGGGGCACTTGCCTCCGCCCTGGAGTACAGAGTTTTCATTCACAACAGAATTCTCACTCAATTGTAATTTTCATGATTCTGCAAAACCTCTCGTTTATCCAACTGTAGCGTTTTGTGGCTGATCGCAGTGAAATAATATAAGGTGGAGCACGAAAAATCGGCCCCAACTACAGACTACTCGCCAATTACGCAGGATTTGTTGACCGCTACGAGCAGAATAGATAAACATGTAATAATTAGGCAGTGAAGAAATAACAAATAAGTTAATACAAATAAAGACTTCGAAACAATAGATGACGATTGGTAGGCGACAATGAGCAGTTTAGTTCTCGGGGCCGATTTCTCGTGCGCTATCGTGCACCACTGAAATAATATTGCAGAAGTTATCATATTCTTGTTACAAAATGTGACACCATGCACTCTGTTATGGAAAGCGGACTTAATTCAGTTGTAAGTCGGTCTGCCTTCCATAACAATGGACATGCTGTTTTACCTTGGATCAAAAAATGTTAGAAAATGGCCACTCGTGTGTGCCGTGCCGAGTTCCTTTGCATGTGCAATAAAAAAAATCTTGCCTTTTTACAAGTGTTTCTTCTGCTGTGTATCGAAATAGTGAAGTAAGCTGATATGCTGATTTGTTACCTGAAAAGATGTATGTATTACATACCACGTAATTTTATGTAATTTACACAATTATAAAATACCTTTTAATTACTGGTCATGGACGCTGAATAGAATACGAAAAGTACCAGAAGTTCAGAGTTCAAAAAAGGTTTGAAACAGATCTAGATTTGGCGTGCGTAATGAACGAAACGTAAAGAACTCGATACTGAAGTAACTAGGAGCAGTCGGCAGTGGAACTGCAGCGAGTGGCCACGCGAAGAAGGACGAGTCCGGCCGAACGAGACCGAGACAGATGGGAACGGGACCGAGGCTGGAACGAGACCGGCCGACGTGCCCTTGCGGGAAAGAGACCGACTGTTTCCCGTTCCCGGGAACTATAACTAGAAAGCCGCGACCGAAGTAAACTATGAAAGACCGTCCTTAGAATTCGTTCATCGCTCATTCCGTTCATCTTGATGAACCGTTCCTTTGGACCCGTTAGTTCGCGAACGACCCATCTCTAGGAACGCTAGATATTACTTCTGTTCTACTCGATGACTTTCCGTCAGTTGCTACGACTGTGACTTTTCTAACAGGAAATTACGCTTCCAGTCACACAACTGAGGCGTTACTCCATGACCACGCAATTTGATTAGAAGCCGCTTGTGAGGGACGCCATCAAAAGCCTTTTGAAAAACTATAAATCAAAGAAATCAATCAAATCAGGTGGTAGAAGCTAGTGGTTCAGAACAAAAAAAGGGTAGAGCCAACTTTCTTCTGTCGAAATGGTTATTACCATTGTCTTCTGGGATGAAGAACTTATTTTTATTATCGGTTATCCTGAATTTTGTAAAGCAAAGCCTCTCGGGATTAGCCGAGCGGTCTCAGGCGCTGCAGTCATGGACTGTGAGGCTGGTCCCGGCGGAGGTTCGAGTCCTCCCTCGGGCATGGGTATGTGTGTTTGTCCTTAGGATAATTTAGGCTGGAGGTTCGAGTCCTCCCTCGGGCATGGGTATGTGTGTTTGTCCTTAGGATAATTTAGGCTAAGTTGTGTGTAAGCTTAGGGACTGATCACCTTAGCAGTTTAGTCCCATAAGATTTCACACACATTTGAACATTTTTGTAAAGCAAGTTTTCTGTATAATAAAAAATTAAGAAAGACAGAAATAAAGATATAACATCACCCCACAAAGGAGCCTTCGTAGCCGGCCGGTGTGGCCGAGTGGTTCTAGGCGCGTCATTCTGGAACCACGAGACCGCTACGGTCGCAGGTTCGAATCCTGCCTCGGGCATGGATGTGTGTGATGTCCTTAGGTTAGTTAGGTTTAAGTAGTTCTAAGTTCTAGGGGACTGATGACCTTAGTAGTTAAGTCCCATAGTGCTCAGAGCCATTTGAACCATTTGAGCCTTCGTAGAGAAAAAACAAATGGACTTGATGTACGAATTGTGTGGTTATTCAATTCACGGGTGGACTCTACTCACAGGGAGAACAATAAATTCGATTGACCACTGACCATTTTTGCTGTCACATGTCTCCCTGCACTGCCGCTAATATCAGAGGGGTACATGAGAGGCATGTGCGTCACCAAGAGCGGTGACCGTTTCCAGGGTTGATAATGAGGGGCTGTTGCTGGGGCAGGCCAGCAGGTGCGTGTGGTCCCGCCAAGGCCGCGGCCCGGCAGCTGCACCGGCGTTCAGGTATGCGCCGGCTGCTGCGCGCGTCTCCGCCCCCTTTCCGGGAATTTCCCTCACTGAACCCCTTTCCCTCTAAAGACTGCCGCCAGCTCCCGCGCACAATACGCTTTGTGGTCAGAAACGACCTCTCCTGCCTCTATTTCGCAGAAAGGAATCGTCATCTAACGATGCTGAAGACGGAACGCGTCTGTTAAAAGTAGCAGTTTCTCTCTTTGGGCTTCCCCTCGCAATGGGCCAGTGATGGATTTCCCCTTAACCTGGCTCGAGTGCCGGTAGTCATCACTGCGTCAATGTCAATGCCGCCTCGCTCAGTGGGTGTATATGGGTCAATAAAATTAGATAGATGTTCAAAAACGGCTCTGAGCACTATGGGACTTAACATCTATGGTCATCAGTCCCCTAGAACTTAGAACTACTTAAACCTAACTAATCTAAGGACAGCACACAACACCCAGTCATCACGAGGCAGAGAAAATTCCTGACCCCACCGGGAATCGAACCCGGGAACCCGGGCGTGGGAAGCGAGAACGCTACCGCACGACCACGAGCTGCGGACAGATAGATGTTTGCGGACTTTCTAAATACAAGACCCTGTACAAGCACTTCCACATTTCTCCACACAGAACGCTGTGAAGATACGATACGCGGTCCTCTGCGAGCAAGTTCCACAAAAAGCTTTCAAACACACTGGTTATCCTCAATATAGATTATTGGGCTGGTGCATAAGTTCGTAGCGTTTCCCCATAATATACACAACAGATACATGTAACAGAGACGTTAGTCATCAGCGGTATATTCTCCTTCGCTATTTACAACATTCTGCCAACGACGGGATAACTTTTCGATTCCGCGACTGTGGAAATCACGTAGTCTTGAGACGAATAACCCGTAGTTTCATGTTCGGAATGCATTTTCAGAAGGAAAGGAAGTTTCTTGAAGGCTGTTCGATAGAGAGCGTAAAATGTGAAGATCCGAGGTTGCAAAATCAACTGAATAGGGTGGATGCGCAATGATTCCCAACCCAACTCCTGCATAGCATTTTTCGTCGGTCTAGCAGAATGCTGTTAGATGTTATCGTAGAGCACCATCATTTCACGCTGCCTTCCGATAGTTGTTTGTGAACTGGGTCTGGTAGACGCCTCAGTTGCTTACAGTAAATGTCAACAGTGATGGTTACACTTCGGAGGAGCAATTAGTAGCACACCACACTGCTTCCAGCAGATGCCTATCGTGGATGCACGCAGGTCTGCTTTATTTCGGCCCAACCTTTCCCTTTTATTTCCTTATGTTAGCATTAAGACACCATTTCTCGTCAGCAGTAACGAGATATGGTGGGAATAGTCGGTATTGTTCACGAGTCAATAGATGAGCAATCAAAGATGCACATATTGCCTCCTGCTGATTTTTGTAATTTTAGAGTAGAGCTTTCGGTACCCATACAGCCGATTTTTGAACTTTGCCCATTCGATGCAAATGGCGAAATGATCAAAATTCATCACATTTGACACTTCTCGAGTACACTGACGTGGATCATTGTGGATTAAAACTTTTAAACTCGCCAGGTTTGTCCAGTGGCATTATTCCCATACAAGGTGCAAATGTTTTTTGCTACCTCCGCTGCCGTTACCCCTCTACTGAACTCAAACAGAAGAATATGTCGGAAATGTTCTGATTTCTCCACTTGACACTCCGTTTTCTACCGTTTTCTACCGTCCACTCCCTATCTCCAAATGAGAATATGTAAACTCAAACACGAACAGTGAACTAAAATAAAAATGACTGTCATTAAATAAACCTATAGGAACCGGAAAACCAACATTCTACACTATGAAGTTATGCGCCGTTCCACGTCTTGCATTTCGAGACTAGCGAGAGACTCAGTTCACAAGGATTTGGATAGTAAACAAATATCAGTTTTACAGATCCCAAATTTCATCGCACGCCACTAAAACTTTTAAAGACTTCAAGACTGCACAGTAAAGAGCTGAAGAGCCTACAGTAAAAACGTGCTGATCAAATTGTGGGTTTGTCTGCCTGCGTGACTTCAGACAGCGTTTGGTTACATAGGGTAGTAATGTGGTAATAGTTACACTGAACGAGCTGACAAGAGGTTTTAAGCCCTTGGTTGGAATTCTGGACAAGAGGGTTTGAAAGCCATAATTTAGATTATCTACTGTTTTTTTAAATACACACATCAAAAAACAGTTTTGCATCACCTCGGCTCCGAGAGCTCCGGAACCTGTACAGAAAATTGGAATCGAGATCAACATAAACATCATTTCCGTCCATTTTATTGCTCATGAGAACCACACATTGCATGTTGTACGATCATACATTCGACCATTGCTATACACACCGGTATCTCTAATACCTCTTGCTTTGCTGCATCCCTTTATTCGTCGTGGCATACTATCCACAAGTTCATCAAGGCACTGTAGGTCCAGATTGTCCCACTCCTCAACGGCAATTCGGCGTAGATCCCTCAGAGTGGCTTGTGGGTCACGTCTTCCATAAACAGCACTTTTAAATCTATCCCAGGCATAATGAATGAGATTTTCACTCTGCAGCGGAGTGTGCGCTGATATGAAAGTTCCTGGTAGATTAAAACTGTGTGCCGGACCGAGACTCCCCTTTGCCTTTCGTGGGCAAGTGCTATACCATCTGAGCTACCCAAGCACGATTCACGCCCCGTCCTCACAGCTTTACTTCTACCAGTACCTCGTCTCCTGCCTTCCAACTTTAACAGAAGCTCTCAAAAAATGGTTCAAATGGCTCTGAGCGCTATGGGACTTAACATCTCAGGTCATCAGTCTCCTAGAACTTAGAACTACTTAACCTAACTAACCTAAGGACATCACACACATCCATGCCCGAGGCAACCAGAAGCTCTCCTGAGAACCTTGCAGAACTAGCACTCCTGAAAGAAAGGATATTGCGGAGACATGGCTTAGCCACAGCCTGGGGGATGTTTCCAGAATTGGTAGAGCGCTTTCCCGCGAAAGGCAAAGGTCCCGAGTTCGAGTCTCGGTCCAGCACACAGTTTTAATCTGCCAGGAAGTTTCTTATCCCAGGCATGCTCCATACGGTTCATGTTTGCAGAACATGCTGAACACTCTAGTCGATGACGGAAGTCATTCACAAGATGTGCACGATAGGGCGCGAATTTACGTCCATGAAGACGAATGCCTCCCATTATCCTGCCGATATGGTTGCGTTGAACTATGTGTCGGAGGATGGCATTCACGTATCGCACAGCCGTTACGACGCCTTTCATGACCACCAGCGGCGCACGTCGGCCCCACATAAGCCACTCCAAAAAACGGCAGGGAACCTCCACCTTGCTGCACTCGCTGGACAGTGTGTCTAAGGCGTTCAGCCTGACCGGGTTGCCTCCAAACACGTTTCCGACGATTGTCTGATTGAAGGCATATGCGACACTCATCGGTGAAGAGAACGTGATGCCAATCCCGAGCGGTCCATTCGGCATGTTGTTGGGCCCATCTGTAACGTGCTGCATGGTGTCGTGGTTGCAGAGATGGGCCTCGCCATGGACGTCGGGAGTGAAGTTGCACATCATGTAGCCTATTGCACACAGTTTGAGTCGTAACACGATGTCTTGTGGCTGCACGAAAACCTTTTTTCAACATGGTGGCGTTGCTGTCAGGGTTCCTCCGAGCCATAATCCGTAGGTAGCGGTCATCCACTGCATTAGTAGCCCTTGAGCGGCCTGAGCGTGGTATGTCATCGATAGTTCCTGTCTCTGTGTATCTCCTCCATGTCTGAACAACATCGCTTCGGTTGAAACGTCCCCTTAAAACAAATTATACATATGAAATGTCCACTTAGAACAATTATACAAGCCTGTGCTTAACCTCACACACAATATTATTTAGCGCAACGCAATCTGACTTTCAATAACCCCTACAAAACAATGGCCCTGACTAACTTTAACCTATACCTTTTACAAATCACTTACCTCACAAAAATCTTCGCTACTCAAGCTACTGCAAAACAGCGAGCGCCATTACTCCCAGCTAAATAAAAGATTCAAACTACTGAAGGTACTAACTACTGATAGTCTTAGCAAATGAAAGATTCTAATAGAGAACAAGCAATGTATTTACCTCAATATTCATAATTGACATCCAGTCTTACAGATTATCAAAAAATCCGCCATCTCTCTCCCCACATCCACCACTGCTGGCGGCTCACCTCCAACTGCCCAACGCTATCTGCTGTTCACATCCAGCTATAGCAGTTCATGACAACAATGGCAGGCAACAATGCAAACTAGCCACATACTGCACACAGCACAGCCAGTGATTTTCATACAGAGAGTGCTACGTAACGTTGCCAATAAGAAAACATAAACATCAAACTTACATAAAGAAAACATAAACAGCCTACTTACATAGCCCCCATGCTCCCCACAAAAATTTTTACAAATGGTGTTGGGCACTGGCCAATACAGATTTGACAAAAATTTTTCACAATTACAGTAACAAAGATATAAAATGCACACACTTATTTATACAATGTTGGTCAACAGCTAAAATTTTCTCACAGTCAATAAAGACAGTCCTGATCATTCACCACAGTAAAACTGCCGTTTCTTTTATCAAAGTCTGAGCAATAAAGATAATGCACACGGAAGTAGTGGATGTCCATGCAGTCTTGAAGAAGTAGTGTTGTCCTTCCAACGGAAAGACAGTGCTGACTCTTGAAATGCTGACAGGTAATGGGCCACAATGGAACAAACCCACAGCAGAGTCATTTGACGTTTTGAAGAAGATTGGTAGATAGGTCATCAAAGAGTAGACCCACTGTAGTCCTGGTAGAGATTGTGGTATTGGTGGGCCACCAGAGGTGCAGACCCACTGCAGTCCTTGTAGAAATTGTGGTATTGGTGGGCCACCAGAGATGCAGACCCACTGTAGTCCTTGTAGAGATGGCCAGCAGCCATCTGCTGCGACGGTGCAGGTGCACATTCACCATCAAAGAGTCTTGTGGAGAATATAGCAAGTACATAACCACCACTTGTGCACTCACAAAGTTTTTGGAATTGTCCTTAGAACCAGCAATGCTGTTATCCAGTCCCTTGCTGAATTATTAACACACGTGCAAACACTATCAGTCCCTACTTCTCACATATTGTCCATATACTATGACCAACAGAAATGTGTGCAGTGAAATGAATGCTTACAAGTTACTTAATTTGAGTAACTGGTGTCAATTACAATTATATAACATAAGAATACAATTACAAAGATACAAAATACATCATTAAAAACATAACAATACAGATAATATTTGTAGTGCAGGCTTTACAAAACAATAGAAATAAACATATACATCAGTGTTACAGGAATGATGACATGAGTACATACATAAAAGATCAGAATCACTTTTAAAAATTCAACTTCACACATGAGCATTAAAACAAAACAGAATAAATAAAGTCTAAGCATCTTTACAAAGAAAATAACAGAGTATTAGAAAAATTCTACAACATAGCTCTCATCAGCTAAACACATAAAGACAGGAAAAACACAAATACACACGGGTACCCAAACACATAGTGGGATAACACAAAAGGAAAGGACAGGGTTTGTTTTCAGTGTAACATTTGGTACTGCAGTCCACCCCACAACTTCATTCGATAGATCTTTCGTCTTATTTCAACATTTGTTTCCACCAAAAAAATCCTATCCAAGCATGCTTTCTGTATTTATATGTTCACATATTGCTTACCTCATAATTTATTTCCAAGAAAATCCTACCTATACCTCCTTCCTGTATTCTATTCATATTTCTTTCAAAATGATTATTTCTGATTGTACAACACTCATTTGGGCCCAAATCTTTTTTCATGTAACCTTGCAATGCATACTTTACCTATTCTCCATAGTCAGTTTCTTATATAGTCTACCCCCTCTTAAGCTAACTTAAATCTACTGAGCTCAGATATATATACCAAGGGACGAGGCAATGCAGCATCACAACAAATCAACACAAACAGAAATGACAAAAAATGCAAATTGGCAAAGCTAGCAGCATAAATTAGCAAAAGTCAAATTCAATAACACTATGCCTGGCAAACAGCAGCAACTTATACCTAAACATGACATAGCTCAAGCAGAAAAAATATTACAGTAAAAACAACAATGCAGACAAGGGAAATGCATATTCACATCTTAATGTCTATGTAATTAAAGTGGTCATCTTAATGTCTATGTAATTAAAGTGGTGCACCATAACAACTTATTGTAAAAAAAATATTACCATGTACTTGAAAAGAAAATTTTGTTTTACTGTTGCTAGTTCCTTCTTATTGTTCTTTCCTTTCCAAGTGCTCCTTTTTAAAGAATGTGGATCATAAAATAATTAATTAATAAATCTGTTGACAGAAAGAGTTCACATTAGCAAATGCATTTCATTTTATAAGAGCAATGCTGCAACACAGCTGGAAACCAGACATCAAATGAAATAAGCAACTACGAAAAGCAAAGCATAAAAATATCATTCAATAGTCATGTGACATTTCATAAGTCAGTAGCTCTCAACTCTCGTACAAAGACACTTGTCATAATCAGGTGTGCAGATGTAAAAATATTTCTTGTCAATTCATAAGCATTTCAGTAATTAGCACAAAGTGCGAGTAATCATATGTTTTTAAGTAACGAGGGTGTCGCATTAGCGATGAAAGGCACTCCCTAATGGCTTGTTCTCCAGGTGTTTGACACAGCTGTGTGCCCACAACGCATTACAAAAATCATATGTTTTCAAGTAGCGAGCGTGTCGCATTAGCGATGCCCTCTACAAGGAAATGTCATTAACAGCGGTATAGGCCTCTCTTTGTCCTTCTCTTCCACCTGTGCCTCTGGCACACCCTAATGGCTTTCTTTTCTACCTGAGCGTCTGAAAAGGCTTGTTCTCCAGGTGTCTGACACGCCTGGGTGCCCACGTCACATTATGTGCAGGTGGTCACTTAACTTTCTTACGGAAATATTTACGACAGTAGTTTCTGCTACAGTGACAGTCTCATATAAAAACATTTCACAGGTCAAGAATTTTATTGACATAAACATACCTCAACAGCATAATACACATCGTCGTCGTAAAAATAACATCATAACACCTCAGTCAAATGTCAAAAACGTCGTAGCTTCCTGCAATAATTTCAAAACCTAAAGAAAATTCTCTGCTCATTTCAGTAGTGTCATCTACCTCAAACGTACTTTAAAAATTATGATCTCATACCAAAATACATCATTCAAAGCTCTCATAGTATCACAATGGTACCAAAAAAATATGAACAGTGCACAAAGCACAGACAAAGTACAATTTCTTAAGTGTGAAGTAATCCAACTCTGTAATTGCGTAAACATGTGTCACTGACATAGTAAAAGGATGTTTGTTTCTCTGTTAAATGATCAGATAGGTGTGTAATTTATGTGTTAGAGAAATATGGTACCGATGTGTTAAATTGTATAAGCAAATACCATATTAGCTAGGGCTCCTTGTGCTTGCCAAACACATGGTACACAAAGTAGGCGTGTACCCCCCTGAGGTTTGTTGTAATTATACCCTCAGGTGTTACAGATTACAGCAATGGAATGAAATGTATCACGAAAAACTTTCTTTGTAATTCAAAAATCTTTAAAAATAAATGTTTTAAGTACAAAATTAATCACTCAAATACGTGTCCAGTAGCGCTAAATATGCGTCTTGCTGTAAGATAATCTCTGGGAAGTGTCGTAGTTATTGTCCTCCGAAAGCTAAGTTCTGCAGAAGTCAATGTACTTACCTCATGATACACAAAAGTGAAATGCTTTGCGTATAGATAACTTAGTTATTATGCTTATTGTTGCGATGAAGAAATTAGTGTGTTGTAAAGTATTGTTGTGCTACGGAAAAGGCTGTCTCATTGTAGCTATACCACAAAAGTTACTACTAAAACATGGTTTACTTTCCAGAATAATTCAGAAAAACTGTGCAGATAAAAAACAGATACACCACAAAAGCAACATTGTAAATTGTCACTCATTAGTAACGTCGTGATATAATCGTGTAGCTGTCACACAAACCAACCACTGTGTCATCTGGCATTTCACAGAAAGCACCTCAAATCCAGAATCCACTCGTAAGCAAACCAAAATGTTGCATGTTAACAGTTTCTTAAGTCTGACAAATTGTACAAGTAGCGTGAAGTGAAAATTGCAAAGACTAAGTTAAAAAGCAGATTATCTGTCAATAAATGGTTTTACATGAGAAATGTGGTGTAAACCTTTACTCTTCCTAGTACGCAGAGTTTCAACTTCAACGCAATTATCATGTGGTATACGTCGGATTCTGTAAGGTCCATTGTAAACTAGAAAGAATTTGTGACTCAAGTGTTTCTTCTTGTGTGACAATGAATGAGCTTTAATGAGAACTTTCTGACCAATACATAATTTCTTTGCATTTGCTTTACCGTGTAGTTTTCTCCTTTTGTCTGCTGCAGATTTTATATTTGTAAGAGCCAAATCAATTATGTCTTTGTGTCGAAGTTTACGTGTATTCGGGAAAGGTACAAGCTCTCTGATTCTGTTCGGAGGTTCTACATTCTTCAGTACAAGAGTAGGTGGTAAAGCAGTGGAATCATGAGGCATTTCATTCAGCACATTTTGAAATAAGTGTAAATATCTGTCCCAATGCTGATGCTTTCTGTGACAATAAAGTCTGCAAAGCTTATTGATTTCTTTCATAATCCGTTCAGACGGGTTACAATGTGGTGAATACAATGAAATAAAAACAGGTTTGATTTTATGATTCCGAAGCATGCGTGACCAAACAGCAGATCTGAATTGCGGTCCGTTATCTGAAATGACTTTACTAACGTGTCCAACTTCACGTAAGAAATTTTTAACAAAGGCGTTGGATACAGACCGTCCAGTGGCTTTACGTAACGGAGTGAAAGAAACAAATTTTGAAGTAAGTTCAACAGCGACTAGAACGTATGCAAATCCATTAGATGTTCTGACAAGCGGTCCCAAGAGATCAACAGCAGCAAATTCTTTTAATTTAGAAGGAATGATTGGAAACAACGGGGCACGATGTGAGATAGTAGATGGTTTCGCCTTTTGACAAAGTTTACAAATAGACAAGACTCTTCGAATTCTCTTTTCCATATTGTTAAAATAACAAGTCGTTCGAAGAATATGATAACATTTTCGTGGACCAAAATGTGCGTAGCTGAAATGAATGTACCAAATGAGCTTATTAACAAAATCGTCTGGAATGCAAAGTACCCATAGCTTGTCATCAACAGTGCAGCGTTTGAAGAGTATGTTGTTTCTAACCAGGTAATAATGCCGAATCTGAGTGTGTGTCTTTTCATGCCATTTACTTTTGATATCTTTCCAGATCGGATCTTTATCTTGTTCATGAGCAATGTCCTTTAAAGATGTGGTGATGAAGTTTTCAAAGGCGACTTTCTGAATGTAAAGAATACTGAAATTTTTCTCGAGGTTGCCTTCTGTGTTACTTTTCTCAAGCCCAGCCGGTGCGCGTGACAGCGCGTCCGCAACAATGTTCTCCTTGCCGGGAATGTAGACTATTGTGAAGCGGAATTCTTGCAGAAACAATGCCCAACGTTTTAACCTATCATGATTTAATTTTGAAGACATAAGAAATTGTAATGCACGATGATCACTGTATACTTTTACGTGCTTACCAGAAAGAAAGAAACGGAATTTGTTAAATGCCCAAACGATAGCTAAAGCTTCTAATTCAGTAACGGAATAATTTTTTTCAGATTTTGTTTGCACTCGGCTAGCAAAAGCAATGTTTTTCTGTATGGTAGTGTCATTTTCTATGGCTTCTTGAAATAAATGGGCACCAAGACCAACTTTGGAAGAATCCGTGCTAAGGCAGAAATCTTGTGACAGATCTGGATGGGCTAGTATTGGCGCGTGAAGTAACGCTTCTTTCAAAGAATTGAATTCCAACTGTGCTTGTTCGTCCCAGTTCCAAATAGTATTTTTTCCAGTGAGAGAACAAAGTTTTGGTGTAACTAGAATTTGCATATTCAGAAAACGACGGTAAAAATTTACGAGACCTAGAAAACTGCGGACTTGTTTTTTTGTGGATGGAACTGGAATGGCTCTAATTGCTTCTAACTTTTCAGGATCCGGCTGAATGCCTTCAGAAGAAATAATATGTCCCAAAAACTTCACCTTTGTCCTACCGAATTCAGACTTTTCCAAGTTAACTGTAATTCCAGATTCTGCAAAAATACGTAACAAACTGTTGAGTATGCGGTTATGTTGTTCCCATGAAGCTTCTGCTATTAGAATATCGTCCACATATAAGGTGATGTGACGTTTTAAGAACTCAGGTAATATGGAATTTAACCCGCGAATGAATGCTGCTGAAGAAATGTTCAAACCAAAAGGAAGTTTCCGAAACTGATAACAAACGCCGAAACAAAGGAAAGCTGTGTATTTTCTACATTCTGGATGAAGTTCGATCTGATAAAAGCTGGATCTGAGATCAATGGAAGACAACACTTTTACACCATTAAAATTTTGAAGAAGTTCTTCCATCGTCTGTGGCCTGTCTGTTTCAGGAATAATGATAGTATTGATTTGTCTCGAATCTAAGACAAGTCTGATCGATCCATTTTTCTTCTCAACAACATGTAACGGATTGTTGTATGAGCTTACTGCAGGCTCAATAATGCCCTCGTCAAGCATAGATTGTATTTCTGTTCTAACACGGTCCCTATAATGTGCTGGAATTACGTATGGTCTAACACAAAATTTAGTATGCTCACGAACACGAAATTGGTATTGAAACCCCTTGATTGTTCCTGTTTTGTGAGTAAAAACTGTGGAATGTGCTTGTAAAATCTCAAAAAGGTCCTGCCTATCAGTGTCATTACAATTCTCAATTGTCTGAATTTTATTCTGAATTAACTCATTAATTTCAAATACGCCGTCGATGTCATCCCTGTCAGTACTTGCAGAGTGATTGTTAGTGTCTAGTTCCGTAGAAAATTCCGAACTGTTGTCTAACAGAACGTAAAGCCGATTAATTTCCTCATCATGGTTTGAGAGCCAGTCTTCAAATTTCAAAGCTATTGACTTACCTTCTTTCTCTAAACTTATTTCAGCATCGTGAAAGCTTAAGATTGCTTTATATTCATTCAAAAAGTCTACTCCCAGTATAATTTCCGTCGACAATAATGGAACAATAAGGAAGTTCATAGAGAAGCTGTGGCTTTGGCAAAAGAATTCTAAATTGGTTTGTTGGCGTACATCTACACTTTTTCCAAAGATTGCACCTTGTAATTTAATCTTACGTAACGGAAGTGTGGGGCAATCGTTCGATTTGTTGCATTTGCTAAAAGCTGTTTCACTAATTACTGAAATAGGACTGCCAGAGTCAAGTACTGCCGTAAATTTTACGTCATTTACAGTAATGTGGATCACAGGATATGCAATGTTGTTATGTTTTACGTCGTGTTCCTGGAGTAAGATGTCTCTAATGTCTTCCATTTTTACGTAATTACTAGCTACGGCAGCAGCGTCATCAGTTTCATAAGTACATATTGTGGCTGCCAGCGGTGTGAGTCATCGCCTATTGTCTCTTTGTTGGCGCGCGTCGTTATTGGGATTTGGAGACCTAACTTCCACAAATTCGCCTTGCCCAGAGGGCCCAGCTCTGTTTAAAACTCGCCAGTTCTGATGCAATTCAGGTCTGTCGTTACGATCATATCGTCTGTCGTCATGTCGGTAGGTTCGATAGTTTCTTTCTTGTCGGTCATGTGGTGGAGAATTTCTGCCTGAGTCGTAACTGCGTGCTGGACCGTTGCGTCTAAAGTTATTCTGTCTCCCTTGATAATAGTTATTTTGGTTCCCATATTGTCTGTTTCTCTGATTGTCTCTGTGATAGTCATTACCGCGGAAAGGTGATCTTTCCCTGTAACTATTACTCTGCCAGTGGTTATCATATGGGTGGTGTCTGTTTTGGTCACGATTTACGTTGTAAGAATAGGTTTGTCGTGGCCATTTATTATTTCTGTCGTCACGGAATTGAGACGGATGTGACCTGTAGTGATTGTTTTCCTGTTTTCGCATCCCGCGACTGTCTGTGTCAATTTCCAGTTCTTGTAACAATCCCTGAAAAGCTTCAATGTCGTCTTTGCAACGTCCTGCCAAAATAATATGTCGTAAATGTTCAGGCAGTTTGATTAAGCAAATGCGGATGAGTTCTGAGGGGCTGTATGGGTTTGATAGGTACTGATTCTTGTGCAACATGTCTTCAAAATATTTGACAAGACTGGAAAATTCAGATTGTTCAAAGTGTTTCATCATCATGATGCTATGTTTTACGCGATCTTGTGTAGCTTGTGACCAATATGCTGAGAGGAACGCATGGTAAAATTCTCCTTCACTGTGACAATCGTGAATGACCGATCGCATTCTTACAGCTGGTTCATTTTCTAAGTAGCCACACATAAATTCTAATCTGTGTTCTAATGACCAGTTGGGAGGAAAACAATGAAAGAATTGATGGAGCCACGCTTGTGGATGAATGTCGTTGGCAGAATTCTTGAATGTTTTGAATTTACGTGTAGTAATGAACAGCTTATAGTCAAAGTCATCGTGTCGGCGAGTAGCATATCGGTCATTGTTACGTCGTGCCGGCGGTTCCATCTCAAAATTCGGTGTACCTTGCCAATTTCTTTCATAATTACCGAAATGCCCTGTGTTATTATTTTGTGGCTTTTCCGTATTTCTAAGTTCCTCTTCCCGTGTTGGAGCGCGAGTGTCCTCTGAAATATGTAATTCTTGTATCACCTGTGTCAACTGATCTTGTACTTCCCGGATTTCTCTTTTGTACTGTGTATTGATTTGATTTTGATTTTGTCTGAATTTTCTAATTTGTTCATACTCTTCTGTGTCAGTGAAGGCTACGGGTCTTGTGTCATTCAGATCATCATCTACCTTTGTAGATAAGTTAGTGACCTGATCCGAAAGTTCAGCTACTTTCTCCGATAGTGAACACATTTCCTCAGTGTGTTTTTCTGAACCAAGTTTCAGAGTGTCCATTTGTGTTGAAATCGAATCTACTGTGTTCTTTAAGTTTTCCTGAGTTTTTGCCAGTTGCGTAACCGAATCGGTAGATGCAACTGAGTCAATTTTAGCCCACAAGGTCACATGATTTTCATGAACAATGGTTTGCAGCTCTTTTATGGCTGCTTCGTGATTCTGTAATGCATTTTCATGCCGCGAAAAAATAGGTTGAAAATGCTCACAAATTTGTGTTTTTACATCATTACAGACTTTCTGACATTTCGATTCTATTTTATGTAACTCAGTAGTTAAATCTTCACGTGTTTGTTCAAGCATATGTTCCACTGAGTCTAACTTTTGAAGCTTTTGTTCCATTGTGTCTAACTTTAGAAGATTTTGTTCCATTGTGTCTAACTTTTGAAGATTTTGTCCCATCTGTCTCTGATTTTGTTCCATTTGTTGCATTAATTGCAATAATAATGTATTAGTGTCTGGAATCTGTTTCTCTATGCTTTTTGGCAGTGCGTTTTCACCGGCAGCATTCACATTTTGACAAGCAGAAAATGTGTCTTGACTCATTTGAGAAAACGGTGAGGACGCAAAACCTGAATCTACAGTATTTGCAAAATTGTGTCCTGTCATTTCGGATTCCTGAGGCGAGCTGTTGCCGACCGATCGATCGATAATGCTTCCCTGTTCACTACCTGTTTGACTGTCTACGCCATTGTTTGACGCCCGCTCCATTTCCCTATGCACAGTTACCAAATTACTACTTTGAATATTAGTTAACTCATCACATGGTGGGGCCAACACACTGCTTTCGTCTTCACTGTCATTTCTCAGTTTACTTTGGAGTCGAGTGTTACGTTTTTCACACGCCATTATTTTCACAATATTTCACACGATAACACAGAAAATCACAATTTGAATAGCAAAAATAAGAGAACACATTAATATAGCACTGAAAATAATATGTAGTTAATTACAAGCGCAGCTGCGAAATACTTGGTGCAAATCTACATGCATGCCACAACTGTTTTACAGTACAACAATGAAAGACTGCAACTACAAAGGAGATTCTCTCTACAATTACGCGCTAGCAATAAACAAAAGCTACACTAAATACACAAACTACAAGAAAAAATCAGAAGATTCCAGTGAGGTATCCTAGGCTAAGGGTCGACATATGAAACGTCCCCTTAAAACAAATTATACATATGAAATGTCCACTTAGAACAATTATACAAGCCTGTGCTTAACCTCACACACAATATTATTTAGCGCAACGCAATCTGACTTTCAATAACCCCTACAAAACAATGGCCCTGACTAACTTTAACCTATACCTTTTACAAATCACTTACCTCACAAAAATCTTCGCTACTCAAGCTACTGCAAAACAGCGAGCGCCATTACTCCCAGCTAAATAAAAGATTCAAACTACTGAAGGTACTAACTACTGATAGTCTTAGCAAATGAAAGATTCTAATAGAGAACAAGCAATGTATTTACCTCAATATTCATAATTGACATCCAGTCTTACAGATTATCAAAAAATCCGCCATCTCTCTCCCCACATCCACCACTGCTGGCGGCTCACCTCCAACTGCCCAACGCTATCTGCTGTTCACATCCAGCTATAGCAGTTCATGACAACAATGGCAGGCAACAATGCAAACTAGCCACATACTGCACACAGCACAGCCAGTGATTTTCATACAGAGAGCGCTACGTAACGTTGCCAATAAGAAAACATAAACATCAAACTTACATAAAGAAAACATAAACAGCCTACTTACACGGTTCACTCCGACGTGTCTGGACCCTTCCCTTGGTGAGAGTCCTTCCTGTGAGAAAGTAACAATGCGAACGCGATCGAACCGTCTAGGCATGGTTGAACTACAGACAACAAGAGCCGTTTACCTCCTTCCTGGTGGAATGACTGGAACTGATCGGCTGTCGGACCCCTACGTCTAATAGGCACTGCTCATGCATGGCTGTTTACATCCTCGGGCGGGTTTAGTGACATCTCTGAACAGTCAAAGGGATTGTGTCTGTGATACAATATCCACAGTCAACGTCTGTCTTCAGATGTTCTGGGAACTGGGATGATGCAAAACTTTTTTTGATGTGTGTATTAAGACAAATACTGAGGGGGTTGATTTGAAAATGATTTGGTGGATTTTCTTTTTCATCTCTGGTTTGTCCAATCTTTTGCTGCGTCCTTGTCGACAGAGCAGTAGATTAGTTTTCTTTCCTAATAGCAATGGACTGACTTCGATGTAATAAATCTTCAGCATTTTTTTTTTTTTTTTTTTTTTGAGACAGGCCCGCATTTATTTACGAGTCCGTTATAACGGGAACAGCGTCAGTGGGAAGTTCAGATAAATTCCACCGCCAGTTGACTTGCAGAGTTCCGTTAGACTGCAAAAACTTTTCTTAGGAATTTTCATTAAAAGTCATTTCAAGTGTCAGGAATGAGCTTTATGTGCAAAGACCACACACGTACATCTTGTGAGAATTTGCTTAAGAAGTTGAAAATACTAACTCTTATCTCACAATATTTTTTTTATCACTGAATTTTTTTGTTAATAATCGCGTAAATACAATATTAAGGATAAATGAATCTACTGAATTTAGGTACATAGTACTGTATAGAGCGGAAAACTAACTGACCATCAAGTCATAAAATAAATATATGGCAAGAAGTATAAATATTGCTAAATGCAGCTACAGCATAATTCCTCTTGACAGCTAGTCGTGTACTGTAATTATTTGTTGAATAGAAATGGGCAGTCATTTACATAACTGTATACAACAAGGATGTGGAGATGGATATACATTATTTTAATAAATTTGTGACACTACTGCTTATGCAATATGTTATGCATTTTTGTATTTATTGAGAACGGAATGTCTGGAACATACGTTTTTGTAACATTTGACTATATTGTGATGGGGCACAACAACAGTAGTGTACCATTTGCAACGAGACTCAGTAGCATTAAGAGGTAAGCCATCTTGGAATGCAATGAAAAACAGATGATGTTCGTGATTTTTTTTCAAGTGTAAAATAAACAGTAATGCTAAATCTGATGATAAACTTTTTTCCTTACACTTTTGTCTTCATGGAATCACTTTTGTGTCCAATTGGATGCTCCCTGTAACCGCTGCACCAAGTGGAAGGACTGCTTGCAGCCAGCACAGAGGTCATCAGTATTGGAACAAAGCCAGTTCTGAGCCACTTCGTTAATACATTCAGGCGCAAGCATTATTCAGGGCAAATTACTGCCACCCCTTAAGCAATTGTGTATTTACGACTCCCTGAGGGTCGGCCGGAGTGGCCGAGCGGTTCTAGGTGCTTCAGTCTGGAACCCACAAGCGCAACAGTTGCAGGTTTGAATCCTGCCTCAGGCATGGATGTGTGTGATGTCCTTAGGTTAGTTAGGTTTAAGTAGTTCTAAGTTCTAGGGGACTGATGACCTCCGGTGTTAAGTCCCATAGTGCTCAGAGCCAATTGAACCATTTGAACTCCCTGAGGATAATCTGTCATTCTGAGAAAACCCCACCCCTCCTCCTCCCTCACCCCAATGTAAAATTGACATTTTTTTGTCATCCCTCCCCAATTCAGTTCTGAGCCACTTTTCCCACTTCTGGAAAATCCTCCAGCCCACCCTTCCTCTTCCCCACTTATCCTCTTCCATCCACCATCTGGAGATTGGTGGGGAAAAGACTCAGTCTGTGCTGGAGAGGAAGGATCTCAAGACACGAAATTCAAATCAATGTCAATAATATATTGTTGAATTCAAAATGTATATTCTTTATTCACTCAATGTTTGGGAGACAGGCCTCCCCATTTCGGTACGTTTCATGTCTGCAAGCCCTACCACTATTTCACATGATGTAATAACTGTGGCCACTAAGGAATGAAAAGAAGTGCGATATATTAGTCACTATTTTGGGTGACCCACATATGTGTTTGTCGTCTGGATGCTGCCAGGCATGAGGTTTTTGCATCTGCACACCACACATGTCTAAAACCGCCCAATGCCCTAATTACAAATTTCAGTAGTAAATACCACTGACCACGTACAGGAAGTTCGATACCAGGGAAACCACCTCCACTTTCTCTCCGGTGGCCACTTTCTATTATAACACCTGCACCTGAAACCCATAGGCCTAGGTGACATGCCTACCCACCTGAGGGACCTCCATTTGCTCTCATGGTTCCCCAACTAAGCATCAGGTGGCGGCATTCCTCTGACAGGGAAATTTCGTATTCGATTCCTCTTTCTGTCTCTCTCAAGTGGCTAATTTCTGTTAGTGTGAATATATGCATGAACCAACGTATCCAAACATGCAGACAGAGCTGGCATCTGTGGCTGAGAGGTACATGGCACTTCAGTACGGAACCATGCGGCTGCTATGGTCGCAAGTTCGAATCTTGCCTCAGGCATGGATGTGTGTGATGTCCTTTGGTTAGTTAGGTTTAAGTAGTTCTAAGTCTAGGGGACTTTTGATCTCAGATGATAAGTCCCATAGTGCTTAGAGCCATTTGAACCATGCAGACAGAGGTTTTGATCCCTCCTCGAAATACTGTGTTCCTTTTGGCTAATGCTGGGGCCAAAGGGAGAGCTGGCGCAATTGCGATATCAAAAATGGTAGGAAATAGTTCTTTTGCACTATTCCATGAAATTAATTGCTTAACAATGACAGATAGTTCGCTCCAAACACTGATCGCCACCTTACAATGGTTCTTCTTTGTAATGGAACATATTTTCCAGGTTTGAGAATCACACGCAAACATTTTGCAAATAAAGAATTAAATTTCCGCCACAAATAGTTTGTAGAACTAAGTAAATCTGAGGTCTTGTATGCATCAAATTTGAGAACACAAGTGCCCTTCTCCACCACAGCGTTTTCACTTTACTGCAAATGTATCTGTCGAAAAAAAAAATTATTTCACTCGCGATCGTGAAGTGTACACTGTCTGCCAATTACCGGAGAGCCACAACCGCGTTGACTGGGAGAGGCCTGCTGTTGGCAGCTGTGCGCACATCTCCGGCTGTACCAGACACTCAGAGGCTAGAGAGACTGGCACTGTGACCGCCCCAAGCAGTCAACTGGTCAGTTTACATGGGGGAAATAATCATCCAGCATAAACATTCGTCATATTGAATCTTCTCACGCAACACGCGTCTGCTTCTGCCGCCACTCAACCAGCATACTGGCTAGTCCGCTATTCACTACCTGGAGGGAACAGCGAATTCCAAATCCAGGACTTTCCCCCGTGGCTGCAGGTAAGATCCAACTACCTGCTGGTCACGCAGGGCTAAGCTGCAGCTTCCGGACAACTGAAGCCTCATACCCACTCCCACTCCTGCCACTGTCCACTGCACACTGTGAGACAAGCAGGCACAACTTGGAGGTATAGTTGGTACTGCAATTCCCCCCAAAACATAGACTTTATGCAGTTTAAAAAATTCAATTTACTCCATCTGCAATGTCGATACATCCTGAATTTCTCTTGTGCAACATAGATTCGTCCGATTTGTATAAGTTAAGAGCTCGGAATATACACATGTTTTCACTTCACTGAAGAATCGTTACTTGTTGTGAAAATCCTATACAGCAGTATGGCATAGGCTATATTTTCTCTATTCTCTCATCAGGCGAAAGAAAAACTGTTTTTGTAAGCTTAATATGTGCATCACAGGACAAGAATATTAAACTCGTATTTGGCTCATGGCAGAGTGTTAAAAGCATGTTGTACCTCTGTCATAGGATGCCTCCTCATTTTTGAACTATCTTAAACTAGCCAGCAAAGAGGAGCTGTAACTGTCAGGTTGATGGTATGTATCACTTTATAAATTCAGTAATACAGCTGATTTATTATGATGGCCATCTCTCTCTGTGTAGGCGGGAGAATAAATTTTCATTAAATGACGAAAAACTCCTGATTACTCCTCCAACTCACGAATCATATCTGTGGTTCCCTCGTCCTTGCTTCCACATGTGGCATGTCACTGATATGAAATTGATTGACTAATTAATTAAAATGGTCAGGAGAGTCTCTTTGCATGGTGAGTAATTTTTTCCTGCAAACAGATTACACTCGCCAGGTAACCTCTATGGGTGCCCCTGTGACGTCTCTAGGGGCTACACACAGGCTAGCTCATCACTTTCTCCAACACCAAAATGACTGAAGACATTCAGCACTAATTACGTTCTGTCAGCTGCCTTGACAGGCTGGTGGAAGTAAGTGGACAGAATTCCAGTATACTCACCCCAACTAATCCTGCTGCGACTTGTTTATTTATGGGGACAGTAGGATGTTTCACTCTGTTCTCCAACCCTACGATGTCTCCGCTCCATCCCTGCCGATGTCATCAGACAGCATGTGAACAGCAGCCACTGCCACCGCTGCATGAGCCTGCAGACCTGGGTTTCCCTCAGAATACAGCCCCATAGAGGCATTCCTATTGGCTCCCGCCAAATTAGTGGGAGAATGCTTCAGGAATTCAAATGGGAATTCCTGGAGAGAATGCAGTCTTCTTTTCAAGGAGCGCCATTGAGAACCAATATTTGAAGCTGACTGCAGAAGGATTCTACTGCCGCCAACATATATTTCATGTAAGATCCATGAAGATAAGGTATGAGAATTTAGCGCTCATATGGAGGCATATAAACAATCCTCTCCCTCGCTCTATTTACGACTGGATTGGGTAAGGAAATTGCTAGTAGTGGTACATGGTGCCCTCCACCACGTAATATACGATGGCTTGCGAAGTTTGCATTTAGATGTGGTTGTAAATCTTAGTCCACATATTAAGATGTCTGTCCACTCATTTATAGGCACACAAATTTCATGGTAGAAGGTTGTCTTTTATTTGTTGAGAAAAGAAAAGACAGTACGTCTGCTGCTGGCTATCTCTCAGTAAAACCCTTCGTAATTTTCTCATTGCAGTCACTTCGCAAGATATAATGATTATAAAGAATCCGCCTCGACTGCAAATTGAAACTGGATGTTGACCTAGTTTTCGGCGCGGATAACCACGCCTTCTTCGGAACACACTAAAACTACAAACTGCTTAAAGAGGCATGGCCCAACATTAGTACAGAACGCCAAAAAGAGCAAAAGACTTGCATAACTGCAAATTTGCTGTGAAACTATAGTACAATACTATACAAAAAGAAATTAAAGATATAGTTAAGAATTTAAGAGGAAAAGATCAAAACGATCGATAGACAGGAGTTATTGTTCAGCACATCAAGAAGCATTTACTTCTAAATTTTTAGGAACACAGCACATGAAGAAATTTGTGACATCAACGGTAAAATTTAGCAAGTCGCATGCAGTAGTCCACTGTCACAGAGTTCAGAACCTTTATATATATAACTACCACGTTTATTGGTTAAGTCAAGGTGCCTGTCTGCAACAATTTTTCGACATAAAACTCGATGTTGTTGAATTTATGATGGAAAAAGGAGTGCTCTCAATTTTACATCTGCGTTCGAGCTGTCATCGAGACCGTTTGGCATTTCAGTGGAAAGGGCTCCTGTGTATGTACAGATGTAACTGATTGACCTGCAAGGTATATCCATTTTTAATGCTAAATCTTTTTACATTAAAACTGCACAGGGCGTCTATATTGCTTTCCTCAGGTAGAATTTCCACATCTTCCTGATGAGGTTGCAAAAGTGGTACAATATTTCAATAGAGAGTGTCGACACCTAGCGCAACTGCGCTGTTTTTCTGTGTGTGAGTATGTATCAGTTTCACGTGGGGGCCCCCAAGGGTACAGGGTAGGATTGAGCTAGAGCTCATAGGTGGATCCGTCACATGTTGTGTCCGGGATAGGGTTTGAGTGTGGATCCACCACACATTACAATGCGATTGGGTTTTGAAGTGGATCAACCACGCGATACGGCCGGGATAGGGTTCGAAGGTGGATCCAGCAGGCGTTATGGTTGGGATAGTGTTCGGATATGGATCCTCTATGCGTTACATTCGGGATAGGGTTCAAAGGTGGATCCACCACACGACATAGTAGGGACAGGCTTCAGAGGTGGATTCACCGGTGATAGGTCCGGAGTTGGGTGTGGAGGCACCCTAGGTGAAATCAACACACAAACACATACAGAAAAGTAGCGCATGTGCGCTAGGTATTGTCAAATGTACTACATTTACAAGAAAACTTAGTATCCGTGGCCAGAAGTGACGTTATGATCACGTGAATAGAAGTGTAATAAAATCGGTAAAATTTCGAGAATTGTGTACACACATATAAATTGAGAGAAAATACGACAAAATACGTGAAAATTGAGAGAGAAAGAGAGAGCACTTACATATCTGCTTAATGCAGGAAAATTTTCGTACCTCGGAAAAGTGTGTGACAGCAAGAGGAATATGAGAAAAAGTTGACATCGAAGCCTTGGGATCCAGGAAAACAGCCATGCTTCATCGACAACGATAAGACAGCTGGAACAGAATGTTTAACGTGGATGACCACCAAAATGTAGAGTAATAAATTTATAAATGTCAGATCACAGGCCAAGGTGTGACCCCAAAGTTATCGACAATCACCTTATAGATTTTTATGAAGAGGCCTTAGCTAAAGAGGATTGTATTACCAGCTGGGGGTCTGCAATACATACAGAATGAATCGTGTATTGACCCTGCGCAGGGCTGTTTAGGTGTAATAAACCCTAACAAAGAGTATTTACAACTTGCTTCTATATACTCTCCGCTAAACACAACCATACAGTGTCAGCTCGAAAATACTGTATAGAACAGTTGCTGTGTGTTTTTTTAACAATATTTCACTGTATGTCTACTGAGGCAATAGTGATACATGCAAGTTGACTGCTATCTTTGATGTTTTTCTGGAAAAGAGGACCATCTGCCTCTAAATCGGCATCAATCTGCTGTAAAGGATGATAAAAAATAGATGGAGTAATCGGCTGAGAGGGGCTGTAATGAGGTAGGATTTAATGGTAGATTGATGATGCAGTCTACAGAGAGGGAGATGTTGTGGCAGATCATTTGTCGCACTTTTAAAGATTTGTATTCTTTGTTCTTTCAGGGTGTGACAGTTGTGTGGTATATCCTGCGCTTTAATCGTATACAACTGTGTGTGCTGTGTGTGACTTAGAGAGATATGTAAATGAAATCGTTAACACCAAATCTCCTCATACCACAGTCAGCAGAGAACATCCAGCGCATGTACGGTGAATCATGTCCACCAAACCGATGGAAAACCTATTTCGGCACCCTCCTCTAGACAAACGAAAATGTATGCGAAGTAATCCGTTACCCTGGCAGATCTTAGACATAAATCGAGTCTTCCGTTTCATAAATGGTGTGATTCTAAGTCAGTGACAGAGGTTTGTGAGATACTGCAATCCGTGTGTATATATTTGCTTGAAAGTTGTTGTGTGTGAAAGAGACTGCGTTCTGTTCATGGAATTAGCGTGCACGGCGTGTAAGTACAAATGTCAAACACCGCTGTAACGTATTTACATATTTCTCTTAAGACGAGCCATGAAGGGTCGCCCCGCAGTCTGAGGCGCCTTTCCACGGTTCGCCCAGCTCCCCCCGTTGGAGGTTCGAGTCCTCCCTGGGGCGTGGACATGTGTGTTGCCTTTAGTGTAAATTAGTTTAAGTTAGGTTAAGTAGTCTGTAAGCCTAGGGACCGATGACCACAGCAGTTGGTCCCAGAGGAACTTACCACCACCACCACCTCATAAGATGTCGTTGTTTCATGCATTTTCCTTTGCTGACGATCTTTTAATAGGACTCATATGTGAACAGCATAATTTATGAACCGTAACTGGACATGACTAGTGGACGCTATACACCCACACAGAGCTAAGTGTATAGTATATATGTCACAAAGAACCTTTGTTTTTGGTGTAGAAAGTGGCAGTTTTATCATCTTAAAGTTTTTCACCGTAATGAGTGGGATAGAAAACATGCAGGGTGAATGTACGTTAGGTATTGGAAATATATTTCCTGCATTGGAGTACAAACAACCTTGCATTCCGCATGACTAATATATCGGAAACCACACGGTCTTAAAATTATAGTATCTTTAAGTACAATAGCGTGTAACCTTAGGAGTGTGTCTTTATGTTCTACAATCATTCCTCTCTCCGTAATACCTTATTGGTATGGAATCCAAACAGTAGGATAATACTGCAGTACTGATAGCAGAAGTGATTTATGCAAAATGTTTCAAATTCTTCCTTTATGGAGCTCCATCGTGTATACACCATATGTAACTTCTTCTTCTTAACCATGTGTAATATCATCAACACCTTCTCAAATGTATCAGGCACGTATCTACTATACACGAATTAGGAGTACTGACCTCCTCAGCATGCATGCATCTAAAGAGATTGTGTGGAATTGCACGAGTGACGTAAGATTTGTACAGAACGGTCTTGACTGAATGGTAGTTATGGTATTGGAATGAGAATACTGGTCGTTATCAATATCGTCAGCTAGTTGTGCAAGACTAGAACATGTGTTATGCCCTTTACAAATGTATGTCGAAGTGTATTGATCACATGCAATTCAGCTCATTCTGCACCTTCACGAGATGTCGAAGCAGTTGTTATAGTGCCCTCCTACTTCTGGTCAGTTCCAAATAAAATTGGAGACAAAGTTACAGGGACAGTTGGTTAAAGACAGAGGAACTGTTACAAGATACATGAAGAGATCATTCAATTTGTCCTCCAGTAGGATAGATGTTGCATATTATCCATGCTCTAGGGGCTTAAGTCATGTAAAATATCCCCTTGTTCCACATGTGGTTACGCACTGTGAGCTATAAAAATGAAAGAAGCAGTGTCCAAAGATTTGTAGGTCAGGATGTCCAGAACCTAGGACACCGAAACTGTGATCACATAGTTAGGTTCAATATGTGCCACCAATATGAGAAATCAATGCTCTTGGTTTCGCAAATGGAATATCGAGACATCTGTTAGCTTTTCAGTGTAGGAGATGAGATTAGATGTGGGGTTATCACCTTCAGATAGCTGTTCAGAAATGCTCCACAATGCTGCAAACTCTTCTAGATTCCATATGTTGCGGTGTCTTCACATTTTTGTCAGTAAGTAACCCCACCTCTGTCTTTTGTTCCAATCATTCTGTAAGTGGAGGGAGCAACTTACCTTTCACCATGCAATCTCCAGGTTTCTTTGAGAGGCAATGGATCGAACTGTGTTAACGTCAGTCTAGCACCTGACACAGACCATGAAGTCATAGTAGAAAAGCAACATTTACGGCAGTGTACAAAGCTGCAGCCATACACTACTTCGATCTCTTGAAGGGAAAAAACAGAAAAAAGTGTATCAAACTGCTTATAAGCAAAATAAGAACCCTCTATTGTGACTGTGGGGAATGGTGTTCCTCCCATGCAGGCAACAAAACTTCACACAGATCGATGGAGGCGACTTCGATCATTGTCCAGCTGCTCGAATGGGCCAGTATATAAGTATTTAATGTCACCGACGCATATGTTTGATGTCAACGTGGAGATGGTATTGGTTTTTTATACATCGGAAGAGAGAGATGCGGTAATATGTTACTGACTTACCTACCAGGTTCTGTTATCGAAATGTTTATAGTTGGTAGTTGTACCTCACTGTATGTTAGAAAAATAATGAGGATAAAGAGATCATTACCCTGTCGTATTTCTCACATAGTAATCATACTACTATGATAAAGGAGATTAGAATATTTACAGGGGGGATTTATAGACTGTCTTTAGATATTAAAGAATTATAGGAATTTCTTTGTGGAGTCCATGTATACTCTATGCATTAGTTGTTAGTTTCTCATTGTGACAGTTGGGCATCGAGGACTGGAGGATTCATGAGAATACGGCTTGTAAGCAATACTTAGATGAAATGTGTGGGTAAACATTTTATAACCCGTCACATACATCTCGTGAAGTGACTATAATGAGGAAATTATGAAGGTTTTTACCCAGAGACAATGAGCAGCAGAAGTTCCGTCTTCTGTTTTCTAGATAAATAAGAGACAACATTCTTTTGTGAGTTTTGTGTGATTATAAATGGATGTACTGTCATCTTAATAGGTAGAGTAAAATTAGATTTACATCTATTTGCATAGTTCACAAGCAATTGTATGGTGTGTGGGTGAGGTCACCCCCAACCACTACTAGTATTTTCATTTCGCATTCCTCTCGCAAATAAAGACAGAGAAAAAAGGATTGTGTATATGCCTCCATATGAGCACTAATTTCTCGTATCTTATCTTAGTGGTCCTTACGAGAAACACATGTTGGCGTCGGTAGAATCTTTCTACAATCAGCTCAAAAGTTGATTTTCAATAGCGTTGCTCGAAAAAAAAAAAAAAAAAAACCGCATTCCCTCCATGGATTCCCATCTGACTTTTCGAAGCATTCATCCACTAATTTGGTGGGAGCCAATAGGAGTGGTTATACAGGGCTGTATTCTGAGGGACACACAAGTCTGCAGCCTCATACACGTTTGGCAGTGGCGGTGGAGGGACAGGAGTGGAGGCGTCGCGGGGTTGGAGAAGAGAGTGAAACATCCTGCTGCCTGCACAGACTGTCAGATCACAGAAGGATTAGTTTGGGAGCAGTACACGGGAATTCTGAGTGACTTGCTTCCACCAGTCTGACAAGGCAACCAAAAGACAGAACGTAATTAGTGTTAGATATCTTCAACTATTTGATGACAGTTACCAACCACTTTGATACCGGAGAAAGTGACTATCTAGCCTGTGGGAAGTCACTACAGGCATCTCAGCACCGTCTGTAATGGTTACCTAGCGTATGTAGTCTGACTGCAGGAAAAAACAGTTACTCACCATGCAAAGGAACTCTCACGATCATTTTAATTAATTACTCAATCGATTTCATATTAATGAAATGCGACTAGGCAGGTGGAAGGAGGGCGAGATTACCACAGACGTGATAAGCGGGAGGTAATCTGGCGTTTTTTCGTTGCTGCGACGTTTTTTAACGAAATTTCAAACTCTCCTCTGTTAGAGATAGCCATTATAATAAAATCAGCTGTATTACAGACTTTATAAAGTGATATGTAATATTATCCTGATGTTTACAGTTTCTCTGTGCTGTGCTCTCAAGAGACTTCGTAAGTGATGAGGGATATGGTTACTTTAAGAGAGTTCGAAAGTGAGGAGACATCCTCTGTCATGAGCCAAAAATGAGTTTAATATTCTTGTCCTGAGATGCACATATTAAGCTCATAAGAACAGATTTTCTTTTGCCTAATGAGAGAATACTTAGAGAAAATATAGTCTATGCCATACTGTTGTACAGGATTTTCACAACAAGTAACGACACTTTAGCTGTGTTATAAGGCATGTACGTTCTCATTTCTTTTATCTTCGAAAATAACCAGTATAAATCTGGGAATCTACACTTCTCATGAAATTTGAGGTGCATGGACAACAGATCCACGTTTCAGATTGGGTAAAGTGGATTTTATAAACTGGGGAGAGTCTATGTCAGAGGTGGAATTACAGCTAGAACTATACATCCAAATCGCACCTGCTTGTCTCTCATTGTGCCACAGCCAGTGGCAAGAGCGGGCACAGGGTTTCAGTTGAGTGGGAGCCACGGCTTAGCCTTGTGCATCCAGCGGGTGCAAGAAATATTTCAACGAGTTGGATTTTGCCCACAGCCACGGGGGCAAGTCCAGCTAACAGCACTTGCAGTGGCCTTTGGATGGCTGAGTAGCAAACTAGCCAACGTGCCAGTTTAGCGACAGCAGAAGCGGATGAGTGTGTTGCGTCAGAAGATTCAGTAGAGTGAATGTTTGTGCTGGACGATTATTCCCCCGACGTAAATTGATCAGCTGACAGCTTGGCGTTGGGGGTGATAGTCTTTCTGGCCTCCAAGCATCTGGTATGGCTGGAGATGTGTACGCAACTGCCGGCGTGGCCGCTGCATGTGTGGGCCTCTGCCGACCAGTGCACCCGTGGCTCCCCAGCAGTTGGTGGATAGCGCGCACTTCGGGAACGTGAGTGTCGTCTTTTTACCTCTAGATATGTTTACTGTAAGGTGGAAACATTGTGGTGGAGGATAGTGCCTATGTTCTCAAACATTGGTGCATACAAGACGCCTGATATATTTAGTGATGTGATCTATTTGTGATGGAAATTTAATTACTTCATTTGCAAAATTTTTGTGTGTGATGCTCAAACGTTGAAAATATGTCCTACTACAAAGAAGAATCATGGTAAGGTGGTGGTGAGTGTTTTAAGCGGTCTATTCGACGTTGTTAAACAATTAATTTGAGCGGGTAGTGCAAATGGACTGTTTCTCACAATTTTTGTTATCGCAATTGCGCCAGCTCTCCATTTGTCCCCAGCAGTAGCCAATAGGAACACAGTATTCTAAGGAGGGGGGGGGGGTGGGGGAGAGAGAAACCGCCGCATACATGTTTGGACACGTTGGTTCATGCATGTGTTCACACAAACAGGAAGTAACCACTTGAGAGAGACAGAGACAGGAAGCGAACCTGGAATTTCCTGATATGTGTCTCTTTCCCCAGTGGGTTTTTTTAGGAGGAGGAGCGGAGGTACTGTGGGAGGTTTCTCAATGGGAGTGATTATCCCAGGGGGTCATAAATCAATTAGTATAACAATAGGTATTCCCAGGGAGTCATAAATCAATTAGCATAACAGTAGGTTAAGGGGAGGGGATAATTTACCCCTAAATGTATGTTTGCCTCTGAATGTACGCAACCCACAGAAACAAAATGGCTCAGGCCAATACTCGGCGGCAATTATCGAAGCCTTCCTATTGGACATGTAACTAAATAATTTTCTAATATTCATTTTCAATATATAACTGATTTCCAATACATCTTATATCAGTATACAACAAAATAACTGAAAAATGTTAAGTTCGACCAAAATCATGACCTGTTTAAACAAATGTCATTTTCTTCAAGCACAAAAACGAGACAAAAGCGTGAACTTAAAGCAGACTTTTGAAGATATCGTAAAATGGCAGCGAACGCTGATTGAAAATTCGGTTAGAGTGCCAGCATGAAACTCGGATTATTATGTACCGTTCTCATGTTCCGTTACCCACCAATTTAAAAATTATGGTTTCGAGAAAATCTTTTTTAAGATTTTTGGGTT
Organism: Schistocerca cancellata; assembly: GCF_023864275.1. Lineage (NCBI taxonomy): Eukaryota > Metazoa > Arthropoda > Insecta > Orthoptera > Acrididae > Schistocerca > Schistocerca cancellata. Next base: position 844,553,415 of record NC_064626.1, read on the forward strand.
ACATTTTTTGTAGAGAAGTTAAACATACCACTAATCAGCAATCTATTGGCCATATAGCAATCCCTCCAAATAAAAAAGGAGGTCCTCTTCCATCTTCTTCATAGCCGTGTTGGTCCTGCGGACCTATTTAGGAGGATCTGTCATCCGCTGCTCTGCTCGCCCGATACGCTTTTTGTCTATTTTTGTGCAGAAGTTGTAACAGACTGGTGCGATCTGTAGTTCAAGTCCATTCATAATATCCATAATGTCTGTAACGCCATCGTTGAAATTACATGTCGAATATTTTTTCCGCTATGAGTGGTTATCGAATACACTTTTCACAAATCGCGTTGTAGCTTGGTAACGGAGTTTCTAGCAAACTTACGATGAACACTACAATAAAGTAGACATCCTAGAGAACATGGTAAGCCAAAAAAAATCTTTTTTTTTAAATTTTCAAAGGGGTGTACCTCCTTAATGCTTGTCAAGCAAAATTCCTCCTCCTGTCAAAGAATATAAAATGTTAGTATGTCTCAGATGGAAACCCAGTTCCCAGCAAAGAAGGGAAAGCAGAAAGGTGGAGGGAGTATATAGAGGGCCTACACAAGGGCAATGTACTTGAGGACAATATTATGGAAATGGAAGAGGATGTATATGAAGATGAAATGGGAGATACGATACTGCGTGAACAGTTTGACAGAGCACTGAAAGACCTGAGTCGAAACAAGGCCCTGGGAGTAGAGAACATTCCATTAGAACTACTGACGGCCTTGGGAGAGCCAGTCCTGACAAAACTCTACCATCTGGTGAACAAGATGCATGAGACAGGCGAAATACCCTCAGACTTCAAGAAGAATATAATAATTCCGATCCCAAAGAAAGCAGGTGCTGACAGATGTGAAAATTACCGAACAATCAGTTTAATAAGTCTCGGATGCAAAATACTAACGCGAATTATTTACAGACGAATGGAAAAACTGGTAGAAGCTGACCTCGGGGAAGATCAGTTTGGATTCTGTAGAAATGTTGGAACACGTGAGGCAATACTGACCCTACGACTTATCTTAGAAGCTAGATTAAGGAAAGGGAAACCTACGATTCTAGCATTTGTAGACTTAGAGAAAGCTTTTGACAATGTTGACTGGAATACTTTCTTTCAAATTCTGAACGTGGCAGGGGTAAAGTACAGGGAGCGAAAGGCTATTTACAATTTGTATAGAAACCAGATGGCAGTTATAAGAGTCGAGAGGCACGAAAGGGAAGCAGTGGTTGGGAAGAGAGTGAGACAGGGTTGTAGCCTCTCCCCGATGTTATTCAATCTGTATATTGAGCAAGCAGTGAAGGAAACAAAAGAAAAATTCGGAGTAGGCATTAAAATCCATGGAGAAGAAATAAAAACTTTGAGGTTCGTCGATGACATTGTAATTCTGTCAGAGACAGCAAAGGACTTGGAAGAGCAGTTGAACGGAATGGACAGTGTCATGAAAGGAGGGTATAAGACGAACATCAACAAAAGCAAAACGAGGATAATGGAATGTAGTCGAATTAAGTCGGGTGATGCTGAGGGACTTAGATTAGGAAATGAGACACTTAAAGTAGTAAAGGAGTTTTGCTATTTGGGGAGCAAAACAACTGATGATGGTCGAAGTAGAGAGGATATAAAATGTAGACTGGCAATGGCAAGGAAAGCGTTTCTGAAGAAGAGAAATTTGTTAACATCGAGTATTGATTTCAGTGTCAGGAAGTCGTTTCTGAAAGTATTTGTATGGAGCGTAGCCATGTATGGATGTGAAACATGGACGATAACTAGCTTGGACAAGAAGAGAATAGAAGCTTTCGAAATGTGGTGCTACAGAAGAATGCTGAAGATTAGATGGGTAGATCATATAACTAATGAGGAGGTATTGAATAGGATTGGGGAGAAGAGAAGTTTGTGGCACAACTTAACTAGAAGAAGGGATCGGTTGGTAGGACATGTTCTGAGGCATCAAGGGATCACCAATTTAGTATTGGAGGGCAGCGTGGAGGGTAAAAATCGTAGAGGGAGACCAAGAGATGAATACACTAAGCAGATTCAGAAGGATGTAGGTTGCAGTGGGTACTGGGAGACGAAGAACCTTGCACAGGATAGAGTAGGATGGAGAGCTGCATCAAACCACTCTCAGGACTGAAGACCACAACAACAACAGTATGTCTGTCTGTACTTAATACTGAAATACATTATACAGACACTGGTCCCGTAGCGATTTATTAAAATAATGGACTTGGACAGCTGAGTATCAACTATTCGCGATAATAACCGATGACTGTTGTTTCTTTTCCTTATTTATTTACCGACAGGTGGGCTCAAATGGCTCTGAGCACTATGTGACTTAACTTCTGAGGTCATCAGTCGCCTAGAACTTAGAACTAATTAAACCTAACTAACCTAAGGACATCACACACATCCATGCCCGAGGCAGGATTCGAACCTGCGACTGTAGCGGTCGCTCGGCTCCAGACTGCAGCGCCTAGACCCGCACGGCCACACCGGCCGACTTACCGACAGTTGCTGGTGTTGTGATCTTCAGTCCGAAGACTGTTTTGATGCACACCGATCTCTTCTGCGCAAGGCCATTTGAACCTGCTGTCTACATCTAGATCCAGACACTGCAAATCACTGTGAAGTGCTTGACATGAGGTACATCCCAGTGTACTAGTTAATACGGCTTCCTCCGTTCCGTTCACATATGGAGCGCGGGACGAATGACTATTTAAATGCCTCTGTGTGCACTGTAAATAATCTAGTCTTGTCTTCGTCAGTTACTAAGGAAGCGATACAAAGGAGGTTGAAGTATATTGCTAGATTCATCATTTAAAGTTGGTTCTTGAAACTTTGTATACGAGCTTTTTCCAGATAGTTTGAGCCTATCTTCAAATGTCTGCATGTTTAGTTTGTTCAGTTTCTCCATGACACTCTCCATTAGGTGACAAAACATGTTACCAATCGTGCTGCTCTTCGTTGTATACGTTAAAAATGTAAATGTCGTGTGAGTAGGGCCTCCCGTCGGGTAGAACGTTCGCCGCGTGGAAATCTTTCGATTTGACGCCTCTTCGGTGACTTGCGCGTCGATGGGGATGAAATAATGATGATTCGGACAACACAACACCCAGTCCCTGAGCGGAGAAAATATCCGACCCAGCCGGGAATCGAACCCTGGCCTTTAGGATTGACAGTCTCTCGCGCTGACCATTTTTTCTCTTTGTAATGTTCGGACATCATAAGACATCCGTTCAAGTTGATCGTTGATTCCTTTACTCAGTTTTTTTTTATTACAGAGGGCCAGCGCCTCTCTGGCTGAACACTCTGAGCTACCGTGCCCGCATCACTCACCTACCGGGGGCGGACTGTGTACACGTTTAATATTCCCTGTTGGTGTTATTTGGTACGGTTTCCGCACATTTCAGAAATGTTCTAGGATGGGTCACACGAGTGATTTGCAAGCTATCTCCAATGTAGACTGATTGCATTTCTCTATCATTCTATCAATAAACCGAAGTCTGGTACCTACGACTGAGTCTGTGTGATCGTCCCATTTCATATCATCGCAGAGTATTACACCCAGGTATTTGTATGAGTTGGCCGATTCCAACTGTGACTCGTTGATACTGTAGTCATAGGGTATTACATTTTTTCGTTATGTGGAGTACACAATTTTACGTTTTCGAATATTTAAAGCAAGTTGCCGCTCTTTGTAGCATTTCGAAATCTTATTAAGATCTGGCTGAATATTTGTCAGCTTCTTTCAGACAGTACTTCATTATAAATAACTGCATAATCTGCGAAAAGTCTCAGGTTACTATAAATATTGTGTACAATGTCATTAATGTTCTACATGAACAGAAACGGCCACAACACAAATGAAGTCTCGGTCTTCCTCTACAATTTTTATCCTGACATGCTACCATCCACTACCAAATTAGCTATTCATTTGTACCTGGGGGCAATACGTATCAAACTATCCCCTCTTTTACTTATCCAAACATGCCATCTATGCCCTGGTATTCTTCTGAAACACGACATTTCGGAAGCATCCATTCTCTTCTTGCTCGGACAGATTTTTGTTCATATTCCACTTCTACATAACACTACGCTCTCAAAACAAACGTTCTAACAAATGCATTTCTAAAACTCCTCCAGGTACTTTTCAGGTCTTGGATATGAGCTCCGGCAAGCAAACACAGTGACACTACCAGTTCCAACCTATTTGTATGTCCGGACCTTTCACTCCAAACAGGCGAGCCGTCCCGTGCTGGATGAGATGTACTTTCAGCAGTGGATACTACCTCAAGGCGAAAGGGACCAGTCGTGCGACCAGTACACATTTTCGCCTTCTGCCGAGGGACTCGGAATGTGCAGGTTTTTTTTTTTTTTTTGTTATTGATTTTCAATTCCCCCCGGAGGGGGCGGGCTGGCAGCAGCTTAGTACGCTGCTCTACAGCCTACAGACTTTTATTTTAAAAAACGGAAGAAGAAAAGAAACAAGTAAAACAGGCGATAAAACGGTGACGTCAAGTGTAAAATGGCGGAAAATGCGGAAAGTTAAAACAGAAAGCAAAAGGGGCTGGCAACGTTAATAAAAGACACAGGAATCAGACAAGTAACATAGTACACACACAATTAAAAAAACACGGCGACAGTCTGGTTTCTGTTCGCAAGAGATAAAAGGCACACCCAGCGACAGTATGATGGCCGTTCGCAACACTTCCCAAAAAACACAACACGGAACACTCACTGTGAAACACTCACTGTAGAACACTCAATGTAGAACACTGCACGAAAGTGGCGGCACATGGATGACACTCCCGAGCCAAAGGCAGATAGGGGGGGGGGGGGGGACATGGAGGAGGGGGAAGAAAAAGGAGGGAGGAAGGAAAAAAAAAAGGAAAAATGGGGGGAACCAAGGAGGGAGAGGACTAAAAAAGGGGGAGAAGGGCAGACACGAGAGGGAATGAGAGGAGGCAGAGGAGGGAAATGTAAAAGGACTCGGGGGAGAGAAGGGGGCAAAGAGAGGGGAGGTGGGGAAGAAAGAGGATGGAAGGGGGGGAGAGGGAGCCCAGGAAAAGGACAGAGGAAAGGAGGGGGAGTGAGGATCAGAGTTGATAGGAGGGATAAATGGAGGGAGAGAGGGCATCATCTGGGAGGGGGAGTTGATGGAAGCCACCTTGGGAAAGGAGATGTAGGGTGTAGAGATGGAGGGTAGGGGGGGAGAGGGAAGGGGCAGGGGGTGGGGATGGGAGAGGAGAGGAGCAACCAGGGGGTGAGGGGGTTCAAGGCGGCGGGAGGTGTAGAGGATGCGGATATGTTCGAGGAATAGGAGCAGATGGGGGAAAGGAATGAGATCATAGAGGATCCGCGTGGGGGACGGGAGGCGTATACGGAAGACGAGGCAGAGTGCATGACGCTCAAGGATCTGGAGGGACTTATACAATTTGGGGGGGGGGGGGGGGGAAGGTGCAGGGACATCAGGGATACCAGACGACGCTGTAGCCACCGGAAGTCTCAGGTGCCTCAACGCCACTGCAGTGCAGGGCACGCTGTCGGCCGTGGACGACACAGCTTCCAGCTGTTTACGGACAGTGACGAATTCTCCCCGTATCCGCAGTCAACACGTGCAGTGCCTACCCGTCTTTAATCAATGTTCACCACAAGAAATATACACGCTCCAGTCACATTAATGTGATCAACTCATACGCCTTACGTCAACGTGGAATAACCAGACGGCAGGTGCCAGCACTAGCAGTGGAGGGTATATAAAGCGAGTCGGCGCGACCCGGAAACAGTGCAGTCGTTGCCGTAATGTGGAAAAGGGGCGATGACACCCAAAGGGTATGATCACTGATTTTTGGGCTAAGGGTGAAGACATTTCCGAAACGGCTAAGTTGTAAACAATTTGCGTGCCGCTGTGGTTAAAGAATACCAAAATGGCGCCATCCAAAACCGGCACGGAGGCAACTGCGGTGCACCATGGGCCATAGATGACAAAGATGGCTATTTCATCTTATTCTGTGCAGAGTTTCCTTATTTATCTGTTAATATAAATGGTCATGTCCTTGTCTTGAATTTTAATTTCTTAATCTTTTTGTATACTTTGTCATTCATTTCCTTTTTTTAAAGTCTGTTCCTATATCTCTCCATCTATCAGTTATCCAATATTTTTTGAACTTCTATTATATATCTTTTTCTGTATTTATCATTTTCCCGAATCACTTCCATTATTTTGGCTGTCATCTATGGTCTTCTATACACCATTCGTTTTTTCTCAGTACTTTGTCTGCTACATTTAGGTACAATTTCTTTCCTTTTATACCAGTATGTTAAGGTATCACTACAATTGGCAAGGATGTTTTTTCTTGTACCATATTCCTTTCTTATTTCTGGTTCTTATTTCATTATTATATCTTTTTGCATTCATACTGTGGTTTCTTTTATACCACAAATTACACTTTGCTAAGATGTACATGAGAGCTGTCTACATCTAGCTCTTCACGAATATATAATCGCAATCGATTGCGTACTTGCTGTTATCAGCTGGAGCTATCCAGGTGTACTTCCTTTTTATGCACTTCGAAGATCGTTGCTACCATGTCACTTTCCTCACAAAAATTAAGGAGACTCTCTGCTCTGCTGCTGGTGATTCCTAATCGAAATCTCCCCGCTGTGCTACTCTCAGAATCACTCCCTACTACGGCTCTGAAATCTCCCCTTATCTCCTTGTCAGTTGTTTTTTTTTCCTTCTGTGTTTACATATATTTCTGCAATCCCATCATGTGCAGAAATAGGAAGATAAACTTGTATAATTACTAAGTTGGCTGATTTTGAAGTTCTTCACATTGGTAATCTATCTTTTACATTATTACCTCATTTTGTTCCCAGCATTATTGCTATGTTCTTTCCGGCTTGTTCTTCTCATCCACTATACATTACTCTCATTAAATCACTGCTGAAATCACCTTGCCCTTAATATCTAGTTGCACACAGTTCTAAAATGTCAACGTCGTTATTGTTCATAATAATTTTCAGTGCTTCTTATTTCCCTGCTTTAAGTTGTGTATTTATATTCCATACCTTTCTTCATACCTGTAATATTCATACGCGTATTATTGCAAAACAGGGGGCGAATGTCATTGATATGATACGCGAGATGGAGTGATAATAATTAAAACAACAGAGTTCTTCGTTGTGGGGAGATATTTTCACGAAATTTCAATCACCTGCTTGTTTTTGCAGACGTGCAAATATTTTGTTGACTACCATCCACATGGGGAGAAACGACCGACCTAATGAAACGTGATAAATTAGAGTTCGCACGGAAAGAAATTATGTATTTGTTTTTCCTACGCGCTTTTCGAGAGTGGAGAGTTAAAGAAATAATCTAAAGTGGTTCGATGAGCCTTCTGATAAACACTGAAGTGTGAATTACAGAGTTTTCATGTAGATGTAGATACTGTGGAGCTCGCGCGGGATCTCGAACTGGGGAACCTCACTCAACACCCTGCCGTATCTTGGCTTCCAAGTTCCTTGATCAGTAATGTGAAAATTGTTCTCTGTACTCGTCATGGTTTCTGTGATTGGAAAATAACGTGACGGTACGCTGTTGACTTTCATTTCGGAGTTTTCTGCATTGTGCTGATACTGATTCGCTGCTTCTACAGCCGTTTGCAAGCCCGATTACAAAAGAAGGAGGGGGAGCAGTAACACCTCTTTTTTTCTACAAAAAAAAAGGCAGTGCTCATATGGCTTGAAATGAATCTGATTCCGAATGGTGGCAGCACTCTATACCGGACCCTGTCGAGGCTAAACATGACGAAGGCCAGTGATTTGAGTCGCTAGCAAGATGAATGAAGTAGTCCAAACGTTTCAGTAAAATAATTAATTTGCTTCGTCTGCGAAAATGAGAATGCTGACGCTACGGCCAGAGGCGTTGCTGAGTAACTCGGTATGACACAATCTGCCAACCAACTGTGCGGCTTTAACTCACAGCTCAAGATAACCCTCGTGAGTCAATGTGCGAATGAGTGGCTGGAGACGTAAACAACAAGTCACGCCAATTACACTACCGTGGCTAAGGTCACTCTTGTCTCTCCGACACAATTACAAAGACTGAAAAACAAGGGCATTTCCTTGTGACTCGTGACCATCTCGTTCAAGGTGAGAATATACCAAATAGTAGTGCTTGAGAGGTATCTCTTCCAATACGCCATTAAATTGATCACATTTCATGTTTCGGTAAGAGAGGTGCAATCAGACTTGACGATCACCTTCCTTCCGTTTCAGGCGAGTCTGAGATTACCGTGGCAAACATTTAATAATTCTGCGTGATACCCCGACTCTTCCTAAAATTACTGGGTAGTAGTGTGGTTGGTACAGTCACTGAATAACCATCAACATCTATCTAAAGTAGGGAACGTCCCCTTTGAAAAATTTATACATGACTGTGCTTAAACTGACACACAATATTTTTTTTAGCGCAACGCAATCTGACTTTCGGAAATCCCTACAAAAGAATGGCCCTGACTAACATTATCCTATACGTTTCACAAATCACTTACCTCTCCAAAAATCTTCGTTACTCGAACTACTGCAATACAGCGAGCGCCACTACTGCCAGCTAAATAAAAGATTCAAACTACGGAAGGCACTAACTACTAGTAGGCATAGTTAGCAAATGAAAGATTTTAATAGAGAACAAACAATGTATTTACCTTAATATTCATCAAAAGTCATAATATATACAGCAGTTCATGACATCAATTTTTACAAATTTCAAAACTCCGCCATCTCTCTCCCCACATCCACCACTGATGGCGGCTCACCTCCAACTGCGCAACGCTACGCGCTGTTCACGTCCAGCTGCCCAACACTACAATGGCATACAACAATGCAAACTAGCCACAGACTGCACACAGCACAGCCAGTGATTTTCGTACAGAGCGCTACGTAACGTTGCCAATAAGAAAACATAAACAGCCTACTTACAGCTTCATCTCTTCGATAACCTTCACGTTTTAACAAATACCGATTTCTTAATTTGCTGTCTTTTAAGAACTGCTTAGAACTGCAGGTAGACCCTAAGAAAAAAAAAGACATCCAATATCAGCATTTGAGAGAGAACGTGTAGTTGGGCTCAAAGAATCCGGTGGGAGTCACCGGTGAATCGCTTGATATTCGAATAGGAGTGATGCCACTATTGGACGATGCTGGCGGGACTAGGTGAACCATGGCCGAACACAGCGTAAAGGCCGGCCGGTGTGGCCGAGCCACTTATAGCTGCTTCAGTCTGGTATCGCGCGACTGCTACGGTCGCAGGTTCGAATCCTGCCTGGGGCATGGATGTGTATGATGTCCTTAGTTTGGTTAGGTTTAAGTAGTTCTAAGTTCTAGGAGACTGATGATCTCAGATGTTAAGTCCCATAGTGCTCAGAGCCATTTGAACCATTTGAATAGCGTAAAGAAGGAAGTGGTCGACCCAGAGAGATGACAAAACGTGAGGACCGAGCAGTCGTCGGAGAGGCACTCAGAGTCACAGATTTATCATCATCATCGATCCGAAATGCGACTGACGCTCAAACAACCACGAGGACCATTAGTAGACGGCTCAGAGAAAGGGGACTGAGCTCACGGTGCCGACTACCATTGACATCTGCACACCAACAAGCCCGTTTGCAATGGTGCCGGTCACATTCGGCCTGGACTGGATTAGACCTATCTTCAGCGATGAGTCCCGCTTCGAGCTGTGTCCCGGTGACCAGGAAATAGGTGGTTGGAGACGCCCCGCGCGCTGGTGGGGAACATACCTCAATTTCGCCACCATACTGCCCGACAGCCAGGAGCGATAGTCTGGGAGACATTTCATTTCACATTCAACCCTTTTATTGTCCTCTGTGGCACCCATACGACACAGTGGTATGTCGACGATATTCTACGCCCCATTTTGTTGCTCTTTGTGGCAAACCATTCTAGGCTTACATTTCAGCAAGAAATTGTCCGCTCATACACAGCGAGAGTTTCCACTGCTTGTCTTCGTGCTCTCGTGCTTGTCAAGCACTAGCTTGGCTAGCAAGATCGCCGGATCGCTCTCCAGTTGAGAACGTTTGGAGCATTATGGGCAGGACCCTGAACCAACTCGGGATTTTGAAGATCTAACGCGCCAGTTGGACAGAATTTGGCTCGATATCCCTCAGGAGGAATCCAACAACTTTCTCAATCAATGTCAGGGAGAATAACTGCTTTCATAAGGTCCAGAGATGGCCAATGCGTTGTTGACTTGCTCAACTGGTGAAGTTCTGTCTCTTGAATAAATCATCCAATTGTTCTCAAATTATAATGGTTTATTTGTTTGTACATGAACACCACATCTACCTGTTTCCATCCTATGTGGATAATTTTTTCTCTTAGAATGTATTTGTTTCTTGACTGGCCTTTTCTATTTAATCAGAAACGTGTTATTAATTTCAGCTGTACTCTTCCCGTAGTGAAGAGAGCGTAGGTAAGTTGTCGTGTGTTCTAAATGCAGGTCATAATCATCATCAGCATCATCGTCATCATGTAGAATTTGCTATGCTCTTTCTTCTGAGATACCTATGGCGTCAGCCGTTCTGTGAATCGACCAAGACCAGATTGTGGACTTCCTTGACGTTTTCGTCTGCGGCTATAGTAATACAGCTCTTACAAAATCAGCCACCAGTTTCTTATTTTTGACTCTGGACACTCTTGTTTCTCTTGTGGCTAAGCTTCACCTTGTTCTGTAATATTTCCGACATACTGTTCTCAGATATTGTCTCATTTATTAATTATGCTTAACATTTGGATACTCGGGTACTGAGGAATAACGCAGCTTGACAGACGGATCGAAAGTCAAGCTATACAGACAAATAACCGTGGAATGAACGACGTATTATGTTCTGCAGTCTAATGATTTCACGTGGTTTACGATCTCAGTACGGTATGTTTTGATAAGTGAGACTAACATAGAGTTGCGTACTAAATTTCTTATTGCTGTACTTCACACTCGGTCGAGCGTTTTTTTCGTGTCACGAAAAATCAGTGGTGTGACCATAACTCAATCTTACTAATATTTGAATATCTCATGGCAGTATTTATATCCTTGGACATGGCCAAATAGGTGAAGAAGCGTAACAGTTTCAACTAAATTAGAAAATTATCACACATGACATAAAAAGTATAAATTTTCACAGAGCCTGTTGTTATTGTCAGTAAGATTTAGGGTTTGTTATGTTTTAAGTAACCATACTAGGTTGTTTAATAACTATCTTCATCGCAGTGATGTCCCTTTTTGCGACATGTATCATCGACTTGAATGAATTCGAACACTCCACCATTCTATAACGTCCATCCAATACATCAAAGTACCTACTTCTCGAGGCAAACCTGAATTCTTTCTATCGACTTTCACAAAGGAATTCCAGAAGCTAGTTTGTATCACAATAATAGTCTGCACACAAATACTGTCGTCACACATCAGTTCTTTATCGTTAAAATTGTCTCAGTGTATATTAATGTTGGCAAGTAGTATTATTTAAAGTTAAGAGTTTGCGTTAAAGATAAAAAACTGTGTTTCACTGGTATTTTATAGAAATAAAGATGATACATTCGAAGGGAAATTGCACGTAACATTATCATATTCTTTGGAAAGGAAGAAGAAAGATGGGAGAAGTTTGAGAGCAATGGATACGGAAAAGTCGGAAAGACAAATTTACATGAAAGTTTACATGAAGTAGTTTAGGAGAATTTTTGTATCTACAACACCGTGATTCCTCTGTTATTCCATAGATCTAATTCCTAATATTAGTGCTGCTCGAATGGCACTGTTGACGGCGTACTTGGTGCACATTGCTCTGGTGCCTGTTGCAACTAGATTCGTTCGAGAAGAGGCCAGAAAGCTTCCATCAAGCATCAGAAAACCGACGTTACTGAGCATGCGGAGCAAGAAACATTATTTTAGCTGCTGGAAACTTTCTCACTGCTCGATCGCATATCCCGTCCATTTCTTGGTAGCGCTAGTTGTCAACCCGTAAGTTATGTTCAACCCATTTTCTATCCTATCGTTCCAAAACTCAGATGCCGTATTTGGCAGTTTTCGTATTACGACTTGGGCACTAAGAAAATACTATGCATATATACACTGAAGTCTCAATGGTCTATCAAAAGGAAATTGTGTTTTGTGTTATCTCATGTAGTTAAAATCGGGAAATGTGAGGTCACTGTATAAACATGTTATCTTGATTCTCTCTCTGTTTACAGTTACAAATGAAGCTACTTTTACAGTCTGATACATCACGAATCTTACACTTGCAGTTGTGTAATAGTCATAAAATACCTGCAGAAAGGGCTTGGAACAAGTACACTGTTCTAGCAGTCCACAACAGTGTTGCCTATATTGTTATTTCTCATTTAGTTCTCCAAATCCTTTTCGGAGACGTTATGCACAAGCTGATGTAGACAATACGTGTAATATGATATGAGAAACGTCGTGATAGATGATGATGACATACTGTGATGAAAATTCATGTATGCATCACGCCAACAAATACTGACACAATTATATGTGTTGATATCAGGCATGCTGCAATTTCAAATTCCCATACCCTCTCTCTCTTACTCAAACATTTTGTATTGTTTGTAACGTTTTTTATTCCTCCGTTTGTTATTACATGTGTATTTGATTTAATACGTAAAAAATACAATGTAAAAACAATTATCAAGCAATATGCCTTTCAGATTCTCACTAAACAACGAAAACCCTTCATATTTTATGTACGTTGGCAAGTTTTATATTTGAACTAACGAAGAAACCCGGCGTTGCAGAAGTATTTATTTGTAGCTGTACGCCCACGCCCATACCACGCACCGTGTGGCATTGTGCTTAATGTTTATGACGTCATATCTTCTGAACTATGAATCGCACAATGATATAATATTGTAGGTACACTCACCGGCATATATGGATACTGTCTGCAAAATTTATTGTGCATAGATTTAGTAGCAAAGAAGCAATACATTTAAAAGTCATTCTTGATGAGACAGTCTTTCACGCGTCTCATTGCTTATGACGTCATATCTACTGGGCTATGCGTCGTACAATGATGCAATTTTGCAGCTACATTTAGTGGTATGTGTGAATACTGTAGGTGAAATGTGTCGCGAATACAGTTAATAGGAAAAAAAATTACAGCTTCAAGCCTAATGTGTTAGTTTTAGTGCACGATCAGCGGAAAAGTAGTAAGTGTTGAAGACTTTCCCTTTCGTCATTTTGTGGTGGTTGTCAAAGAGGAAATGTTTCGTAAAGGTTTGAAATTATGTGTAAAGTTTGTTACAAGTCGCTAAGTGCTCTCATTCTCAAATGTTGGTGAACGAAGCCTTGGAATTCACACGTCACGGGCCACGCTTTTTTCGCCCCACCCCCACCCGTCTGATAGGTAGGTCGTTCTTCACTCCACAGCGATCGTCACTTGACATCAATGTATATGTGTACTAAGTATGGTTGAGATCTGTGCAGTGTTTACACATACACACATACATACATCCACTTTAATAATATTTATGGATTTCCATACGAAAAGGTCTATATTTATAAAGTCAAAATTTTTGTTGCAAGAACATAACGATTCACGTTATGTCTTGTACTTTGAGCATCAGCATTTAATTTTTTGCACTTACTTGCAAGAGACTTGGATGGTCTCGATATAGAGACAGTGGCAACATGTGAGGTAGGTGAAACTGGAGAAAAAGCTCTTTTCGACTTATCTGCGGGCTTTGGACTATTCCATTGCTCTTTTCTGAGTGAGAACAATGTCCGAAACAGATACAGAGCACAACCACGACCTGTTTTATTCTACTAAACCAGACATAGTATTGCGTCAGCAGTCTCTGGTCTCATGCTGTGTTATGCACTAAATCACTTTCAGTTCTTGTTCTTAGATATTAAGGTTCAAGGAAGTAGTTCTACATAGTTGTAAGTTGAAACTTTCGGCATTCTTATATAATGTCAGTCAGTGGTGTAAAATCGCAACAGTCTCGAAATAACTCTTCAAATATGTGGTCTAAAATTTTTCGTTCTTTTACTATAGTGTATTAACGAAACCCAGATTAATGTGAGGCGTACAAGGGTATAAAAAACTGTGTGCAAATATAGCATACGTACCAACCAAGGATGCATTACAGTTGTTAAAAATGGTATAATGTCAGTATAAAATTTACCAAAGATGACATTCTGTAAGTTTAAGATGTAAACCACACACACTAAAGAAATCACGTATAACTGGGAAATGGTACCAGACATGTGTCGAAACATGTTTTGTGATGGAAAATCACAGTGTTCCGTGGAGGACCGATTTGCAAAAGAAACCACTTATTCTGCTAAAGTTGTCAATATATTTGAAACAAAATATTTTATTCTACATTGCTGATCAAATTTGCCCAATTATGCACCTTCAAGTGAACGTTTACGTTATATTCATAGGTAAAGCGTTAATAGGTCTTTCATTATCTTATGAAAGACATCAGAGAATATGATAGGAGCATTAGAATTGCGTAAACAGACTAAATAGCATAATTCAGCTAAAAGTCCACGTCTGTAAGCACATATTCACACTAAGGAACCTGGTATTAAGCTTTTCAGTGTGGTTTTGTGGCTACCAAATTTTTGGTAGTGTTCCCTGACGTTTGATTCTTTATTATGGCGTACCTGTGAGGAAACGAAAATGTGCGCTTGGAATTGAGCGAACAGCTCAAGTTAGCCAGTAGTGTGGAATAAAACATTTTGTTTCAACAAATTCTCTGCCTCCATGGAAAAGAACAGTTCATTTAATTGATTAATAAAAGCCAAATACGAGGGCTATTAGTAAAGTAAATTCCGATCTGTCACGAAATGGAAACCATAGTGAAAATCTGACGAAGCTTTGCACATATGTGTTCCACAGGGACTCCAGTATGCCTGTCGATCGCGCCAAGTCGCTCTTTTCAGTTCGGAGCGCACGGTGAGCACGTACAGACGCCTAGAAAATACTGTCTCCCGCCAATTGCGAGGGCCTGGTGAGAAATTTCGCCTGATGTCATGCAGCCCACATAACATAATTGTCATACGGTCCCTTCTTCGTGATAATTCTCGGCCGCAGTTTGCAGGAGCAATAAAGCCGTTCCTGAATCGTTTTCAGTGAGAAGTGTTTGATCACCCACAATAGAACCCATAATTGGCTTCCGCTGAGTTTCATCTCTCCTGACTTGAACTGCTGGCTATGAAGACAACGCTTTGGCATAGACAACGAGCTGTGGATCAGCGTAGAAAATTGGCAGAAAGCACTGACAACCACGACAAATGTCAACGCCACGACAAATGTCAAATTCGGAGCGATTACTATGTAGAGAAGTGCCTGGAAGGTGTTGCTAACTCTTGCAAATAAAATGTTTTTAATTTTCACCGTGGTTTCCATTTTGCGACCGACCGGAACTTAGTTTCCGAATAGCTCTCGTGTATTTAGGAAACTTACAAAAGTATCTTAAGTGATGAGGAAGACGATTAATGCTTGCTCTGTTAATAATATGGAAATAAAATGAAATCAGGAAACAGAAGTAATGACATGTTATTTTAATCTTCTGCAATTATATGAATGTATTTTAATTCACTTGATAGCCTCCAGTCATAGAAATCCGCGTCATCGCGAGTAGTGACTGTTCTTTCCGACAGATATATAAATAGTCAGAGTGTGCCTGATGAAGAGTAACAATTTTGAGTGTGTGAAGCGATGGGATGGAACGATATCAGTGTGTGTGTGTGTGTGTGTGTGTGTGTGTGTGTGTGTGTGCGTGCGTTTTTGTGTGTGTATGTTTGTACCCTAGAGAAGTGATGAGATATGTGGAAGAATTAGGACATAAAACATTTATTGTAATTATCTACATTCTGTGTAATGTGTACCAATTTAGATATGACTTGGGGGCCATTGTACAAAAAGAACAAAAAGATGGGTGCCTTGCCGAACCCAGATGGCGATGTAGTCATGGCAGCAGTTACTTGTTGCTGCTTGCCTTTTGCCGAATGCCGTTGCGGTCGTCCACCTGGCCAGGTGTAAGCTGCGGGCCACGTCCAGGTGCTCGCTGTTGACGGAAGGAGAGAATTCAGGAGACACAGTGACCAACTGAGTATGGCAACGGGCCAGCCAGCCGCCACCCGCACCTGGACAGGGCGCTGACCCTGATCTGCTGGCGACAACAACATATGGCTTCACCTAGAGAAGCAGAAGAAGAAGCAACTGTCGCTCTTGCATCTCGTAGGAAATACATCATAGCGTAATGAAAGTTTCGACTTCCGGACCTGTGGCCGTTACCGCAGGGCAGTGAGACGGCGTTAGGCGCGAAGGTAGCATTTTCGTATCCTGGTGGCTGAATAATTTTACACCAGTATTTGGGCGAGAATGTCCGTCCCTGTTGCTGAGGAATCAGCTTGCCTGACGGCCGCGAGGAGAGCCCGGGTTCAGTTCCCGGTACTGCCCGAGAGTTTCCCTAAGTGGAGGACTGCAGCAGGATGCACTCAGCCTCGTGACGCCAATTGGGTGAGAAGCAGCCGCTCCAAGGTTCGGAAAGGTCGCAGTGGCAGAGAGAACGGTGTGATGACACAGTGCCCCTCCATATTACATCCAGGTAACTCCAAGGGAGAATCCGGGTTCATTTCCCGATACTGCCGAGAGTTTTCAAGGATACGAGAGATTCTCAAAAGCAGTCCCTGAGCATCAGTCTTTGTACCAACGTGATGCGAAATTTTTCCTCCGTAATTCATGAATGAGGTTCTGTGGTACTGTTGATGGTTATCTATTTTGTTGCATGTCGAAGTTAAGCTCATCTCATCTCTTGGTACTGTTAGAGGGCAGTAACCGATGTGTTTCGTTTTACAGTCATGACACCTGTGCCTAACAAAGCAGACACAGCGCTGCACTGCACGAATTCTTCTCGCAAGCATCCACTCGAAACCGACACGTACTAAGTTAAGGAAACGAAAAGGGATACACCTTCATTTCGCTTTAAGAAAACCCGTGAGTATGACTCATGACGTTCGAAAAGATTAGGTATCACTACAGATACGTACTGCTGATTTTATTCTGTAGTAAACGCTGAAATGTATTTTGTGAGCATTCATTGATCCCAATACGTAGAATTATCGTTAAAGTAGACGCATGACAAACATGTATGGTTTTGCACTTTCCGTTTCTCGTGGTTAGCGGAGGTGGCTGCTAGATCATATCACAAGATCTGATAGCTCTAGAATACCACAGTAAAATGAAGTGATTTAGCAATGAATGTAGGGACTAGTACGTCAAAAGAAATGAAATATTCGTTCTCTGAAGGCTGGAAAATCAGGGTGTGTTACTAGGACTGGCCACACTGGAGAGGCGTGATTCTCTTGTTCTTCTGCGGTCTTTGAAGCAGCCCAGATAGGAGTCACAGCTAAATGTGTAATCCAAATTATGGTGCGGATTGTGGGTTTCATATACTGGGTGTTCAAACTAACAAGGAAGTTACAGGCGACAAAAACAAATGTATTTCATAAAGCAACCGTATTTCGTGAGCTCTGATCATGCGTACGAGGTGCGACAATAAAGTAATGAGATTGATTTTCTTTGCAAGATGTGGCAACCCTGCATGCTTGCGTAGGCAAAAATACCTTTGACCTTGGCCTATAAACTGCTTCTAGTCCGAGTGGCACATCGATGCAACTGCTCAGTCGTAAGTTGTGCTGTAATAACTTAACACGTGTTTGTGTCTCTCGTCACGGAAATGGAACCGTATAATATTGCGCAATGGTATGCCGTTTCCTTTTGCGTTAAATTGGGTGAAAATGCGATGACAACTTATGGTAAGCTTCAGAAGGCTTTTGGAGAGGACCTTAGGTCAAGTTTTTCGTTGGCATAAAAGGCAGAACCAATGTTGAAGATGAAGACCGCAGTGAACGACCATCAACCTCTTTAATTCCAAGGAAATTGTTCATAAAGAGTGGGTGTCTCCTGGACAAACAGTTAACCAATATTACTACAAAGAAATTTTGAAAAGAATTCGTAAAAGAGTTCTTCGTGTCCGTGCTAACATTGCTTATAGCTGGATTCTGCATCACGATAATGCGCCATCCCATACTGCTCTGTCAGTACAGTAATTTTTAACCTCAAAACAAATTTCAGTACTACCACAGCCACCTTATTCACCAGATATCGCTCCGCGCGACTTTTTTCTATATCCAAAAGTCGAAACGGCGGTCAAGGGACACCATTTTCAAACAACACAAGATGTCCAAAAGGCTGTGACGAGGGTCTTGGAGGATATTACAGAAGATGAGTTCCAGAAATGCTACCATTAATGGCAGAAGCGCTGTAAAAAGTGTGTGCAATCAGAAGGGGACTACTTTGAAGGAGACAACACTAAACTTGACTAAAACGGTAAGCAACATTTTTTTCACATCAGTCTCATTACTTTATTGTCGCACCTCGTATGTACCACACGGGTGGAGCAGATAAAAGTTGTTGTCGTACTACGAGAGTCCAGGCCACGGGATCAGATGAGTAAGCACCTCGCCTTGAATATGTACACTGGTTCTTGCAGTAGGCTAATGAACACATTCTTTTTTCCTTTTTTTTAAAAAAAAATGTTATGTTTATAGACGAGGCTGAATTTTCCCGGGAAGGCATTACAATAGTTACAATTGGCATGTTTGGTCAGATGAAAACCGACACATTACAGGTGAGCGATGTCATCAGAGACGTTTTGCAGATTTGGGCCGGTATCGTGGGCGACTACTTACATGGGCCTTCCATGTTGCCTGCTCGACTCAAGTGGTCAACGTACAGAGTGTTCTTGGACGTTCACCTGCTGACTTTGTTGGAGGAGGTGCTCCTAGATATCGGAAGGAGAATGTGGTTTCACTATGATGGTGTCCCAGTGCACTTTGTAGAACCAGTCCGAGAAGTAGTAACTTATGACAATTGATGGATCGGCCGGAGAGGAGCTGCATATTGTCCTGCAAGATCGCCGGACCTCACCCCATTAGACTTCTGCCCCTGGGCTACACAGAAGCCGAGATGTATTCTACACTTGTTGACTCAGAGGCGGAATTGGTTGCGAGAATTATTGCAGCAGCCACACAAATGCAGAACACACCACGCATTATTCAGCTAACACAGGACTCCCTGCTACGTCGATACTGGGATGTGCGCTGAGGTTAATGGTGCTCACTGTGAGCACTTACTGTGTTGTAATAGTGATCAGAACAATAAATCAATTAAAAACAGGCGACCGGTGTGGACGAGCGGTTCTAGACGCTACAGTATCGAACCGCGCGGCCGCTACCATCGCAGGTTCGAATCCTGCCTCGGGCATGGATGTGTATGATGTCCTTAGGTTGGGTTTAAGTAGTTCTAAGTTCTAGCGCCCCCCATGAACCATGGACCTTGCCGTTGGTGGGGAGGCTTGCGTGCCTCAGCGATACAGATGGCCGTACCGTAGGTGCAACCACAACGGAGGGGTATCTGTTGAGAGGCCAGACAAACATGTGGTTCCTGAAGAGGGGCAGCAGCCTTTTCAGTAGTTGCAGGGGCAACAGTCTGCATGATTGACTGATCTGGCCTTGTAACATTAATCAAAACGGCCTTGCTGTGCTGGTACTGCGAACGGCTGAAAGCAAGGGGAAACTACAGCCGTAATTTTTCCCGAGGACATGCAGCTCTACTGTATGATTAAATGATGATGCCGTCCTCTTGGGTAAAATATTCCGGAGGTAAAATAGTCCCCCATTCGGATCTCCGGGCGGGGACTACTCAGGAGGACGTCGTTATCAGGAGAAAGAAAACTGGCGTTCTACGGATCGGAGCGTGGAATGTCAGATCCCTTAATCGGGCTGGTAGGTTAGAAAATTTAAAAAGGGAAATGGATAGGTTAAAGTTAGATATAGTGGGAATTAGTGAAGTTCGGTGGCAGGAGGAACAAGACTTTTGGTCAGGTGATTACAGGGTTATAAATACAAAATCAATTAGGGGTAATGCAGGAGTAGGTTTAATAATGAATAAAAAAATAGGAGTGCGGGTTAGCTACTACAAACAGCATAGTGAACGCATTATTGTGGCCAAGATAGACACAAAGCCCATACCTACTATAGTAGTACAAGTTTATATGCCAACTACCTCTGCAGATGATGAAGAAATAGATGAAATGTATGACGAGATAAAAGAAATTATTCAGGTAGTGAAGGGAGACGAAAATTTAATAGTCATGGGTGACTGGAATTCGTCAGTAGGAAAAGGGAGAGAAGGAAACATAGTAGGTGAATATGGATTGGGGGGAAGGAATGAAAGAGGAAGCCGCCTTGTAGAATTTTGCACAGAGCATAACTTAATCATAGCCAACACTTGGTTCGAGAATCATAAAAGAAGGTTGTATACCTGGAAGAATCCTGGAGATACTAAAAGGTATCAGATAGATTATATAATGGTAAGACAGAGATTTAGGAACCAGGTTTTAAATTGTAAGACATTTCCTGGGGCAGATGTGGATTCTGACCACAATCTATTGGTTATGAACTGCAGATTGAAACTGAAGAAACTGCAAAAAGGTGGGAATTTAAGGAGATGGGACCTGGATAAACTGAAAGAACCAGAGGTTGTAGAGAGTTTCAGGGAGAGCATAAGGGAACATTTGACAGGAATGGGGGAAAGAAATACAGTAGAAGAAGAATGGGTAGCTCTGAGGGATGAAGTAGTGAAAGCAGCAGAGGATCAAGTAGGTAAAAAGACGAGGGCTAATAGAAATCCTTGGGTAACAGAAGAAATATTGAATTTAATTGATGAAAGGAGAAAATATAAAAATGCAGTAAATGAAGCAGGCAAAAAGGAATACAAACGTCTCAAAAATGATATCGACAGGAAGTGCAAAATGGCTAAGCAGGGATGGCTAGAGGACAAATGTAAGGATGTAGAGGCTTGTCTCACTAGGGGTAAGATAGATGCTGCCTACAGGAAAATTAAAGAGACCTTTGGACAGAACCACTTGTATGAATATCAAGAGCTCAGATGGCAACCCAGTTCTAAGCAAAGAAGGGAGGGCGGAAAGGTGGAAGGAGTATATAGAGGGTTTATACAAGGGCGATGTACTTGAGGACAATATTAAGGAAATGGAAGAGGATGTAGATGAAGACGAAATGGGAGATAAGATACTGCGTGAAGAGTTTGACAGAGCACTGAAAGACCCGAGTCGAAACAAGGCCCCGGGAGTAGACAACATTCCATTTGAACTACTGATGGCCTCGGGAGAGCCAGTCATGACAAAACTCTACCATCTGGTGAGCACGATGTATGAGACAGGAGAAATACCCTCAGACTTCAAGAAGAATATAATAATTCCAATCCCAAAGAAAGCAGGTGTTGACAGATGTGAAAATTACCGAACTATCAGTTTAATAAGTCACAGTTGCAAAATACTAACGCGAATTCCTTACAGACGAATGGAAAAACTGGTAGAAGCCGACCTCGGGGAAGATCAGTTTGGATTCCGTAGAAATATTGGACCACGTGAGGCAATACTGACCTTACGACTTATCTTAGAAGAAAGATTAAGGAAAGGCAAACCTACGTTTCTAGCATTTGTAGACTTAGAGAAAGCTTTTGACAATGTTGACTGGAATATTCTCTTTCAAATTCTGAAGGTGGCAGGGGTAAAATACAGGGAGCGAAAGGCTATTTACAGTTTGTGCAGAAACCAGATGGCAGTTGTAAGAGTCGAGGGGCATGAAAGGGAAGCAGTGGTTGGGAAAGGAGTAAGACAGGGTTGTAGCCTCTCCCCGATGTTATTCAATCTGTATATTGAGCAAGCAGTAAAGGAAACAAAAGAAAAATTCGGAGTAGGTATTAAAATTCATGGAGAAGAAGTAAAAACTTTGAGGTTCGCCGATGACATTGTAATTCTGTCAGAGACAGCAAAGGACTTGGAAGAGCAGTTGAACGGAATGGACAGTGTCATGAAAGGAGGATATAAGATGAACATCAACAAAAGCAAAACGAGGATAATGGAATGTAGTCAAATTAAGTCGGGTGATGCCGAGGGAATTAGATTAGGAAATGAGACACTTAAAGTAGTAAAGGAGTTTTGTTATTTAGGGAGTAAAATAACCGATGATGGTCGAAGTAGAGAGGATATAAAATGTAGACTGGCAATGGCAAGGAAAGCGTTTCTCAAGAAGAGGAATTTGTTAACATCGAGAATAGATTTAAGTGTCAGGAAGTCATTTCTGAAAGTATTTGTATGGAGTGTAGCCATGTATGGAAGTGAAACATGGACGATAACTAGTGTGGACAAGAAGAGAATAGAAGCTTTCGAAATGTGGTGCTACAGAAGAATGCTGAAGATAAGGTGGGTAGATCACGTAACTAATGAGGAGGTATTGAATAGGATTGGGGAGAAGAGAAGTTTGTGGCACAACGTGACTAGAAGAAGGGATCGGTTGGTAGGACATGTTTTGAGGCATCAAGGGATCACAAATTTAGCATTGGAGGGCAGTGTGGAGGGTAAAAATCGTAGAGGGAGACCAAGAGATGAATACACTAAGCAGATTCAGAAGGATGTAGGTTGCAGTAGATACTGGGAGATGAAGAAGCTTGCACAGGATAGAGTAGCATGGAGAGCTGCATCAAACCAGTCTCAGGACTGAAGACCACAACAACAACAACAACAAGTTCTAGCGGACTGATGACCTTAGATGCTAAGTCCCATGGTGTTCAGAGCCATTTGAACCATTTGAACTTGAGTGAAAAACATTTAACACCATTTTATTTTCAATTACATACAATAACCTCCTGAAATTTCAGTACTCCAACAATATACGTTTCTGACACATGATTACTTTATGAAATATATTTGTTTCTGTCTCATCCCTGTTAATCTGGGGATTCAGTTTTTGAACACCCTGTAGACAAAGCTTGCCATAAATGAAATTTATTTGAGGTGTCAGAAAAACAGAACAATCAGGTAGTCGTACTCCCGACATCCGAACATCACTTGGAATACTTTATCAAGCGAATCACAAAAGAGCAAATAACTACCAAGCGAAAGTCAACTGTATCGACTTCGCAATGTATAACGAATGACAAAAACGGAAACAACAACCCACTAAATATTACAGCTGCGAAAGATACTATAGAAGAAAAGAAAGAAAGAATCAGGAATACTCCAAGCATAGCAAGACAGAAGCAAATTAAGGCGAAGGATTGAATCTAATGGAATCGACCATTGGCTTTTAAATGTCGCTCTGTAAACTGGAAACTAGGAGAGTGCAAATAGATAAGGAAAGAGGTAATTGGAAAATCGTAATGTGTAATGACACGTTGGATGCTATTAGCACACATCAGAGTTTCAAAAAGAAAGAAAAATCCAATGGTCTTCATCTTGAACTTTAAAAACCACCACTCCAAAGATATTGCATTAGCAGAGGGAGAAGATGAATAACTACGCAGATCGGGTAGATTATCAAGAACGCAATGTTTGTCGAGTGCGAGAAATTTTAATTTGTTCTTCAGAAAGTCGTAACTGCCTTACGAAAGTGTCCGGCAGTATTTCACTTGGACAATATCTGTTCATTTGAAAACCTGTCGTACTCGATGCACGGATCACCACCAGCACTGTCATATGCCTACAAAAAAATATTTCCTCAAACCGCTCACGACAAATGCCAAGAAGGTTCCTTTGAAAAGAAGCAGCAGACTTCGTTCGCAATCCTCGCCCATTTCGAGCTTATGTCTCGTCTCTAATACGGGAATTAAGTCCTATCTTTGCCGGCCGCTATGACCGAGCAGTTCTAGGCGCTTCGGTCCGGAACCGCGCTGCTGCTGTGGTCGCAGGTTCGAATCCTGCCTCGGGCATGGATGTGTGTGATGTCCTTAGTTAGGTTTAAGTAGTTCTAAGTCTAGGGGACTGATGACCTCAGAAGTCCCATAGTGCTCAGAGCCATTTGAACGAAGTCCTATCTTTCTTTCAAACTGACTAACTGCAAGTCGAGTGAATTCGTACAAAACTGACAACCATCTACAGCTGCGGATGCAGGTGGCGATTGTCTGCAGCTGGCCAAATAGCTGAAGAATAACCAGTTGCGGTATCAGTTACCTCAGTAGCTGAAAACATCCTTCATTTCTGTATGCATAATCTTCTCCAGAAATGAGAACCTGAAAAGTATGCTCGAAACTATTACTTTTGCGGAGATCTGCTAATAAGTGGTGCAGTAGTAACACTACCGTAACTGCACTGCTCTACAAATTTTAAGGACGAGATAGATAAAGTGATATATTATCCGCTCGGTGGAAATGAATGAAAATGAGGGAGATTGCTGCCAGAGTGTGGGGGCATCTGACCAAACGTGAGAATTGTAACTGTTGTAATGCCTTCCCGAGTAGACTGAACCTCATCTGTAAACATAACAACTTAAAAAAAATAGAAAGGAAAAAAAGAGGGTGTTCATTAGCCTATTGCAAGAACCATTGTACATATTCAAGGCGAGGTGCGTGTTCATCTTATCCCGTTTCTAGAACTCCCGCAGTACAACAACAACTTTTGTGTGCTCCACCGATGTGGTACATGCGCATGGTCAGAGCTCACGAAATATGGTTGCTTTACGAAATACAATTATTTTTGTGACCTGTATCTTCCTTGTTAGTTTTAAACCCACCATCCGCACCATAATTTGGATTACACATTGAGCTGTGACTCCTCTCTGGGCTGCTTCAAACACCGCAGAAGAGCAAGAGAACCACACCTCTCCAGTATGGCCAGTTCTAGTAACGCACCCTGATTTTCCAGCCTTCAGAGGCCGCCAGAGATCTCCCAGTCGCGCACAGAAAGTTGGACTTCACATGGTGTGAGATCAACATGACTATAGCACAAAATGTGCTGGCCCCACAACACCAGCCAGTTGAAGGAACGGCAAAAGACAGACTGTGTCAGTCATCGGGCACTTACGGTGCATTGTGGCGGTGTTCGTCATTACAACATGTCCTGGAGACAGCATTTGGATGACTTCACACGGGGGAGAATCATCGGGAAACTGGAACAGGAATGAAAAGTGACGAGTGTAGCTCACGAGTTCTGTATTGCACACAGAATTGTTTCACATGCTTGGGGAGCGTTTCGAACCACAAGACTGGGGTTGGTCGACCACGGTCAACTACCCTAATGGCCATTCAAATTCCTACACCAAGAAAAATGCAGATGATAAACTGGTATTCATTGGAAAAATATATTATACTAGAACTGACATGTGATTACATTTTCACGCAATTTAGTTGCATAGATCCTGAGAAATCAGTACCCAGAACAACCACTTCTGGCCGTAACAAAGGCCTTGATACGCCTGGGCATTGAGTCAAACAGAGCTTGGATGGCGTGCACAGGTACAGCTGCCCATGCAGCTTCAACACGATACCACAGTTCATCAAGAGTGGTGACTGGCGTATTGTGACGAGCCAGTTGCTCGGCCACCATTGAACAGACGTTTTCAATTGGTGAGAGATCTGGAGAATGTGCTAGCCAGGGCAGCAGTCGAACATTTTCTGTATCCAGAAAGGCCCGTACAGGACCTGCAACATGCGGTCGTGCACTATCCTGTTGAAATGTAGGGTTTCGCAGGGATCGAATGAAGGGTAGAGCCACGGGTCGTAACACATCTGAAATGTCCACTGTTCAAAGTGTCGTCAATGCGAACAAGAGGTGACCGAGACGTGTAACCAGTGGCATCTCATACCATCACGCCGGGTGAAATGCCAGTATGGTGATGACGAATACACGCTTGTAATGTGCGTTCACCACGATGTCTCAAAACATGGATGCGACCATCGTGATGCTGTAACAGAACCTGGATTCATCCGAAGAAATGACGTTTTGCCATTCGTGCACCTAGGTTCGGCGTTGAGTACACCATCGTAGGCGTTCCTGTGTGTGATGCAGCGTCAAGGGTAACCGCAGCTACGGTCTCCGAGCTGATAGTCCATGCTGCTGCAAACGTCGTCGAACTGTTCGTGCAAATGGTTGTTGTCTTGCAAACGTCCCCATCTGTTGACTCAGGGATCGATCCGTTACAGCCATGCGGATAAGATGCCTGTCATCTCGACTGCTAGTGATATGAGGCTGTTGGGATCCAGCACGCAGTTCCGTATTACCCTCCTGAACCCACCCATTCCATATTCTGCTATCAGTCATTGGATCTCGACCAACGCGAGCAACAATGTCACGACACGATAAACCGCAACCGCTATAGGCTACAATCCGACCTTTATCAAAGTCGGAAACGTGATGGTACGCATTTCTCCTTCTTACTCGAGGCATCTCAACAACATTTGACCAGGCAACGCCGGTCAACTGCTGTTTGTGTATGAGAAATCGGTTGGAAACTTTCCTCATGTCAGAACGTTGTAGGTGTCGCCACCGGCGCCTACCTTGTGTAAATGCTCTGAATAGCTAATCATTTGCATATCACAGCATCTTCTTCCTGTCGGTTAAATTTCGCGTCTGTAGCACGTCATGTTCGTGGTGTAGCAATTTTAATGGCCAGTAGTGTACATTGTGCAACGGTTAAGAAGGGACCTACGTCAGAAAGCAGATGTAATGTTAGCCATGTTTAACAGAACTGAAAGGCACGCAATCCCACGCCCCACAATGGCATGGCGCTGCATGGCGGTGCTCTCTTTGCCCGAAGATCAGTACGTTGCGTTTCGTTGACACACGCATATCGGCTGCACGGTTTGCGATGGTGCCAAGAGCATAGCGGTTGGATCAACGAGGTAGGGGGTCGCCTGTTCTTCTCGGATGAGAGCAGATCCTTTCTAAGTAGCGATTCTGAACGTAGTGTCATATGACGAGAGGTCGAAACACCCAGAGCATTCAGGAATATTGCAAGAACTGATCGTTTTGGCTGTCCAGGTTTCATGGTGTGAGGAGGCATAATGAAGCAAGGGAATATTGACACCCAAATCTTTGAACACAGTACAGTCACCTGTGAACGCCATTGTAATACTTGTGAGGTAACGGGCGAGTTGTGGCGCCCTGGAAATAATATATTTTCGGAATTGGGGAGGCCACACAGGACGCTCTTCAAAGCCGGGGCCCGGCAGCAAAAAAACGTGGTGACAAACGTTAGCAGGACGAGAGAGGTAGCCCCAGTGCATGGTCGAGCCGCGTGGCTGGGAATTCCGCTGTGACGAGGGCGGTGCTTTGTGTCGATGAAGGAGACGGTTATGCTGGGAGTACCAAAGATGGCGGACTTTGTGAAACCTTAATGGCAGACATTTCACAGTTCGTATAGAAATTAATAGTAGCCAGGTGAATCATGGTACTTCAAAAAGAAACATGTACATTACTATTATTTGCACGACAATTCTGATGGTGTAATCAGATTTTCAATATCTTTATTAGTTTAAAGTTTAATATATGACGGTAAATTATACAAGTAACACCCAGCAAATAATTTCCAAAATTAAACGCTTCATCCGATTTTGTCGATCGCCGTGTCTTTAGAAAGCTATTCGTGTAAACCTAAATTGGTATGAATTACAGGTATTTAACTTGAATAGTACATGAGTTATTGGAGGTCAATGTGGCCGATTACTGCTAATCGCGTCAGGCCATAAGTACTCCACAGTTACACGTTAAAACGGTAGCAGCATGCGTATAAATATATTTATTCATGTATGTCTTTGTTTATATCCAATATATACTATTCATGAAGAAATTGGTTAAATATTTACCGTGTTTTAGAAAGCACTGGGACATAGGCTCCTGGCCTACCTTTTGCTTCTTTTCTTTTGATATATGTTTATTTAATTGTTTATGTATTTAATAATGTGTGATAGAGCGTGTTTATGGTCCAGCCGTAGGAATATTTATTTAATTTCAAGTATTTAAAAGTAAATCCAGTATTTCGAATATGTTTCATTATGTTTGTGTGACTGTGCGTTGGCATGAAGACGTGGTGCGGGCGCTCTAGCCTGTCACAGCGCTCGTGAATGGGGAGACTGGATGGAAGCGATTTCGGGAGAGGACACAGGGGTAGTCCGGAGGGTACGGCACTGGTCACGAGGGCGGGACACCACACGGAAAGTGCTGGGCGGCGAGGCGGACGCACAGTCACGGGAAAGACTTGGAGTGTAGCAGTCTGCGAGGGATCGCGAGAGGTAGAAATACTTCGGAGTGCCGACTTGTACTCTTGTGTGATCTGCGTAGCTTCTGCAGTGAAGACGTAGTGTGCGTTTAGAAGCGAATGTCTCGCGACCTATGTTGTCGTTCATAACTAATAACGTGCTGTGGGACTCTCTTGTTTCCCTGTTATTCAACTTATATTTTATTTAATTGCTGGACCATTGACACCAATAAGTGTTTTGCAGAAATATACCGCATTGTCAAAAGTAGTTCCTCTATTGTAATCATCATTTAAAGTCGTTAAGATAGTACCTGCAGATTTTATTTAATTGCAATCTTACATTTATAAATTTATATGTTACATTCATAATTCGCAATTGCCGAGTGATAGAGACATTCGACCATTCTATTCGTGTGTGTATTCTGATCGTATACTGTGGACTCGGCAGTATTTGGCCTGTAATGCGGCAGCTACGTATCCCAGCCCCTAGACAACGAGACCAGCCAAAACTTTTAATATTGAAACGTTGAGTCGGAGGGTGCGTTGTTTTTAGAAAGCCCGCATACTGCATTACCTCGCCTTGTACATCTTTTCAGGGCTGCATTCGGTCCTGACCTCATTTTTATGGATGACAATGCGCATAAGCATCGAACACGTCAGGTGGAGGGGCTCTGGATGTTCGGCGAATGGACTGGCATGCCCGTTCCTCCGAATTAAATCCCATTGAGCACACATGAGATGCGCTGGAGAGGCGTACTGAAGCACGTTCACGTCCACCAAAGACCATTCAGCCGATGTCAACACCTCTGGAGGAGGTGGAGATCTCTTCTGAACAGCACGTTGCAAGGCACCCCAGATATGCTCAATGATGTTCATGTCTGGGTTGTTAGGTACCCAGCGGAACTGTTTGAACTCAGAAGAGTGTTTCTGGAGCCACTCTGTATAAGTTCTCGACGTGTGGGATGTCGCACTGGCCTACTGGAATTGCCCAAGTCCGTTGGAATGCACAACGGACATGAATGGATGCAGGTGTTCTGGATACTTACGTGTCAACTGTCAGACTCGTATCTAGACGTATCAGGGGTCCCATATCATTCCAACTGCACACACCCCACACCAATACAGAGCCTCCATCAGCTTAAGAGTCCCCTGCTGACATGCAGGGGCCAGTGATTCATGAGGTTGTCTCCATACCCGTACACGTCCATCCGCTCGATACAATCTGAAACGAGACTCGTCTGACCAGGCAACATGTTTCGGGTATTAACGGGTCCAGGCGAGGCGTAAAGCTTCGTGTCGTGCAGTCACCAAGTTTACATAATTGGGCCTTCGGCTCCGAAAGCCCATATCGAAGATGTTTCGTTGAATAACACGCTGACATTTGTTGAGGGCCCAGCATTGAAATCTGCAGCGATTTGCTGAAGCTTTGCACTTCTCTCACGTTGAACGATTCTCTTCAGTCGTCGTTGGTCCCGTTCTTGCAGGACCTTTTTCCGGCCGTACCGATGTCGGAGATTTGATGTTTTACCGGATTTCTGATATTCACGGCACACTCGTGAAATGACCGTACGGGAAAATCCCCTCTTCAGGGCTACCTCGGAGCACCTGTGTGCCATCGCTCGTGCACCGACTATAACACCATGTTCAAACTCACTTAAATCTTGATAACCTGCAATTGTAGCAGCAGCAACCGATCTAACAACTGCGCCAGACACTTGTTGTCTTATATAGGCGTTGCCGACCGCCGTGGCGTATTCTGCCTGTTTACATATCTACACTACTGGCAATTAAAATTGCTACACCACGAACATGACGTGCTACAGACGCGAAATTTAACCGACAGGAAGAAGATACTGTGATATGCAAATGATTAGCTTTTCAGAGCATTCACACAAGGTTGGCGCCGGTGGCGACACCTACAACGTGCTGACATGAGGAAAGTTTCCAACCGATTTCTCATACACAAACAGCAGTTGACCGGCGGTGCCTGGTGAAACGTTGTTGTGATGCCTCGTGTAAGGAGGAGAAATGCGTACCATCACGTTTCCGACTTTGATAAAGGTCGGATTGTAGCCTATCGCGATTGCGGTTTACCGTATCGCGACATTACTGCTCGCGTTGGTCGAGATCCAATGATTGTTAGCAGAATATGGAATCGGTGGGTTCAGGAGGGTAATACGGAACGCCGTGCTAGATCCCAACGGCCTCGTATCACTAGCAGTCGAGATGACAGGCAACATATCCGCATGGCTGTAACGGATCGTGCAGCCACGTCTCGATACCTGAGTCAAGACATGGGGACGTTTGCAAGGCAACAGCCACCTGCACGAACAGTTCGATTACATTTGCAGCAGCATGGAAGATCAGCGCTGAGACCATGGGTGCGGTTACTCTTGACGCTGCATCACGGATAGGAGCGCCTGCGATGGTGTACTCGAAGACGAACCTGGTTGCACGAATGGCAAAACGTCATTTTTTCGGATGAATCCAGGTTCTGTTTACAGCATCATAATGGTCGCATGCGTGTGTGGCGACATCGCGGTGAATGCACATTGGAAGTGTGTATTCGTCATCGCCATACTGGCGTATTACCCGGCGTGATGGTATGAGGTGCCATTGGTTGCAAGTCTCGGTCACCTCTTGTTCGCATCGACGGCACTTTGAACAGTGGACGTTTCATTTCAGATGTGTTACAACCTCTACCCTTCATTCGATCCCTGCGAAACCCTACATTTCAGCAGGATAATGCACGACCGCATGTTGCAGGTCCTGTACGGGGCTTTGTGGATACAGAAAATGTTCGACTGTTGCCATGGCTAGCACATTCTCCAGATCTCTGACCAATTGAAAACGTCTGGTCAATGATGGCCGAGCAACTGGCTCGTCACAATACTCCAGTCACTACTCTTGATGAACTGTGTCAATGTCTGAAATTGCATGAGCAGCTGTACCTGTACACGCCATCCAAGCTCTGTTTGACTCAATGGCCAGGCGTAACAAGGCCGTTATTACGGCCGGACATGGTTGTTCTGGGTACTGATTTCTCAGGATCTATGCGCCCAAATTGCGTGAAAATATAATCACATTTCAGTTCTAGCATAATATATTTGTCCAATGAATACCCGTTTATCACCTGCATTTCTTCTTGGTGTAGCAATTTTAATGGCCAGTAGAGTTTGTGTTTCAATACGCATACCAGTTTCTTTGTCGCTTCAGTATATTTGTACTCCACTCTGCTTGGAAGAGAGTTCGTTAGAACTGTTACGTGTTTTGTAAGACTGTTCTTTTACTTACGACATGTAGTTGTGCTCCGCAGAATAACAGTACACTTCACAATCCGAAGTGAGAGTTTAGTGTGGGTATGTGCGTGTGTGCGTGTGTGTGTGTGTGTGTGTGTGTGTGTGTGCACCGTATTGTGACCGAGGGCAGGTGGCGGACTGTGTGGCAGCACGGACTCCCTGATCACTTGTTTACTTGGACGTGTGCCGTATGGCAGCCTTCGGTCCTGGGCCTATACAAACCGTAAGCTGTGGGCAGCTGTAGTTGCATGCTGCAACCTGCGTATCGACAGCTGCGGGCAGGAGCAGTGGATGCCGCTGAACGATCTCCTGCCCTCAGGTGGAAGTCAGAAAGCGGTAAACAGCCGGCTGTCAAAGGCCCCGTGCTCCTTCCGGTAGCGGAACTCGCTTGCGGTTCGATCCGTTAGCGAGAGGGGCATGCTGGGGGCACACATTACCAGAGCTGCGTCTGGGGAAGGTTCTTCCGGAACTTCTCTGTATGGGATCGCTGGAAGTTCAGAACGGTGTACAAGACGAAGCTGTGATGCGTTTAGAACTGTAATATTACTTCATGTGAGCGAACTAGGTGGCCAACTGACTACTTTTCTTCGACCTTTGTTGGAGTAATGAATCGTCCGCCGGCATCCATATTTGTTATGAGTATTTGCGTGTACCTGTAGAACGACATTAGATTCAGATTTCTATGTGCCTTTTACTAGCATTGGTTTCTATTTACGCATAAACACAATAACACTATTTCCATCTACTGGAAGTAAAACTGGAAATAAATGCATACTGTTAGTATGAATGACAGCTTCTTAATCTAAGACGTTTAGCTTTGTCCCATGAGTAGATGAGAAGAACCTGCTGCGCATAAATATAATGATCAGGCGAAATACCAGACACATCTGCAGATGTTTTGAATTGGTTTTTCCTCAGTTAAACGTTACTGACTCTTTCAGCAGAAGAAATATGCTATTACGGAACATCATAGTAGAAATCAGGATAGAAGATAATCACAGTAGTGTTTTAAAGCAGGATGTGGCCGCTTAGGAAACCAGAGCGGGAAGAACGAAAAATGTTGTTTAACAGGAGAATATTAAAAATAACATACTCTGAAGCCTAGTTTACATGACACTAGCTTGCTGGCACTGCGCATGCGCGCCGCGCGTTTGTACAACTCATCGGTGAAACAAAACACTTTCGGCGTGTCCCAACTTTGGCGACACTAGTTGCATGAGTTTTGAGGTTATGTGTGTTCGCAGAGTGTAGACAAACTGAAATATGAAGTGGGGAACGGAGAATAATGTTCGCTTTTTGGAGGTCTATGCTTTGCATAGGTGTTTGTAGGATTTCAGTGATGCTGATTACAAAAATAAGCAACATATTGCTGCTCCTGAGACCATTACGTGCGATCAGAACACGGATCCTTTGACAATATCTGAACTGCAGGGCAAAATTTATTGAATTAGTAGCACATATACAACTGAATTAAGAAAAATACAAGCAAATGTAATTCTAGCAGTGGTAATGCTCTCGTCTACAAGACTAAAATCCCATCGTTCGAGTTGGCAGACTTTTTTTTAATTTTTTATTTTTTTTAAGTATATTGACATATGTTTGAATTTTGAAATATTGCCACCGAACAGATCTATCTTCAAGACAGTAGTTTTCAAACCATTTTCTTCTTAATGCGGCCTGTTTTGGATAATTACTGCTGTCAATGTTAATAATTATTACTGTTAATGTTAATAATTATTGGTGTTAATGAGAAACCGTCATCAGTAACTAAAACCACATCTTATAGCATGCCGAGTGTTCTCAATTGTAATGCACTCAATGTGATATGTAATTTCAGTTCTGGCGGCAGTAGCTCATGCATTACAGTATCTTTACTCCTTACCACATAACTAACTCTATTTAGAAGAAACGTGAACAGTTCTGGTGACATTTTAAGATAGTTAAAAGAACTTCTTGGGCCTTCCATTATAAAATATTTCAGCAAGGATGCTGAGCAACCGAGCTGACGTCTTTTCTTCATCCAGTCACAAATCGAAATACATTTCTTATTTTTTTCTTATGCAGCGATTCCACGCAACAAGCTTTAACTCCATCACAACCCATGCGACTCGCAGCTGCCAAAACTTTCATTTCAGACACGACTCAGGAACCCACAAAACGACGAAACTGAAGTGTATATTGGTTTCGCCGTGTCTACAGTCAAATATGAAACCACTTGCGTGCAACTCATTCCACGCAACGAGTAGCGCAACCCAATGTCGTTGCGTAAACTAGGCTTAACAAATATGATCACTAAAGTTAAATGTATAACGGAAGCGCCTGAGCCATTTGATATAAAAACCGTTGGTGGATAAGTGAACGGCGTATCAGCTTAACTACCCAGCTGAGCTTTATAAAAAAATTGTAAGGATCTGAAATTTGGATAAAAAGAATTGCATCATTTTGGGAAAGAAATCGGATGGATTTTAAACTGCCTGGCTTTTGCCGACTATGTTGCAACGTTTGAGTTATTCAAATAAATCTTTGGAAGAGACAGCGAATAGAACTGGCCTTGAAATTTCAGCCGAAAAAACCAAGTTCATGAGTAATATAAAAAATGCACCAAAATACACCAAAATTTGTAGTATCGTTTAACATAACTGCTACATATCTCTTCATGATCCTGCATTAGCTCAGAACATTTACTTCTTAAATAAAAGGGTGCAGTGCAAACTTTGGGAGGAGATTGCATGTTCTCATGGTAGAAAGCGATTTCCGGTACTGTCCAGCTGCGGCAGAGAAGCTTTCCAAAAGACATGGGTGGCAGACTTGGGAGTCAGCCAGGGACAAGTCGGGGTGGACCGCTTGCCGAATTCTGAAGTGGCAGTTTCCTGGCACAGATCCCTTTGATGGCTGTAGGAGCGCCTAAGCCATCAAGTGTCCACGTGAGCTGTAAAAAGTACCTGTACGGCACGGATGTCAACCGGAACATCGCCTTTCATTTCCCGTGCAACATGAGAAAATTCTTACCACGTCCGCAGAATTGCCGTTCATCCAATCCAGTGTATTCCCCCTCTTACTAAACAGCGTGTGCGATATGCCCACTAAACAGAAAAAAGACCATTCAGTCTCAGTACTCTGATAATGTAAGGGTGATCAAAAAGTTTACGTTTGAGGGTGTTGCTGCAGTGTGTATGCAAAGTAACGCGACTCTGATGTGGGTATTAAGCGCCGATGTATAGGCAAGGGGTTAGTGTGGCGTTCGTGTCTTACCGAACTGCAGGAACGTGAACAACGGTGACATTATTACAAATGGGTCCAAACAGGACCAAAGTGCTGTCATTCCTTTCTTGGCTGCCGAAGAACACGTATCGGAAAATGAAGAATGTGGAGGGGGCAGCATGCCCGTCGGAAACTACCTATGTGGGATGGTGCGTCAAGTTCCATTCTGGTCGCGATTGGACACAAAGCGCCGGTCTATCTTGGAGGCCAGCCTTACCCTCATCGTAACGCAAAAGTTACGCCAATTTAAGTGGGAGAACTTGAGCATCCGCCCTATAGTCCCGATCTCTCCCCAAGCGATTATCGCGCTTTCGATCCTTTAAAAAAGGCCTTGAAGCGTCGACGTTCCTGTCGGACGAGGGTGTGCAAAAGGCAGTTACGGACCTCTACACACCGGAGGACACGGTGTTTTCTAAACGGCTATTTGGAACCTGATGCGTCAGTTGGACGATTGCCTCAATGCTTACGTGTAATATTTGTATTTGCAATACATTTCAGAGAAATTTTAGCAGCGTTCCCCACAACTTTAAAGTTCAAGGTACATTCATTTTTCGTCAAATTGGCAACACGCATGCTTCTTGAGCTGATATCTTTTCACTCAATGCCATTTTGACTACTATCTACCAGAAGCACAAACCAAAAATATCTCCAAATATAGAGAAAGAAAATGAAATAAATAATCACTTAGGCTCATAAAAAACTTGAAGTCGGCATGTACTTGTATCTGCCTGCTAAACATCAATGCCGTTTTTGCCATTTTTGCCCCTCGTTGATGTGGACATTGAGTAACCATTGTACCCTTCACTAGTACTTCTGACGCCACTTGCAG
The DNA here is from genome assembly GCF_023864275.1 of Schistocerca cancellata. Classification (NCBI taxonomy): domain Eukaryota; kingdom Metazoa; phylum Arthropoda; class Insecta; order Orthoptera; family Acrididae; genus Schistocerca; species Schistocerca cancellata. The sequence goes on from NC_064626.1 coordinate 844,588,988, forward strand.
CAGCACTGGGGCTCTCTGGTGGAGGTAGATGGGCAGAATGGGATCATATGCAACTCTAAGACAACTGAAACATTTACATATTTTCCAGCAGTTTATAACAGAAGACACATGCCCACATCATGCAGGCGCTGGGTCGTGAACAAGAAACCCACATACCACGGTGCATAACGAGAGAATAAGACATAGCCAGCAGTCACTATGTCTGTCTCAGCATAGTGCTGAGGTGATTTTGCGACACTTGCATTCCAGGGTAGCTAGCTCTGCTGGCTAATGTGCAGATGAGGTGGCTTGACCATGCTATGTTCTACCCCTGCATGTCTGTGACACCCCTGCATGTCTTTGACAGAGGACCTGTAACAGGTCAGGTGTATCGGGTCGTCATTTTGCACCAGTAAGCCAGTATGTCGGCCTTTTCAGGGGTGCAGTGCGTCCCACCTTCCTCCTGACGGGTGATAACGCACGGCCCCACCGAGCTGCCATCGTGGAGGAGTACCTTGAAACAGAAGATATCAGGCGAATGGAGTGGCCTGCCTTTTCTCCAGACCTAAACCCCATCGAGCACGTCTGGGATGCTCTCGGTCGACGTATCGCTGCACTTCTTCACACCCGTACGACACTTCAGGAGCTCCGACAGGCACTGGTGCAAGAGTGGGAGGTTATACCCCAGTAGCTGCTCGACCACCTGATCCAGAGTACGCCAACCCGTTGGGCGGCCTGTGTACGTGTGCATTGTGACCATATCCCATATTGATGTCGGGGTACATGCGCAGGAAGCGGTGGCGTTTTGTAGCACATGTGTTTAGGGACGGTTTTCTCAACTTATCACCAATACTGTGGACTTACAGATCTGTGTCGTGTGTGTTACCTATGTGCCTATGCTATTAGTGCCAGTTTTGTGTAGTGCCACGTTGTCTGACACCACATTCTGCAATTATCCTTAATTTATGAGCATGAGTGTAGATAAAATCTTTTCAGTTACAGTGTAAAATTATGTGCAGTGGGTAGTATATACAACAAGTAGCAGCACGCAGACCTGCAATGACTCTTAATTCCACTATAAATACAATGTACTCTCACACATTCACGTCTTTTAACATAAACAGTGATTTTTCTATAAAAAATAAAAAAATAACAGTTTTATCATCAGCAAAAGACGCAAAATAACTTAAGTTGTCCGTAGAAAATTGCTATGGAAAGGGGCCGACGCTCGTCAATAACAACGGCTACGTAACTAAACAGTTAGTTACCATTACCTGAAGATGATAGTGTGAACCATCGTAATGTGTGGAAGCAAAATAACTAAGTGACTGGTGCAGAAATCTGTTTTATTTGTATTTATCAACCGTCGTAGGCCTCATGATGCCCTCCTTTATTGACGAAATTTTCATAAGTATAGATGTTGTAGGTGTCTCGACATACAGGGGCACGCAATAAAACATTTTACCCGTTGGCTGGGACATACCTGAAACACACTCATTTGAGTGTTTCCCTTCAATTCATCCTGCATAGCCTGTGGTTGCATGGGACATTTCCATTTCGGAAATCGTTAGGGAATTCAACATCTGAGATTCATATTGTCAAGAATGTTCTGAGAACACCGAATTTCAAGCATTACCTCTCACTACGGATAACGCTGCGGGCGACGGCCTTCACTTAACGACCGAGAGCAGCAGCATTTATGTAGAGTTGTCAGTGCTAACAGACAAGCAATAATGCATGAAATAACCATGTGTGTTAGGACAGCGCGACGAAATTTGGCGTTAATGGGTTATGACAGCAGAAGATCAACGTGAGTGCCTTTGCTAACAGCGCGACAATACTTGCAGCGTCTCTCCCAGGATCATGACCAGCCGGCCGAGGTGGCCGAGCGGTTCTAGGCACTACAGTCTGAAACTGCACGACCACTACAGTCGCAGGTTCGAATCCTGCCTCGGGTATGGATGTGTGTGTTGTCCTTAGGTTAGTTAGGTTTAAGTAGTTCTAAGTTCTAGGGGACTGATGACCTCATAAGTTAAGTCCCATAGTGCTCAGAGCCATTTGAACCATTTTTGATCATGACCACATCGGTTGTGTCCTAGACGGCTAGAAAACCGTGGCCTGGTCAGATTAACCTCGATTTCAGCTGGTAAATGTTGATGGTAGGTTTCAAGTGTTGCGCAGACCCCATGAAACAATGGAGCCAGATTGTCAACAATGCACTGTGCAAGCTGGTGGTGGCTCCATAATGGTGTGTACTATGTTTACATGGAATGGTCTGGATCCCTTCGTCCAACTGAATAGATCATTGACAGGAAATGGTTATGTTCGGCTACTTGGAGGCCATTTTCATGTTCCCAAACAAAGACGTCATTGTCACCAGTGCACAACTGCTCGCGATTGGTTTGAACAACAATCTGGAGAATTCGACCGAATTATTTGGCCACCCAGATCGCCCAACATGAATACCATCGAACCTTCATGGGACATAATCGAGAAGTCAGTTCCTGCACAAAATGGTGCAGAGCCAACACTTTCGCAATTATGGACGCCTATAGAAGCAACATGGCTCAATATTTTCTTCCGACTTCTTGGGTCCATATTACATCGAGTTGCTGCACTATGCCGGGTAAAATGAGGTCCGAGACGATAGTAGGAGGTATCAAATGGTTCAAATGGCTCTTAGCACTATGGGTCGCGCGGTTCCAGACTGTAGCGCCTAGAACCGATCGGCCACTCTGTCCGGCTAGGAGGTATCGCAGCACTTTGTCGTCACCTCAGTGTACCTTATGATGGCCAGGTGTATCCCGGCCAGAAACAGCGAGGCAGTACGTGCAGTGGAAGATCCTGGGGGCGGAGGCGACGTCCTCGTTTCTTTCCGGTCAACCTTGGGCCTAAAAGAAGTGCGGAGCGAAAGTGACAAGGAAGTATGACGGCCACGCCCACCTCTTCTCTGGGCACTGAAAGGACGCCTAATTTCCGCGAGTGCGCCCGCCTATACCTCACGTGTGGCGGCCGGAGGGAGAAAGTCTGGCTGCAGAGGTAGCCCGCCTGCCGTCCCCCGGCAGGCTTTGTTGGTGACGCCACGGGTGCATCGCCTGCCGCTGCTTTGTCGCGCGGAGAAAGTGCGCCGGCCGTAAATAACTCGCTTTTCCCAGGCCCGGGGCACAATGCGGTGCTGCTGTCCGCCGTCTGTTTTAAATGTGGGACGTAAGCTTCCCGCCGGCCGCGTCTTTCTTCCCGATTCTAGTCGTTTCTTCAAAGTGCGCACCGCCTGAATGCCGGGAAAAGCGTCAGCTAAGGAACAGTTGTCGTCTGGGCCTACTGCGAAAGCCAGTTTATTTTTCGTCCTGTAAATGCAAGTCCGACAAGTGGAAACACCTCCTTTCTGCGAACTAGGGAAGACTCATTAATCCTCTGTCGGAGCACAAGATAGACGATAACCTTTTGCAGTGTGGAGACTGGATTACGTTGAGTAGGAATCTGAGGTATATTATCGACTATGATTACGTCACAATAACGCTCTTTAAGCTACAAGTAATGTACAGATGCTTTGAGAGCATAGATTCATTAGACACGAAGATTCCGTGAGACATTAACATTATGCTCAACAAACTGTAAACTGTAATCACAGTTTTTCTTAATAGTTTCATATACATTTTGATTCTTATTAGCAAGTACGTATCATCTGCGTAAGGTGTGGTATTTGGCTGATATTTCTTTCTTTTTTTCGTGTAAAGCTAGAGAATCGTTTTCATTTTAATCTGTTATTCAGATACTGAATCCGAAGGCATGCAGCTCATAAAATAGTATATATTGCTTCATTTCGTATGTAATGTGTAGTAGTGCGTTTAAGAATGAGAATATTTTAATAAAAACAATTATAAAGTAAGTGAACAAGTTGTTCGTCTGCCTGGTGAGATTCTTCTTATTGGAGTCACTTCGGCGTCTTGCGCGTCAGTGAAGACTAAATGATTAGGACAACACGAACACCCAATCTCCGAGTGAAGAAAGTCTTTGAACCGGCCATGAATCTGAGATAGCATCCGCGACCTACAGGCAGCGACACTAACCACTTGTCCACGAGACGAGCTTCGGAGATAACTAAGTAAAATAGGTAGAAAGAAATAGCGAGAGACAGAAGGGGTAGGAGCAAGGGGATGAAGAAATTAAAAATTAAAGATAATTGGTGTTACGAAAAGAAGAAGTTTATGTATAACACTGAGCTTCAGACCTTTGGCTTGTAGACAAATATAGGTATAAGGATTACAGGAAACACACTACATTCTACTGCATTCCATCCTTGCTACATTACATATTCTGAAATTTATACGTCTGCTCTGTATGACACTGGTAGTTGCTGTAAAATGTGTGACTCAACGCCTTGGTGCCTGATCTGTTACTCGTATTTTCCTTCTTCTGCTCATCATTAGTTCCTGACAAGGTAATGAATAACGCAGGACTCAGAGACACCTGCGATAACATAGCTCATATCCTCCACTCGCACACTTTTTTTTTTGGTGAGTTATCAGTCTTCTGACTGGTTTGATGCGATCCGCCACGAATTCCTCTCCTTTGTCAACCTCTTCATTTCAGAGTAGCACTTATACCTTACGCCCTCGCGTATTTGTTGGACATATTGCAGTCTCTGTTTTCCCCCAAAGTTTTTACCTTCCCTCCCGCTAGTACCATGGAAGTTATTCACTGTTGTCTTAACACATGTCCTATTATCTTGTCCCTTCTTTTTGACAATGTTTACTGTATGTTCCTTTCTTCGCCAATTTGCGGGGAACCTCCTCATTGCATACCTTATCAGTCCACGTAATTTTCAACATTCTTCTCTAGCACCACATCTCAAATGTTTCACTTCTCTTCTTTTTTGGTTTTCCTGCAGTTCATGGTACACTAACATACAATGCTCCTAACAAACATTCACAAATATTTCTTTTTATAGTTGAGATCGCTGTCCGATAATAAAGACTTCTTTTGGCCAGGAATGCCCTCTTTGCCTATATAATCTGCTTTTTATGTCCTCCTTGCTTCGCCCATCATGCGTTACTTTATATCTAAGGTAACACAATTCCATTACTTTGTCTACTACGTTGTCACCAATCATGATGTTAAGTTTATCGCTCATCTCGTTTACGATACTCTTCATTACTTACGCCTTTCTTTGTTTACTCTCAATCCATGTTCTGTATTCATTAGGCTGTTCACTCCAGTCTAAACGTCTTGTAATTATGTTTCATATTCACTGAGGATAGCAATTTCATTAGTGAATCATGTCATTGATATCCTTTCTCACTCAATTTTTATCCCACTCTTGAACTTTTATTTGCTTTCTGTCAGAGCGGAAACCTGCACCCATGTCTTAAACCTTTTTTAATCCCTGTACTTCGTTCCTGGTCTTCCATTATTATTGTCCCATTTTGATTCCTGTACATATTGCACATTACCGTCTTCCTCTATACGTTGCTCCTATTTTCCTTATAATGTCGAACATCTTACACCATTTTGTATTGACGAGCACTTTTTCTAGGTCGAAAAATCCTATGAGTGTCTTGATTGTTCTTAAGTCTTTTTTGTATTATCAAACACGTCAGAACTGCTTCTCTGATGCCTTTACTGTTCCCAAAGAAAGTCAAACTGATTGTTATCTAACAGCTCCTCGGGTTTCTTTTCCATTCTTCTGTCTACTATTCTTGTCAGAATTTCGATGCGCGGGCTGTTAGGCTGATTGCGGGATAGTTATCGCACTTCCCTACCATTGGTATCGTCTGGACTGTATGGATGATATTTTTCCGAAGATCGGATGGTATGTCTCCACTCTCATAGATTCTACACACCAGATTAGTCGTTTGGTTGCCACTTTGCTCAATGCTTTTAGAAATTCCTAAGGAATGTTATCGTTTCTTCTGCCTCATCTAATCACAGATCTTCCGAAGCTCTAATAATGGATACATCGTCCCTATCGAGTCCCACTTCTTGTATACCATCCGACGAGTCTTCGTCGTACACTCCTTCTACGTACGCTTTCCACCCATCTGCTCTCTCCTCCGCGTCTAAGAGTGGAACTTCCATTGTGTTCTTAATGTTTGCTATAATGTTGTTTAAACTTTTCTATAAGATGAATCAGTCCTTCCGATGAACATTTATATTCCTATTTCTTTACATTTTTACTAAAGGCATTTCACCTTGGCTTCCCCGCACTTCCTATTTATTTGATTTCTAAGTGACTTGCATTTGTGTATTCCTGTCTTTTCCGGAAAAATTGTGTACTTCCTTCTTTCGTCTATAAATTGAAGTGTTTCTTCTGTTACTAAAGGACTCTTCGCAGTTACCTTCCTGGTCCTATGTTTCTCTGTCGAACATCTGTGTTTGCCCTTTCTAGAGCTGTCCGTTTCTCTTTAACTGTACTGCCTACTGTGAGGTTCACTATTGCAGTGTCTACACCCTTAGAGAATCTCCGACGTATCTCAACATTCTTCAGGACGTCAGAATCCTATTTATTTCCACACGGATGGTTCTCTTAAACTTCAATCGACTCTGCATCATTACTAAATTATGATCTAAGTCTACGTCCGCTCTTGGATTTGCCTTACAATCCATTATGTGATTTCGGAATCTCTGTCTGACTGAGGATGACACGGCGGCCGGTCGGTGCCGTTTGGCCTTCATGGCCTGTTCGGGAAGAGTTTTTTTTTTTAGTCTGACCACAATGTAATTGAGATGGAATCATCGAGTGTCTCTGTCCTATTCTTAGTGTACCTCCTCCTCTTGTGGTTAATGGACAGTGTATTCGCTCTTACTAGCCGAAATATACGGCAGAACTCAATTAGGTCTTCTGCTCTTTCACTGCTACTACAAAGCCTATGATCTCGCGTAGCCCTCTTCTGTTCTTCCTCCTGGTAATGTGTTCCAGTCCCCCATTATCATTCGATTCTCATCTTCATTTACATACTGAATTATCTGTTCAGTATAATCGTATACTTTATTTCACCTTTTGTTTATGACGTCGGCATGTACACTACCTAGGCAAAAGTATCCTGTCACCCCTGTGTCATGCGGAATCGACCACTAGATGTCGCGAGAGACGAACCTGCCGGTATAAAAGAAGGCAGAGAATGTTGTGCTGCCAGAAGAAAAGAAGTAACAGCAGAAAGGGTCGGTCAGAAGAGCTCAGTGATTTCGAACGTAGACTAGTCACTGAATGTCACCTGAGTGACAAATCCATCGATGATATTTCGAGCCTTCTAAAACTGCCCATGTCGACTGTTAGCGATGTGACTGTGAAGTGAAAACGTGAAGGAACAACTGCAGCTAAACCAAGAGCAGGCAGACCTCATGTACTGATAGACGTGGACCATCGAACATTGCGTAGAGTGGATGCAAAAAATGGCATGAAATCTGTGGAAGGAATCACTCGTAGTTTCCAGAGTGCTACCAACAGTCGGTTTAACACAATGACTGTGCGCAAGAAGTTAAAAAGAATGGGGAACAGTGGTCGAAAAGCTCCTCATTAGTCACACATTTCTGTGGTCAAACTAAGCTCGTTTGAGGAGGTGGAAGGAGAGACGCCACTGGACGGTGGATGATTGGAAGTGACGAACCATGTTGCACCCCGTGTCAACTCGACGAAAAAGGTTGGGTTTGACAAATGCCTGGAGAACATTACCTACCACCTTCTGTAGTGTCTTTACGGCAGCAGTCTGATACCACCACCAGTGTTCGGTTATTGATAATCCAACCCTAAGGGGATGAGGGTACTTTTTTTTTTAAATATCGCTATTAAGTCAATTTTGAAGCTAGAACCACGAACATTGGTATTTTGTTTCTCGGCCGGAAATAAATAAATGCGTGGTTCAGCTTTTTTTGGAAATTTAACCCTGTGAGAGTGAGATAGTGGCTGAAAGCTTTTTTTTAAAAATATGTAATTATTAAAGAACAACTAAAGTTTTTTTAAATATATATCTATGAACATTGGTATTTGACTTCTTGGTTGCAAATAAAAAAAATGTGTTTCAGTGTTTTTGAAAATTGAACACCTGAGGGAGTGAAATAGGGATGAGATTTTTTATGAAAATATTTTATTGTAAAAGCATTTTGAAAACTAAATCTACGAAAATTTAAATTTGGCTTCTCAGTCCGAAATAAACAAAACACGTGTTTCACTGTTTTTGGAAACTGAACCCCTATGGCGGTAAAATGGGGGATGGAAGTTTTTATGGAAATATTTCATTGTGCAGGCATTTTTATAGCTAAAGCTATGAAAATTTCTATTTGGCTTTTCTGTTAGAAATCAAACATACTCACGTCGCTATTTTCGGAAATTCAACGTATAGGGGGATGAAATAAGGGGTGGAACGTTTTTTAAAATAATTAACTGCGAAAGTATTTTTAAAGCTAAATCTTTGAAAACTGGTGTCTGGCTTCTCGGTTAGAGATGAAACAATACGTGTTCACTGTGTCTTGGAAATTCAATGCCTTAGGGTCAGAATAATGCCGTAACTCATTGTCGCCCAGTCCAAATCGCTGATAGAAACTTATAGTTTGGAGAGGGTGTGGATCTTACACTGTAGACATCGTTTAAGAAGGGATTGTCTAAAATTCCACTCCGAAGGGGTTGAAATAGAGGTTAAAAGGCTTTTTGAAAGTATGTCGCAATTAAGAGAATTTCGGAACCAGAACGACGATAACTGGTACTTGGTTTCTCAGTCAGAAAATAAAAAATCTGTGTTTCAGCATTTTTGGAAATTCTGCCACTAACAAGGTAAAATAGGGGTGAAAGCTTTTTTTGGAAATAAATAATTACTAAAGAACTACTTAATAATTTTAAGGCTACATCTATGAGAACTGGTATTTGACGTCTCGTTCAGAAATGAAAAAAATACGTGTTTCAGTGTTTCTGGAAATTCAGTCCGAAGGGAGTGCAATAGTGGACGAAAATTTTTAAGAAAATAATTCGTTACATAAAGAATTTTTAATGCTAAGTTTATGAAAATCATTACTTCATTTGTCGCTTGGATATAAATAAATATTTGTTAAGGGACGAAAGTTGCTGTGCAAATATCTCCACAAGAGCGCATAATTAACAAATACCTTTGGATCACAGGTACTAGAATCGATTTTTGGTCAGAAGTAGATTCGGAAAAGACCACGCCCACATGGCCTTAATTAGCGTGAACAGCTTAGAAGGTGTTGCAATTTGTGAAAAATATAAAAGTTCGACTAAATAAAAACAAGAAGAAAAATCTCTGCAGGCCGACCGCCGAGAGGGAGGTGACCACTAGAAAAAGACTAACCAACGACAGGATAACGTTCTACAAATCAGGGCGTGAAATATCAGAAGCTTGAACGTGGTAGGAAAGCTAGAAAATCTGAAAAGGGAAATACAAAGGCTCAATCTAGATGTAGCAGGGGCCAGTGAAGTGAAATGAAAAGAAGACAAGGATTTCTGGTCAGATGAGTATGGGGTAATGTCAACAGCAGCAGAAAATGCTATAACGAGAGTAGGATTCGTTAGCAATAGGAAGGTAGGGCAGGGAAAGTCTTGCTGTGAAAAGTTCAGTCCAAGGGTTGTTCTTATGGGAATCGACAGCAAACCAACACAGACAACGATAGTTCAGGTATATATGGCGACGTTGCAAGCTGAAGATGAAGAGATAGAGAAAGTATATGAGGATATTGAAGGGGTAATACAGTACGTAAAGAGAGATGAAAATCTAATAGTCATGGGGCCCTGGAATGTAGATGTAGGGGAAGGAGTAGAAGAACGGTTACAGGAGAATAAGGGCTTGGGGCAAGGAATGATTGAAGAGAAATTCTAATTGAGTTCTGTATTAAATTTCAGCTAGTAATACAGAATACTCTGTTCAAGAATTACAAGAGGAGGAGCTACACTTGGAGGAGGCCGGGTGATACGGGAAGATTTAGATTACATCATGATCAGACAGACATTCCGAAATCAGAAACTGGATTGTAAGGTATACCCAGGAACAGATATAGACTCCGATAACAATGTAGTAGTGATGAAGAGAAGGCTAAAGTTTAAGAGATTAGTCAGGAAGAATCAATATGCAAAGAAGGGGGATATGAAGTACTAAGGAACGACGAGATACGCTTGAATTTCTCTAAGGTTATAGATACGACAGTAAGGAATAGCTCAGTCGTTAGAACAGTTGAAGAGGAAAAGACATCTCTAAATGGCAATCACAGAAGTTGGAAAGAAGAAAATAGGTACAAAGAAGATAACTGCAAAGGAACCATAGGTAACAGAAGAAGTACTTCTGTTGATCGATGAAAGAAGGGAAGTACAAAAATGTTCAGGCAAATTCAGGAATACAGAATTACAAGTCACTGACAAATGAAATAGGTAGGAAGCGCAGGGAAGCTAAGGCGAAATGGCTGCATGAAAAACGTGAAGAAATAGAAAAAGTAATGATTGTCGGAAGGACTGACTCAGCACATATGAAAGTCAAAACAACCTTCGGTGAAATAAAAGCAAGGGTGGAACATTAAGCGTGCAGCGCGAATTCCGCTTTTAAATGCAGAGGAGAGGGCAAATTAGTGGAAGGAGTACACTGAAGGCCTGTCTTATAGGGAAAGTCTGTCTCATGTGATCGAGAAAGAAACAAGAGTCGATTTAGAAGAGACAAGGGATCCAGTATTAGAATAAGAATGTAAAAGAGCTTTGGAGGACTTAAGATCAAATAAGACAGAAGGGATAGATAACATTCTTTCAAAATTTCTAAAATCATTGGGGGGAATGGCAACAAAACCACAATTTATTTTGCTGTGTAAAATGTATGAGTGTGACGACATACCATTTGACTTTCGGAAAAATATCATCCACACAATTCCGAAGACTGCAAGAGCTGATAAGTGCGAGAATTATCGCACATTCAGCTTACTGCTCACGCATTCAAGTTACTGACGAGAATAATATACAGAAGAATGGAAAAGATGACAATCACTTTGGCTTTAGGAAAGGTAAAGGAACCAGAGAGGCGATTCTGACGTTGCGGTTGATTATCGAAACAAGATTAAAGAAAAACAAAGACACGCTCATAGGATTTGTCAACCTGGAAAAAGCGTTTGGAAATGTAAAATGGTGCAAGACGTACGAAATTCTAAGAAAAATAGGGGTAAGCTTTAGGGAGAAACGAGTAGTGTACAGTATGTACAAGAGCCAAGAGCGAATAATAAGAGTGGCCGACCAAGGACGAAGGACTCGGATTGAAAAGGATGTAAGTCAGGGATGTAGTTTTTCGCCCCTACTGTTCAATCTGTACATCGAAGAAGTAAGAATAAAAATAAAAGAAAGGTTCATTAGTGGGATTAAAATTCAAGCTGAAAGGATGTCTACGATACGAGTCGCTGACGACATTGCTATCCTGAGTGAAAGTTAAGAGGATTTATTTATTTATTTATTTGGGTGGTTCATGGTGTGGGTTCCTGTAGTCATGTCCTAGTTCATGAACCACGGGCAACGTATGAGTGGCCAAGTAAGCGGTCCCGACAGTCGTGATACCAGTTACTTTGGAATAAGGCTGGGCATCTCGGACATATTCTGAGTCGTGGTCACCTTTGTGCTCATACGGCAAAGACTACCAAATCCACCGGTTAGTCCCTCAGCCGTTAGGGGTAAAACCCAATGGGACTCGGGGCAAGTAAGGCTAGCAACCTGCTTCCCTGATACTTTAAATATGATGCTGGCAACAATCAGAGCAAAATGCCTCGGACCTTTGGAGGTGACGGAGTCCCACCTCTAACTGACAAACCAGGGACTCCTACGATACGACTTGGCAAACAAATGGTAATGAGATGGGGAGCTATTAATATCAATGGTGGCTACTCTGGGAAGAAGGTAGAGCTGGCAGAGGCTGCAAGTAAGCTGGACGTTTTAGCTGTTAGTGACATAAGGGTAAGGGGTGAGAAAGAAGAGGCAGTGGGAGAATATAAGGTCTACCTGTCAGGAGTCAAAGCAGGAATAGCACAATGGGGTGTAGGGCTTTACATCAAGAAAGAAATGGAACCCAGCGTAGTTACAATAAGGTATGTAAACGAACGACTGATGTGGATAGATTTGACAGTGTCTAGCAAGAAAATTAGGATTGTGTCAGTATATTCGCATTGTGAAGGGACAGATCAAGATAAGATGGATAGTGTTTATGAGGCACTTAGTGATGTAGTTGTTAGAGTAAAGGACAAGGACAGTGTTCTGCTCATGGGTGATTTTAACGCCAGGATTGGAAATCGAACAGAAGGGTATGAAAAGGTTATGGGTAAATTTGGAGAGGATATGGAGGCCAACAGGAACGGGAAACAACTCTTGGATTTCTGTGCCAGTATGGGCTTAGTAATCACAAACTCCTTTTTTAAACATAAGAACATTCACCGGTATACTTGAGAAGGCAGGGGAACCAGATCTGTCATTGACTATATAATAACAGATCAGGAATTCAGTAAGGCTGTGAGGGACACACGTGTATTCAGGGGATTCTTTGATGACACTGATCATTATTTAATCTGCAGTGAAATTGGGATTGTGAGGCCGAAAGTGCAGGAGGTCAGGTCTCTACGTAGGAGGATAAGAGTGGAGAAACTTCAGGATAAGGAAATCAGGCACAAGTACATAACAGCGATCTCAGAAAGGTGCCAGTTAGTTGAATGTAGTCAATTACAGTCATTGGAAAAGGAATGGACAAGGTACAGGGACACAGTACTAGAAGTGGCTAAAGAATGTCTTGGAACAGTAGTGTGTAAAATTAGGATGAAGCAAACAGCTTGGTGGAATGACACAGTCAAGGCAGCCTGTAAAAGGAAAAAGAAGGCGTATCAAAAATGGCTACATACCAGAACCCAGGTAGACAGAGAAAGTTATGTTGAAGAAAGAAACAAAGCCAAACAGATAATTGCAGCATCCAAGAAGAAATCGTGGGAATACTTTGGAAACAGGTTGGAGACTATGGGTCAAGCTGCTGGAAAACCATTCTGGAGTGTAATTAGCAGTCTTCGAAAGGGAGGTAAGAAGGAAATGACAAGTATTTTGGACAGGTCAGGAAAACTGCTGGTGAATCCTGTGGCTGCCTTGGGCAGATGGAGGGAATATTTTGAAGAGTTGCTCAATGTAGGTGAAAATGCGATCAGTAATGTTTCAGATTTCGAGGTAGAATGGGATAGGAATGATGATGGAAATAGGATCACATTTGAGGAAGTGGAAAAAATGGTCAATAGATTGCAGTGCAATAAAGCGGCTGGGGTGGATGAAATTAAGTCGGAACTCATCAAATACAGTGGAATGTCAGGTCTTAAATGGCTACACAGGATAATTGAAATGGCCTGGAAGTCGGGACAGGTTCCATCAGACTGGACAAAAGCAGTAATCACACCAATCTTTAAACATGGAAACAGAAAAGATTGTAACAACTACAGAGGTATCTCTTTAATCAGCGTTGTGGGTAAAATCTTCTCAGTTATTGTTGAAAGGAAAGTGCGAGTATTAGTTGAGGACCAATTGGATGAAAATCAGTGTGGGTTTAGGCCTCTTAGAGGTTGTCAGGACCAGATCTTTAGCTTACGGCAAATAATGGAGAAGTGTTATGAGTGGAACAGGGAATTGTATCTATGCTTTATAGATCTAGAAAAGGCATATGACCGGGTTCCTAGGAGGAAGTTATTGTCTGTTCTACAAGATTGTGGAATAGGAGGCAAACTTTTGCAAGCAATTAAAGGTCTTTACATGGATAGTCAGGCAGCAGTTAGAGTTGACGGTAAATTGAGTTCAAGGTTCAGAGTAGTTTCAGGGGTAAGACAAGGCTGCAACCTGTCTCCACTGTTGTTCATATTATTTATGGATCATATGTTGAAAACAATAGACTGGCTGGGTGAGATTAAGATATGTGAACACAAAATAAGCAGTCTTGCATATGGGGATGACTTAGTTGTGATGGCAGATTCGATTGAAAGTTTGCAAAGTAATATTTCAGAGCTAGATCAGAAATATAAGGACTATGGTATGAAGATTAGCATCTCCAAAACGAAAGTAATGTCAGTGGGAAAGAAATATAAACGGATTAAGTGCCAAATAGGAGGAACAAAGTTAGAACAGGTGGACGGTTTCATGTACTTAGGATGCATATTTTCACAGGATGGCAACATAGTGAAAGAACTGGAAGCGAGGTGTAGCAAAGCTAATGCAGTGAGCGCTCAGCTACGATCTACTCTCTTCTGTAAGAAAGAAGTCAGTACCAAGACTAAGTTATCTGTGCACCGTTCAATCTTTTGACCAACTTTGTTGTATGGGAGCGAAAGCTGGGTGGATTCAAGTTACCTTATCAACAAGGTTGAGGTTACGGATATGAAAGTAGCTAGGATGATTGCAGGTACTAGTAGATGGGAACAATGGCAGGAGGTTGTCCACAATGAGGAAATCAAAGAAAAACTGGGAATGAACTCTATAGATGTAGCAGTCAGGGCGAACAGGCTTAGATGGTGGGGTCATGTTACACGCATGGGAGAAGCAAGGTTACCCAAGAGACTCATGGATTCAGCAGTAGAGGGTAGGAGGAGTCGGGGCAGACCGAGGAGAAGGTACCTGGATTCGGTTAAGAATGATTTTGAAGTAATAGGTTTAACATCAGAAGAGGCACCAATGTTAGCACTGAATAGGGGATCATGGAGGAACTGTATAAGGGGGGCTATGCTCCAGACTGAACGCTGAAAGGCATAATCAGTCTTAAATGATGATGATGATGATTTATGCATTTATTTTACCTGGCCTGATTAGGGCCTTCAGGCCCTCTCTTACACCTAACCAGGCATACTCAGATTCAACAAATTTCAGTTTCTACAGAACATTAAGGACATAGAACATATTATACAGTATTAATGTTAAAGAAAAATATAAGGATTATAAAAGTAGTACAATGATAATTATAACAATCAAAAAATAATTATAACAAACAAGAATAATAATAATAATAATAGTAAAGACTATGTATATGAAAGTAAACATATTTTTCTTTTATGAATGTCAGTCCTATTGCTAGTTGGGAATTTTCTCGTTATATTCTTGCAGCTTGTGAGTTATTCTCATCAAGCAGAGACATTAGACGATAGAATGGGGTGAAAGAGATATAGAAGAGGTAGATAGGTTAGAGGAAGAGAAATAGAATGATAAAATTCGAAGCTATGATGGAGAGGAGAAAGAAAAAGATGAGAGGGGCACAACAATGGTGGCTATACCGTTCCTAATATATAAGTCTTGAGTTCCCTCTTGAATGTTGAGTGGTTCTGGATAAGACGCAGATCACAGGGGAGCGCGTTCCATAGTCGTATGGCTGAGATGGAGAATGACACGGAGAAAGGTTTTGTGTTATGTAAAGGTACAGCCAAGATGCTAGACGTATCCGATCTGGTATTGCGGTTGTGGAATGATGACAGGTGTTTAATGTGAGAAGATAAGTATTGGGGGCACCAGTGGCTAAGAAATCGATGAAGTAAGCACATCGAGTGGAGATCGTGTGCCTTATGTGGGCGTATCCAACCTAGCTGGGAGTATGAAGGACTGATATGATCATACAACCGTATATTGCATACGTATCTAACGCAAGCATTCATCACTAGCTCGAGGCATCTCGAATTTTCACTATTTGTGCCGTGTTGAACTACATCACAGTAGTAAAGATTAGGCAAGACTAGTGTTTGGACTAATTTTTGTTTAACATGGGTTGGAAATATTCTTCTAAATTTTTGAATTGCATGTAGGGAGGAGAGCGATTTCCGGCAAGCTGTGACTGTTTGTTCTTCCCAGTTTAGGTGTTCATCCAAGATTATTCCAAGGTCTTTTAACATGGGTTGGAAATATTCTTCTAAATTTTTGTATTGCATGTAGGGAGGAGAGCGATTTCCGGCAAGCTGTGACTGTTTGTTCTTCCCAGTTTAGGTGTTCATCCAAGATTATTCCAAGGTCTTTTACTGTTTTTTGGTATGGTAGTTGGGTACCATTGAGGAGTATTTGAGGGACTGTTTCGCGAAAGTACCGACTGATTAACTTTGGATGAGATATAAGTATGACCTAGGATTTCTTGGGGTTTAGTTTCAGACCTAGGTTCTGTGCCCATCGAGAAACAGGGCAAAGATCTGCGTTCATACTCGCTACTGCGTCAGCAATGTTCTTGGGGCTTGCACTTATGTACAGTTGGATGTCGTCGGCATATAGATGGTAGTTGCAGGAGTGAATCACTGAAGAAATATCATTAATGTACAGTGAGAAGAATAATGGACCAAGGACGGAGCCTTGGGGAACTCCAGAGCGCACGTTTTTCCATGATGACTTTTCCGACCCACAAATGACTTGTTGACTTCTGTTTTTGAGGTAGCTGTCGAACCAGTGTATTGCGCTGTTTGAGTAATTCAGCTGCTTCATTTTAATTAGTAATATATCAAACTCAACTGTATCAAAAGCTTTGCTAAAGTCAAGCAGTGTTAGGATGGTAACTTCACGTCTGTCCATAGCATGTTTAATGTCATCAGTTACTTTGATTAATGCAGTTGCTGTACTATGGTGCTTTCGAAAGCCTGACTGATATTTGTCGTGGATGTTATGAGTTTTGAGGTAATCCGTCAGCTGTTCATGGACGATGTATTCTAGGGCTTTAGATATTGCAGGTAGTATGCTGATCGGCCTGTAGTCACCTGGCGACTTAGGGTTGTCAGTCTTGGGTATAGGTTGAATTAAACTTTGCCTCCACTCAGTAGGATATTTACTACTGACAAGAGACAGGTTGAAGATGTCTGTGATAACTGGAGTAATAGTGTCTACGACGTTCTTAATCATGCCAATGCTCACTCCATCATTTCCTACTGCCTCGGAAGAGATTCTCATAATTGCCTTGTGTACTGTGCCGGTAGTGACATGTTTTAGGAAAAACTTGTCTCTCGAGAGATTGATATCTTGGGGCTGGTAATTTGTTGCTGCGTGGCAGTTTACAGCTGTTGAGAAGAAATCGTTTAATACTTCTGCAGACGCTTGATAAACAGCGTCAGATCTTCGCTTCCCTATACCGAAACTGCGCAGCTTTTTCCACAGTGCAGCAGGTTTTGATATGCCGCATACGACAGAGCGGGCATGTCTGATTTTGGCATTCCTCACGCTTTGCTTGGTTCTACTTCGGAGTTTCCTATAAGCTTCGTACGCCTCGGGAGTTGGGTTACGCTTGAAGGCCCTATGTGCAGCATCACGTTTATTCATTAACTGGCGTATTGCAGTGGTGAGCCACGGAGCGGGAGCTCTCTTTACCTTGGCAGTGCGTTGAGGAGCATGTTTATCATACAGTGCAATAATTTTGCGACATAATTCCCGAATTTTTCCGTCTAAAGTCGGTTCTTTGCTTTTATCATGCCAAGGGATGTCTGAGCAATCCTTTTTAAGAGCGTCATGGTTAACATTTTTTAAGTTTCTGTAGGTTACCAGGTGAGATTTTTCTTTGGTAGTATGCACTGAGTAATTTAAGAATATCACGTCATGAGCAGAGAGTCCTGGAGCGGATGTCTGATTGGCGCGAATTATTTTATCTGGTCGCTTTGTTGCTATTATATCTATGAGTGTATGGCTGTGTGGCGTGTGATGAGTTGGGTCCAGCGGTGTTAAACTCATATCATTGGAGTGGAACAGTCTCCTTAGTTTTTCTGCAGAGGGAGATTTTAACTGTAAGTCGATGTTTGTGTCGCCCATAATGATTA
The DNA here is from genome assembly GCF_023864275.1 of Schistocerca cancellata. Taxonomy (NCBI): domain Eukaryota; kingdom Metazoa; phylum Arthropoda; class Insecta; order Orthoptera; family Acrididae; genus Schistocerca; species Schistocerca cancellata. The sequence goes on from NC_064626.1 coordinate 844,606,709, forward strand.
TGTGTTCATACAGTGTCACGAGCGAAGACAGGGCAGACTGAAAGGAGGATATAGCACCGACGTTTGGAGGTTTATAGATTACTCCAATTAGCAACTTCTGATTTGATGTATTTATTTCGAAAAACAAGAACTCTGCTTCTCCAACAATTACATGATTTGCTGAATGGAATGAACATTATTATGAGTACAGAATACGGACTGAGAGCAAGACAAAAGTAATGAGAAGCAGCAGAAATGAGAACAGCGAGGAACTTAACATCAGAACTGGTGGTAACAGGAAGATAACCAATGACGGACGGAGCAACGAGGATGTCAAAAGCAAGCTAGCACTGGCAAGCAGGGCATTCCTTGCTAAAGGAAGTCTGCCACTATGAAACATAGGCCTTAATTTGAGTAAGAAATTTCTGCGATTGTACGTTTGGAGCACAGCATTGTATCGTAGTGAAACATGTTGGGAAACCGGAACAGAAGAGAATCGAAGAATTTGAGAAGTGGTGCTACAGGCGAATGTTGAATATTAGGTTGACTGGTAAGGTAGGAAATGAGAAGGTCCTGCGCATAATCGGAGAGGGAAGGAATACGTGGAAAACACCGACAAGGAGAAGAGACAGGATGACAGAAGATCTGTTAAGACATCAGGGAATGACTTCCATGGTACTAGAGGGAGCTGTAGAGGGCAAAAACTGTAGAGAAAGACAGAGATTGGAATACATCCAGCAAATTATTGAGAACGTAGGTTGAAAGCGCTGCTGTGAGATGAAGAGGTTGGCACAGGAGAAGTTCAAAATGGCTCTGAGCACTATGGGACATAACAACTATGGTCATCAGTCCCTTAGAACTCAGAACTACTTAAACCTAACTAACCTAACGACGGCACACAACAGCCAGTCACAGGAGAGGAATTTGTGGCGGGCTGCATATAACAGTTCAGAAAACAGATGATACACACACACAAAAAAAAAGTCTGTAGGTGCCTTCCGTATGACTCGCTGTTGGAAACGGTCTTTGCACCACGACACAGACACAAATTTCAATACGGCGAACAGGCACGTCAATGACCGGATGAGAAATTCATAATTTTGTAAAAAGAAAAAAAAAAAGAGAAAAACAAGGTGCACGAGGGAGATTTGAACAGAGCCACACAGCCACGACGCCGAGCTGTTCAAATACGTTCTATGTTACACATCTTGATCTTGGAGCGTTGATTGTTTCTATTTTCCTTCTTTTTTCACAGTTCAGTGCACCTTCTTCCTGCTTTCATGCCTAATCTGTGTTCATTTTTTGAGGGTTCGTAGAGTGGGCCATCTTACCACTAAACCTGAGGAGGGGTTCCGATGGAAACTTCCCTTGTTGATTGTATGTATGCTCTAGTAAATGGCTTCTCTTATCGCCAATAACTTGACTGTATAGATAAAAGATTCAGGTGGAAGTGCAGTCATTTTACGGAGCTCTGTCTATTGAGCACGTTAACGTAACGACACGCCAGTTGGAATCCGTCTGGTTGTGACGCTGGACGGTAATCGCCAGGTGGCGCAGTGACGCAACGGCCTATCGCGAAGTGAAAGCTGAAGACCGTTCGCTAAAATACAAAATGACCTTGGCGGGGAGTTGCGAACGCCGGCTGACCCTAAATCGCCGTCGGTCGTTTGCTCAGTCACGGCCTTCACAAGGCTTGTACAAACCGGCTCTAAACACACACGACACACACGGCCAGTCTGCCACAAGAAAATTCGTCAAGTCTTTGTAATTTGTAAATTACTTTCTCACGCAAGAGGCGACCTTTAAATGGCAATCGCTTACACGAGAAAACGCACTATTAAAATTTTGAACCACTGTCAGGTCCACATCTAAAAATTACCTCATACCACATAGGGTTTTCGTTCATGACCCACATTGTATAAAAGTCAGAACTTAATCAATGTCGATAGGGAACTGAAAATTTGGAGTCACACTGCAATTTCGAACTAATGGCGTCGAAGGCAGACACATCACACCGTGTCACTAATTCTGAAACTAAATATGAAACTGCTGAACCTTTACATTTTAGGCGTAGAAAGAAAGTAGACCACCGAAAATTTTGTTCATTCTGGAAAAAACGGTTATTAATTGGCGAAAAGCAAAGTCATACAAGTGATACTTTTGAAAAAAAATGAAATGAGTGCATCGAAAGCCCTCCAAAATTACCTCTGCACATAGAAAAGTGTCAGAAGTGTGGCTGTGTGTTCTACTGCCATCTGTTGACACAGCTCTTGGACTACTTGGCATCTGCAGTTGTTTAGCTTTTTTTCCGAAACACGCCCACACAGCACAACTAACTCAACACTGGAAAATTTACACTACAGTTTGATATGATAATTCAGAGTATACATTAGTTTAAGTAAAGAACAGATTCCGACATAAAATAAATGTTACATCCACAGTATGCTGAAACGAGAGTCATCTGCAGTCTGAACAGAGAGGTGAAGTAATACACGTGTAGTTAACATGGCGCAGATGTGTTTCTGAGGTTTCTTCGTCCTTCATTCTTTATTGCCATGGTGGATAAACGTAATCTGCTAAATATGGAATCAACTGTTGTTATTAATACTCAAGATTTTTGTCACCAGTAGCCGGCCGGAGTGGCCGTGCGGTTCTGGGCGCTACAGTCTGGAGCCGCGTGACCGCTACGGTCGCAGGTTCGAATCCTGCCTCGGGCATGGATGTGTGTGATGTCCTTAGGTTAGTTAGGTTTAAGTACTTCTAAGTTCTAGGGGACAGATGACACAGCAGTGAAGTCCCATAGTGCTCAGAGCCATTTGAACCATTTTTTTTTTGACACCAGTAGTAACTGCAGAGTGTTAATTGTGTTTGGTATTGCTATCGGCACGAATATACTGACAAGGGAAAGCACCTATCGCACCCCCCTCAGATTTAGTGGTAAGATGACCCAGTGGATGTTGTTGCTATGGTCTTCAGTCCAGAGACTGGTTTGATGCGGCTCTCCATGCTACTCTATCCTGTGCAAGCTTCTTCATCTCACAGTACCTCCGGCAACCTACATCCTTCTGAATCTGTTTAATGTATTCATCTTTTGGTCTCCCACTACGAGTTTTACCCTCCACGATGCTCTCCCATACTAAATTGGTGATCCCTTGATGCCTCAGAACATGTTCTGCCATCCGATGCGTTCTTCTAGTCAAGTTGTGCCACAAACTTCTCCCCAATTCTGTTCAATACCTCCTCATTATTTCTGTGATCTACCCATCTAATCTTCAGCATTCTTTTGCAGAACCACATTTCGAAAGCTTCTATTCTCTTCTTGTCTAAACTATTTACCGTCCACGTTTCACTTCCATCATGGCTATACTCCATACAAATACTTTCAGAAACGACTTCCTGACACTGAAATCTATACTCGATGTTAACAAATTTCTCTTCCTCAGAAACGCTTTCCTTGCCATTGACAGTCTACATTTTATTAGTCATTTTGCTCCACAAATAGCAAAACTCATTTACTACTTTAAGCGTCTCATTTCCTAATCTAATGCCCTCAGCGTCACCCGATTTAATTCGACTACATTCCATTATCCTCGTTTTGCTTTTATTGATGTTCATCTTATATCCTCCTTTCAAGACACTGTCCATTCTGTTCATCCAGTGGACGGACAGTCAAAATCACAGATTAGGCATGAAAACAGGAAAGAGGTGAACTGAACTGTGAAAAAGAAGCAAAATAGAAACAGTGAACTGTCCAAGTAAAAGATGAGCAACATCGATCGAGTTTCGGTAGCTACGGCGTCATGCTTTTGTAGTCATAGTGTTGGCCCCCGTGCGAGAAGATCCGTGTTCAAATGTCTGTCGTGCCCCATATATATATATTTTACTAAATTGTCCGTCCGACCATTGACGTATCTTTTCGCTGTATTTAAATCTGTGTCTGCGTCGTGGTGTAATGGCCATTTGCAATATCGAGGTGTATGGAAGGGTCCTCCAGACGTATATACCTCCTATTTCTTCTACACGAATACCGCATCTTATGAGTCTTGCGTACCGTTTTGTAACTTTTTACTCTTGAATTCGTTTGTTATAACATAGTTAATATCCGTTTATTTGTTGTTTTCATTTTTGTGTGAGGTCTACTCGGCACCTCGCCTGCTCTCACTCTTCATCACATTTACTTGCGACGGTAATACAGACATAAAAAAAGGTTTTTCATCCGCAACGCGTACAGAAAATTAGAATAGGGATCAACATAAATATCATTTCCGCCCTTTTTACTACTCATGAAAACCACACATTGCATGTTGTACCACCACAAAGGAAGACCTTCAGAATAGTGGTAAAGATTGCTGTACACTCCGGTACCTCCAATACCCAGAAGCACGTCCTCTTGCGTTGATGCATGACTGTATTAGTCGTGGCATACTATCCACAAGTTCATCAAGGCACTGTTGGTCCAGATTGTCCCACTCCTCAACGGCGATTCGGCGTAGTTCGAGTGTTTAGTGGGTCACGTTGTCCATAAACAGCCATTTTCAATCCATCCCAGGCATGTTCGATAGGGTTTATGTCTGGAGAACATGTTCACCACTCTAGTCGAGCGAAGGAAGTCATTCACAAGATGTGCGCGATGGGGGCGCGAATTGTCGTCCATGAAGACGAATGCCTAGCCAATATGCTGCCAATATGGTTCCACTATCGGTCGGAGGATGGCATTTACGTATCCTACGGCCATTACGGCGCCTTCCATGACCACCAGCGGCCTACGTCGGCCCCACACAATGCCACCCCAAAACAGCAGGGAACCTCCACCTTGCTGCACTCGCTGTGTCTAAGGCGTTCAGCCTAACCGGGTTACCTCCAAACATGTCTCCGACGATTGTCTGGTTGAAGGCATATGCGACAGTCATCGGTGAAGAGAACGTGATGCCAATCCTGAGATGTCCATTCGACATGTTGTTGGGCCCATCTGTACGGTGCTGCATGGTGTCGTGGTTGCAAAGATGGGCCTCGCTGTGGATGTCGGGAGTGAAGTTGCGCATCATGCAGCCTATTGCGCACAGTTTGAGTCGTAACACGACGTCCTGTGGCCGCACGAAAATCATTACTCAACATGGTGGCGTTGCTGCCTGGGTTCCTCCGAGCCATGGTCCGTGAGTAGCGGTCATCCACTGCAGTAGCAGCCCTTGGGCGGCCTGAGCGAGGCTTATCATGGGCAGTTCCTGTCACTCTGTATCTCCTCCATGACCGAACAACATCGCTTTGGTTCACTCCAAGACGCATGGACTCTTCCCTTGTTGAGATCCCTTTCTGGCACAAAGCGACAATGTGGACGTGATCGAACGCGGTATTGACTGTCTGGGCGTGATTGAACGACAGACAACACGAGCCGTGTACCTCCTTCCTGGTGGAATGACTGGAACTGATCGGCTATCGCACCCCTACCGTCTAATAGGCGCTGCTCATGCATGGTTTTTCACATGTTTGGGCGGGTTTAGTGACATCTCTGAAAAGTCAAAGGGACTATGTCTGTGATACAATATCCACAGTCAACGTCTATGTTCAGGAGTTCTGGGAAATGGGGCGAAGCAAAGCTTTTTTTGGTGTGTGTATATTCTTACCATATGACGCATATTCCGTAACCAATGTATAGTATGACAATTGCTAAGGCTGCAGAAGGAGAGCGGCCACGTCGCGTGATTCTTGTTGTTTGCTCGATGTTGCACATCTTGAGCTTGAATCGTTCACTATTTCTATTTTCCTTCTTTTTCCAGAGTTCTGTACACATTCTTACTGTTTTCATGCTCGATGTAGTATTAACGACTGCGATTACAGTAAAGCAAACACAATTCCTTGGACTTGCTCTCTTTTTCAGTAATTAAAACTTCCGGGCTAAGAGGCCGTGGTCCAATAGTAGAAATACTTCTCCCTGACGTTTCGTTGCCAGCTGCGGGCAACATCACCTGAGGTGAGTCTACGACTAGCTGCTAGGCCGTGGAGGTCCTGTTTGTATAGAGCGCGTAGACGAGTGGTGGCGCCCTCTACGCGGCCCTGAAAGCCTACACGCTATGATTGCTCTCTTTTTATTCGTGTAAAAAGCATAATGTTGAAGAGTGGGTATCCACTGGGCCATTTTACCACTAAATCTGAGGGGGGTGCCAGGGGGAGTTTCCCTTGCCAGGTCAGGACAGAGGAGTCAGGCAGATCTGCGGTGTCAATTCGCGAACTCCGTTAAGCCGTTGTTCAGATGTCTCGGACTTCTAATTTTGCCATCGCTGAACACATACTTCATCCTGTGCTTTGTTGTTGACAATAGTGATTCATTCAGAAGAAATTGTAACACCCATTCAATGGACACTAGACAGATAAAAGATGTGCACTTGGATAATACTTCCTTCAGCGCTGTACCGGAAGGTGTGCACTACTACATAGGCTTCTAGCTGGAAAATTTGGGCGATAAACCCCAAGTGTTCAAACCTAAGTTAAAAGTTTTTCTAGTAGCACAGTCCTACACTACAGAGTATATCCTCACTGTAGACGAGAACCATTCTGTCCTAATGTGTTACTCGTATTTACTAGTATACTCTCTCACATATTTTCTGTGTTTTATTTATTCTTTAGTTTCTTTTGTTTATAAATTTTATAACTAAAATTCTGAAAACTACGTATATGCTCCTTCCAGGGTCCTGTTGCTTTGGCACGGTTAATCCCATGAAACCTGATAAGAGATTTAAGTCTGAACTGAAGCTGTGCTTACCACTGTTAATTAATATTGGTTTCTTATATAACGTTGTCGATATAACTTAGCATACAATATGTGCAAACACATGGATTAAGAATGCAGTACCTAATTACGTACGTATGTATACACACACGCTTCAAAGAAATTTCAGTAAGGAAAAGAAAGACGTAGTAGAAGAGAGACAAATATAATAAATATTTGCGACAGTTCCCTTGCGTTCACTCCATTTCATATTATCCCAGCCCTTCAACAAGGGACGATAGAGTTAAGTCTAACACTTATTGACACTGACTCCAGCGTCGTTACCAAGCGAGGTGGAGCAATGATTAGCACAATGGACACGCATTCGAGAAGACGACGGCTCCGATACCCGTCCGTTCATCTAGATTCAGCTTTGCAGTGATTTGCTTAAGTCGCTTAACGCAAATTCAGGGATCGTTCCCCTGAAAAGAACAAAGCCGATTTTCTTCCCCGTTCTTCCGTAATCTAAGCTTGTGCTTCGTGTGTAATGACCTTGTCGTCGATGGTACGTTGTACCTGTGGCTTAGGTTCTAAGCGGTCTATAATTAGCCAAATTCTGTAATAAAAAAGAATTAAATAAACCCTAGGTTTCTGTGGCATGTTAAATACTGCCCAGCCTTTTAGCTTACCTGGGCCACACTGGAAGAGGACGTGTATTTTTGGGCTGCACAAAATATACGCTGAGGAAAAAAGGAAATCAACATAGAATTAATATGCCATTTTGTTCACGATTTTTCGTTATTTTCATAACTTTACATAGACAGAATTTTATGGATTTTTTCTAATCGTCCTTTTCTTCCAGATGAGTTACGTTACCTTCATCGAACGCTGGCTCTCCTGTTGATGACGTTCGTTATCGACGTGTCACGTCTTCCTCATGTGGGAGAAGTGGCATTTCATCTGACGATGCTTCAGTTATTCACGGAAACTCAAGAAGCAGAGGAGGGAAACGCATGTCGAGCCCTAGTACACATATGAGTAGGAGATGGCAAAACGACGCAGAAAAGGAAAATCATATAGGAGACACGAACAGAAAGAAAAATCCACAAGATTTATGAAGCCTTTCAGTCACGGCTATAGTTAGAAGCGTAATGCCAATGTTTCTGAAAAACAACGACAGCAAAAATTGACATATTTTCGTGCAGTCATTTCTTCGAATTTTTCAGATTGTTTTTTGTGTCATGCTGTGTTGAAATCAAAGATTCATTTCTCAGAGAAGGAAACACAAAAACAAGAAAGTACAGAATTACAATAAAACTTAATGGCACAAGAATCTGCGAAGAGTTTCTGCTAAAGACACCTAATATTTCTAACGTCCATTACAGTCGAGTGATAAGCAATAATTCTTACAGTGGAGTCTATTGTCCATTTCAGCCTAGTGATAAGCAATACTTCTTGCAATGGAATCTCATCTACAGATCAACGTGGCAGCCATGTATTATTAGACAACGCACCGGAAAGGAAACTGCAAGCTACTGAACAGTATATCAGGTAATTTCTCACATGTGCCTCATATTACAGCTGGCCTTAACATCCAAACAAGAAGAAGCTGACAGGGAGCCTCGGTATTTACCCCTCGTACAAAGTTAAAAGAGAACTCTGCAGAAAGAATCTCCTCCCAAAATATGGAAAGCAAAGAGCTTGTTGTAGAACAGGTCCACTGTCAGGAGAATCAGAACGACAATATGGGATTGCAGGTCCGACTTGATACAAAACACTTTTGTTTTTTATTCATTTATTCCCAGACTGCTTTCAGCGACAGTATCACCATCATCAGTGGGTACAACATGCAAAAAATAGCATACTCATAAACATTGTAAAACACTGTTACATGAATACTGTTTGGTTCCACATATTGTGGTCTGTGAATACTTTCATAAGGCCCATATTTACTTTTTTAAGTCACAGCATGACTCATACGTTTGTTGCCGCTGTTTGCGGCATTCTTTTTTTTCTCAGTTTATTTGGCAAACAGCATGTCATCTGCAACTGTATGAGTGGCTGTTAGTAAACAAATATGAAAAAGTGAACTTATGTACGTAAGCGTTACACTATTGGTATTGCGGTAATGTTGTAGACACAGTTTTGGTGGGTAGTAGGTTGTTACGTACATCTACATCTACATCTACGTGATTACTCTGCTATTCACAATAAAGTGCATGGCAGAGGGTTCAATGAACCACCTTCATGCTGTCTCTCTACCGTTCCACTCTCGAACGTCACTTAAATTTTTCCGTGCGCGCCCTGATTTCTCTTATTTTATCGTGATGATAATTTCTCCCATGTAGGTGGGTGCCAACAGAAAGTTTTCGCAATCGGAGGAGAAAACTGGTGATTAAAATTTCATGAGAAGATCCCGTCACAACGAAAAACGTCTTTGTTTTAGTGATTGCCACTCCAATTAACGTATCATGTCTGTGACACTATCTCCCCTATTTCGCGATAATACAAAACGAGCTGCCCTTCTTTGTACTTTTTCGGTGTCATCCGTCAGTCCCACCTGATGCGAATCCCACACCGCACAGCAGTACTCCAGAATAGGGCGGACAAGCGTAGTGTAAGCAGTCTCTTTGGTAGACCTGTTGCACCTTGTAAGTATTCTGCCAATGAATCGCAGTCTTTGGTTTGCTCTACCCAGAATATTATCTATGTGATCTTTCCAATTTAGGTTATTTGTAATTGTAATCCCTAAGTATTTAGTTGAATTTACAGCTCTCAGATTTGTGTGACTTATCGCGTAATCGAAATTTAGCTGATTTCTTTTAGTACTCACGTGAATAATTTCGCACTTTTCTTTATTCAGGGTCAATTGCCACTTTTCGCACCATACATTTATCTAAATCATTTTGCAAGTCGTTTTGATTATCTGATGACTTTACAAGGCGGTAAATGACAGCATCATCTGTAAACAATCTAAGACGGCTACTCAGATTGTCTCCTATGTCGTTAATATAGATCAGGAACAACAGAGGGCCTATAACACTTCCTTGGGGAACGCCGTATATTACTTCTGTTTTAGTCGATGACTTTCCGTCTATTACTACGAACTGTGACCTTTCTGACAAGAAATCACGAATCCAGTCGTACAACTGAGGTGATACTTCGTAGGCACGCAGTTTGGTTAGAAGACGCTTGTGAGGAACGGTGTCGAAAGCCTTCTGGAAATCTAAAAATAAGGAATCAATTTGACATCCCCTGTCGATAGCACTTATTACTTTTGTTTGTCATGTACTCACTTTTGTTGGACGGCTTGCAGCTGTTTTTAAACGCAGAAAAACTTAGCTTTTGCACATTTTTCGTAATCCAAAACATTATGTCGTCTTGTCGTTCGCGTGTGTCGCGAGAATGTATAGCATGCTGGGAAAGGTGTTTAAAAATTTTAGCTGGAGTACTGACGACTTTTTCCTCTGGAACTTTCGACTTGGTCGTTAACGGACCAGAGCCGCATACCTCAAATTGATACGTTTACCCTTCAACACTGAAAGTCTATAACGTCATGACGGAATTACCCTGTATACGTTTAGTGAGATGCACGTGGCGTTTTTCAGGCGGGGTTTTGGACATCGACAATACGAGGTTTCGCAGGAGAGCTTCTGTAAAGTTTGGAAGGTAGGAGACGAGATACTGGCAGAAGTAGAGCTGTGAGACCGGGCGTGAGTCGTGCTTCGGTAGCTCAAATGGTAGAGCACTTGCCCGCGAAAGGCAAAGGTCCCGAGTTCGAGTCTCGGTCGGGCACACAGTTTTAATCTGCCAGGAAGTTTCATATCAGCGCACACTCATTCTGGAAACATCCTCCAGGCTGTGGCTAAGCCATGTCTCCGCAGTATCCTTCCTTTCAGGAGTGCTAGTTCTGCAAGGTTCGCGGGAGAGCTTCTGTAAAGTTTGGAAGGTAGGAGACGAGATACTGGCAGAAGTGAAGCTGTGAGACCGGGCGTGAGTCGTGCTTCGGTAGCTCAGATGGTAGAGCACTTGCCCGCGAAAGGCAAAGGTCCCGAGTTCGAGTCTCGATCGGGCACACAGTTTTAATCTGCCAGGAAGTTTCATATCAGCGCACACTCCGCTGCAGAGTGAAAATCTCATTCTGAAAACGATGTTGGGCGAACTGTAGCGTGCTGAATACGGCACGAGAGGAACTCGGGACAAGGGTTGCCCTCTGGAGCGAACGGCTGCGTGGGAGGGTGCGGGTGCGTGGCGTGCGGTAGGGCGCAGGTGGCGACCTGTGGCGGAATGTGGCAGGCGGCGTCCCGGCCGCGCCCTCGGCGCGTGCCGCCGCCACAATGGCTGTTTGCGCGCCTCGGCCGGCCTTTCTGCGCGAGCCTACCTGCAGAGCCGGCCTCGGCTCAATTAGCGACCCATTACTGCGGGACGGACAGGCAGCTGCGGCCACACTCGACCTCTTTCAGCCCGCGCGCGGCACCAGTCAGTGGGATCGTGCACGGAGCTGTGGTGTGGGGCGGGACGGCAGCTTGCGGAAGTCCGCCTCCTGACTGCGGCTGACACTGCCCTTCGGACATCCAGGTGCTTCACTGGCCCGTGGAAAAGCATTAGTGTCGACATCGTGCTCCATTCCCTATTCGTGCAATAGTGGCGTACCGTACAGAGCTATTAACTCATGAAATGTAAAACTGTACGAATAGACCCCTAATGAAATCTACTGACAAAAATTTTTACTGGCCTCTATATCACGTCGAAAGAAACACTTCTACGTGGTAGACGTTAATGCTTACAAAATATGCAGAAGAAAGCGACCAGGCTATTTAAAAGAAATAACACCTGTACCTATTTCGAATCGATTCGTCCATTATCAGATGGATACTGATGACTATTTCTTTTGAAGTTTTGCTGCATATATGGTAACGACTGTTTCGGTTCTAGCGAAAGTTTCTTGGAGGATCGCCTATAACAAGATACAGACACTAAACACCACTGCAAACTGGGAAACACCGGAAGGCACTGTGCAAATGGTGGACAAATTTAAATACCTGGGAGAATTTATAACAGGAAGGAACAGGAGCAAGGAGGGAATAACAAAGAGCATAAAGAAGATGAGGTCAGCCTTCTGAATGACGAGAGCGGTATACAATAAAAAGAATATATCCACAGAGGCAAAGATAAGCCACTACAAGGCAACCGTGAGGAATGCAGTATTATATGCTGCTGAGACGATGACACTAAGAAGAAATGGGGCAGAGCAACTAGAGAAAGAACAGAGGAAAATACTGAGAAAAATACTAGGTCCCAAAAGAGGTGGAGAGAGGTCGATGCGAAGACCTAGGGAAGAATTGTACGGGAACATGAGAACAATATCCGGGGAAATCAGACTCAAAAGGGCAAGGTTTGCTGGGCATGTAGTTAGGATGAGTATGGACAGAACGACGAAGAGAGTGTGGGAAACAACAGGGAGGACAAGGGGAAAGACAGCAACCAAGTGGATTGTTGAACTTCGGAAGGACTGGTTGGAATTGGGGATCAAGGTCGAAGGAAAGGAAAATTGGAGGAACAAATATACACCGAGAAATATGCCGGAGATCAATGACAGAAAAGAATACAGGAAAAGATTAGAATGTCACCATTGGAGCCGCCAGGAGAAACGGAAACTGAAGATCTCGGAAGAAGAGCGGGAGAGGAGAAGAGAAAGAATGATGAGGTTCTGGGAGAAGAAGAGGAAAATACAGTCCACGAAGGGGCTACCCGTGGTCCTACAGAGGTCGTAACGCAAGAAGAAGAAGAAGAAGTGACACGTAGAAAAACTATGAGAAAGACTCTTGTGACTAAGAATATTTATAAAAACAGTGTTTTACGCGAGTAATTACGAAAACTTTGTTTTAAAAAAAAACAAAGACAGTAATGAAGTATTCGAAAAAAAAATGTTCAAATGTGTGTGACTTCCTAAGTGACCAACCTGCTCAGGTCATCGGTCCCTAGACTTACACACTACTTAAACTAACCTCAGCTAAGAACAACACACACACACACACACACACACACACAAACACCGCGCGTGAATAGCCCAGCGATGCCGGTATGGTAGCTCAGCGTGTTCGGTCAGAGGGTCAGCTGCCCTCTGTAATAAAAAAAACTGAGTTAATCGATCAACAACGAACTTAAGCGCGTGTCTTACGGCATCCGCCCCGAGCAGAGGCAACGAACGAAAAACTGCCGGTCGGTCAGAGGGTTTAGCTACCCTGTGTAATAAAAAAAACTGAGTAAACGGATCAACGAACAACGTGAATCAAGTGTCATCGGATGTCCGCCACGAACAAATTCAACGAACAATGTAGAACAAAATGAGATAAAAAAAAGCGGTCTAAGGCGCTGCAGTCATGGACTGTGCAGCTGGTCTCGGCGGAGGTTCGAGTCCTCCCTCGGGCATCGGTGTGTGTGTTTGTCCTTAGGATAATTTAGGTTAAGTAGTGTGTAAGCTTAGGGACTGATGACCTTAGCAGTTAAGTACCATAAGATTTCACACACATTTTTTGAACACACACACACACACACACACACAGACACACACACACACTAATGCCCGAGGGAGGATTCGAACCTCCGTCGGGAGGGGGTCACGCAATCCGTGACATGGCGCCTTAAACCGCGAGGCCGCTCCTCGGGGCGTTCGAATAATAAACAATATCATTGTACTGGTAAGTGTCCATCTGCGGTCTTCAACCGATTTATATGTGTAAAGGTTATCTCCCTCGCTCTCTCATTCTCTGGTTATTTTCCGAAGCGTTATCACGTATAATGGTTATCCAGGTCTGTAATACACTCCTGGAAATTGAAATAAGAACACCGTGAATTCATTGTCCCAGGAAGGGGAAACTTTATTGACACATTCCTGGGGTCAGATACATCACATGATCACACTGACAGAACCACAGGCACATAGACACAGGCAACAGAGCATGCACAATGTCGGCACTAGTACAGTGTATATCCACCATGGAGACGATCGTAGAGATGCTGGATGTAGTCCTGTGGAACGGCTTGCCATGCCATTTCCACCTGGCGCCTCAGTTGGACCAGCGTTCGTGCTGGACGTGCAGACCGCGTGAGACGACGCTTCATCCAGTCCCAAACATGCTCAATGGGGGACAGATCCGGAGATCTTGCTGGCCAGGGTAGTTGACTTACACCTTCTAGAGCACGTTGGGTGGCACGGGATACATGCGGACGTGCATTGTCCTGTTGGAACAGCAAGTTCCCTTGCCGGTCTAGGAATGGTAGAACGATGGGTTCGATGACGGTTTGGATGTACCGTGCACTATTCAGTGTCCCCTCGACGATCACCAGTGGTGTACGGCCAGTGTAGGAGATCGCTCCCCACACCATGATGCCGGGTGTTGGCCCTGTGTGCCTCGGTCGTATGCAGTCCTGATTGTGGCGCTCACCTGCACGGCGCCAAACACGCATACGACCATCATTGGCACCAAGGCAGAAGCGACTCTCATCGCTGAAGACGACACGTCTCCATTCGTCCCTCCATTCACGCCTGTCGCGACACCACTGGAGGCGGGTTGTACGATGTTGGGGCGTGAGCGGAAGACGGCCTAACGGTGTGCGGGACCGTAGCCCAGCTTCATGGAGACGGTTGCGAATGGTCCTCGCCGATACCCCAGGAGCAACAGTGTCCCTAATTTGCTGGGAAGTGGCGGTGCGGTCCCCTACGGCACTGCGTAGGATCCTACGGTCTTGGCGTGCATCCGTGCGTCGCTGCGGTCCGGTCCCAGGTCGACGGGCACGTGCACCTTCCGCCGACCACTGGCGACAACATCGATGTACTGTGGAGACCTCACGCCCCACGTGTTGAGCAATTCGGCGGTACGTCCACCCGGCCTCCCGCATGCCCACTATACGCCCTCGCTCAAAGTCCGTCAACTGCACATACGGTTCACGTCCACGCTGTCGCGGCATGCTACCAGTGTTAAAGACTGCGATGGAGCTCCGTATGCCACGGCAAACTGGCTGACACTGACGGCGGCGGTGCACAAATGCTGCGCAGCTAGCGCCATTCGACGGCCAACACCGCGGTTCCTGGTGTGTCTGCTGTGCCGTGCGTGTGATCATTGCTTGTACAGCCCTCTCGCAGTGTCCGGAGCAAGTATAGTGGGTCTGACACACCGGTGTCAATGTGTTCTTTTTTCCATTTCCAGGAGTGTATAATGTAATTTACCGAGCAGATCTCAAGAAGATAATAAGTTAAAATTAAACTATTGTTTAACAGCCGTATTATTATCAGTGGAAATTGTTTAATAATTTCTCTTGCAGCAAAGCCGGAGACCTGGATTAGGCAGTTTAATTACGAACTTGCTAATCATTTTAAGGTAATGTGTTGAATTAGGCCCTGGCCTGTACTACGCATAAGGAGAAAGATTTTCATTACAAAAACTGAACATTGTATTTGACCTAGCACTTTGGAAAGCAAAGTGACAGCTAAAAGCATATTTATTTTCACGAATAATTATCAAAGGGCATTTGGTTGGTTTTAATGTGTTCATAAGCCATCGATCGTATGTGGCTTAGAATTCGCATAGCGTTGCTAGATTGTTCTTACTGTTTTATGAGTTGTAGTAATATCACGCCACATATAGACAATTGTACTGAAATAATAATAGCAATTTTTTCTTAAGATAAAAATAACCAACCGAAATATTAACACATTTTCAAAGAATATATAAAAAGTAACTTAATCACATTAAAATGACTATTTTACTTTAATATGACCTAAGGACGAGTTAAACAAGATAAAAAACTTTCTAATAACTGAGTTCGTTTTGAGCTACTATACGTCGAATATTCTGCGTCACTTTTTGGAAATGTTAACTATTGTTAAAGACATTCAATAATTTTCAGTTACATACACGTCGCTCTCTGGTACTTCTACAAAGAGCGCTGGAACACTTGTTTGACAAACAGGTTAACGTAATGCATCCAACGTTACATCCCGTTACAACAGTAGTAACGAATGCACCTTTTGCCAACTATGAGCTTCTTTTTAAACATATACGAGCCTTTCGATTACATTTCTACCCTTATCTGTCTTGTACGATTGAACTATGTATGGCCACTGTCTGACTGGCGCTTGTTAATTGGTATACTGGCGTGACGCTGTTTCCGTTTGGTGCGAATTTGTATGTCTGAGGTACTCCTGGAGCCTCGTGCGGCGACGCACGGTCTCCTTACGGCTTGCCTGCGTCACAGACTGTGCTTCCTCGGAGTCTGCAAAGCCGTGTGACGTGCCATGGAACCCTCCTGGATAAGCTCTTTGCCATGGGGCTACTCAACGGTCAAAGACAGAGAAGATTCAGAGTAAAACGTTTCAGTTGGTTATCAATCGAAGTACTATACGACTTGACAACATCTCGCTTTTGTCAAAGGAATAATTTGATCTCCAAAAGATTGATAAATTCATGGTAAAGGAAGTCTTTCTATCAATAGCCTCGAAACACCGCAAGGAGAGTTTCTTGAGATTTCGCAGGGCTGTCGTCCTATCAGCGCCGGGGCCTGTAGCAAAAAGTTGGCACGAACCCTCGTACAGCACTCATCTGAGTTGATCGTTCCCCTAATGCTGCAAGTATACAGGGTGTCACACGAGGAATGATCAGGATTCAGGGATATGACAGCACTGATCTTGCGAAGGAAAGTAAACATGGGCTCTAAAATATGAACGTTAAGAAACTATGAGCACTCCATCTTCGATACTCGAAACGAATCTCTTCTACTGCAACCTCATTGTTTTCCATATTTTGAGAGGTGGTAGTATGGACCAAAACGAGAAAAAAAAGTCCAGTAAAAATGGAGCTACATAACCAGGGTCAAAATACTCGTAGCAAGAAAGTTTTTTTAACAGCAATTTCTGTTCTCTTACAATAATTACGGCATTCGAATTTGTTACTTTATTATTGATTTGAATTCACGAATTATGATTAGCTAAGTTGCAGTTTTGTTCCTAAGTAACCGGTGATGACTATATAACATTTGTTGGAGGAAACGTTTCCGTCGAAACGAGAAGCACCGTAAAGTCATATTCCCAATTACACATTTCTTGGAATATTACAGAAGGCAGAATATGTGAGAAAGTTGACTCTCGCGGCAAAAGATTAAGAAATGTTTGTCTGTCTTTAGAAGCAAGAAACCTCCCTCATTAACTCATGTGGCACGATAGGTAAGAAAGTTTATTACGAGGGCATGCTGGAAAGTAACGCCTCCGATTTTTTAATGCGAACACTATTAAAGATTTTTAAATAAAACAAACGTTATTAACATTCCACAAATGATGCTGAATGTTCTGGACGCCCTGTGTAGGTTACGACTCCAGAATACATTGATAAAATCCATGCTATGGTGATGGATGACAGAAGAGTTAAGATACGTGAGATTGCTAGTGCTGTGGGCATCTCGAATGAACGGGTACATAATATTTTGATTAAAAATTTGGAAATCAGAAAGCTATCCGGTAGATGGGTTCCTCGATTGCTCACGCTTGACTAAAAACGGAATCGTGTGAAGTGTTGCAAGGATGGTTTGCAGCTGTTCAGGAAGAATCCGCAGGACTTTAAGCGTCGTTTCGCCACTGTGGATGAAACATGGATACATTACTATACTCCTGAGACCGAACAACAATCTAAACAATGGGTTACCAAGGGAGGATCTGTTCCAAAAAAGGCGAAGACCATTCCTTCGGCCGGAAAAGTTAAGGCGACTGTCTTTTGGGATTCGCAGGGGATAATTCTCATCAACCATCTGGAAGAGGATAAAACTATTACAGGTGCATATTATTCATCGTTGTTGGATCGTTTGAAAACAGAGCTGCAAGAAAAACGCCGGAGATTGGACCGCAAAAAAGCCCTTTTACATCACGATAATGCACCAGCACACACCTCAGCAGTTGTGGTCGCAAAATTAATAGAAATAGGATTCCAACTCGTTTCACTTCCCCCCTATTCTACAGATGGCTCCCTCGGACTACTATTTGTTCCCCAATTTGAAGAAATGGCTGGCGGGACAAAGAATTTATTCAAACAAGGAGGTAATTGCAGCAACTAATAGCTATTTTGCAGACTCGGACAATTCCTGTTATTCGGAAGGCATCAACAAATTAGAACAACGTCGGAAGAAGTGTAAAAGTCTAAAAGGAGACTATGTCGAAAAATAAAAAAGGTTTACCCCAAACACGTAAGTAGTTTTTATTTTTGCACGGAATTTTCAAACGCCCCTCGTATGTCGGTGCATCAGAAACAACATACTGTAATCGAGCTTCTAACCGCATAAGAGTTGGTTCTCACATGGAGCACCCTCTCCTTCAGCCAAGCAATGTCAGACCACATACGTGTGCTGCCAAATCTGCAACAATCCTTTGCCTTGGGTTCACTGTCTTCCATCATTCTCCGCACAGTTCCGACTTGGTCCCAACCCATTTTCCCCTGCTTCCAAAGCTGCTTCGACGATTTCACTTTGATAGCGGTGAAGCGGTGCAAGCAGAGGTGAGTTACTGGCTCCTTCAACGAAGTCAAACATTCTAAACTGAGTAAACAGTTTTTCATGTTGCTGAGCGACAGTCATGCACTAATTTTTAAATGAACACACCGCCATTTGACTGTATTATTGTTTATTTAATTACGACCCAGGTGTCGGCCTTTTATGCCATTTTCAAGTGATTGAGTTTACGTCATTAGCATATATTGCAGGACATAGAACTGAAAACTGGCTATAAATTGTGCAAAATATTCACTCCCCACGAAATGCCAGACGCAGGATGATGATTTTACATCTGGCATTTCGTATGGGGGGTAGGACGTCAGACGGGCCGACTTGGAGCAGGAGATGCACCACAGGACATTTTCATTTCTACTGTCTATACTTCTACAAATAAATTCATAAAACTTTGTCAGCATGATCAGAAAGGATTCAGGATTCATGCTCATGGCAGTGGAAGTTCAAAAAAGTAACAAAATAAATTTTTTAACATGTGAAATTTCAACATTTTTTCACTTACTATTGGCTGCATTTGTTGCTATAAGTACACTTTTCTTCGTAAGTAAGAGAGATTCTTCGATGAATTTTGCAGAGCATACAAACCATATTTAAAGGTGTATGAAACTCTAGAATTTTCCAAATCATGTTAGGAGAAACGTGATGTGGGGGTACTAGGAGGTAGAAAGCCACAATCTTCTGTATGAGGGTCCAGACAGCTGCTGCTGGCCCACACTTAAAACGATGTAAATCTGTGTCTTCGACATTGTACTTGAGGCACAGGGGTGAGTCCACCAGAGCGATGCCATGCAGTTTCTGTCTTGTAGTATATTTGCCGCTGACGAGAAGGTACCACGTGACGGTGGTGTCAGTGGCGTGGTACGGTTGGTGTATCGTTTTCCAAACTGTAAGCCATGGAACCTGGGGATGACGTGCTTCGACGGGGTTTCGGGGCGGGTACTTTCGGAGAAAGCGGTAGATGTCGCGGGTGGTCGTCTTCCTGCTCCTGGTGAGCTCGGTGCATATGTAGCTGTACTCCAAAAAGAAACGGCCGATGTGCGACAACGGAGGATGGATGTGTGCCAAAGACGTCGGTGGGCGTCTCGAAACAGGTGCGAGCTCGGTGGTCAACATTCCAGTAAAACTAGCATTTTGGCTTTTCTATAATCGGAGCATAGTATTGGTGTAAAGTGCCGTAGTCCTGACTCTCACGTTAACCAGACCGAGGCCACTACCCCTCTTCGGTGAGGTGAAAGCATCGTATTGGACTTTGAAAATGTGTCCAGAACATATAAAATACCCGAAAGCCGTCTGTAGTCTGGTTGCTATTGTCGCAGTGATGGGCAGAATCTAAGCGATGTGGGGTATCCGGGCTCACAGATGGGTATTGACGAAGGTGACACTCTGGCACATGTTCAGCGGACGTAGTAGGTGATTTTGTATGTATGCCCGGATGCGTTGCAGTAGCGCCCGAAAATTGATCGCCGAGGTGCGGCGAACGTCTCGCGTGTACACCAATCCGAGACAGCGAAGGGTGTCCACCAGTTGAAAGGGGACTATGCTGTCTGCGGGAAGGCCGCGGCCGATCTTCATGGCGCATGATTTTGCGACGTTCATAGCGCTCTCTGTCCCTGCACTGTAACGGGTAATCCACTGCATCGCAGCTTGTAGGCGGCCACTGAACATATGACGAGGGCCAAGTCGTCCGCGTAAGCTCGGCAGCGGAACACCTGTCAAGCGTCGCCGTAATCAGCAAATGAGTGGTTCCTTCGCAATGGCATAAACCACCGTCGACAGCTGGCAACCCTGCCGTACTGAGCGTTCAATTCGTATAGGTTCTGTAAGTCCGCCGTTGACGAGAAGCCTGGACGTTGCCCCACGAAGGAGCCGCATAATCACTTGCGTGAACGTCGGGGGAATCGCCATCCTGCGTTGAGGAACACATGACTGACGCGGTCAAACGTTTGATTGAAGGCGATGGAGATTAAAGCGCCTGGCAGTCGTGAGTATGTTGCCACAGCGATCACACCTCGATATTCACTGAGGGCTGTCTGTATATTATGATCGCTGCCTAAGGATGTTTGTTCGTGGGAACGACTTCTCGTAATACATGTTTGAGTCGCACAGCTAGAAGGCGTGTGAAAATCTTGAAGTCGAAACTGAGTAACGTGATAGGCCGATAACTATCTAGTCGTGTTACTCCTGCAGGTTTCGGGACTGGTATGGGAAACCCTTCCATGAACGTTGGTAGCGGGAGTGCCGCGCCGGACAACAGTTCCCAGTACATGTCTCTCCAACGTGCTAACATCAAATCTTGGAAGGTTCTCTATAATTCGAGCAGTAAACCTTCCGGGTCGGGAGACCGATTCAGTGATCCTTTGGCCACAGCGCCATGGACGTCGTCGGTGGTCACTTCCACAGTCAGGAGGATTGCAGCCGCGGCGTTTAGTGTTCAATGTATCTCGTGGGCAACCTCATCAATGGCCTCTGCACCGACAGGTACTTCTTGACACAGAAGTCTGTAGTGCGTTGTGAAGGCATCCGCAATGGTAGCTTGCGAAGTTAGCCGTCCTTCATCAGGTGGGTCCCAAGTTGTCAGTAAGGCCTGTCAGCGTGGACGAACATTTTGAAAAATATGATGCACCGTTAATCCTGTCTTGGCTACTTGCTCGTACAATGGCTCCTTCTACACGGCACTTGGTGAAGGTTAAAATCTTTGCCTTGATGCGTTGAGCTTCTTTTAGACGATCCGGGGATGGAGGATGATCCATGAGCTCGAGTAGAGCGCTATAGTAGAAATCTGTTGTGTGGTGATTCCACCTGGCTTTCGCTCTGCCATAGTGTGTCAAGGTGCGTTGGATGGCCGGTATGGCGCACAGTAGCCACCATTGCAGTGTGGTCTCGTAACGCATGATGCGTTGAACACAAGCGTGCCACGTGCCTGTGGCCGTGTTGTCGACACTCAGGGTCCCGCAGTAGCCTGACGTTGAGTTTCCAAGGTCCTGCACTGCGTAATATGGATTGCCTGCATAGGTTCATGGTACAGATGTAGATGCCATGATCCGAAAAGGCAGACGACCAACGTTCCGCGTCGAGGAGAACGGGTTTTTAGAGCGTCAGAGATATATATTCTATCGAGTCGGCTAGCGCAGTGGCTCGTGATGTTTGTATGCCCCGGGCGGTCGCCTTGTACCACTCTCCAAGTGTCGAGGAGTCGAAGGTGGCGGACGAGGAAGCGAAGTTCCGGACATGTGGTGAAATGAGGGTATAGGTATGTACGCTCGGGAACACAGTTGAAATCTACGATGAGATGATGGTAGCTGCCGAGGAATAAAGGCGTGATATCTTCTGCACAGAACTGGGAGCGATCCCTCCGTTTATCAGTGCCCGATGGGGCGGAAGAGATTTATGATTTTGATTCCTTCAACTGGCCACCCCTCACGCCGTTGGGAGATCTGAGACATTGGAGACTGCAATCCTTGCTCGGAGGAGGATGGCTGCGCCTGTGTGTTTCATTGCCGCCGGGGCGGCCTACGTGTCGTATCGATAACATCGAGACCAAGTTGTTGTCCTCAGTTCTTGTAGCAGGGCGATGTCGATGCCCGCTGCTCTTAGCGTGTAGCGCAGCACTTGAACGTGGGAGCCGATATTATTGGTGTTGATGTAAGCTATTCGGTATGCCTGATGAGGGGTCTGTGCTGTCGATAGGTTCGTAGCTGGTGAATGTCGTGATGGCTTCTGGAAGTCCATAGTAGTCGCAGGTGTCGTCGTAGAAACATCCCCCATTTTAGTGTTGGTCTAACGGAGGAACAGATCTCATTTCCACATCAGGTGGAGGGGGTAAACCCGTGTCATCTGCCCATGAAAAATGTCCGTCAGTTTCAACATTGGTGGCAGCGCTGGCCGAGTAGGCTCAATTTCGTCGGTGACGACGGGCGTGCTATGATCCATGGCCTCTGGGCGCGGGGTTTGCTCACGATCTCTGTTGGACAGGTCACCGTCTTGTGAATGACGCGTCTCCGTGGAAGAGGAAAAAGAGTTATCGTGTTCTCTGTCAGATTTTATATTCCATCTCTTCGTCCTGCGGAGGGGGCTCAGTGGTCGTTTCCTCAACTGATACCATGGACGAGTACTTCTCTTTATCCTTTGTCTCATACCCAGATTGAGACTCACACACGTGGAAGTACTCGTCTCTAATTTCAAGTCCTGCACACGCCATTCCTTAAATATTTCAACTTATAGTACACACGCTAGTAATTCAGCTTAACTTAAGCACACGGAAGTATTTCAACTTATTGCTACACGTGGTTTCATTGTGACAGTTGGTCGCTACTGAAGATTACTACGATCCCATTAATATTACCTGCCTGACATTTAATCCTCCCCACAAAAGTTCCTGAAGTAGAGAAATTATTATTTCAAACTACTCTTAAATATTCCACATGCATACCATGTCTCCACTCTTTTATCTTTACGGAGCACACCTAAGACAGGTCTTAGCAGCACCAGATCCAGCGGCAGAGTGCTGAAACATGGCTGTTCCTCAGGTTCTCTCGCACCTCTGCCGAAGTGGGGGAGCACCTTGCTACCGTATTGGTCAGCCACATTTCAGGCGCTCAAAGCTCAGGTAAATTTCATCTCTTTGGTCCCACCAAAGGTGGCCAAAGGATCGTCTCAAAGATGATCATATATTCACATTCACTATCTGCGGTTAGCAGACGACCATACATTCATTCATTTCACAGATCTCACCAAACTGGATGTAGGGATTTTTTTTTGTGGGAGTGCACATGTGATCAATTAAATAAATAAATTGTCATTCTTTCCCACACTGGTATCCGGCTTCGCTGTATTAATTGAAATTGAGTTATTTTACAAAAAAAAATGTGTTGTTCTGACAAAAATAATGAAGTATGTTGTACCTATTTTCAATGTCGGGCGGTACTGTACCCTTTCAATGTTCAACATAGTAATTTGGTAATTGTGCATAGGGAAGTGGAGCGGGTGGCAGACAATGGTGTAGACAGTGAAACAATTAGTGAACAGGGAAGCATTATCGATCGATCGGCCGGCAACAGCTCGCCTCAGGAATCGGGAATGACAGAACACAATCTTGCAAATACTGCAGATTCAGGTTTTGGGTCCTCACCGTTTTCTCAAATAAGTCAAGACATATTTTCTGCTTGTCAAAATGTGAATGTTTCCGGTGCAAATTCACTGCCAAAAAGCTCTGAGGAACATGTTTCAGACACCAGTGCATTGTTATTACAATTAATACAACAAATGGGACAAAAGCTTCAAAAGTTAGACACAATGGAACAAAATCTTCAAAGTTAGACACGATGGAACAAAATCAGAGACAAACACAGCAAAAGCTTCAAAAGTTAGACACAATGGAACAAAATCTTCGAAAGTTAGACATAATGGAACAAAATCTTCAAAAGTTAGACTCAATGGAACAAACGCTTGAAGAAACACGTGAAGATTTAACTGCAGAGTTACTTAAAATCGAATATAAATGTCGAAAAGTCTGTAATGACGTAAAAACACAAATTTGTGAGCATTTTCAACCTATTTTTTCGCCTCATGAAAATGCATTACACAATCACGAAGCACCCATAAAAGAACTGCAAACTATTGTTCATGAAAATCATGGAACCTTGCAAGCTAAAATTTACTCAGTTGCATCTACCGATTCAGTTACGCAACTTGCAAAAACTCAGGAAAACTTAAAAGACACAGTAGATACAATTTCAACACAAATGGACACTCTGAAACTTGATTCAGAAAAACACACTGAGGAAATCATTTCACTATCGGAGAAAGTAGCCGAACTTTCGGATCAGTTCACTAACTTATCTACAAAGGTAGATGATGATCTGAATAACACAAGACCCTTCGCCTTCACTAACACAGAAGTGTATGAACAAATTAGAAAATTCAAACAAAATCAAAATCAAATCAATACACAGTATAAAAGAGAAATCCGGGAAGTACAAGATCAGTTAACACAGGTAATACAAGAATTACATATTTCAGAAGAGACTCGCGCTCCAACACGGGAAGAGGGACTTAGAAATACGGAACAGCCACAAAATAATAACACAGGGCACCTCGGAAATTATGACAGAAATTGGCAAGGTACATCGAATTTTGAGATGGAACCGCCGAAACGACATAACAATGACTGACATGCGACTCGCCGACATGCTGATTATGAATATAAGCTGTTTATTACTACACGTAAATTCAGAACGTTTAAGAATTCCGGCAACGACATTCATCCACAAGCGTGGCTTCATCAATTCTCTCATTGTTTTCCTCCCAACTGGTCATTAGAGCACAGATTAGAAGTTATGTGTGGCTATTTAGAGAATGAACCAACTATAAGAATGCGATCGGTCATTCACGATTGTCACAGTGAAGGAGAATTTTATCATGCCTTCCTCTCAGCATATTGGTCTCAAGCTACTCAAGACCGAGTAGAACATAGCATCATATGATGAAACATTTCGAACAATCTGAATTTTTCCAGTCTTGTCAAATATTTCGAAGACATGTTACATAAGAATCAGTATCTTTCAAACCCATACAGCCCCTGAGAACTCATCCGCATTTGCTTAATCAAATTGCCTGAACATTTACGACATATTATTTTGGCAGGACGTTGCAAAGACGACATTGAAGCTTTTCAGGGACTGTTACAAGAATTGTAAATTGACACTGACAATCGCGGAATGCGAAAACAGGAGCACAACAATTACAGGTCACATCCGTCACAATTCTGCGATGACAGAAATAATAACTGGACACGACAAGGCTATTCTTACAACGTAAATCGTGACCAAAACAGACACCACCCGTATGACAACCGTTGGCACAGTAGTAAGAATTACAGGGAAAGATCATCTCTCCGCGGTAATGACTATCAAAGAGACAATCAGAGAAACAGACAATATGGGAACCAAAATAATTATTATCAAGGGAGACAGAATAACTTCGGACGCAACGGTCCACCGTGCAGTTACGATTCCAGGAGAAATTGTCCACCACATGACCGACAAAAAAGAAACTATGTAAACTACCGACAAAACGACAGACCTGAATTTCATCAGAACTGGCGGGATTCAAACAGGGGAGGGCCTTCTCGTCAAGGTGAATTTGTAGAAGTTATGTCTCCTAATCCTAATAATGGCGCGCGCCAACAAAGAGACAGACAATGACTCGCACCACAGGCAGCCACGTGCACCGGCTGGCTCAGAGAAAAATAACATAGACGCTAACCCTGAGAAAAATTCGAGTATTCTTTACCGACGTATACTCCATGATAATTGCGTTCAAGTTGATTTGCTGCGTAGTGAGGAAAGGTAAAGGATTACACCACATTTCACATGTAAAACCGCATATTGAGAGATAATCTGTTGTTTTTTTTAACTTAGTCTTTGCTATAAAATTTTTCACTTCACGTTTCTAGGACACTTTGTCACACTTAGAAACTGTTAACATGCAACTATGTTTTAAAATTAACTATCCAGTCTAGAACCTAGGGAACATATTTAAACAGTAATTACGAATGCATTGTTATAGTGAACAGATGACACAGTGTTATTGTGTGTGTACATTCTTGCTTGTTAGTTGCATGATTATGTAACGACTATAAGGCTTACGTACTTAGAACATATTCCAGTACTGCTAATGAGATATTACTGCAACATTTTGGTTTACTTGAAAATACATTATGGATTTAAAATGCTTTCTGAGAGATACCAGATGACACAGTGGTTAGTTTATTTGACAGCTACATGACTATATCACGACGCTACTAATGTGTGACACAATTACATGGTTGCTTTTGCGGTGTATCTGTTTTATATCTGCACAGTTTTTCTGAATTCTTCTGGAAAGGAATACATGTTTTAGTAGTAACTTTTGTGGTATAGCTACAATGAGACAGCCTTTTCTGTAGCACAACAATACGTTACAGAACAGTACTTACTTCATCACGGCAATAAGCGTAACAACAACGATATCTATACGCATAGCCATTCACTTTGTTTATTACGAGGTAAGTAGATTGACTTCTACAGAACTTTGCTTACGGACGACGATAATTACGACACTTGGCACATTTTTTACGGTTAAATAATGATGGAGATTGTCTTACAACAAGACACACAATTTAGCGCTACAGTACACGTATTTGAGTGATTGATTTTGTACTTAAAACATTTATCTTTAAAGATTTTTGAATTACAATGATACGAAGGTTTTCCGTGATACATTTCATTCAATTGCTGTAATCTGTAACAGCTGAGGGTATAATTACATTTACTTTGTGTACCATGTGTTTGGCAAGCACAAGGAGCCCTAGCTAATATGGTATTTGCTTATACAACTTTACACATCGGTACCATATTTCTCTAACACAGAATTACACAGCTATCTGATTATTTAACAGAGAAACAAATTTTTTTTTTACTATGTCAGTGACACATGTTTATGCAATTACACAGTTGGATAACTTCAGACTTATGAAATTGTATTTTGTCTGTACTTTGTGAACTGTTCATATTTTTTCGGAACCATTGTGACACTATGAGAGCTTTGAATGATGTATTTGGTATGGGATCATGATTTTTAAAGTACGTTTGAGGTAGATGACACTATTGAAATGAGCAGAGAATTTTTTTGAGGTTTTGACATTATTGCAGAAAGCTAAGACATTTTTGAGATTTGGCTGAGTTTTTATGATATTATTACGATGACAATATGTATTATGCTGTCGAGGTATGTTTATGATCAATAAGCTGATGTTATATGAGGAATTTGATCATGCTACATATTTATTATGATGAAATATTGAAGAAGTGTCGACAAATATGTATATGTGTAATAAGGTAAAGAGTAATGAGTAGTGGTTAGGGACTCTGATTTGTGAAAAAGGATGTTGGAAACCAAGAATTGTACTTTAAGAGTTATGAAATGTGTGTAAATGCGCGAATGTATCACAATGCCTACGAATATTTTTTGGGCACTATTATATTTATAGGATTTTGTTTCTACACATTTGCTTCGCAAATTCTCGACCTGTGAAATTTTTATATGAGACTGTCACTGTAGTGGAAACTGGTGTCGTAAATATTTCGGTAAGAAAGCTAAGTGACCTTGACATAATGCACTGTAGGCGCCAAGCTATGCGACAGTCATCTGGAAAAAAAAAGACATACCTTTTAAAGGCACAACAAAAACAGAAAAGGAGAGGCCATTAACCTTGCTATAGACATTCCTTTGTAGAAAGGATCGCAAAGGACACGCTATTACTGGGAAGCATATGATTATACTGTGGAGCAAGTACTTTGTGCTACTTACTGAAATGCTTATGAATTGATGAGAAATATTCTTACATCTGCACACCTGATTATGACAAGTGTCTTCTACGAGAATTGAGAGAATTTCTACTAACTTATGAAACGCCACATGATTATTGAATGATATTGTTATGCTTTGCTTTACATAGTTGGTTATTTCATTTGATATCTGTTTTCCAGCTGTGTTGAAACATTGGTTCTATAAAATAAAATTAAATGCATTTGCTAATGTGAACAATTTCTGTCAACAGATCTATTAAATAATAGTTTTATGATCCACATTCTTCAAAAAAGGAGCACTTGGAAAGGAAAGAACAATAAGAAGGGACTAATAACAGTAACTGCATATATAATTTTCTTTTAAAGTATCTGATAATATTTTTTGTAGAATAAGTTGTGGTGCACCACTGTAATTACATAGACATTAAGATGTGAATAGACATTTCCATTATCTGCATTGTTGTCTTTAGTGTACTATTTGTTTTTTGCTTGTGGGTTTGTCATGATTAGATATAAGTTATTGCATTTGCTGCTGCTGTTTGCCAGGCATAGTGTTACTGAATTTCACTTTGTATCACTCTGTTAAGCCAGTTTTACTACTGATTTATTTTTCTTGTTTGCTGCACAGTGCCTTACATTAGTTGTAATATTGCAATTGCTTTGCTAATTTAGATTTACTGCTGCTAGCTTTGCCAATTTGTATTTTTTGTCATTGCTGTTAGTGTTAATTTGTTGTGTGTTGCTGCATTGCCTCGTCCCTTAGTATATATATCTGAGCTCAGTAGATTTAAGTTAGCTTAAGAGGGGGTAGACTATATAAGAAACTAACTATGAAGAATAGGGAAAGAATGCATTGAGAAGTTATATGAAAAAGATTTGGGCAAAAAATGAGTATTGTACAATGAGAAATATTTATTTAATAGGGTTAGATAGGATTTTTTTTTGCAGGAGCAAATGTTGAAATAAGAGGAAAGATCTATGGAATGAAGTTTTGGGTTGGACTGCAGTACCAAATGTTACACTGAAAACGAACCCTGTGTACCCTTGTGTATTTGTGTTTTTCCTGTCTTTATGTGTTTAGCTAATAAGATTTATGTTGTAGAATTTTTCTAGTACTAAGCTACATTCACTATGATGAGGAATGCTGTTATCCTCGAATGTAATTTGCATTAATAATATGTTATTTACTTTGTAAAGAAGTTTAGCCATTATTAGTTCTGTTCTGTTTCAATGCTCATGTGTGAAATTAATGTTTCGAAAACTATTCTCTTTATTTTATATATTTACTTATGTCATAATTCCTGTAACACTGATGTATATGTTTATTTCTATTCTTTTGTAAAGCCTGTGTACTACAAATGTTATCTGTACTGTTATGTTCTTTAATGATGTATTTTATACCTTTGTAATTGTATTCTTATGTTGTAAATTTATAATTGTATAGACACCAGTTCTTCAAATTTAATATCATTTCACTGCACACGTTTCTGTTGGTCATAATATATGCACAGTATGTGAGAAGTTGGGACTGTTAGTGCTTGCCCGTGTGTTAATAATACAGCAAGGGACTGGTTAACAGCATTGGTGGTTCTAAGGACGTTTCAAAAAAAAAAAATTTTTGTGAGTGCACAAGTGGTGGTTCATGGACTTGCTATATTGTCCGCAAGACTCTTCAATGGTGATTGTGCACCTGCACAGTCGCAACAGATGGCTGCTGGCCGTCTCTACAAGGACTGCAGTTGGTCTGCTGCACCTCTGGTGGCCCACCATTACCGTAATCTCTACCAGGACTACAGTGGGTCTGCTCTGTGGCGACCTACCTACCAATATTCTTCAAAACTTTGACTGACTCTGCGGTGGGTTTGCTCTGTTGTGGTCCATTACCTGTCTGCATGTTAAGAGTCAGCACTGTCTTCACATTGGAAGGACAACAATACTTCTTCAAGACTGGATGGTAATCCACTAATTCCGTGTGCATTTTCTTTTACTGCTCAGACTTTGAGAAAAAAAACTGCAATTTTACTGTGATGAATGATCAGGGCTGTCTTTATGGACTGTGAGAAAATTTTAGCTTTTGACCAACATTGTATCAACAAGTGTGTGTGCATTTGATATCTTTGTTATTGTAATTATGAATTTTTTTTCAAATCTGTATGGGCCATTTTACTATTAGTAAAATTTTTGTGGGGAGCATGGGGGCTATGTAAGTATGCTGTATAGGATTTTTTATTGGTAACGCCACATAGTGCTCTGTATGAAAATCACTGGCTGTGCTGTGTGCAATCTGTGGCTGGTTAGCATTGTTGTAATATTCGCCATTGTGGTGTTGGGCAGTTAGCTGTTAACAGTGCGTAGCGTTGCACAGTTGGAGGTCAGCCGCCAGCAGTGGTGGATGTGGGGAGAGAGATGGCGGAGTTTTGAGAGCGGATGATCTGTACGTGTGTCCATCAGAGACAGTAAATTTGTAAGACTGGATGTCATGAACTGATATATATTATGACTTTTGAACACTGTTAAGGTAAATACATTGTTTGTTCTTTATCAAAATCTTTCATTTGCTAACTATGCCTATCAGTAGTTAGTGCCTAAGGGGACGTTTCAACTTTTAGCTACGTTGATGATGCACAACATTCACCATTGGCCGACTTATGCGGGAAGTTACAATTGTCTTATACATTCCGTAACTAATTGTGATGTCAATTGCGCTGAAGACTTAATACTGTCGACTTTAAAACTTGGCCGAGTTGTCTCTGTGACTCAAAAATTGCTTAATATACTGTGTATACACTGCAATGAAATGCGCTACGTTATTTTACAGGTAGCTTTTTTTTAATGACAGAAATGCTTATATTAGCAGGTGATATGCGTATTTGTCTACCTAGTGCAATAGTGACTCGCTCACTTTGATGACATGATAATTGAATTACACTAACCAGACAGATTAATATGACCACCAGGCAAAAGCTTGAATAACCAGCTTTTGCAGTGCGGACCGCTGCGAGTGGTTCAGGTACAGTGTCCGTGAGGTTCTGGAAGGTACGGACAGGGATGTGGCGTCACGTTGGCGCCAGTGAGGTGGCCAGCTGCGCCAGGTTTCTCGGCTTACGATACATGGAGCGAACAGTCCGTTCGAGGTGGACCCATAGGGTTTCGTGTGGATTTATGGCCGGGGAGTTTGATGGCCAGGGGAGTACGGTAAACTCGTCCAGGTGCTCTTCGAACCACGCACGTATATTGCGAGCTGCTTGACACGTTTCATTGCCCTGCTGGTAAGCAAAAACGTATATGTTGCATCACAGTTTTGCGAATTACAATGACGAATGTACTATGAGTCCCACAGATACACATTTCTGGCGTGCCGACATCGCAATGATGCTCTTTATGTAACACCTGAAGCGCTGGTGAAGCTGTGAAGTCGAAATGATACACCCTGTAAAAATGATCTGTAGGATAACGTCTGAAATACCGTGAGATTTTTCACAGATGATGTTGTTGTATATAGGGTTGGCTCAAATGGCTCTGACCACAATGGGACTTATCTTCTGAGGTCATCAGTCCCCTAGAACGTAGAACTACTTAAACCTAACTAACCTAAGGACATCACATACATCCATGTCCGAGGCAGGATTCGAACCTGTGACCGTAGCGGTCTCGCGGTTCCAAACTGTATATAGGGAAGTCTGTGCTGGAAATAATAGGTAAGCGTTAACGAAGGAAAATGTAACGTATTGCGCACAAACAGGCAGGAAGAAACATTATTTTTAAAACTATTTCTTAGCTTCACTAATGCTAGTCACATTGTCATAAAGCTGAAGTGTTTTGCGAGACCATGCTCCCGTCACGAGGCAAAATCCACACAAGAATCTCGCAGAACAAAAACGGATAAAATCATTCCTGTCGTACCATAAAATGACAGACTACTTCTGCTCGCCTTGCTTCGTACCAGCTGTTGCTTACAATCGTAAAGGCTTGTTGCTTCCGGTTCAGCGTGTCCTGTCATTTTTTCTTTTTTTCTTGCCTTCAGGTCATACAACCAAATGTCAGAGTTTCAGGAATTTCGTAGGATTTTACATAGGTAAGGTTAAAATCATATAAACATTTCAGAATTAGTTTTAAAATTAATGTGGTATTTTGACTAAGGAAAGCTGTTATATTAGTTGGCAGTGGCTAATCAGATCTGATTATCTGTGGTATGAAATTAATTTGCTTTTTTGCATAAAGTTTACATCTGAAAAGTGTGATTGATGCCACCTACTATTACTCCACGACCAATTCACAATATGTATCATTTTGAATGTGTGCTCGGTGAAGATGGCTGCAGAATGATCCATGATTAAATCCCATACATATTATAGACTTCATAAACATTCTATTCTCTTAATTGTGTGGAACCAGGGCTTCGAGGGAATGTTTGGCTGCATTTCTGCATAGTATTTCCCTTTACTACGTATCTATGACTTATATTGGCGCCTTGCTTTTAATCTTAATACTGTTGTAGTCATCATGTCTGATGGCAATAATTACAAGTTTTTAAATGTGCCATTTTGAGCAGTAGTCTTCTCTAAGTCATCGACTATTTCATTATATTTCGTATTAGCGTTTGTCTTAATCCACATACATTTTACCTTCTTCCCGAGATTTCCTTTGTCCTTGGTGGCTCTCATAATTTCCGTGACAAGTGGATGAGTCTCTTTTAGGAGGACTGAAGTCTGCATATCTTGGAGTAAGCTACTATAGTCCATTAATAACAAAATGTTTTTCACTGTGAAGTTCTGCAGGTAACATGAAGCAGCAAATATAGCTGTGACTTCTGCAGAAAAACTAGAAATTTCAGTGGGAAGCGAAATTAGTTCCGGTAATCGTGTTTGGACACAGGAATGCGTGATCCACTCTGCCTTTTCCTGTTTCTGTAGCCATCAATATATATCTCGAAATACTGCGTGAAATTATCAGCAGTACAGGTTTTTACTTATTACTCTGCTGCGGCGCATGTTTTTGTTGGAAAGTGAGAAACGTCTTCTGCTGCAGTTATGTCGCCATCCTGGCAATCGGAATTAGAGTACGTTGGTGTTCTACGAAGCTTCTCCGTAATTCTGATATTTGGGCAGTTTTTATTATCT
The DNA here is from genome assembly GCF_023864275.1 of Schistocerca cancellata. NCBI lineage: Eukaryota > Metazoa > Arthropoda > Insecta > Orthoptera > Acrididae > Schistocerca > Schistocerca cancellata. The sequence continues at coordinate 844,639,408 of NC_064626.1, forward strand.
TGTCTATTCACTTAATCTTGAGACAATCTATCGAGTTTCTGGATCAGTGAGTGATCAACTGAAGCAAGTCTTTTCAGGAGGAATATAGAGGGTGACAATTGTTGAATTATATGAAATAAAATTGTCATAACTTCTGAACGGTTTGCGTTAGGACGTTCAAACTGCACGATTGGTCGCGGGGCATAATGGGAATTAGTATGCGCATGCATGGTTTGGTTTAGCCACGAAGTCCACTTTCATTTGGATGGGTCCGTAAATAAGCAAAACTGGCGCATTTGGGGGACTGAGAATGTGCATTTCGCGATGGAGAAGTCTCTTCACCCTCACCACCGTATGGTGTGCAGTGTCCAGTCACGAAATAATCGGTGCGATGTTCCTTGATGGCACGGTGACTACCGTGAAGGTTCCGGAAGATGATTTCATCCCCGTTATCCAAAGTGATACTGATTTCAACAAGATATAGTTCATGCAAGACGGAGCTCGACCCATTCGGAGCAGGAGAGCGTTTGATGTCCTGGAGCAGCACTTTGCATTCTGGCTCGAGGGCACCAGGAGGCTATTGGCACGGGCCTCGATTGGCCGCCATATTTTCCAGATCTGAACACGTGCGACTCCTTTTTGTGGGGCTATATTAAAGACAAGGTGTACAGCAATAACCCCAAAAGCCATTGTAGAGCTGATAAGAGTCTACATCTACATCTACGTGAGTACTCTGCAATTCACATTTAAGTGCTTGGCAGAGGGTTCATCGAACTACATAATACTATCTCTCTACCATTCCACTCCCGAACAGAGCGCGGGAAAAACGAACACCTAAACCTTTCTGTTCGAGCTCTGATTTCTCTTATTTTATTTTGATGATCATTACTACCTATGTAGGTTGGGCTCAACAAAATATTTCGCATTCGGAAGAGAAAGTTGGTGACTGAAATTTCGTAAATAGATCTCGCCACGACGAAAAACGTCTTTGCTTTAATGACTTCCATCCCAACTCACGTATCATATCTGCCACACTCTCTCCCCTATTACGTTATAATACAAAGCGAGCTGCCCTTTTTTGCACCCTTTCGATGTCCTCCGTCAATCCCACCCAGTAAGGATCCCACACCGCGCAGCAATATTTTAACAGAGGACGAACGAGTGTAGTGTAAGCTGTCTCTTTAGTGGACTTGTTGCATCTTCTAAGCGTCCTGCCAATGAAACGCAACCTTTGGCTCACCTTCCCCACAATATTATCTATGTGGTCTTTCCAACTGAAGTTGTTCGTAATTTTTACACCCAGGTACTTAGTTGAATTGACAGCCTTGAGAATTGTACTATTTATCGAGTAATCGAATTCCAACGGATTTCTTTTGGAATTCATGTGGATCACCTCACACTTATCGTTATTTAGCGCCAACTGCCACCTGCCACACCATGCAGCAATCTTTTCTAAATCGCTTTGCAACTGATACTGGTCTTCGGATGACCTTACTAGACGGTAAATTACAGCATCATCTGCGAACAACCTAAGAGAACTGCTCAGATTGTCACCCAGGTCATTTATATAGATCAGGAACAGCAGAGGTCCCAGGACGCTTCCCTGGGGAACACTTGATATCACTTCAGTTTTACTCGATGATTTGCCGTCTAATACTACGAACTGCGACCTTCCTGACAGGAAATCACGAATCCAGTCGCACAACTGAGACGATACCCCATAGACCCGCAGCTTGATTAGAAGTCGCCTGTGAGGAACGGTGTCAAAAGCTTTCCGGAATCTAGAAATACGGAATCAACTTGAGATCCCCTGTCAATAGCGGCCATTACTGCATTACACAAGAACGATGTTTTCTGAAACCATGCTGATTACGTATCAATAGATCGTTCCCTTCGAGGTGATTCATAATGTTTGAATACAGTATATGCTCCAAAAGCAAAGTCATCGACAGAATCGATGTTTCGACACTTCAGCGGGTCATGCAGACTTTTGCTATTCGTCTGAGTCACATCATCGCCAATGATGGCAGGCATATCGAAAATGTCATAACCTAAATCCGAAAATCTGTAGTGTCGTTTACATGTCGAATAAAATGTGTGCACACCGTAGTTTGTAACTAAGTTACGTTTTTTCATATAGTTTAATAATTGTCACTCTGTATTGTCATTATCGTAGGATGTTGGACATATGTGCCATTTCTGTGAACAATGAATTTGTTGGTGTAGAATGCATAGTCCTTAGGCAAATCCTGATGCAATTAAACTGGAGTTTTTCTAGTATCGAAATTGATTTCTTGTTACCTTTGGAGAACAACATGCTACCATAATCGTTTTAGATCTTATTGGACTTCTGTATATTTGCAGCAGAATATTAAACCTGCTTCCCACCATACTCTTGTAACCCAGGGCAACACGGTGAGACAAGGTTGTGAGACATGCAATAAGCTCCATCCACGAAAGGCATAAGTCCATTATCATTTCTTGAAATTTATTTTGACTGTTTATTGAGTAAAGCTGATTATTTAATTTCATGTGCTTTAGTACGTCCCTGTGGAATCCTTCTTCTGCCAAAGTTAACAAAGGTCGTCTTGAGAACTGAAAGCTGTACACCTTTAGATGTTAACTAGGTGTCTATCTGGGACATTGCTGAACTCATTACTCATTTCGTTTCTTCATGTATGGTAATAAAATTACACACACATGCAGGCATCATCCGCGTATCGAAGTACTTGAACTGTTCTTAGCAGCTTGGTACCTACGACTGATGTGTAATCATTAAACAGTGACACGCTTATTTCCATATCTGTGGTAGGCCGACAATGGCATATAGTGGACCTACAGTTTTATTTATTAGGCTTAACGGGACACTCCTTCTACGGAAACGTTTGGTTACACCATAAACGAAGTTATAGACTAGTCCAATCTATCTCATTCGTAGCCATAATAAGAGAATGATAACATTATTGGATACCGCTTCAGTGTCCACAAACATGGATGTAGCATACCGTCCCTACCAAATGACCTTTGTATGTCTAAAGTGAATTGTGTCATTATATCTAATGTAGAACGATGTTTATGAAGACTACAGGGTGAGCACAAAGTCTTGCCCTGATTATAAAAATTTATAACAGAATAACCGTTTGACATAATAAGTTACATTTGATGCCGTTACATAAGTTAGTGTTACTAGTTGTTGTGACCAATAGATGGCACTAGTGCCCAACACCGACGCGGTCTGTTAGGTCACGTTAGTTGCTAGCGAAATGGCATCGAAGCACGAGAAAAAGCGCAATGTGTGTTTTGGTTTCAAGAAACGAAATCACCCATCAGTAAATTTCGGGCTTCTTATGGGCGCAGCCCTCCTCACGTTAAATCAATAAAGCGATGATATGCAAAGTTTAACGAAACAGGCAGCGTTGAAGATCGTTCTCGAAGTTGCAGGCCTCGTGTGAGTGATGCAACTGTTGGTCGTGTTCGGCAGTCGTTTCACAGGAGTCCGTCTAAATCAACTCGTCAAGCATCACGCGAACTTCAAATACCGCAAGCAAGTGTGGTGAAGATTCTTCGTGAAAGGCTTAGGTTGCATGCTTACAAAGTGCAAATCGTGCAGGCCTTGCAACCGAATGATTTGCTGACACGTGCTGAATTTGCAACTGAGATTCTAAACAAGATTGATGGCGCTAACGATTACTTAAATTGCATTTGCTTTACCGATGAATCAACCTTTCATGTCCACCATATCAACCATGGATAATTTTCCAGCAAGATGGAGCACCCCAACGCCCCCCCCCCACCCCCCCACCCACACACACATTGGACTTTGATACTGCGTGATTCTCTGGATGAAACATTTCCGGATCGGTGGATTGGAAGGAACTGCCCAACACCCTGGCCATCCCGCTCTCCAGACATAACGCACCTTGACTTTTTTCTCTGGGGCTATATCAGGGATAGAGTCTTCGTCACACCACTTGCTGACGTCGACGAACTGGAGGCTAGGATACAAGCTGTTGTGGGTACTGTGACAGAACACTTGTTACGAAACACCTGGCGGGAACTGGAATACAGCCTCGACATTCTCCGAGGTACCAAGGGAGCACACGTTGAGGTTTACTAACGTAAGTGGTCTTAAAAAAAAAAAAAAAAAAAAAAACAAAACCTAGTAACACTAACCTATGTAAGTACAGATGTACTTATTATGTCAAACGATTATTCTGTTATAAATTTTTATAATCAGGGCAAGACTTTGTGCTCACCCTGTATTTTGATAGTCTTTTCAAAGTCAATAAACTTCACCAACAACCGTATACCTTAAAATATTTTATTTTATTCTGAAAGCGACCAGTTTCTGCAGTTCATTTTGTCATCTCCTATGGTAGAGGAAAAGAGACGTAAAAGTAATAAATACTGGAAGATAGTAGGCGGTGGCTGTGGTACAGAAAGAGCCCACCTGAGGTGGGCTCAGTTGCTGTCACGTCTTCGTATGAAACATTTGTGTAACGATTGGAATTCACTATAACCAGTGTTTTGTGGCGCTAAGCGGTAAGTTCGTTTATTTGGATAAATGCGTATGGGTCCTGAAGATGGCAAATTGAATTGCCGAAACTCGTTGCTTTCAGAATAAAATAAAATATCTTAAAGTATACGGCTGTTGGTCAAATATTTCTTCTTCACTTACTGAGACTTCTCCATCCTCGATTTCGTTTTTTTGTTTAACATATGTGTAGGAATATACATCCCAATTATTTTCTCTGTTTTTCCTGTTGTAATTGATTTGATGCTTCACTTTTATAAGCTCTATTTTGACACGGTTTGTGCCAGTAGCAGATACGCAATATCAGTCTTCATAACCGGCACTTCTGAATAAATTTGTTTACCCACGGCCGTTGGGTGAAATTTATCAATATTTCTGTCGAGACTTTCGACGTACATCACATATGGGCTCCTATCTGTCTTCTTTGTTTTGAGAGGTTTGTCGTCCAGCAAGTTGACTGTAACGTCTGCTGCGTATTCTGTTTGCTGTTTCTCTCCGAGCGGTCAACTGTTGTCAGTTATGGAAGTTTTCCCGTCTTTGTCTCTACCATAGTCTTCAACATTTTCATGTGTTGCCTTTCCTCGGGTAGTTCAACAGGTCTTTTATTGGTAGTTCTTTTGCCATTATCGAGGTCCGTCTCATATCGCTTGTCATCTCTTGAGAACTTACCTCAACTATAGTAGTCATTGCAGTAGCTAAGACAGAAGCTAACAGTATTTTTTGTATGTTTGTAATGTACATACAGTGTTTGTGATGGACATACACTGGTTTCATGCTCTTTCTTCACACCCATCCTGCCGAATAACAATTAACACAGTACTTCGTTGATTCAGATATTTTAATCTACACTATCACAGAACTATCTCGGTGCGGAACATGGTAACTTTGTGTGCGCTTAACGTAGACAAACGATGTTCAAGCTACGTCTCACAGCGAACGCTTGTACGGTCTTAGATTGTCAACAACTGAAGCTACGCACTTCTCTGCTTCCTGAATTACAAGAAGGATTTTCTCATATACCACGTGTAAGAAGCACAAACTACTATTAAAAAGTGCTCTTAAGAGAAACTGATAAATTCTGCGAAATTTAATAGACGTCTAAGATCTCATCATTGTTTTTATGGCGCTCTTTCACCGAAAATGAGAAATAGTGACTGTCTATGTAAACTTAATGTAGAATTTACTTGAAAGCAAGAAAATTTTAATATCTTAACATGTTAGTGATACTGTTTGTTTATTTATCTATTTGTATTCTAGTATGACGCATGGTTATGGAATAAAGGTGAGAGGCTGAAAGATGGAAGGAGAATATAGAGGGGCAACACAAGGGAAACGAACCTGAAGGCAGTATAACAGAAAGAGAAGAGGACGTAGATGAAGACGAGATGGGAGATGTGATTCAGCTAGAAGAATTTGACAGAACATTAAACGGTCTGTCAGAACAATTCTGGAAGTGTCACCTGCTACGTGGATAACGAGCCTATCAACAACAGAATCCACGAAGCCAAGCAGGCGCCAGCATTTTCTCTTCTTCTTTTATGACGAGCCCTTCTATATCCCGCCAGCGTTCGGCAGTGACGCGAGAAGAATTTGTGTGCGTCAGTTCCAATACGTCGGGCTGCTTAACAGTCTTGTTACTTCTCGGGGCAAATCCCGGAGTTTGGCTCCAGATCAGTTCTGTTTGGTTCATATTGTAATGGTACAGTAGCAAATGTAAAAATGTAGCATCTATATGATGTGATTGATGCTGTGAAAATGATTGTTTTTCATGTTTCTACGATACTTATCTACCTCTGTCCATAGTCCAAAAAAAGAGGATTTGGTTTTTCATTTTTGCCTTAAAAATTAAATTTTTATGTTTTCTTAATTTAAACAACTTTTATGAACAGCCTTTAATAAAATATCCATAATTAAGAATTTGTATCTGAAATGGAAAAAGGAATTTCGCATCCAATATGTAATAAGAAACAACAAGACTTGCATTATTCATAAAACACGATGATGAGTTTCATAATTACGAGATGTAGGTATTTCAAATCGGACGAGAAGAAAAAAATGATAGTGGGGAAATCTGAAGAAACGCACGAATAACCACCTTTGTGTCACATTCCATTACGCAACCGACTGAGCTACACGTTCAATGTGAATTTGTTTATCAACTGCATTAATATACAATGCGGGAAAACTTCAAAGCCGATTATCTTTGTAAATTTATGAAAAACATTAAGAACAGCCTATTCCTCTGCACTTTTTAACCGTGTTCCACGCGCGTGTTTCACTACGGAACAAAAAGCAGCCTCAGCCATTTTCATACTCCACGTTAACAGCGCGACAGTCACAGCAAAACGCTGCAGAGGCTGTGACTGTACACAATTTTTTAAATAAAAACGACGTAGGTAAAGCGTGATTAAGAAAAACGTTGATGGCTGTTAATACATTTGAATATCTTAACGTTTCATTTAACGTAACTTAGTAATAATATATCTAATACATAAGTAGGACCTACTTTCAAGAGCGTAACAACACCAGTGTACGTGTGCTACAGCTTCTGACCAATCATCGCGATTATGCTTGTTTACATCAGGTTTATTCTTATGGTGAGCGGTTATAGTTACTCTTGGCTGTAGCTACTACGATAGAGCAGATCTGCTTCGCCTTCCTAGACACGTTTGGTTTCTGGTGTCACACGTCTCAAATCGGCGTAATATACCGTTTCGATTATATTTAAATTGGTACAAACTATACCGAGATATTCATTTTCTTGTTTGCTTTAGGTCTTCATTCAAGAACTGCGGCACCAATCTTGTACACCTTTCATCGTCAATCATGCAAATCACGTTTTGTAATTTCTTTGTGTTTTTTAATAGCGCTTCAAGTTTTGTTGCTTCCTCCAAGAGGGTTATCTTTTGTAAGTGAGGTACAGTCACTTGTAGATTCAGCATATAATTTCTTATATTGCTGAGAACAAAGTAATGGAATTGTTTTCAGTGATCAACAATTCTGAATAAATTTCTTTTGGCTATAAACCACCCGTAACTTATATTTTTACTGTTTCACTCCATTATTAGTACCTGAACACATTTATTCTTGAAACAAAAAATAAAAAAATGATACTTCCTAACCAATAATTAAGTGTTAGGAATACGTAACGCAAAATACAAAATATGTTGTACCTGTTGGAACAAGGCCCCGGGAGTAGATAGCATTCCGTCACAACTATTGATGTCCTTGATAGAGACAGCCATGGCGAAACTATTCCGCCAGCTGTACAGTTCATATGATTAAGGGGAAATAATCTTCGCATTCAAGATAATGAAATAATTCCAATTCCAAAGAAAGCAGGTGCTGTCAGTTGTGAATATTAACGAACTATGAGCTTAATATGTAATGACTGCAAAGTACTAGCAAGAATTATTTACAGAAAAATGAAAAAACTGACAGAAGCCAACCACGGGGAAGATCAGTTTGTATTCAGGAGAAATGTAAGAACATGTGAGGCAATAGTGGCGTGACGACTTATCTTAGAAGATAGGTTTAAGGAAGACAAACTTGGATTTATAGCATTGGTAAACTTAGAGAAAGCTTTTGACTATGCTGACTGTAATACACTCTCTGAAATTCTGAAGGTAGCGGAGGTAAATTACAGAGAGCGAAAGGCTATTTACGGTTTAAACGGAAACCAGACGGTAGTTATAAAGGTTTGGGTTCATCGGACTTTTTCTCCAGAAATACATCTCCGGTGTCGGACAGAAAATCGCTTTAGTTGTTTACATACTTACAGCAATCAACAGAAATTTACTTCATGGATATACGTCCGACAGTTCCCGAAATGCTGTAACTAGTAAAAAATATAAGACCCACTTAGTTACATTTATATCTGACAGCTATTTATTCAGAATAGCAAAATGTACGAAAAGGCTCATTGTTGTTGAAGTATGCAGAGCAATTATTCATCATTAAAAGACGATTACATTAAGGTAATCGTTGTTGTATAGGTGAAAAGGTACTGTCAGTCAGTATGAAAGATACTAAGGTTCTTGGTGGTTGAAAATTTATGTATTGTTCAGAATTGATTGATGATTCGAAAAATCCACTAACCAAAACAACCGAATTCGGATTACTGTAGCTGTGACAAACAGGGTTAGAATAGTTCATCTTTCTCATTTTGTATGCCACCTAATATGTTCCGAAAGACCGCGCATAAAAACAGGATTCTTCTGGAGCTCATACCCAGGTTACTATTCGTGATAGAAAGGTCGGGTCGCGTTTTCAGTAGCTCTTGGGCAGGGGACCGTTTGCATACCCTTCAGAAGAATTGTTTTAGCTTTACTATCCTACGATACAGCGTCAAACTATGAATATTACACACTTCCTCCTGCTTAGGCCAATGGAACAAATCGTTTGGCCCTTTTTGCAGTTGACGTGATCTACAGTGAGCCTTAATGGGCTTATGCAGGCGCCTCTGGTTCGTGGGCAGTTCCTTAGAAACAGCCAAAAAAGTTTTTTACCATTTTTTGTGACAAAATCGAGCCGCGGATTCCAAAACGGTCTAACACAGGAAATGGGTGAAATTTTTACCATATTTTTCTAATACCCCAATTTCGAGCAACCCGGAAAATTTTATTGATATTTTATCCGTTTCCGAGAGACATAAATTCAAAGTTACCCTAATTCCATACGTAAAATACGTACATATGTAGAATTGGGTATGAGACGAAATCTAAATAATAAATAACCAAAGCAGATTACTCAAATTTTAACGGTATACTCTCTAGGCATTAATCCATCTTTCTGTTTTCAAAAAAATCTTTATCCGCCATCGGCAAACACCCGAAAAACATGGTTTTGGTTACCAAAAAAGAGCCGCAGATTCCAAAACCGCTATGCAAAGAAAATGGGTGTAATTTTTACAATATATTCCTGAGATTCATATCACGAACAGCATTGAAAAATTTCGTGATATTTTCGTCCATTTCATAGATTCAGTGGTTCGACTTTATTATACTTGTACACGTAAACACAGAAAATACGGTCTGAGGTGGAAACGTAGGCTATAAAGTGACGTCGAACGGATAAATATGCTATAAAGTGCGCCCATTATCATCAGAAGGGTTCTGGGAACCCGATGTCATAGTAATGAAGCACATGCAAAATTTTTCTGCGCGTAAAATCCGGTCTGGTGTGTAAAAATCAGTTTTGCGTTATTTCAATTTCACGTAAGTAAACTATCAAAATTTTTCTGACTACCCTGCTGTGGCGGGGAAAAGAAGGGAATCAACGGAGAAATGCTCATTTCGGAGTACAGAAAAGGTGAATATGCTCCAGTTTAAAGTGGGACACCAGCTGCCTCGTTCTACTTTACTTAGGAGCTTTAAAAATTTTGTCATACGACCATATTTGCACTTTTTTATACTAAGAGAAAAGGAGACAGTGGCAGTGGGAAAGATACGGAAGAGTAATAAGTTCCGTAAGATAGTAGACTGTGGCTGTGGTATAGAAAGAGCGAAGGTGACAATGGCAGTGTGAGAAAAAGAGAGGGACATTGTGGCAGTTGAACATAATTGACAGAACAGTGCTAGGAAAAGAATGAAGAAAACAGTGCCAGTGGGAGAGGAATAAAGAGAAGGAGAAAGTGGAAGTGAGTGAGAGCCAGTGATAATGAGAGACAGAATCTATGACAATGACAACTAGGAAGAGAAAGATAGTGGAAAAGACAGTAGCAGCGGGAAGGATTGAATGAGATAGTGCAGTAAGAGGGAACAAGAGGGACACAGAGACACAGAGAGGAGGCTGCACTAGTAGGACAAAAAGAATTGGACTGTGGCTGTGACACAGGAGACAGTAACAGAGAGTAATGACAATGAGTTGGGCTAAATGGGTGACTGAGGATGGGTACGAGGGTGAGGACGTGTATGAGCAACTTACAGCGATGGACTAGTGGGTGTGAGCGATTTACAGTTAGGGGAACGTGTGGGAATGAAGGTGAGTTACATGTTAACAACAGCGCGAATATGTTCGTATGCCAAAATTTTTGGGAAAATTTTTAAATGTGCGAGAAAGGTAGAATGAGACAGGTGGTACCCCACCCAGGACAGGTTTTTAAGCAGGAGAATATTGATCTTTTTGTGCATTTTCCACTGGTCACCAGTATGAGTTGCTGAAATTTTATTTTCATTCTTTACGTAAATATTCTGGCCGCCATTTCCATTAACCTAGTATGTGTCTTCACTCTGTTCTGCCTCTCACTGCCAAAAAAGCTAACGAGCACCCAACTTCTGCGATATCTGTCGGACGAATTTGATCTTGCAAATAAACTGTGTTTACAACTATTGGTGTAATCGCTGGTGGTATAAATATGTATGTCTGATATAACTTATTCATTTTTTATATTAGACACAATTTCTGCCTGGCGTAAATATTCTGCAGTAACTGGCACACGTAAACATACCCTAAGAGTCGGGTAGCATGAAAGGGAAGCACTGGCCGAGAAGGAAATGAGAAAGGGTTGTAGCTTATCCCCGATGTTCTTCAGTCTGTCCACTGAGCAATCGGTAAAGGAATCCAAAGAAAAATTTGGAGCAGGAAATAAAGCTCAGGGAGAAGAAATAAATTTTAAATTAACAACAGCCTCAGTTGCAATGTTTACCTAGGTTTCAGTTGGGGTAAACCAGCCTTCTACAGAATAAAAGGAACTACGATTTGTCCATAATGAACAACGTCAAAAACTAAAAACTGTAATGTAGTAATACATCGTCACATTGCAGTAACTTATCTGGAGAACAGCCTCGGCCCCACTTCCAGACCGCAGTACGGCAGCAACGGATGTTGTACTGGAACTGTCTATAGCCTCGAGAGCGAATGCGCGATAGTGTGTCATGCGTACTTGTTAACACCGGTACCAACATATACTCCTAAACTTAAATTTTTTATGAATAACCACGTACAGCTAACAAAATTGACGAATACGTTATCCTGTGAGGAACAAAGATATATCGACTGTCTTAACATTTGTAATAATTGGTTGGACGTCAAAAGTGAAGGGAGCAATGCGTTTACTGTTTTAAGCCAACCTAGCATATTCGGGCTAATCATCGAACTTGACCATCTGAGGACAACTATGGGTTTGAAATACCAGATAATCCCAGCTATTGAGCAAACGGGAGTGCTAAAAACATGTTGGCAAGGGTATAATGATTACTCCCTAAAATTATGGCGGATGGAATAACAGTTGAAAACCTTCAAAAAAGTTTTTGTTCCGCAGCTGCAACTGGTCGTTAAGAAGATTATTTTTGTCATATAGTAAGTGTTTAATAATTTGCATTTCTTCCAGAATATCCATCCTCGCACCCTTCACTTCGCATTGCAAGAGCTGAGTATTATCCGGAGGATTGGGTGCGTGAGCCGTTTGCTGTTATCAATTTAAAATTAACGTTTATACAGTTGCTGACAGGGCCGCGAAATGTCGAAAATATTAAAATTCCTACCTGCCGAAGAAGAAATAAAAACTCTGACGTTTGCCAATGACACTGTAATTCTGCCAGAGACAGAAAAGGACTTGGAAGAGCAATTGAACGGAATGGACTGTGTCTCGAAAGGAGAATATAAGACGAACATCAACAAATGCAAAACAAAGATAAAGGAATGTGGTCGAATTAAATTATGAGATGGTGAAGTTATTACATTATGAAACAAAATACGAAAAGTAGTAGACGAGTTTTGCTATTTGGGCAGCAGAACAACTGGCCGAAGTTGTGAGGCTATAAAATGTAGACAGGCAATGACAAAGAAAGATTTCCGAAGAAGAGAAACTTGTTAATATCGGATGTAGATTTAAGTGTTAGGTAGTCTTTTCTGTATGGAGTGTAGCCTTAGATGGAAGTAGACATGGACGATAATCAGTTCACACAGGACGAGAATAAAATCTTTTTATATGTAGTGCTACAGAAAAATACTGAAAATTAAGTGGGTAGATCACATAATCAATAAAGAGGTACGAATAGAACTGGGGAGAAAAGAAATCTGTGGCTTAAGTTGACTAAAAGAAGAGATAGGTTGACAGGACACATTCTCAGACATCACACGATCAGCAGTTTAGTACTGGAGGGAAGTGCGGAGGGTAAAAGCTGTAGAGAGAGACCAAGAGATGGATACAGAAAGCAGATTCAGAGAGATGTCGGTTGCAGTAGGTACTGGGAGATGAAGAAGCTTGCCCAAGATAAAGTGACGTGGACGGCTGCATCAAACCAGCCATCGGACTGAAGATCGTAACAAAAACAGTAACAACATCGGTATCTGCTACGGTAATATCTACTTTGCGCAGCCTACACACTGATGTTCTATTGGAGAGCAGAGACAAATAGCGCATTTCTTTTTTTCCGAATTCTCAGTTCATATACTGGTAGCAGTCTACGTAGCAAACTAAGTGCAGAGACTTTAACACAATATTCTTTTACAGTCCTAGAGTTTTACAAGAAAATGACGCGTCCATAGTGAAATATGCACGTAACAATATGAGTGTTGGAACAAGACCCCTATTTTTAATACGTAAACCCTTTTCCAGTTTTAATCCCATCTTAAGATCGATAGGCGTAGTATTCATAACCGTTCGAAATTTATATTCATTTTAAAATAGATAATGCTTGAAAGTGAATGGTTGCTTGATTTTGCCGGCCGGTATGGCCGAGTGGTTCTAGGCGCTTCAGTCCGGAACCGCGCGACCGCTCCGGTCGCAGGTTCGAATCCTGCCTCGGGCATGGATGTGTGTGTTGTCCTTAGGTTAGTTAGGTTTAAGTAGTTCTAAGTTCTAGGGGACTGATGACCTCAGATGTTGAGTCCCATAGTGCTCAGAGCCATTTGAACAATTTTTTTTTGCTGGATTTTGGTCCAGAAATGTTGTTGTTGTGGTCTTTAGTCCAGAGACTGGTTTGATGCAGCTCTCCATGCTACTCTATCCTGTGCAAGCTTCTTCATCTCCCAGTACCTACTGCAACCTACATACTTCTGAAACTGTTTAATACTAAATTGGTGATCCCTTGATGCCTCAGAATATATCGTACCAACCGATACCTTCTTCTAGTTAAGTTGTGCCACAAACTTCTCTTCTCCGCAATCCTATTCAATACCTCCTCATTTGTTATATGATCTACCCAGCTAATCTTCAGCGTTCTTCTGTAGCACCACATTTCGAAAGTTTCTATTCTCTTCTTGTCCAAGCTAGTTATCGTCCATGTTTCGCTTCCATACATGGCTACGCTCCATACAAATACTTTCAGAAACGAATTCCTGACACTTAAATCTATACTCGATGTTAACAAATTTCTCTTCTTCAGAAGCGCTTTCCTTGCCATTGCCAGTCTACATTTTATATCGTCTCTACTTCGACCATCATCAGTTATTTTGCTTCCCAAATATCAAAACTCATTTACTACTTTAAGCGTCTCATTTCCTCAGCATCACCAGTTTTAATTTTACTACATTCCGTTATCCTCGTTTTGCTTTTGTTGATGTTCATCTTATATCCCCCTTTAAAGACACTGTCCATTCCGTTCAGCTGCTCGTACAGGTCCTTTGCTGTCTCTGACAGAATTACAATGTCATCGGGGAACCTCAAAGTTTTTATGTTATGTCTAATTTACATATGTATAACCTTACACTATGCAAGTTGAATTAAGAGACGTTCCAATTCCTAACTTATTTTGAGATATAATGCGCTACAGTAAAGTGACAATGGGAGTCCCACGAGCTTTTTTCTTTATTAAAAATATATTGGTATGTGACTGTAAAAACAACGAGAAACAACCATTAAACCAAGATGAGATTATTAGAAAAGCGGATGAGAGAGAAAAGCTGGATGTCCATGGTAACCATACAAATTCTGGCAGTGACAAATGAAAATCAACTCAAAACAAAAAATGAACATGTGAATCGCGATAATGTAATCTGGATGAATAAGAACGCAGGTTGTAACAGGTGTGAGGAGAAGAAACCGAATGGCAGAGCTACGTGTCCGTGATCTAACTGCACAGCTTACTGCTTATCTAGCAAATAACCAGCCGTGCTGGTACTGGGGCAGATGTGCCTGGCAGACTTTCTCTTGAAAGGTAAAGCGCTGTTGACTTTCGCCTACGGGAGTCACGAGATTAACGACGCAGCTTTGACAGAAACCTCTAAGTCGGGGATGTGGTGGACAGTGGACGGTGAGATGCAAGGGTCCGCTGTGCAGGGCTCACAGGGAGCCGCCGGGGGGCGTAACCCTTCATCCCACGTCACTCTGTGACGCGACAAAGGGCCGACCGCCACTCGGCGTTCCGTACTGTTAGTTTCAGTAGGCGGACCGCGAGACCATCCGTCAACCCTGACAACCGCTTTCCCTTGGGGCCGGTCAGACCGTTGCCTCGGTCCAGTACAGTTAGTTCTGCCTCAGATTTGCGTTCTGTGTAGCGTGGGAACGTGGGGGAATTCCGACACTCGGCTCACTGCAGAGCGCCAAAAATGTATTTGCCGACACGAAATATGAGGAGCCTGTTCTGGATAGATCACGACTGGGTAAGGTTTGAAAACGTGTGTCTACTTTACGCATTTGTAACCTTACACCACATAGGTTGAATAAAGAAGAATTCCAATTCCTAATTTGACTGTGCTGAGACGTCATGTATAACAGCAATGAGAGCACAATGACTAACTTTTCTCTTTATTAAAATATGTATCAATGTATGATTGTAAAAACAACAGGGAATAGCCAGTAAATCAAGAAGTTTTGGCGCGTTAGATACTTTTCAGTACTAGCATGAACTGCCCAAGGCACTTGGAAAGTCACATTGGCTAACATCAATTCAGTATTTCACCCAGGCGCAGCCAGTCGCGTTTCTGACCGCCCAATGACGTGACATTAAGTTGCATATGCTGTGAGGCATAACATCCATCACAGTTCCTCCGTTAAAGGCTGGAGTAGTAAGACAACCTTTGGATTGCAGAGGAACGAAACACAGTTTGTTTACTTGACCTACTATTCCGTCGTTTGGAGAAGATGGTAGAATTCAGATAGGGCGCCAGTCATATCAAATTTCGGCATATCCAGCCTTGTTAAGTAGAGCAGAGGAGCACAACCGTCGCCAGGAATATTACAGTATTCAACACTACCGCCATCTGCAATCACATTCTTAAGTAAAACCTTATGAAAGTTTGAGTTGTTTTCGTATGCTGGATGTGTATGAAATCAAAGAACTGT
Organism: Schistocerca cancellata; assembly: GCF_023864275.1. Classification (NCBI taxonomy): domain Eukaryota; kingdom Metazoa; phylum Arthropoda; class Insecta; order Orthoptera; family Acrididae; genus Schistocerca; species Schistocerca cancellata. Next base: position 844,655,148 of record NC_064626.1, read on the forward strand.
CAAAGGTTTTTCGGGGGTGTAGTTTGAGATGAAGAACGTGTTTTCTCCAGTGACTTGCTGCCATGTAATCTAATGTTGGTGTTTTAGACACGTAACGTCACTACAATGTGAGAGAAGGAATACAGAGTTAGAAATAAATCGGCCATCTGTTAATTACTTTTGACAGAGTGTAATGTCGTATACACTGAAACAGGGCGTAAAACACTTCCATGTGAACAGGTGCAGAAGTTAGGTGTAGTAACAAATAGAAGGAAATTCACTTGCTCAATAAAAGTTTAGTGAAGATAATGAGTTTCCTGCAGTAAACCACAATGGTACGAAACCTGAAAGGAGAGTTAAAGTTTGTGGTTTCGTATCGACCCTGTTAGCGCAGAGTTTTATAGAGCTGTAAACTGGGCCAACAAAGCTTTCTACACACAATCTATGATTTTTGACCTGCCTATCGGTCTTTTGCTCTGTCGAGTAGCTGTTCTATTTTTCTTCTTCATGGACCCTTAGAAAGTGATGATAAAACATGTACCACAGATTGGTTCGATATGTCTTCGCGTTTTAGTTCAACTATGGTTTAGTTTACAACTTATCGCTCATTCTATAAAGGTGTCCATTGCATTTCAACTATGTTTTCTCGTAGCTATTGTGGCCTTCGGGACGAAGACTGGTTTGATGCAGCTGCCCGTGGTATCCTATCCCGTGCAAAACTTCATCTCTAAATAACTAATGCAACATACATCCTTCTGAATCTGCTTACTGTATTTATCGCTTGGTCCCCCTCTAATGATCTAGAGAGAATTTCTATAAGGTGCGAAAAGTGGCAATCGGCACTAAAGAAAGAAAAGTGCGAGGTCATCCACTTGGGTACTAAAAAAAGCCGATAAATTTTGGGTATACGATAAATCGCACAAATCTAAGGGCTGTCAATTCGACTAAATACCTAGGAATTACAATTACGAGCAACTTAAATTGGAAAAACCACATAGATAATATTGTGGAGAAGGCGAAACAAAGACTGCGCTTTGCTGGCAGAACGCTTAGAAGATGCGACAAACCCGCTAAAGAGACAGCCTACATTACACTTGTCAGTCCTCTGCTGGAATACTGCTGCACGGTATGGGATCCTTACCAGGTAGGATTGACGGAGGACATCGAAAAAGTGCAAAGAAGGGCAGCCCGTTTCGTGTTATCGCGCAATAGGGGCGAGAGTGTCACTGATATGATACGCGAGTTGAGGTGGCAGTCACTGAAAAAAAGGCGGTTTTCTTAGCGGCGAGATCTATTTACGAAATTTCAATCACCAACTTTCTCTTCCGAATGCGAAAATATTTTGTTGACACCCATGATGATCATCATAATAAAATAAGAGAAATCGGAGCTCAAACGGAAAGATTAGATGTTCCTTTTTCCCACGTGCCATTTGAGAGTGGAATGGTAGAGAAGTGGAATGAAAATAGTTCTATGAACCCTCTGCCAGGCACTTAAGTGTGAATTGCGGAGTAACCTTGTAGATGTAGTGGATGTAGATGTACCATATTTATGTCCCCCACCCCGCCCCCCCCCCTCCCTCCAATTCCCGCAGATACTAACAAGGGTAAGTCCCCATCGCACCCTCCTCAGAATTAGTGGTAAATTGGTCCAGTGGGTAGCCCGTAAAGAACTGAACATAGATCAAGCATGAAAACAGGAAGTAGGTGTACTGAACTGTGAAAAAAGAAGCAAAATAGAAACACTGAGGCTCCAAGATTAAGGGATACAACAATGAGCGCAACGCAACAGCTACTCCGTCGTGGTTGTGTGATTATGGTGTTGGATTGCAAAGATCAGTGTCCAAATTTCTGTTGTACCAAACTTTTTTTTCACGAAATTATTAACTTTCCGTGCGGTCATTGACTGTTCTCCTTCTGTAGTCTTGCCAACTGTCATACGATACATTGGTAATAGAATGTGAGTCATATGGTAAGAATATATTACCGTGGCAAGTAAATGTGATGATCACTGAGAGCAGGCGACATCCTGCATAGACCTCTCACATAAATAAAAACAACAAATAAACAGGTGTGAATTATGTTTCAACAAATTCAACATCAAAATTTACAAAGCGAAGCCAAGACTTATAACATGTATTTGTGTAGAACAAACACGTACATCTGGAGGTTCCTTCCCAACACCTCGCAGTTGCAAACGGACGTTACACTAAGACAGACACAAATTCGAAAATGGCGAACAGACACGTCAATAACTGTACGGACAGATCATAACTTTGTGGAAAAAAACTTGGGACACGAGGGAGAATTGAACACCGTAACCACAGAAGCACGACGCCCCGACTATCCATCTACGTTCGACTTAAAACATCTCGAGCTTAGACCATTCATTGTTTCTATTTTGCTTCTTTTTCACAGTTATTCATACCTTCTTCCTGTTTTAGTACCTGACATGAGTTAAGTTTTTGGGGGGCTACCCAGTGGGCGATCTTACCACTAAATCTGAGGGGGAGGTGAGGTTCGATGGGGAGTTTCCCTTGTAAGTGGTGATCTATCAACCTGTCCCTTCTTGTATTCAGGTTGTGCCACAAATTTCTTTTTTTTCCACAATTCGATTCAATACCTCCTCATTAGTTACCCGATCTAGCCGTATAATCTTCAGCGTTTCTGTTGTACGAGGTACGTTCAGTAAGTAAGTGCCCCGTGACCATAACGAGCTGAGGTTTCTTGTTTTCTGAGGGATAGCCACACTGAGTGTTAGAGGGGGGATCTCCTGACAAGAGTGAGCATAGCAGGAACATGCTAGTGCGTAAACTCACGTCGTAGCGACCAGCTGCGCGAAAGATGTCGGTAAGAAACCTCGCCAAATGCGAGCCACGTGCTGTGATCTGCTTCCTGATCGCGGAAGGAATGACATCTTCCGAATTTTTTTCGCGAATCGAATCGGCTTACGGCAAAGTTATTATGAGGTGACGAGTGTTCTTAAGTGCTGTAGGGAGTTTAATGGAAGCAGGACAAATATTCATGACGTACAGAAAAGTGGAAGACCTTCCGTTTTGACTAATGAGTTGGTGCAAAAAATCGAGGAAACAGTCCGCGAAGACCGCCGATTGACAGTGTATGGAATTTCTGGGACTTTCCAGAACTCTCTTATACGAAACACTCGCAGAAACACTGGGATATCGGAAACTGGGCAAAGGTGTGTCCAAAAAGAGCTGGCAGAGCAGCACAAGAAAAATCGGGTCAATAGAGCCTGTGAGTTTCTTGAGCGACTGAAATTGGAAGGTGAGATCTGTTCTGACTGGAAATCATTCGTGAGTGGCTCATTACAAGCCTGAGACAAAAAGACAGTCGTCAAAGTGGTGTCACACCTATTCCCCATCTGCCAAAAAATTCAAAAGATCAATGTCCACAAAAAAAAAAAAAAAAAAAAACAAAAAAACATGTCCTCATGGCCTCGATGTTTTGGAACAGGAAAGGCATCATTTTGGTCGAATTTCCGCCTCTGGAGCAGACGATACTGTGAGAACCCGTTCAACACTCAAAAGGTTCATTCAAAACAAAAGGAGGGGAGCGCTGACATGAGGAGTGTACTTATTGCAGGACAACGTCGGTCCTCACACAGCCTTAGCCACCAAGGCGCTCCTAGACTCTTTTCGTTGGGATGTTTTGAACCACCCCCGGCATTCCACTGACTTGGTGCTTTCAGTAATCTTCTTCTCACCCCCCTGAAGGCACAAAAGAGTGGGATTAGGTTTTCAACCGACGAGGACGTGCAGAAAGAGGTTCTGAAGTGGGGGAAGGAGCCGGAGGGAGAGTGCTTTGAGGAGAGCATAAAGGAGCTGATGCCACGTCTCATCATTGGCAATGAACGGGATGGCGATTATGCAGAGAAATAGTTTGCAAATGTATCAACAATATCTTGAAATTTTTTCAAATAAACTTTTTCTAAAAAATATAAAAATCTAGCTCACTCACTTCCTGAAGATGCATCGAACCACATTTCAAAAGCTCTATTCTCTTCTTCTATGAACTGATTTTCGTCCACTTTTCCGTTCAAATGCTTCAAATGGCTCTGAGCACTATAGGACTGTGACCGTAGCAGTCGCGCGGTTCCGGACTGAAGCGTCGTTCCCAGAACCGATCGCGATCCTCTTGTTTGGAGCCGAGTGGAAGGCTTAAACCAGAGGCTCAGACGATTCTGCGGAGATCTGGGTTGCAAATTTCTCGACCTCCGTTATCGGGTGGAGAAATGTAGGGTCCCCCTGAATAGGTCAGGCGTGCACTACGCGCCGGAAGCGGCTACAAGGGTAGCGGAGTACGTGTGGAGTGCACATGGGGGTTTTTTAGGTTAGAGAATTCCCTCCCTAGGCCCGACAAGACGCCTCCTGAGAAGCGGCAAGGTAGGAGTATGCAAAATGCAACAGGGAATAACAATATTAATGTGCTAATAGTAAACTGCAGGAGCGTCTATAGAAAGATCCCAGAACTGCGCTCATTAATAAACGGTCACAACGACCATATAGTACTAGGGACAGAAAGTTGGCTGAAACCAGGCGTAAACAGTAATGAAATCCTAAACTCAGATTGGAATGTATACCGCAGAGACAGGCTGGACAGTGAAGGGGGAGGCGTGTTTATAGCGATTAGAAGTGCAATAGTATCGAAGGAAATTGTCGGAGATCCGAAATGTGAAATGATTTGGGTGAAGGTCACGGTTAAAGCAGGCTCAGACGTTGTAATTGGATGACTCTATAGGCCCCATGGCTCAGCAGCTGTTGTGGCACAGCACCTGAAGGATAATTTGGAAAATATTTCGAGTAGATTTCCCCACCATGTTATAGTTCTGGGTAGAGATTATAATTTGCCGGATATAGACTGGGAGACTCAAACGTTCATAACGGGTGGCAGGGGCAAAGAATCCAGTGAAATTTTTTTAAGTGCTTTATCTGAAAACTACCTTGAGCAGTTAAACAGAGAACCGACTCGTGGCGATAACATATTAGACCTTCTGGTGACAAACAGACCCGAACTATTTGAAACAGTTAACGCAGAACAGGGAATCAGCGATCATAAAGCGGTTACGGCATCGATGATTTCAGCCGTAAGTAGAAATATTAAAAAAGGTAGGAAGATTTTTCTGTTTAGCGAAAGTGACATAAAGCAGATTACAGAGTACCTGACGGCTCAACACAAAAGTTTTGTCTCAAGTACACATAGTGTTGAGGAACAGTGGACAAAGCTCAAAACCATCGTACAATATGCGTTAGACGAGTATGTGCCAAGCAAGATCGTAAGAGATGGAAAAGAGCCACCGTGGTACAACAACCGAGTTAGAAAACTGCTGCGGAAGCAAAGGGAACTTCACAGCAAACATAAACAGAGCCAAAGCCTTGCAGACAAACAAAAATTACGCGAAGCGAAATGTAGTGTGAGGAGGGCTATACGAGAGGCGTTCAATGAATTCGAAAGTAAAGTTCTATGTACTGACTTGGCAGAAAATCCTAAGAAATTTTGGTCTTACGTCAAAGCGGTAGGTGGATCAAAACAAAATGTCCAGACACTCTGTGACCAAAATGGTACTGAAACAGAGGATGACAGACTAAAGGCCGAAATACTAAATGTCTTTTTCCAAAGCTGTTTCACAGAGGAAGACTGCACTGTAGTTCCTTCTCTAGATTGTCGTACAGATGACAAAATGGTAGATTAGAAATAGACGACAGAGGGATAGAGAAACAATTAAAATCGCTCAAAAGAGGAAAGGCCGCTGGACCTGATGGGATACCAGTTCCATTTTACACAGAGTACGCGAAGGAAATTGCCTCCCTTCTTGCAGCGCTGTACCGTAGGTCTCTAGAAGAGCGTAGCGTTCCAAAGGATTGGAAAAGGGCACAGGTCATCCCCGTTTTCAAGAAGGAACGTCGAACAGATGTGCAGAACTATAGACCTATATCTCTAACGTCGATCAGTTGTAGAATTTTCGAACACGTATTATGTTAGAGTATAATGACTTTTTTGGAGACTAGAAATCTACTCTGTAGGAATCAGCATGGGTTTCGAAAAAGACGGTCGTGTGAAACCCAGCTCGCGCTATTCGTGATTTCACGTGTGCCGCAGGGGAGTGTCATAGGACCGTTGCTATTCACAGTATACATAAATGACCTTGTGGATGACATCGGAAGTTCACTGAGGCTTTTTTCAGATCGTGCTGTGGTGCATCGAGAGGTTGTAACAATGGAAAATTGTACTGAAATACAGGAGGATCTGCAGCGAATTGACGCATGGTGCAGGGAATGGCAATTGAATCTCAATGTAGACAAGTGTAATGTGCTGCGAATACATAGAAAGATAAGTCCCTTGTCATTTAGCTACAAAATAGCAGGTCAGCAACTGGAAGCAGTTAATTCCATAATGATCATATAAAGTTGATGGTCGGTAAAGCAGATGCCAGCTCGCGCTATTCGTCCACGAGACTCAGAGGGCCATAGACACGGGTTCACAGGTAGATGCCGTGTTTCTTGACTTCCGCAAGGCGTTCAATACAGTTCCCCACAGTCGGTTAATGAACAAAGTAAGAGCATATGGACTATCAGACCAATTGTGTGATTGAATTGAAGAGTTCCTAGATAACAGAACGCAGCATGTCATTCTCAATGGAGAGAAGACTTCCGAAGTGAGAGTGATTTCACGTGTGCCGCAGGGGAGTGTCATAGGACCGTTGCTATTCACAATATACATAAATGACCTTGTGGATGACATCGGAAGTTCACTGAGGCTTTTTTCAGATGGTGCTGTGGTGCATCGAGAGATTGTAACAATGGAAAATTGTACTGAAATACAGGAGGATCTGCAGCGAATTGACGCATGGTGCAGGAATGGCAATTGAATCTCAATGTAGACAAGTGTAATGTGCTGCGAATACATAGAAAGATAAGTCCCTTGTCATTTAGCTACAAAATAGCAGGTCAGCAACTGGAAGCAGTTAATTCCATAATGATCATATAAAGTTGATGGTCGGTAAAGCAGATGCCAGACTGAGATTCATTGGAAGAATCCTAAGGAAATGAAATCCGAAAACAAAGGAAGTAGGTTACAGTACGCTTGTTCGCCCACTGCTTGAATACTGCTCAGCAGTGTGTGATCCGTACCAGATAGGGTTGATAGAAAGAGAAGATCCAACGGAGAGCAGCGCACTTTGTTACAGGATCATTTAGTAATCGCGAAAGCGTTACGGAGATGATAGATAAACTCCAGCGGAAGACTCTGCAGGAGAAAGGCTCAGTAGCTCGGAACGGGCTTTTGTTAAAGTTTCGAGAACATACCTTCACCGATGAGTCAAGCAGTATATTGCTCCCTCCTACGTATATCTCGCGAAGAGACCATGAGGATAAAATCAGAGAGATTAGAGCCCACACAGAAGCATACCGACAATCCTTCTTTCCACGAACAATACGGGACTGGAATAGAAGGGAGAAGAGATAGAGGTACTCAGGGTACCCTCCGCCACACACCGTCTGGTGGCTTGCGGAGTATGGATGTAGATGTAGATGTAGATGTCTAGAACCTACACCCCAGACAAATACCTTCGGAAAACACTTCCTAACTCTTAAATGTACTGCTTCGGACATCGTCAGTTATTTTGCTGCCCAAATAGCAAACCTCATCTACTACTTTTAGTTTTTCAGTTCCTAATCTAATTCCCTCAGTATAGCCTGATTTAATTCGACTACATTCCATTACCCTTGTTTCGCTTTTGCTGCTGTTCATTTTAGTTGATCCTTTCAAGACACTGTTCGTTCGATTCAACTGCTCGTCCAAGTCTTTTATCATCTCTAACAGAACTGTAATACCACCAGCAACTATTAAAGTTTTTATTTTATTCTCCCCGAACTTCCGAAAGTTCTCATTGATTTCCTTTACTACTCCCTCATTGTATAGTTTGAATAACATCGGAGATAGGCTACAACCGGATTTCAGTCCCTTCTCAAGAACTGCTTCCTTTTCATGACCTTCGATTTTTGTAACTGTAGTCTGGTTTCGGTACAAGTTGTCAATTATTTTTCGCTCCATTTATTTTATCCTCACTCCTTCAGGGTTTTAAGGATTGTATTCCTGTCAACATTATCAAAAGCATTCTCTAATTGTGCAAATGTTATAAACGTAGGTTTACCTTTCTTCAACCTATCTTCTAAGGTAAGTCGTAGAGTCAACATTTTTCCGGATCCCAAACTATAACAGTTTTCTATTCTTCTGCAAACATTTTGTGTCAGTTACTTATTAAACTGATAATTCGATAATATTCTCACCCGTCAATACCTCCATTTCTGGGAACTAGAATTATTACATTCTTCTCGAAATTTTAAGGCTTTTCCATTCTCTCACATATCGTGTATTAGTGAAATAGTATTGTCATGGTTAGCTCCCCCAAGGATGCCAATAATTCCGATGGGATGTAGTCTGCTCCATGGCCCTTGCTTCGACTTAGATCTTTCACTGCTGTGTCAATTTTTCTCGCAGTATCATAGGTCCCATTATCACTTACATCTACTTTCTTTTACCTATCTATAATATTATTTTCGAGTTCATTTGTCCTGTATACTCTCTTCTATATATCACCTACACCTTTCCAGCGCATACTCCACTGCAGAGTGAGAATCTCATTCTGAAACATCCCCCAGGCTGTGGCTAAGCCATGTCTGCGCAATATCCTTTCTTTCAAGAGTGCTAGTTCTGCAAGGTTCGCAGGAGAGCTTCTGTAAAGTTTGGAAGGTAGGAGACGAGGTACTGGCAGAAGTAAAGTTGTGAGGAGGGGTCGCGAGTCGTGCTTGGGTAGCTCAGTTGGTAGAGCACTTGCCCGCGAAAGGCAAAGGTTCCGAGTTCGAGTCTCGATCCGGCACACAGTTTTAATTTGCCAGGAAGTTTCATTTCAGCACACACTCGGCTACAGAGTGAAAATCTCATTCAGGCTACTTAAAACGTTACCTAGAAAAGCGCTTCCCAAAATTTGATTACTCTACATCAATTAGTTATTGGTGTTGCGATTTTTTCCCATAGGCGTAGTTAAAATTGGTTTATCCTTGACGTACTCAATCTTTAATCGCCAATTACACGTAATAACTGTAAACTGTCAGCTAGTCACCTCACTACACTGTCCCCTACTTCTGCTTTCGCCCCATTAAGTGTGACATCGATGAAATATTTATTTAAGTTAATAGTGCGTTGCAAATAAGGGCAGGAAAGCAGCTTCAGCAGTGTCGGTGAAGTAGAAAGGGCGTCAATTTTAGTCATTAGGTGGAACGACTCCAACATACGTAACAACTTGGCGCCAAGGATACAGCACGCAATCCACGTCCACTGCATTCGGCCATATCTTAGCAACTGTGTGAAGTGCTTTCCCTTGTCTTGGCCAAGATAACAGTCGGGCCATCCCAGCTCGAAATGGTATCTGGAACCAGGAAAAAATAGTAAATTTGTGGTAAGCTTCTATGGGACCACACTGCTGAGTTCATCGGTCCCTACTTAATCTAACTTAAACTAACTTACATTAAGGACAACACACACACATACATCCATGTCCGAGGGAGGACTCGAACCTCCGACGGGGGGAGCCGCGCTAACCGTGACAAAACGCAAGACCGCGCGGCTACTCCTCGCACATGGAACCAGGGATGGGAGACGTGTTCAACAGAAAAATTTTGTTTGACACAGCCAGGACGAAGAATTTTGTGAGTCATAGATAAGCCAGTGGCAGAACTCTTGTCAAACTTTTTAAAATGTTTTCGTCGATTGTGAACATTCGGAATTGAAAGTTGCTCATTATTTGAGTAGCTGAGTCATCTGAGGCACTATGTCAGCATATTCCTTAATGGATCTTCGGTAAAAGGTCCAGGAAAACTTGCAGTTCTTTCATATTTGCAATTTGGAATGGTTCTTCACAGCTTCTAACAGTTTTAAATTAGGTTGGACACCCTATGTGGCTATCTTTTGCCGTAAATATCGTAATTCAGTTACAGCAAACTGATATTTTTATGTAGATAAGGAAAGATACGCGCTACACAGTTTCACAAACACTCTTCGTAGTTGTTAGGATGTTGTTGCACTTTTCGCTTGAAAATAATAACATCATTAAAGTACACAAGACATTGTGTGTGCATTAATTCTCCGAGTGTAGTCTCAGTCAGCCATTCAAATGTTGCTGGTGAGTTCAAAAGACCAAAAGGGAGATGTTTGGGCGGTGTTGTCCGAAGAATGTTCTGTGACAAAGCTGCTCCCTCACGAAGGATCCACAAGTAAGGACAGTCTGAGCATGACGCAGTAACAAATAAAAGATGTCAGTGTAGACACACCGTGAAGAGTTTCTGCACTCCTCTGCTGCTGGAAGAGGACTTATGTCAGAGAGCAGTGCCCATCTCTGCAATCATCGTTTACGGTGACAGCATTGTCTTAATTCGGAGCCAGCAGCGCGAGTCGTAATAGATGGCAGACCTATATTGAAGTTTATAGTCAAGTGTACCCTGAGATGAGATAGTCATTCGGCGTTGTGTCAAGAGATAATTTGTCAAGTACAGTGATGGTAACTAGTACCCAGGTGACATTCCTGTGGACAAGGATTGGTTCTAAGTTATGAATTCCATCTTGTTCAAGTTTTTATAAGATAATCTAACATTGTGTGTGTGTTCTAGTCTGCTTGATCTTCCGCGGAAGCGCTGGGGGCCATTACTTTCTGGTCCTCCAATTATACATGATTTGATTTAGAAAACAGCTCTTGTTCAATTGGTTTGTGGGTTAATTTCTTCACTCTGTCATTAGCTTCAGAATACTTTACTGCTTGCACTCACTTTCAATCATCTATGTTCGACATTGCAGCAACAATGGTTCCTCGCATTAGATGCTCTGCTGCGTTGCTGATATTAGCTACGCTTATTGGAACAAGCAATTCTCCACTACGCTCTACTTTAATAACACTTAACAGCTCTTGCCATATGACAAAGTCACTGGTCATCATTTGGCAATGGCCCTGCTGACAGCAGATTACTTGCCCCGAACGTCGGCATCTTCATGATGATACATATATTTTTCCTGTTTGGGGGGTATGCCCTCAAATTTAGTGAAATATAAACCCACTCAGTACGGCGTAAAGGTGTATCTACTCGCTTTGTACATTATCTCAGTGGATCTAATATTCCTTTGAGTCTGACCTTTAGCGTACCAACCGAACCCATAATTGTTGCGATGCGAGCTAACATCCCAAAGATGTTCGGGCTCACATGCGGTTCCTCTTCGCCGAAAAGTATTGGCTGAAACTCGTCTAGAGGTTGAACCGCACGTGTCGCATTACACGCCCTAAATTAGACACTTTTGACTCATTGGTTAAATTGTCTGGATGATTGTGAAATTGTATGAAACATACAAAGTTAATATAACATATAATAACAGTAATGATAATATCGCGAGCTAAATTAACGACCCACAAATGACGTAGGCCACACAGTTGCGATATGGTTAGAATAATGTTTATTCAGAAAGCAAACAAATAGCGAAAGTGATCGTATTTAGAGTTACTGTTACACTCCAGCGCATATCAATTTGATACAGTTCGATGATTCACAAGCTCATCGCGAGATACAAGTCCAATACTCCAACTCGTTATCTACGCGAAAAGTTAAGAGTTCACACCAGGCGCGCGACTGCTCACCGCTCAGAGACTAAGTCCCACGATACCAAACAACGCGAAATTTTCTAAGTCGTTTCGCTTCCTAGGTACCTAAAGACCGACCGTCCGCTTCCACCAGCACTGTCCCTCTGTCCTTCTCCGGCCACGTCTCCCACGTGCCAAACATCGTCGCTCAACTGACTAGTGCAGTTCCCTTCCCTGAAGCCGTCCATCTTGTTTGGCTACAGCTTATTCTACATTATTTTACATTTTAACATACTTAAATAATTGATGGTGGACCACTTTCACGTTCTAAATAAGGTAACAATAATATCTATTTCATAATAAACGTTAAATTATTTTACATAAAACTAGTACAATTTCCTTCCTAACTTTGAATGTCACGGCCAGTAGCCTTGCACCAATGTGCTTACTGATAAATAAATAAAGAACGAAAGTAACTATTATGCACTAAACTTAATAACAAATATTCTGTTACCTAATGATACAATAAGTTGTCATGCTGTCATCGTTAAATGTGTTTTGTGTGGAGGAAATGATGACCAGATGCTTGATTGAAAATACTGACAATTTAAATTTACTATATCTTTTAAAAAAAAATAAAGTTACAGAGTTGATATTTACAACATTTGTCATTTTAATGATGCGCTTTTACATGAAATGTCGATCGTTAAGATCGACCAAAGTGTTCAGATTTTAGCATTCGCGTCTTTGTTACAAAACTTGTTAATTTCACTTTAACAGTAAATCCTAAACTATTATAGATATGATCAATGTTCAAGTTTTATTGGGATCACTATGAAAATTTAAGAAAGTTGCTAGATTAAAATTACTGTGGCTTCATTCCCTGAATTACTACAGAATTATATAGTTTTCATAAATGTTTCCCTTTTATGGCTCATCTTAGGCCCGCCATATTTAACACTGCTACGCCTCCCTGACACAAACAGTTCCTAGCGGATTTCCCTATGACCTAAATTTGTTTGTCTCACTCGCACGCTACAGCACTTAGGCCTGATCGGCCTGGCCTCATTCAGCACAATAGATGCCTGTGAATTTCCCACTCGTGGTGAATCTGGGACCTTTGTGGCACACGGTCCTGGACGACAGGATTCATTTCACATATACTTAAATGAGAGCGAAATGCTCATTAATTTACAACGACAAAATCTGATTTATCTTTGTGCTACAGTGATCAGAGCGCGGTTAATTATCAGGAAAACTAACTCCTTCTTGTAACAGTGCACAACGTCGCCATTTAACGCTAACTGTGCAGGTTGGTTGCCGTCAACTTTCAACCGTGACTATAGACACCACATCGGAGAAAACTGAGAAATAGTATAGCCCAGGAAACGGACATTTCGCACAAAGCAAATTGCGTTAATGAACAGACCCTTGGAACTTCCTCAGTGGCGCAGTAATTGACTATTACTTCTTTGGGCGGAAACAGTGGTGAACCTTCCGTTCCCTTTGTCGTTTAATGTATTCCTCCAAATGTTCTCCCCTCTCGATCCTGCCATTATCTTCTTACTGTTTCACGCACTCTGCAGGCGAAACATCGAATCTTTCTCTTACGAGAAGTTGTATTTTGTTACCTGTTCTCATGATAGCTGGTTCCCGAGTAAGTTTCGAACGCGCAGTAGTTAGGTTTGAGATTAGCTTTAGGTTTCCGTAACTCTTCAACAAATCTAACTGGCATTTGTATTTCTTATCCAAATGACTCTCAATGTGTCAAACTTCACCCTGAATCCCATTCAAAAATTTCTCTAATACTCTTTGTCCAGTTTGAGATAACTATACGTCATTCTACATCTACATTCTGCGCACCTTTCATCACCTCCGACTCTTATAACTACAGTTTGATTCCTCGACAAATTGCAGATCCCGCTAAATGTATTTTATCCCTGTTACCTTCAGAATTTCATAGAAAATACTACAATCAACACAGTCATAAGCTCGCCTTTCTCTAGTCTCTCCTATAAATTACGTCGCCATACTATGGCTAATTATTGAATCTTAATGTATATCAGTTGTCGACCCATTTTCCGGTCAGATGTCTTTCACTTGAGAGATTCCATTTTGATTCCTGTTTTCTGTGGAAGTCAATTTATTTCGGTAATACGTAGAAATTTTATACAGTTACTGGAATAACGTTAAAGGAAACACATTGATGTGGAAAGATGTTTGCACCAAAAAACAAAGCAGTTTATGAGCTCAGAAGCACAATCTTGCACTGCTGCGCCGCATAATGAGCCAACTCGCTTCAAAACTTGGACAGGACACAACAGAAGGTGCGCATTCTGACTTAAGTCCCGCGAAATCTTGTGTACATGGCACTGGTGCATACCTGCTGAATGTTACTGTGTCCTTCCAGCCTCAAGTCGAAATGATACTTCCCGTAATAGTTGCCGGTAAACAGAGAATCGGACAACGACACGTTTTGCAGATATTGTTTGTGTGGCCTGTTTAATGTACGACAGCGATCCTGCCTAGTTGTCAGGATAAAATAAGATGGGTAACACTCCAGAAGGTAATTTTATGACAATGAAGTACATCGACTTAAAACTAAACTATTATCGGTATTATCCGAATTCGTTGGCTACAAAATTTCCTTTCCTTGGCTCCAGTTTTGTAAATGGCTCTCCTACTACCTTAATAGTATAGTTAACGAGTTCAAATGTATTTGCGTGCACATATTTGCAACGTTTTTAAAACACAAGATAAAAATGGGTCCCTTATTACTGCATTTATCTCTGCACAAAATATGTCATTAGAGTTTTTTATAGAATTCTTGGATAGAAATTTGGAGCTGTCATCACATTTGTTTCGCAAATTTGCAAATATTTTTTTTACAATATTAAAATTTTCCTGAGTCTTTTTTTCTTCTTTACGTGAAGAACATATTTCTCGAAAGTCAGGTGCCAACTTTACCGGACCCATAATATTCTGCAATAATGCCTGATGCCAACAACAATTCTGACACTCCACTCCTTTTCTCTTTCGTCAGACATCAGCTTAACGCCCTTTGAGTGTCTTAGCGTCTATAGAATAAATGAGTGGGGGTAAGGAGAGGACCCTTATTCTATGACAGAGCACAACGGTGTTTAGCTGCACACAAATTGTTTTTAATTCAGGATTATTGTCTACGAAATAAACGAATTTACTTAGGTTGTAACATGACAATGTTAGGACAGTTGTCAAGGTAGCGCATTTCGTCCTGTTTAATCGAAATAACTCTAAACACAACAATATCAATTTTTAACCAGAAGGTTTTATACAAAATTATTCCTACTACTACATCGTGAAGTTGGCCAATATTACGACAAATCATCCGATTCCGGTTCAAAGTTCGGTACTATTTAGGATGACAATCAACTCTACGGAGGGTAGTTAGTTTTTGTGACAAGCTGAGCAAAAGATTACTCAAGGTTGCTTGAATTCACAGTGGACGCAAGCTGGTAAACCAACAAGTTTACGCCTCTGCATGTGGTACTTACCTTAGCTGCATGGCTCCTCTCATCCTCAAAGTCCTGTAAAAGCAAATGAAAACCTTTTGTGATTTTATCTCCTATGTTTCTCGTTAGGTGAGAAAACATGCACTCATCCGTAGTCTTGAAGTATGACGATATGCACGTGCATGGTTGGAGCAGCGTGCATATTACAATGCCCTTTCCGTTCTTGCAAGAACAATTAACTAGGTGGCTGTTCCGTTTCTCCAGGCCGGCCGGAGTGGCCGAGCGGTTCTAGGCGCTACAGTCTGGAACCGCGCGACCGCAAAGGGCGCAGGTTTGAATCCTGCCTCGGGCATGGATGTGTGTGATATTTTAGGTTAGTTCGGTTTAAGTATTTCTAAGTTCTAGGGGACTGATGACCTTAGAAGTTAAGTCCCATAGTGCTCAGAGCCATTTGAACCATTTTTTTCGTTTGTCCACTGTTGGAGCTCAACGACGTACAACTAATATCTAGCTGAATGCCAGCCGAAGTGAAAGTGTTCACTCAAAATTCCTCCTTTGCGTCGTACAGAGCGTGATGCAGCCTGTTCTGCGCTTAACACTGGGTCAGAGGACAGTCCTCGAAATTTTCGGTCTTGTCTCTTGTAGCAAAATTGTGTAAGTAGGCTGTTCACGTTTTTTATATTGGGAACGCCACGTAGCGCTCTGATGAAAATCACTGGTTGTGCTGTGTGCAGTCAGTGGCTGGTTGGCATTGTTCTAATACTCACCATTGTTGTGTTGGGCAGCTGGATGTTAACAGCGCGTAGCGTTGCGCAGTTGGAGGTGAGCCGCCAGCAGTGGTGGATGTGGGGAGAGAAATGGCGCAATTTTGAAATTTGTAAGACTGGATGTCATGAACTGCTATATATATTATGACATTTGATGACTATTAAGGTAAATACATTGTTTGTTCTCTATAAAAATCTTTCATTTGCTAACTATGCCTATCAGTAGTTAGTGCCTTCCGTAGTTTGAATCTTTTATTTAGCTGGCAGTAGTAGCGCTCGCTGTATTGCAGTAGTTCGAGTAACGAAAATTTTTGCGAGGAAAGTGATTTGTGAAAGGTATAACTTAATGTTAGTCAGGGCCATTCTTTTGTAGGGATTTTTGAAAGTCAGATTGCGTTGCGCTAAAAAAATATTGTGTGTCAGTTTAAACACAGTCATGTATAATTGTTCAAAGAGGACGTTTCAACTGATCCCCCACCTGGGTCCTTTCGTGCTCCACGTCACGGCTTTAACTAACCAATAGGAGCGTTCCTTTTATTTTCTGGAAACTATCTCTGCCAATCGTAAAGGGCCTACTATCAAACTGCATCAAAATTTCGGCACTTTACTCTTTCCTAGTTCTTGCCAGCCAATCGGACGATTTATGCCCGCTCCATACACCTGAAAGTTACATGCGTACACCATGAGTGTACAATGCACAGTTCATGTGATCGACTGCATCACCGCCGGCCGCTGTGGATGAGCGGTTCTAGGCGCTTCAGTCCGGAACTGCGCTGCTGCTACAGTCGCAGGTTCGAATCCTGCCTCGGGCATAGATGTGTGTGATGTCCTTGGGTAAGTTAGGTTTGAGTAGTTCTAAGTCTAGGGGACTGATGACCTCAGATGTCAAGTCCCATAGTGCTTTGAGCCATTTGAAACATTTTTTTTGACTGCATCATCAGTTTGTTCATATCCATCTAGAAATTCCCCAATGCAGTTTTCTAAAGATTCTATCCGTACCACACTGGTGGCCTGCTACTTACCCTCCTGGGTGAGTCACCTGGCCTGTTCGTTGTCACGCACCATGGATCGCTTTTAAGAGCTTTTCATTGTTCTCTGCCCGTGACACTGCCCCTCGCATCTGCTCCCTAATAAAACGTTTCCTCCAGCAGCTAGTTTCACCTCTTGCTCATTGACATGCAGGAATTAGGTTCGGTGTGTCAATACCGTCGATTGAGTGTCATCTCTTTGCATTGCATACTATACATTTTAATAGGCAAATCTGCTCATTATCGCTGAAGTATTACAGTATAAAAACTGTCATGTAAGGTGCGAAACTGACGTTCATTTAATCTGCCACCTTACACAGTCTATATAGTTTTGATTCACGAATATGGCATAATTGAAGCTGCTCCGCTGTCGATTGGTCAGGTATCTGAAGATGTGCAGGAAGCACGAAATAAGAATACCCAGAGTTACTGAGAAAATTTTACACTCAAGTATTCCTGTGAGAAAACGGTGCATGTCCATCGTCTTTTGGCATCTTGGTATCCATTCATCTCAAGAGTCCAGAAAATGACAACTGAAGAACCGAGCGAGGTGGACAGTGGTTAGACACTGGACTCGCATTCGGGAGGACGGCGGTTCAATACCGCGTTCGGCCATCCTGGTTTAGGTTTTCCGTGATTTCCCTAAATCACTCCAGGCAAATGCCGGGATGGTTCCTTTGAAAGGGCACGGCCGACTTCCTTCCCCATCTTTCCCTAATCCGATGAGACCGATGTCCTCGCTGTCTGGTTTCTTTCCCCAAAACAACCCAACCCAACAACTGAAGAAGATAAGCAGATGCCACCTGAGGTAAAAGGCCTGCATTTCGAACATCTCCCAGTAGGCAACCCAACAGCGACCCTTCTGAAAGCAATAATGATACAAGCGACGAATGTGACTATGCAAAATATCGAATAAAACATTTCAGCACAGCAATTTAGACTTCTAATTCGTTATCGGCAACCTCAGAATACTTTATACCCGAAATTTTAATTGGACCAATTTTTTAAATTTTCGATCCATCAAATTAGATCCGCCATTTTAAATTTTATAATTGCGACTTAGGATTCCGTCTCACCGACCCAAAGAACCTAAAAAGAACGTAGTGTTTTTTAGGATTTGTTATCCATTTTTGTATTATGTCCAGGTTTTGAAACGAGTCGACCGACTGTGCACCGAGACCTTTCAGCTCGGCCTAGTACGGCGGGCAGACACTTTGGTGACAGAGACGCCTCGGCCGACATTGACAGCGGCGCAGCGCGTGCGCTGGTGGCGGTATGTGGAGCGGGTTAACGCGACTGGGTCAGGGGTAGGACGCCAGGGTCAGGCGCGCTGTCGCAAGCCGCCAGCCGCCTGCTCACTTTGGCGAGCTCAGCCGGGCTGCGCGGAATTGGCAAATGTCAGCCGTTGCGCAGCGCACACTTGCCCCCACCCGCCCTTCCTTCCCCTGCGCGGCGCCACGCGTTGTTGATGTTTGTATAGCCCGGAGGTAATTCCTCGCGACGCGCCGCCGCTAGGCCGCTTGCGTCATACCCTCGCGACGAGCACAAGCAGCTGCTTCGGTAACTTGCCACTCCGTCGTACAACACTAAACCAGCTCTACATTGTCATCGTTACTCGCTTTTTATCTGCTTGCTTGCCCTTCCATTATTTAGGGAGCACGCGAGATAATGCTATGCATTTAGTTTCGTTTATTCTACACCACCTATCTCACTTTACAATGCTCCGCTCTTTCTATTGGTTTCTTTTTTCTTACTTCCCTCGAGTCCGAGCGGCTGAATTTTTGTCTTGCTCTTCTCGTCTTCTCCCGGAAATACTTGAAATTTTATGTCAAATTTCTAAATGCAATTTTGTTTTTTGTTACATCACTTCTATTATCACTCTGCGTCTAGTATGCACTGACCCTTTTTTATCATAGTAAACGTGACTGAAACTTCGTTTCATAAGACTGTTGTTCGCGGCGGAGGTTCGAGTCCTCCCACGGGCATGGGTGTGTGTGTTTGTCCTTAGGATAGTTTAGATTAAGTAGTGTGTAAGCTTGGGGTTCAAAATGGCTCTGAGCACTATGGGACTTAACTTCTGAGGTCATCAGTCCCCTAGAACTTAGAATTACTTAAACCTAACCAACCTAAGGACATCACACACATCCATGGCCGAGGCAAGATTCGAACCTGCGACCGTAGCGGTCGCGCGGTTCCAGACTGTAGCACCTAGAACCGCTCGGCCACTTCGGCCGGCGTAAGCGTAGGGACTGATGACCTTAGCAGTTAAGTCCCATAAAATTTCACACACATTTGAACATTTGAACTGTTGTCCGTTCCCGCTAAATGGCTAAATAACCCAATAAACCAATTTTTTCAAGAGTTCGAGAGCTTTTTTCTTGTTCTGCCTTCGTAGATTTCATTTCCTCTGTGTCTATGCTGTTCTTCCTCCTTTCTTAGTAAACCCAACGATATATTTCTTACTTTCCTGTGTTTCATACAGGAAGATTTTCTGTGTTGTACCGTAGCATCTCTGTTTCGGCGTTGTAGTGCAATGCCAAATTGAGGTTGCTGGGGAACGTTCCAGGTTAGTCGATTGGGATCATGGGAGGCGTCACAAAAAATGCAAGAATAACCTCGAAACTAAAATGATGGGGAAACATGACTACTAATGAGACGCGAATTACAGTTACTTAGATTTATTCCAATAAAATGACTGATAAACAAATGGCAACAATGATTTATACCGACAAAATCATAGACAAAACAAATGACTGCCCATGATAATATTAATATAAGAAGACCTTGTCCTATCTAATATAGAGGGTCGGGGGTAGAGATACAGATAATCGTGCAAGTAAATTAACTACAACTGGCCCAGACCACTGATCGTCGTGACGTTAATTGAAAATAGATAATACTGGTACACATGTGGTCGATCTTGAAATCAAACTGTTCATTGACATTAAAATACAAGTCTTCAGAGTGAAGCTTGAAGTAATCAGATTACTATAAAATGACTTTAATGTCTATACAAATTGTCTCGCAGCTGCAGCTCGATTTCATCATAGTCTTGCAGATGGTGGTTGAAGCCGCTACAGAATCAATCACTGGCGGAACCCACTACCCTCTTCGGCAGCTAACTGCAGATCAGCCCAAAAATTTTCTAAGTCCTCAGTACATCAGCTCGGTGGCACGGCAGGTCGACTGAGGCTCTCAGCTTGGAAGTCAGGCAGCCCTATGATCTAGTGATTCCTGATCAAACGTTAATTAAAAGGGAATCTCACTTTACTGCTCTTTGTGTCTCCTACTGAATTTTGATCGGCTTGACGTCGGATCTTGAAGGCACCGGCTGATAAAACTACTCCTTACAAAGCACAAGTTCCCGTCCTCTAGCTGGCTAAATAATATCTTACGTTCTACCATCCTCCACAGGAAGTCAAGTCACGTCACTCTCTCTCCATCTCTCTCTATGACCAACGTGGTGCTCTTCATCATCACAATTTATGTGAAAAAAATGTAAATGAATTCTGCATATCTAGATTTCAGGTACTGAACAGCTACCTTCAGTGCTGAAAAATAAAAAGCCGGTTATACAAATATGAGCACCTGAAAGATGTAAGTTGAAACCACATTGTACAGTAGTACTGACAAAGTCTGGTGACGTGCCATTTAAATCGAGTCATACAGACTCGTCTAACTTTTGATAATATGTTAGTGTTGGACATTTGGAGTACAGGACGAGAGTTTCGGAAAAACATCATCCACACAATCCCGAAGACAGCAAGAGCGGAAAAGTACGAGAACTGTAGCAGAATTAGCATCCAAGCTGCTGATGAATGGAAAAAAGAAAATTGAGGATATGTTAGATGACTTTCAGTTTGGGTTTGGGAAGGGAAAAGGCACCAGAAGGCAGTTTTCACGAAGTGGTTGATAATGGAATCGAGGCTGAAGAAAAATCAAGGCATCTTTATTGGATTTGTCGACCTGGAAAAGGCGTTCGACAATGTAAAATGGTGTAAGATGTTCGAAATTGTGAGAAAAATAGGAGTTAGATGAAGGGAAAGATGGAGAATATAGAGTATGTACGAGAACCAAGAGGGAACAGTAAATCTGGAAGATCAAGAACGGAAGCTAGGATAAAAAAGTGTAAGACAGGTACGTAGTCTTTCGCCCTTATTGTTTAGTCTGTACATCGAAGACGTAATGACGGGAATAAAAGAACGGTTCAAGACTGGAATTTAAGTTCAGCATGAAAGGATATCAGTGGTAAGATTCGCTGATGATATTGGTATCCTCTATGAAAGTGAAGCAGAATTACAGGATGTATTGAATGTAATGGACAGTTAAATGAGTAAAGACTATGGAAGAAAGACGAAAATAAAGAGAAGCAGCAGAAATGAGAACAACGAGAAACTTAACATCAGAATTTAGGATCATGAAGTAACCGGAGTTAAGGAGCTCTGCTACGTAGGCAACAAAATAACTCATGATGGACGGAGCAAGGAGGACATAAAAAGCACACTAGTACTGGCAAAAAAGGGCAGTTCAGTTGACAGGCTTTTGTTAGTAGCGGCCGCTAGGACCAGAAGTGTTACTTGTGTTTGTTTATTCTGAAGAAGACTGATTATTTTGTATGCCGGTCTTTGTTTGCGACACATCTACGAGTATCTAACTGACCTTGTGGATGATCATGTATAAAGGACGTCTGCCCCGATAGCTGAGTGGTCAGCGAGACAGATTGCCGTCCTACGGGCCCGGGTTCGATTCCTGGCTGGGTGGGAGATTTTCTTCGCTCAGGGACTGGGTGTTGTGTTGTCTTCATCATCATTTCATCCCCATACGGCGCGCAGGTCGCACAATGCGGCGTCGAATGTACGAGTAGTAAGACCTGCACCAAAGCAGCAGGACCTGCCCTGCAAGGGGCAAACGCCAAACGCTCATTTCCATTTCCATGTATAAAGGACTACAAGAATTCCTAGATCAAACTTAAATGTTTGTACCTGTCTTGTTGTAATAAAACTCATTAATACGAGTTGTTTGATGGTTTGTCTAGCGAACCGAGTATGCAGGATTCCTAGACACAACAGGTCTGGCTGGTACTCTTGATGTTGCGGCTTGAGAACGCTGCTGGCAGTTATGTGGCTGGTGCTGGGAGAGCTGGCGATGAAGGAGATGGTGCTGTGGTCTGGGCGATCGACTGCGCCGTTGGTGGTGCTGGAGTGTTGTTAACACGTCCTGCCGAGTAACGACAGATAGTTCTGCCTATATTGTTGTCCAGGTGGCAGACGGTGTTGTGTACACAGCGGCCGTGTTTGTTGTGGCAGCAGTTCCGGGCGATGCCTCCATTCTGAAGCTTTGGTGGTCGTCCTATAGCAGTCCAGAGATGGAAGTAATGTATGTCCGTGACAGTAAAAGCTGACCTCTCATCGACGGTTTTGCAAAAACTGCTGGCGATGGGAGTCGCGGCGGCGGTTACAGTCCGACGCAATAACAGAGCGGTTTTTCCTAAGAGATTCTAAATCTAGAAGAGTAGCTTCCAGCGAGTTACTCACTGGAGTTAAGGGACTCCAACCCTTGCTGTCGGAACCAATGTTTTTTTTGTTTTTTTTTCCTTTATTGTTATTTTGAAACCTGTATTACAGGCAGGCCTGCAGCAGCATACGACGCTGCTCTTTGGCCGCAGAGAAACACAAATATACAGATGAAGACATTTACAGAAAAAACATGGTGGACATATAAACGGAGACAAACACTTTTTAAAATACAAGGTGCCGTTCACGGGCGTAGAGTCCAAGATAAAATTGTTCAGACACTTGGACACAGACAGAGACGAAAATTGTCACACGTGAACGTAGGTGCACAAAACGAATAACACTGAATCACTTAAGCACAAAACGACGGCACACACAGAACACGAGGCGTTGATCTCCGGTGCACGAATGTTCACTAACCGTGTACGAGTCCGGGGACCTGCCAAAAGAGGAGGAGGGGGGTTGGGAGAGGGAGAGGGGAGGGCAGATGCCATGGGCAGGGAAGATAGGGGGAAGGGAGGAAGGGGGAGGGGAAGCCCGGGGGAAGAGGGAAGGAGGGAGGGGATGGGGGAAAAGGAAAGAGAAGGGAGGGAGGGTGCCTAAAGGAAAGGACACAGGAAGTGGGGGGGAGGATCAAAGTTTATAGGAGGGGTAGATGGAGGGGAGGAGGACATCATCAGGGAGGGGGAGCTGGCGGAAGCCACCTTGGAAGAGGGTGAGGAGGGTGGAGAGATGGAGACAGGGTGGGACGTGGGAATACAGGTGCGGCAGCAGGCGGGGGTGGGAGAGGATGGGTGAGACAAGCGGATGAGGAGGATCGAGTTTGCGGGAGGTGTACAGTATGCGTATGCTTTCAAGGAAAAGGAGGAGGTGGGGGAAGGGGATGAGATCATACATGATCCACGTGGGGGAGGGGAGATGGATGCGATAGGCAAGGCGGAGAGCATGGCGTTCAAGGATTTGGAGGGATTTATAAAAGGTAGGGGGGGCGGAGATCCAGGCCGGATGGGCGTAACAAAGGATAGGGCAGATGAGGGATTTATAGGTGTGGAGGATGGTGGAGGGGTCCAGACCCACGTACGGCCGGAAAGGAGCGTGAGGAGATGGAGTCGGGAGCATGTCTTGGCTTGGATTGTCCGGAGATGGGGAGTCCAGGAGAGGCGACGGTCGAGGGTGACGCCAAGGTACTTAAGGGTGGGAGTGAGGGCGATAGGACGGCCATAGATGGTAAGATAGAAATCAAGGAGGCGGAAGGGCGGTTTTGCCTACAATGATCGCCTGGGTTTTGGAGGGATTGACCTTGAGGAACCACTGATTGCACCAAGTGGTGGACCGGTCAAGATGGGATTGGAGAAGGTGTTGGGAGCGCTGCAGGGTGGGGGCAAGGGCAAGGAAGGCAGTGTCATCGGCAAACTGGAGGGGGTGGACGGGGGGTGACGGCGGCGGCATGTCCACCATATACAAAAGGTACAGAAGGGGGGAGAGGACGGAGCCTTGGGGCACACCGGCGGAGGGGAAAAAGGTGTAGGAGTCGGTGTTATGGATGGTGACGTAGGAAGGACGGTGGGAGAGAAAGGAGCCGATCAGAAAGACGTAGTTAATGGGAAGGGCGAAGGTTTGGAGCTTGAAGAGGAGACCGGAATGCCATACATGGTCATAAGCTTGTTCGAGGTCCAGGGAGAGGAAGATTGCGGAGCGACGGGAATTAAGCTGGTCGGAAAGGAGATGAATGAGGTGAAGGAGAAGATCTTCAGAAGAGAAGGACGGCCGGAAGCTACACTGCGTAACGGGAAGGAGGCGGTGCTGGCGGAGATGCTGGTGGATGCGGCGGGTGAGGATAGATTCCAGGACCTTCCTGAAGACCGAGGTAAGCCTGATGGGACGGTAGGAGGAGACGGTGGATGGCGGTTTGCCAGGTTTAAGGAACATCAGGATATGGGAGGTTTTCCACAGGTCGGGGTAGTAACCGGTGGACAGGACTACATTGTAGAGCCTGGCCAGGGTGGAGAGGAAAGAGACAGGAGCTTCACGAAGGTGACGGTAGGTGACACGATCGTGACCAGGAGCGGTGTTGCGTTTCGTGCGGAGTGTAGCAATGAGATCCTGTGTAGTGATAGGGGCATTGAGTTCCGTGTGTGCAATGTTGTCCACGTACTGGAAACCAGGAGCGAGGGGAGGGACAGAGGTGTCAGTTCAATCACGGACATCTAGGAAAAGGGAGGAATCGAACTGGGGATCATTGGGGATGGAAAAGACATCGGAGAGGTAAGAGGCAAAGTGATTTGCCTTACTAAGGGAGTCAGGGAAGGGGTGATCATCATGGAGAAGAGGATAGTAGGGGGAGGGTTTAGTTCAGGTAAGGCGACGGAAAGCTGACCAGAACTTGGACGAGTTGATAGGTAGGGTAGCAATTAAACGGGTGCATGTCTGTCGCCAGTCCCGGTGTTTCTTAGCCGCGAGCAAATTACGAATGTGTCGCTGGAATTGGAGGTGGCATTGGAGTGTGTCCGGGTCATGCGTTTGGAGGAAGGCATGGTAGAGACGGCGGGATTCACGGAGGCCTGTGGGGATAAGGTAGGATGGTGGGGGTGGACGGCGACAGTAGGAACGTGGGCCTCCACGGCCTCAGACAAGGTCTGCTGGAGAAAGGAGGCGGCATGGGTTACATCGTCAGGATGTGGTAGGTGAAGGGGTGGCTATTGACCTGGATGGAAAGGGTAACCCGGTAGGCATTCCAGTTGGCACGGGAATAGTCATGGATGGACTTAGGGGGAGGGTCATGAAGAGGGTCAGGGCGGGGACGACGACCGTTTGAAACGGTAAGGAGGACAGGTAGATGGTCGCTACCAATAGGCTCCAGGACATCCACCGTTATCCAGCCAAGGAGGTTGGGGGAGGAAAGGATAACATTGGGAGTGGAGTTGGATTCAGGATGGGTGTGCTGGGGGATGGGGATGAGGTCGCCTTGAAGGGAGGAGAGGAACCGATGCCACCGCCGTAACTGGGCAGCGGAACGACTATGGATGTTGAGGTCGGCGGCGATCACGTAGGAGGAGACGGTACGGTCAATGTGGGAAAGGAAGTCGAAGGGAATAGGGGCGTTAGGGCGGACATAGATGGTGACGCAGGTAACGGTAAGGCCGGGGAAGAAGAGACTAAGGATCAGGTGTTCGGTGGGGTTGGGAAGGAGAGGTTGGAGCCAAACAGGGAGCTGGTGGTGGTGCCCAATGGCAACTCCGCCACATGCAATTGGAAGGGGATTAATTGAGCGGTGGAGGAGGTAGGGCGAAGTGTGGATGGTGTGGTGGGATTGGAGGAAGGTTTCATTGAGGAGGAAGGCATCCACATGGTGGGTGGCAAGTGTGTGCAGGAAGAGGTTCTTGTTGGTGGGAAGGCAGCGGATGTTGTTGAAAAGGATACGGGGCTGTCGAACCATGACAGGGATTTAAACGATGGTGTCAAGACGGGAGAAGGTGAAATGGGCCTGGTTGTTGGAGTAGGTGGCGTACATTTTGAGTTGGAAAACGGAACAGGCGGTGAGGGAGATCTGTTGGAGGGTGTGCGGGAGCTGAAAAGGATGAACATTCTGAAGGACGATGGTGAGGAATCTGATGATGTTCTCAGCGGTAGGGGGTGGCCGAAGGGAATTGCCGGGAGGGGTGGGGGCGTCCAGAGGGAGGACAGGTGAGTTCAGGAGTGGTAGGAGGGGGTCGGGCCTTACATTTCTGGGAGTAGGTAGGATGAGGGAGGTTACAGGTATTACAGGAAGGGGGGGGGGGGACTGGAGATTGGGCCACTGCCGTAAAAAGTGGGCTTGCCTACAGTGCAGGCATGTGTGGGCCTCGCGGCACTCAGATGTCGGGTGTGCATTATACCACAAGCACCTTTGGCAGCGGAGGGATTGAGGAGGGGAACGGGAGGGGTCAACTTTATAACTTTGGTTAAAAAGGAAGGCAGCCTCCTTCAGGAGATGGTCTATGGAGGGGGCGTGCTCAGAAAAGACCCGCATAAGGTGGGTGGGGCTGGCAGCGTTGTGTATGCGACGAACCGCACGCACCTCCAGATGGGGATGGCCCTGAAGCTCCGCCAACACCTCCTCCTCCGTGATCGTTGGACTAAGCTGAGTGATCACGGCGGTGAGGGTCGGCGGGCGACACGGGGGTTGGGGTTGGTGGGAGAGAGGTGGGGAAGGAGCAGGGGTGAGGGAGACATTAGGGCCAAAGCGGGTGACAGTGATGCGGGAAAGGAGGTCTGTGTAGAGGGTAGGGCTGGGAGAGGAGATGAGCACCGAATCACGGCGAGGAGTGAGGAGGGAGATGGGGTCACCAGGAAAATTCTGACGAAGGAAGAGGGTGAGGTTCTGGGCTTCAAGAAGGGAGGGATCAGGACGGGAGAGGAGGTAGCGGTAGGAGGAGGGGGTGTAGGAAGAGGAGGAGGGGGCAGGAACAGGCGGGGAGACATCCATGACATCAAGGGTGAGAGAAGGGGGACGAGGCGGAGCCTTTTTGGGAGTAGAGGAGGCAGGGGTGCCACTGGGGCGCTTGACAGCGACGGAGAAAGTGTGGGGGATGGGAGCGACTGGAAGGTGGCGGGGAGTGGCTGGTCCCGGTGCTGGAGGCGGCGCCAGAGGTGGTGAGGGCGATGGCAAAGGCGACGGTGATGGTGAAGACAATGACGATGAAGACGAAGGGAAGAGTGGAGCGTGGGCCGTAGCCCTCCGGGCGACCATCCTAGTGGGGGCCGCAGAAACGGAAGGAGCAAAGGGAGGGAGAGGAGGTAAGGGATCGGAGGAGGCACGGGAGGGAAGAACCGGGGATGGGGTGACAAATAGTGAGGGAGATGGGAGAGTGAGGAGTGGGGGGATGGACTGAGGGGGGAGTGATGCGGCACACCATATGATAGTGGTGGTGGCGGCGGAGGGGGATATGTATATGATGGCAGTGGCGGTGGTGGGGGTCGACATTATGAGAAGGGGAAAAGCACAGGACAGGACAAAGAAGGCGACGAGAAATACAGAGGAGAACGGATGGAGAAACTATGTAGGAGACTGGGGCCGAAGCCCCACTCTGCGGCTGCTGGCAGGGGAGGCGACATGGCTGGCCGGCCGGTGGGGATGCTATTGCTGATGCTGATGCTGGCTGCTGGCTGGGATCGCTGCCGGACGCTGGCTGCTGGCTGGGATCGCTGCCGGACGCTGGCTGCTGGCTGGGACCGCTGCCGGATGCTGGCTGCTGGCTGGGATCGCTGCTGGACGCTGGCTGCTGGCAGGAAACACTGCTGGATGCTGGCAGGAACTGCAGCTGGCCGCTGGATGCTGGCTGCAGGCTGCTGGCTGCTGGCAGGAACCGCTGCTGGCTGCTGGACGCTGGACGCTGGCAGAAACTGCTGCTGGCTGCTGGCTGCTGGCAGGAACCGCTGCTGGCTGCTGGCCGCTGGACGCTGGCGAGGAGCGATGCTGGCTGGACTGCTGCACGTAGACGGGCTGGGTGACACCTGTAACACCTATCACTTCGATTGGTACCGTAATAGCACAATCGAAGAGCGGTATTCAAACGAATTACCGCCGGAGATGTCCGAACCAATGATATTTCTTCTCTTTATATGACAATGCACAGTGTGAGAAAAAAAACTCATCACTGCTTGTGGTCATTGGTTATATTCCAGTTATTTGCTTTTATCTTGCCTGTAAACGGTTTTATCTTTAAACTGCACTGAGTCTAAGTCAACTGTTATGGTAGTAGTCAAAGTATAAGACAGTTTGTATACATCATAGTTTCTCGACAGCTAAGGCACTGCAGTTCGATCGATGTTAGTGGTATAGAAGGTGTTGCTCTACCCATGTGACATAAGCTAAGTCTGCTTGTAGTGGTCTGTAAACAACAGCCTCGGTTAGAATTTGGCCATGTACTTACTGAATGCAATGTAGTCGAATTAAGTCAGGTGATGCTAAGGGAATTAGATTAGGAAATGAGACATTTAAAGTAGCAAAGGAGTTTTGCTATTTGGGAAGCAAAATAACTGATGATGGTCGAAGTTAGAGATGGGGGATCCGCTCTTGAACTAATTCATAGAGTTCAATCTGTGAACAATTAGTGATTCAGAAAAAAAGAACGGTAGCTCCAAACGTTTCCCACGGCAGAGAGAGAGAGAGAGAGAGAGAGAGAGAGAGAGAGAGAGAGAGACGGAGCATATCAGCAGCGCCTCTACTGGTCAGAGCACAGTGCACGCCACACAACACAGCCAGCGCCGACCTCTGCCCTGCTTCTACCTTGGCTGCCTGCATTGTGCAGTGCCCCATTGGATTTTGTGTTTCACATATGCCGTGCCGTCTCTGTGCGTCGTCTGCCGCCTGCAGTGTCTGGCGCAGCGTAACTTCGCATCGCTCTCTGTCGGCGATCGTTTCAGTCACACGTCCTGCCCTCTGGGCAGTTGATGCGAGCAACAGGACAGAGAGCCACCTAGCGGATAACATAGGAACTACTTGCAAAAACCTGCTCGCAAGGGAACGAACAATTTGTCTCGGAGCGAGTGAGTTCACCGCTACCCCCACCCTCGGAACTCGCCCGCTCAACGCTCGCCCCACCGTCTCGACTCTAGCCAGAGCATTGAGCAAAGCGACTCAGGTGTCACGGCTGGTCTCTGCGGTCTCAGCTCACGCAGTAATACAGCTCGCGGCTCGACCTACTCGACTCAGCGCCTCTGCATCGGAGTCCGTCTCTACTGGATATTGTTCTTCGTAGTAATACCGCTATGTATATTACATTATTATGTTATGTATACATCAATTGTTTTTATTTTATTTTTATTTGTTTAAACTGATTAGATTAGGTTCCTGATGACTCCTCTTACTATAGGATTTTTATTATGGACACTCGAATTTACGCTTTAATTACGAGCGAACCGATAAACGTATCGCAAAATGTGATACACCAATATTTTCCTTGTTTTATTCTGCGTAAGGCTATATGCAGCACTTTCGTTTTACAGTCAAATTTATATTTTTTTTTATTCTGGTACGGATTTTGCGATTTTAGGCGTCTTCGGAAGGAAACATTCACTTTAAAAATATATGGCTTGCGATGTATTTGTATGAGGTTAATGAAATTTTAATACATTATAGCCAAATATATTGTTAATGTAAATCTCAAGTTACAACATTTTCCGATCACCCAAAAAACCACGATAGTGCAAAATAAATCAATAATCAAAAACTTTGTCATATCGTGGAAATTTCAATAAACAATACAAAATTCTTACTCATTATCTGTGTTACTTCAAAATAGGATCAAATAAGATCAAAATACAGGTATAGTACTGGAATAAACCAAGTTTAAAGGGCAATGTGCCTTCCATTTATTTTCTATTGTAAATGAGTGGTGAGTCATGAAAAAGAGCTAATTCATTTCAGGGAGTGAACAGTTCTGATCCAATCTCTGAAAAGAACAGTTTTGCCCATCTCTAGTCGAAGTAGAGAGGATTAAAATTTAGACTGGCAATGGCAAGGAACATCTCCGGCGGTACCTCGTTACAAGTACTGCCCTTCGATTGTGCCATTTCAGCACTAATCGAAGTGTTAGAGTTGCAGCCAGGGTACCCGTGGTCTAGTAGCCGGCACGGTAGCTCAGCGTGTTCGGTCAGAGAGCCGGTTGGCCTCTGTAATAAAAAAAAAAACTGAGTGAAAGGATCAACAAAACGAACTAGACTGGATGTCATATGACGTCCGCAACGACCAAACACAACGATCAACAACGACGAAAATAAAAAAAAGGGGTAGCGTCTTTGATTCATAATCAAAACATCTTCGGTCCCGGGTTCGATCCCCGCCAATGCCTAAAATTTTGATAAATAATCAGCATTGGCGGCCGAAGACTTCCAGCATAAGAAGTCAGCCTCATTCTGCCAACGGCCTTGTCAAAGAGGGCGGAGGAGCGGATAGAGGTTCAGGGCACTCTCTTGTCCTAGGGGTGGGAAATTGCCCCTAAAGGCGGAAGAATCAGCAATGATCAACGACATGAGGATGCAGAAGGCAATGGAAACCACTGCATTAAAGACACGTAACGTGTATCCACAGGACATGTGGCCTGTAATTGAAGAAGTGTCATGAAGATCTCTCCATTGGCAAAAGATTCCGGAATAGTCCCCCATTCGGATCTCTGGGAGGGGACTGCCAAGGGATAGGCTACCATGAGAAAAAGATTGAACAATCAACGAAAGGATAACGTTCTACAAGTCGGGGCGTGGAATGTCAGAAGCTTGAACGTGGTTGGGAAACTAGAAAATCTGAAAAGGGAAATGCAAAGGCTCAATCTAGATATAGCAGGGGTCAGTGAAGTGAAATGGAAGGAAGACAAGGATTTCTGGTCGTATGGGTATCGGGTAACATCAACAGCAGCAGAAAATGGTATAACAGGTGTAGGATTCGTTATGAATAGGAAGGTAGGGCAGAGGGTGTGTTACTGTGAACAGTTCAGTGACCGGGTTGTTCTAATCAGAATCGACAGCAGACCAACACCGACAACGATAGTTCAGGTATACATGCCGACGTCGCAAGCTGAAGATGAACAGATAGAGAAAGTGTATGAGGATACTGAAAGGGTAATGCAGTATGTAAAGGGGGACGAAAATCTAATAGTCATGGGCGACTGGAATGCAGTTGTAGGGGAAGGAGTAGAAGAAAAGGTTACAGGACAATATGGGCTTGGGACAAGGAATGAAAGAGGAGAAAGACTAATTGAGTTCTGTAACAAGTTTCAGCTAGTAATAGCGAATACCCTGTTCAAGAATCACAAGAGGAGGAGGTATACTTGGAAAAGGCCAGGAGATACGGGAAGATTTCAATTAGATTACATCATGGTCAGACAGAGATTCCGAAATCAGATACTGGATTGTAAGGCGTACCCAGGAGCAGATGTAGACTCAGATCACAATACAGTAGTGATGAAGAATAGGCTGAAGTTCAAGACATTAGTCAGGAAGAATCAATATGCAAAAAAGTGGGATACGGAAGTACTAAGGAATGAGGAGATACGTTTGAAGTTCTCTAACGCTATAGATACAGCAATAAGGAATAGCGCAGTAGGCAGTACAGTTGAAGAGGAATGGACATCTCTAAAAGGGGCCATCACAGATGTTGGGAAGGAAAACATAGGTACAAAGAAGGTAGTTGTGAAGAAACCATGGGTAACAGAAGAAATACTTCAGTTGATTGATGAAAGGAGGAAGTACAAACGTGTTCTGGGAAAATCAGGAATACAGAAATACAAGTCGCTGAGGAATGAAATAAATAGGAAGTGCAGAGAAGCTAAGACGAAATGGCTGCAGGGAAAATGTGAAGACATCGAAAAAGATACGATTGTCGGAAGGACAGACTCAACATACAGGAAAGTCAAAACAACCTTTGGTGACATTAAAAGCAACGGTGGTAACATTAAGAGTGCAACGGGAATTCCACTGTTAAATGCAGAGGAGAGAGCAGATAGGTGGAAAGAATACATTGAAAGCCTCTATGAGGGTGAAGATTTGTCTGATGTGATAGAAGAAGAAACAGGAGTCGATTTAGAAGAGATCCAGTATTACAATCGGAATTTAAAAGAGCTTTGGAGGACTTACGGTCAAATAAGGCAGAAGGGATAGATAACATTCCACCAGAATTTCTAAAATCATTGGGAGAAGTGGCAACAAAACGACTATTCACGTTGGTGTGTAGAATATATGAGTCTGGCGATATACCATCCGACTTTCGGAAAAGCATCATCCACACAATTCCGAAGACGGCAAGAGCTGACAAGTGCGAGAATTATTGCACAATCAGCTTAACAGCTCATGCATCGAAGCTGCTTACAAGAATAATATACAGAAGAATGGAAAAGAAAATTGAGAATGCGCTAGGTGACGATCAGTTTGGCTTTAGAAAAAGTAAAGGGACGAGAGAGGCAATTCTGACGTTACAGCTAATAATGGAAACAAGGCTAAAGAAAAATCAAGATACTTTCATAGGATTTGTCGACCTGGAAAAAGCGTTCGGCAATATAAAATGGTGCAAGCTGTTCGAGATTCTGAAAAAAGTAGGGGTAAGCTCTAGGGAGAGACGGGTCATATACAATATGTACAACAACCAAGAGGGAATAATAAGAGTGGACGATCAAGAACGAAGTGCTCGTATTAAGAAGGGTGTAAGACAAGGCTGTAGCCTTTCGCCCCTACTCTTCAATCTGTACATTGAGGAAGCAATGATGGAAATAAAAGAAAGGTTCAGGAGTGGAATTAAAATACAAGGTGAAAGGATATCAATGATACGATTCGCTGATGACATTGCTATCCTGAGTGAAAGTGAAGAAGAATTAAATGATCTGCTGAACGGAGTGAACAGTTTAATGAGTACACAGTATGGTTTGAGAGTAAATCGGAGAAAGACGAAGGTAATGAGAAGTAGTAGAA
Source organism: Schistocerca cancellata (assembly GCF_023864275.1). Lineage (NCBI taxonomy): Eukaryota > Metazoa > Arthropoda > Insecta > Orthoptera > Acrididae > Schistocerca > Schistocerca cancellata. Next base: position 844,688,000 of record NC_064626.1, read on the forward strand.
ATGAGAACAGCCAAAAACTTAACATCAAGATTGATGGTCACGAAGTCAATGAAGTTAAGGAATTCTGCTACCTAGGCAGTAAAATAACCAATGACGGACGGAGCAAGGAGGACATCAAAAGCAGACTCGCTATGGCAAAAAAGGCATTTCTGGCCAAGAGAAGTCTACTAATATCAAATCCCGGCCTTAATTTGAGGAAGAAATTTCTGAGGATGTACGTCTGGAGTACAGCATTGTATGGTAGTGAAACATGGACTGTGGGAAAACCGGAACAGAAGAGAATCGAAGCATTTGAGATGTGGTGCTATAGACGAATGTTGAAAATTAGGTGGACTGATAAGATAAGGAATGAGGAGGTTCTACGCAGAATCGGAGAGGAAAGGAATATGTGGAAAACACTGATAAGGAGAAGGGACAGGATGATAGGACATCTGCTAAGACATGAGGGAATGACTTCCATGCTACTAGATGGAGCTGTAGGGGGCAAAAACTGTAGAGGAAGACAGAGATTGGAATACGTCAAGCAAATAATTGAGGACGTTGGCGCTACTCTGAGATGAAGAGGTTAGCACAGGAAAGGAATTCGTGGCAGGCCGCATCAAACCAGTCAGTAGACTGATGACCAAAAAAAAAAAAAAAAAGCGTTGCAGGTGCCAGCCGTCCAGTCAGCCAGCCAGCCGAGCAGCAGTGGTCCAGCCAGCCAGCAGCAGCAGCAGCAGCAGCAGCAGTCGCAGCGGTCTAGCCAGCCAGCTAGCAGCAGTCCCGGACAACAGCAGCGGTCCAGCCTGCAGCAGCAGCAGTCCAGCCAGCCAGCAGCAGTGGTCCAGCCAGCCAGCAGCAGCGGCGGCCCCGGTCCCGTCCGCAGCAGCAGCAGCTGCGGCGTTCCTGCCAGCCGTCGCCAGCGCCAGCAGTGTGGGAGTCTGGTCCTCGTCTTCGTCCGTCCCCGGTTTTTTCCTCTCCTTTTCGTCCTGTGCTGTTTTAGTTCATCCCTGTCGTCATGTCAGCCCCCACCACCACTGCCAGTACTACCACTACTGCCATAGTGTATACTTCGCCCTCTGCCGCCACCACCACCATTATATGGTGTGCCCAGTTGCCCCCCCCTCCTTCCATCCCTCCTCTTCTAACCCTCCCTTCGCCCTCGCTCTTTGTCGCCCCCTCCCCAGCTTCTTCCTACCGCTCCTCTCCCCCTGATCCTTTCCCCACACTCCCTCAGCCTGTCACTGCAGCTCCAGCTAGAGTGGTGGCCTGTTGGGCCACTGCCCATGCCCAGCTCTCCCCATCGCCTTCGGCATCACCGCCACCGCCAATCGCCGTCGCCGTCGCCGTCGCCTTCACCATCACCATCTCCGGCGCCGACTACTGCGTCCACGCCGGGACCTGCCACTTCCCACCACCTCCCTATAGCTCCCGTCCCTCAGGTCACCACCAACCCTTCCGCCGCCCTTAAACGCCCTAGTGGCACCACCACCTCCTCCGCTCCCAAAAAGGCCCCGCCCCATCCTCCTTCCCCCCCCCCAGGATGCCATGGATGTCTCTCCGCCTGGCCCTGCTCCCTCCGCCTCCTCCTCCTCCTTCTCCTCCTCCTCCTCCCCTCCCTCTTCCTACAAGTACGTCCTCTCTCGTTCTGATCCTTCCCTCCTCGAGGCCCAGAACATCTCCTTCCTTCTCCGCCAACACTTTCCTGCAGCCCCCATCTCCCTCCTCATTCCCAGGAGAGACTCAGTCTCCCACCGTCCATACTGACATCCTCTCCCGTGTCCCCATCACCCGTTTTGGCCCTAACACATCCCTCACCCCTGCTCCTTCCCCGTCTCCTACCCACCAAATCCAACCCCCGTGTCGCTCGCCGACCCTCACTGCCGTGATCACTTGGCTTAGTCCGATGATCACGGAGGAGGAGGTGTTGGCGGAGCCCAAGTTGCATCCCTCACTGGAGATGTGGGCGGTCCGCCGCATCTTTAACTCTGCTGGCCCCACCCGCCTTATGCAGGTTTTCTCAGAGGTCGCCCCCTCCATTGACCACCTTCTGAAGGAGGGTGCCCTCATCTTCCACCAGAGATACAAGGTTGACCCCTCCCATTCCCCTCCTCAATCTCTCCACTGCCAGAGGTGTCTGCGCTACAATGCGCACACAACAGCTGAGTGCTGCAAGGCCCCCACCTGCCTGCATTGTAAACAAGCGCACTTCCTCTGGCAGTGTTCTAACCTTGAGTTCCCTCGCTCCTGTAATACCTGCAATCTCCCACATCCCAACTACTCCCAAAAATGTAAGGCCCGACCCCCTCCAACCATCCCTGAACTCACCGTCCCTGTCCACCATCTGGACGCCCCCACCCCTCCTGGCAATTCCTTTCGTCCCCCTCCCACCGCTGAGGACATCATCAGGTTCCTCACCATTGTACTGCAAAATGTCCACTAATTCCAGCGCCCTCACACCCTCCAACAGGTATCCCTCACCGTCCGTTCTGTCTTTCACACAAAAATGTATGCCACCTACTCCCACAACCAGGCCCATTTCACCTTCTCCCATCTCGACGCCCTTGTCTAAATCCCTGTCATGGCGCGATAGCACCATGTTCTGTTCAACAACATCCGTTCCCTTCCCACCAACATCAACCTCTTCATGCACACCCTTGCAACCCACCACGTGGATGCCTTCCTCCTCAATGAAAACTTCCTCCAACCCCACCACACCATCCACACATTGCCCTACCTTCTCCACCACTCCAATAATCCCTTCCCAATAGAGTGTGGCGGAGTTGCCATTGGTCACCACTACCAGCCCCGGTTTCGTTCCAACCTCTCCTTCCCGACCCCACCGAACACCTGATCCTTAGTCTCTTCTTCCCTGGCCTTACCGTCACCTGCGCCACCATTTATGTCCGCCCTAACACCCCTATTCCTTTCGACTTCCTCTCCCACATAGATCGTACCTTCTCCTCCTATGTGATAGCCACCGACCTCAACATCCATAGTCGTTCCGCCACCCAGTTACGGCGGTGACATCAGTTCCTCTCCACCCTCCAAGACAACCTCGTACCCATTTCCCAGCACACCTGCCCTGAATTCAACTCCACTCCTTATGACATCCTCTCCTCCCCCAACCTCCATGGCCGCATAACGGTAGATGTCCTGGGCCCCAGTGGTAGTGACCATCTCCCTGTCCTCCTTACCATTTCAGATGGTCGTCGCCCCCACACCGACCCCCGTCATGACCCTCCCCCAAAGTACGTCCATGATTATTCCCGTGCCAACTGGAATGCCTAGTGGGATACCCTCTCCACCAAGGTCGATGACCATCCCTTTACCTACCACCACCCTGATGATATTGCCCACGCCTCCTCCTTTCTCCAGCAGACCTTGTCTGAGGCCGTGGAGGCTCACGTCCCTTCTGTCACCATCCACCCCCACTCTCCTAGCTTACCCTCACAGGCCGTCCTCCTCCTCCGTGAATTCCGCCGTCTCTACCGTGCCTTCCTTCGCACACGTGACCCGGACACACTACGACGCCACCGGCAACTCCAGAGACACATCCGTAACTTGCTCGCGGCTAAGAAACGCTGGGACTGGCGACAGACATGCACCCGTTTAAATGCTACCCTACATATCAACTCGTCCAAGTGCTGGTCAGCCTTCCGCCACCTTACTGGATCTAAACCCCGCCCCCTACTATCCTCTCCTTCATGACAACCAACCCTTCCCTGACGCCATTAGTAAGGCCAATCACTTTGCTTCCTACCTCTCCAATGTCTTTACCATTCCTGACGATCCCCAATTCGATTACTCCCTCTTCCCAGATGTCCGTGATCGAACTGACACTTCTGTCCCTCCCCTCGCCCCTGGGTTCCAGTACTTGGACAACATTGCACACACAGGACTCTATGCCCCTATCACTACACAGGATCTCATTGCTACACTCCACACGAAATGCAACACCACTACTGGTCACGACCGTGTCACCTATTGTCACCCTTGTGAAGCTCCTGCCTCTTTCCTCTCCACCCTGCCCAGGCTCTACAATGTAGTCCTGTCCACCGGCTACTACCCCGACCTGTGGAAAACCTCCCGTATCCTGATGTTCCTTGAAACCAGTAAACGGCCATCTGCTGTCTTCTCGGATTGGTTTTGTGGCAGTCTTCCTCAGTGGTATTCAGCACTTTTGATAAGGTTCGAAAATGCCTATCAGTCCCCTAGAACTTAGAACTACTTAAACCTAACTAATAAGGACATCACACACATCCATGCCCGAGACAGGATTCGAACCTGCGACCGTAGCGGTCGCGCAGTTCCAGACTGTAGCGCCTAGAACCGCTCGGTCACTCAGGCCGGCTTTTGATAAGGCTGCTTTGTTTTCCTGATAATTTGAGAGAATTTTTTTGTGTTGTTTTTGAGGTTAGTTACATTTTCTTCTCTTTTGTGAGTTTGAAATTTCGTCCCAGCTTGATGTCTTTCATCATGAATTTCATCACGTTCCGTAATCCGCCACGCATGTTTCTTGCGCTGATTTACTTGGGCTGATTTTTCAGCATGTTGTTTTAAAATTGGTATTAGTTCCTCAATATAATGCGTTACTATTGTATTTTGTGTGGTTCTTTTTTTTTTTGGTACTTGCCATTTTTGATTAATTTATGTGGATCATACTTTCTCTTTATCTCCAATTGCTCTCTGTCTTTATTTCCTTAATAGAGAGAATTTGATTTTGATTTTGACCAAATAATGATCTAAACCTGAGTGTTCCTCTCAGTACTTTAACATTTCAAATATCTTTATGAAAGAATATGTCCATGCAGACATGGTCCACCTGCCACTCTCCTCTTGTCTGTAGAATATGTTTGGAAAAGGGATTCAACAATACCATACGTAGATGTCAGCCATTGAATACCTACCTTCAGTGCTAAAAAACAACAAGCAAGTATACAAAAATCAGAACTTAAAAGAAGTAAATTGAAACAGCTTAGTACAATAGCACTGACGAAGTTTGGTAGCATATCTATTAAATCAAGTCATACAGACTAGTCAAACTATTGACAGATGTTATTATATGGCTTCAGTAAGTTGTTGTTGTTGTTGATGTTGTTGTGGTCTTCAGACCTGAGACTGGTTTGATGCAGCTCTCCATGCTACTCTGTCCTGTGCAAGCTGCTTCATCTCCCAGTACGTACTGCAGCCTACATCCTTCTGCATCTGCTTACTGTATTCATCTCTTGGTCTGCCTCTACGATTTTTACCCTCCACGCTGCCCTCCAATACTAAATTGGTGATCCCTTGACGCCTCAGAACATGTCCTACCAACCGATCCGTTCTTCTAGTCAGGTTGTGCCACAAGCTCCTCTTCTCCCCAACTCTATTCAATACCTCCTCATTAGTTATGTGATCCACCCATCTAATCTTCAGCATTCTTCTGTAGCACCACATTTCGAAAGCTTCTATTCTCTTCTTGTCCAAACTATTTATCGTCCATGTTTCACTTCCATACATGGCTACACTCCATACAAATACTTTCAGAAACGACTTCCTGATACCTAACTCTATACTCGAAGTTAAAAAATTTCTCTTCTTCAGAAACGCTTTCCTTGCCTTTTTTTTCCTTTATTGTAATTTTCATACCTATACAAATACATAGGTAGGCTGGCAGCAGCATCGTACGCTGCTCTTCAGCCTTCGATTTGCCAATGATAAAAAAACAGTAAGACGATACATAATAGTTAGAGTGACGGGTAAAAAACAGGTGAATGTAGGAGTGTGACGGTGAACACTAACACAAACACGACGGCACACACACGAGAAACTGATGGCGATGATTTCCGGCGCGCGAATGTCCATGTAACGTGTGCAAGTCCGGGGACCTGCCGAGAGGGGAAGAGGGGGGAGGGGGAGGGAGAGGGGAGAGCAGAGATGCCAATGGCACAGGAGATGGGAGGAGGAGTAGAGGGACGGGGTAGGGCAAGCCTGGGGGAGGAGTCGGGAGAAAGGGAGGAAGGAGGGAAGGGGGAGAGAAGGGAGAGAGTGTGCCCAAAGGAAACAAACACAGGAAGAGGGAGGGAGGATGAAAGTTAATAGGAGGCGTAGATGGAGGGGAGGGGGGCATCATCAGGGAGGGAAGCTGGCGGAAGCCCCCTTGGGACAGGGTGTGGAGAGTGGAGGGATGGAGAGCAGGTGGGACATGGAAGTACAGACACAGCAGTGGACGGGGGCGGGAGAGGATGGGAGACACGAGCGGGTGAGGAGGATCGAGTTTGTGGGAGGTGTAGAGGATCCATATCCGTTCGAGGAAAAGGAGGAGGTGGGGGAAGGGAATTAGGTCGTACAGGATCCGCGTGGGGGACGGGAGATGGATGCGATAGGCAAGGCGAAGAGCATGGCGTTGCAGGATCTGAAGGGATTTGTAAAAGGTAGGGGGAGCGGAGATCCAGGCAGTGTAGGCGAATCAAAGGATAGGGCGAATGAGGGATTTATAGGTATGGAGGATGGTAGAGGGGTCCAGACCCCAAGTTTGGCCAGAGAGGAGGAGACAGAGGCGGGAGCATGCCTTGGCTTGGATCGTCCAGAGGTGGGGGGTCCAGGAGAGGCGACGGAAAAGCAGTGTTGAACATTACTCTGAAATTAAACTTGGCTTATTGCCGCAAACGACACAAGCCTCTCTAATTACATTTATAGATTTTAAAGAAGCATATTATTCTATCCATAGACCCTCACTGGTTAAAATTTTGAGACATTTCGGACTCCACCCAAAAGTAATTAAACCAACAAAACTTATCTTAACAAACACAAATTCGAAAATTAAGTTCAGAGGGGAACTTCCTGAGTCATTCTTGGTAAAATCTGGTTTAAGGCAGGGTGACGGCCTGTATTCATTTCTTTTTAACTGTGTTCCTGAATACGTAGTGGAGGAATGGTACAAGGACAACCCAAAGAATATTAAGGTTTGAAAACAAAAAGATAACATAAAATTGAACTGTTTACGATTTGCTGATGGCCACGCTCTTCTCGCCAACAATATTCCAGAAACTAAACAACAAATAAAGCCATTACAAAAAGTAGCCCAGAATATTGGTCTTAAAATATCTTTTGAAAAAAGCAGAAATAATGTTAGCGGTACCGCCACTGACAAACAAAATTGGAATTGGAGAACAAGACATAAAAATTGTTGAAATGTTTAAATACTTGGGAGAAATAATAACACACAACCTGAATGAGAAACCATCGTGACAGAGTAGAATAAACAAACTGATTAAAACATAAAAGCATAAAAATATTACTAAGAACACATGTAACGAGAAATGCCTCTCAATAGCCACAAAACTGAAACACTGCAAAGCAGTCTCACAGCTGCAAATAACATACATGAATGCTAGCGAAAGTATATTTGTAACAACCAACATTGTAGCAGTAGACACTCAAAACAGAAATAAGGATAGTCAGAATATGTATAAATAAAAAATACAGAAAAGACGGAGTTTGGAGAACAGCTTCAAATGAAACAGTTTATGAGGAAATAGAACCGGTCACAAGTACATTTGATGAGGACTAGCACGAGAGTAATTGGGAAGTTATGGGATGGTAAGAGCGGCATTTGATGGATTGCAGAGATCAAGGAGGACATGATGAAATTACACATTACGATGGAGGATTTGAAAGGCAGGACAGACGCGCTCGAGATACTTTAGGACAAACATATCACACCACCAATAAAAATTAACAAACGGAGAATGGGAAGTGTGATTTCAGATGAGGAGAGAAAGACACTATCTGAAAGCATGAAAAAGTATTGGGCCAATAAAAACAGAAGGACCTAATTCATAATACTGTCTAAAGTGCTCCAATGTAGGCTATATAATAAAATAATAATTATTATTATTATTGTTATGATTGTTATATTAAGACGACGAAATTAATATTGCATTTATTAAGTTGCATGAAAGCTGTCCTAACCTAAATACATTAATGTTCTATTAATTGCAAATGAAGATTGACAGCTCGATATCATTATAGATGTTCAGAGGCGTTGTGCTTTGGATGAGTGAAATCAAATCAAAATAATTGCAAATAGAACATATACAGCGCGTTTCTGTAAGAGCGAGAAGATTTGTAACAGGGGATGGAGAATGCTTCACTGAACAATTTGAGGTAGGCAACCTGGGATCGGAGAAGCCAACTTGGAGACATGGAAGTAAACTTGTCTTCCGCTTTGTCTAGCATTACTGTTTTTCAGCTTATTATAACTAACATGCGTACAAGTTTACACGTACTGTGCTGTTTATTTACATGCCTGATTCCTAGGAAGTCGTGATGCCGTCGCAGGGGCCACCTACACATGAGGTTCGTGCAAAGTGTTCCACCTGAGTTGTTGGAGAACGTACGTACCTTTCACTGTTCGTGAGAGGATATGGATGCAGCATTACGGTTCACCGCCTCACTTCAGTGTGAATCTCCGCAACCATCCCAATGCTGTATTTCCTGCTCGCTGGATTGAAACGGGAGGTCCTATTCCACGACCTGCGAGGTCACCTGACCGGAATCCGTTTGATTATTTCCTATGGGCATATCTAAAGCCACTTGTGTAGGAGACCCCCAGTGGACACGGATATGGAATTAGTTGTCAGAACTGTAGCTGCCTGTGATGTGATTCGAAACACACGAGGGATATTTGTCAGGGTGCGTCAGAATCTTGTCGCCGTTGTCGTGCTTGTATTGAGGTTGATGGCCGTAGTTTCAGCACAGTTTGGAAGATACAGTGCAAATGGAACAGTCACTGTGTAAATCACGGTATTTGCGGTTAACTGTAACTAATATAAATAACAAAGTAGGCAGTAATGTGATTTTATTCCTATTATCTTCTTAAGCTGGCTTGTGAGACCCCAGGTTCGCTACCTCGAATTGTTCAGTGGAGCAACCTCTATGTCCTGTTAAATTTTTGCACGCTCTCACGGAAACATCCTGTATGCGGAGTGTAGTTAAATGCCCTTTACAAACTTTGAGAACAGATTCCTTACACCATGAAAAGAAAAAAAAATTTGGTAAACATGGGCTCTAAAAGAACTATGAGCACTTCTTCAGTACTGTAAAACACATTTCATCTAGTGGAATCTCCTTACTTTCCATATTTTGGAAGTAGATAGGTGGATGAAAGCAAGAAAATATGTCGAGTAAAGATGGGCTCTAAGATGCATCCTTTGAGAGCTATAAACAAGTGCTCATCTTTGCCAATGTGAAATATATCTCTTCTATTGAACAAGTCCTCATACCTCTTAAAGTAAACATTTTAGAGCCCATGTTTACTGCACATTTTTTCTTGTTTTGGTCGATGCTACATCTTCGCAAAATATGGATGGGAAAGTGCTTGCGATAGAAGAGAAGCAACGTGTACAACTTCTGTGGTCCTGTCGTCCTTTTTACCTTTATTGTTCGCGACGCATCTTCAGTGGTAGATTTCGTCCATACTGACCTACATAAGTTTTTGTTACTTTGTTATATCTTTTTCTTCAAAGTTTGTTTTATTTAGCTGTCCTCAGAAGGTCCCAAAGTAACAATTACAAACATACCGTAATACAAAACGAATTTCATAGTATTGAAGATGAACAAGTGCTCATGACTCTGAAGTTGTGCATCTTAGAGAACATGTTTACCATACATTTTTCTTACTTTGGTATAAGGAACCTATTCTCAAAGACTGTAAGGGGAGTTTAGTTATGCCCCTTATAAACACCTGCGGCCAATACCCTCGCAACAGTGGTAACACTGGTTCCCGTCAGATCACGGAAGTTAAGTTCAAAAATGGCTCTGAGCACTATGGGACTTAACGTCTGAGGTCGTCAGTCCCCTAGAACTCTGAACTACTTAAACCTAACTAACCTGTCACACACATCCATGCCCGAGGCAAGATTCGAACCTGCGACCGTAGCGGTTGCGCGGTTCCAGACTGAAATGCCTAGAACCGCTCGGCCACTCCGGCCGACGGAAATTAAGTGCTGTTGGGCTTGGCTAGTATTTGGATGGGTTATCGTCAGCGTCTGCCGAGTGCTGTTAGCACGTGGGGCGTACTCAGCCCCTGTGACGCCAATTGAGGAGCTACTAGACTGAGAAGCAGCTACACCTGTCACGAAAACTAACAACGGGCGGGAGAGTGGCGTGCTGGCCACATACCCGTCTGCATTCGCATCCGGTGACGCTTAAGGACCGAGGATGACACGGCGGCCGGTCGGTAAAGTTGGGCCTTCAAGGCGTGCTCGGACGATGTTTTTTTATTTGTTTATGTAAATACACTCCTGGAAATTGAATAAGAACACCGTGAATTCATTGTCCCAGGAAGGGGAAACTTTATTGACACATTCCTGGGGTCAGATACATCACATGATCACACTGACAGAACCACAGGCACATAGACACAGGCAACAGAGCATGCACAATGTCGGCACTAGTACAGTGTATATCCACCTTTCGCAGCAATGCAGGCTGCTATTCTCCCATGGAGACGATCGTAGAGATGCTGGATGTAGTCCTGTGGAACGGCTTGCCATGCCATTTCCACCTGGCGCCTCAGTTGGACCAGCGTTCGTGCTGGACGTGCAGACCGCGTGAGACGACGCTTCATCCAGTCCCAAACATGCTCAATGGGGGACAGATCCGGAGATCTTGCTGGCCAGGGTAGTTGACTTACACCTTCTAGAGCACGTTGGGTGGCACGGGATACATGCGGACGTGCATTGTCCTGTTGGAACAGCAAGTTCCCTTGCCGGTCTAGGAATGGTAGAATGATGGGTTCGATGACGGTTTGGATGTACCGTGCACTATTCAGTGTCCCCTCGACGATCACCAGTGGTGTACGGCCAGTGTAGGAGATCGCTCCCCACACCATGATGCCGGGTGTTGGCCCTGTGTGCCTCGGTCGTATGCAGTCCTGATTGTGGCGCTCACCTGCACGGCGCCAAACACGCATACGACCATCATTGACACCAAGGCAGAAGCGACTCTCATCGCTGAAGACGACACGTCTCCATTCGTCCCTCCATTCACGCCTGTCGCGACACCACTGGAGGCGGGCTGCACGATGTTGGGGCGTGAGCGGAAGACGGCCTAACGGTGTGCGGGACCGTAGCCCAGCTTCATGGAGACGGTTGCGAATGGTCCTCGCCGATACCCCAGGAGCAACAGTGTCCCTAATTTGCTGGGAAGTGGCGGTGCGGTCCCCTACGGCACTGCGTAGGATCCTACGGTCTTGGCGTGCATCCGTGCGTCGCTGCGGTCCGGTCCCAGGTCGACGGGCACGTGCACCTTCCGCCGACCACTGGCGACAACATCGATGTACTGTGGAGACCTCACGCCCCACGTGTTGAGCAATTCGGCGGTACGTCCACCCGGCCTCCCGCATGCCCACTATACGCCCTCGCTCAAAGTCCGTCAACTGCACATACGGTTCACGTCCACGCTGTCGCGGCATGCTACCAGTGTTAAAGACTGCGATGGAGCTCCGTATGCCACGGCAAACTGGCTGACACTGACGGCGGCGGTGCACAAATGCTGCGCAGCTAGCGCCATTCGGCGGCCAACACCGCGGTTCCTGGTGTGTCCGCTGTGCCGTGCGTGTGATCATTGCTTGTACAGCCCTCTCGCAGTGTCCGGAGCAAGTATGGTGGGTCTGACACACCGGTGTCAATGTGTTCTTTTTTCCATTTCCAGGAGTGTATCTTATGACAAACGATTCACTTTATAACATAAATTTTCACAGAATGAATTTTCATTCTGCAGCGAAGTGTGCGCCAGTATGAAACTTCCTGGCAGATGAAAACTACGTGCCAGACGGTTACTTGAACTCCTGACTTTTGTCTTTCGCGGGCAAGTGTTCTAACAACAGAATTAATCAACCACGACTCACGAGCCGTCCTCACAGCCTTTCTTCCGCCAGTTCCTCATCTCCTACCTTCCAAACATCACAGAGCTTCTCCTTGCGAAAATAGCGAGACTTGCACTGCGCGGAGAAATGATACTGTGGTGACATGACTAAGCCACAGCCTGGGAGGATGTTTCCAGAATAAATTTTCACTCTGCAGCTCAGTGTGCGCCGGTATGAAACTTCCTCGCAGACTGCTGCAGAGGGAAAAATTCAATCTACAAATATGTTCCAGGCTGTGACTAACTCATGTCTCCGCGATATCCTTTCTCGCCGGAGTGCAAGTCCTCAAGTTTCGCAAGGAGAACTTCTGTGAAGTGTGCAAGATAGGAGATGAGGAACTGGCGGAAGTAAGGCTATGAGGACGGCTCGTGAGTCGTGGTCGATTAATTCTGTTATTAGAACACTTTCCTGAGAAACGCAAACTCCCGAGTGCGAGTCTCGGTACGGTACATGTTTTTAAGTTGCCAGGAAGTTTTGCAGACTTTCATGTCTATGTACAACATTGGCTCGAGGTGGACAGAGATTCCTGAGTATCTATGTTGTCAACTTTTACCACCTGTTTTAAAAATAAATTTTCGATTTTAATGGAATAAAACATGAACTGAGGAGAAATTTTGCAAAAATGTGGTATTTCACCCTTTAATATAAATTAGGTTGGTGCATAAGTTCGTAGCGTTGTTTCTTTTTTTTTTGCATGTTGATATTCCTGTATCTATGGGTTTATTTATCGATTGTAATTTTTTATTTGTAATTCACTGTGGCTACTTGAGTTTACATGTTGTCATTTTGTCGTTTGGAGATAGGGAGCAGAGCTGAGGACGCTAGGTAATGGAGCTGCGAAGGCAGCCAGAAACATTTGCTCCTTGTATGAGGATAATACCATTGGACGAAACAAGGCAAGAGAATGGTTTTTTAGTTTTAAGGAGGATTGCTTTGACTTTAGTGACTCCACGTTCAGGAAGAAATTCGGGTTTTGATGAAGATTGCTTATATGCATTAACCCACAATGATCCACGTCAATGTACTCGAGAACTGGCAAAAGTGGTGAACTGTGATCATTCCACCATCGTGTGACATTTGTATGCAATGGGAAAGGTTAAAAAATCTGGTGTATGAGTACCGCATGCTCCAAGCCAAAATCACAAAAATCAGTGGCTGGCCATATGTGCATCCTGCTTGCTCGTCATCAATTGGCTCGTGAACGGCACCGGCCATTCCCATCCTGTATCGTTACTGGTGACGAAAAATGGTGTCTTCATGCTAACATAAGAGAGAAAAAGAAACGATTCAGCCCACACAAAGCAGCAGCTCACCGTACAAAGATCTGGGCGCATCCACAAAACATAAAGTTATGCATCTGGTGGAACTGCGACGATGTTCTGCACTACGAATTGATTGCTTCTCTGATGTGTAACCTTCACTGCTGACTTTTATTATCAACAACTGAAAGGTCTTACAGACGCAATCCGAGAACAACGACCAGGAAGACTGTGTGAAGTGATTTATTTATTTAATTTATTTAATCGTATGGCTAGGGCCCCCCGTTGGGCAGACCGTTCGCCGGGTGCCGGTCTTTCAATCTGACGCCACTTCGGCGACCTGCAGTCGATGAGGATGATAGGATGATGATGAGGACAGCACAACACCCAGTCCCTGGGAGAAGAAAATTCCCCGATCCAGCCAGGAATCGAACCTGGGCCCAGAAGGCTGACAATCCCTCACACTGACCATATAGGTACCGGCGGCGGACTGCGAAGTGATGATAATCCGATAACGCTTACATCCTACTAGACCGAGAAAAAATTCAACATCCACCTTATTCATCTGATCTAGCGCCCTAAGTTTTTCACCTTTTGCGCTCTCTATGGAAAAACCTTCAAGGAACTTTCTTTCCGGATGAAAATTCGTTCCGAACATAGCTCGATGAGTTCTTCGCCTCAAAACCACGCGATTTTCTACAGTCACGGAATTGAAAACTTACCCCAGTGTTGGCAGATTGTTGTAAATAGTGAAGCAGAATACATTATTGATGAGTGTATGTTGTGTTTATTACACTTACGGAAAAACGCTACAAACTTAGGCACCAACCCAGTACATTTCAACAATGCCACGGGCTCCAGACGTTCACCGCTAATTCTATAAACGAATATTATTTGGATGTTTCTCTTTGTGTGTGAATTACCTTGCGTTCATACCGGTTTAAAGAGAACTGTCTTTCAATACACCAGTCGGATAAATCAGCTATGTATATTGAGAATATTGGCAGTCTACTACACTTCATTGCAACACACCAATTGTTACTTTCGTTTGTGATTAACATTAATGAACTTGGTTCATTAGGCAAGCATTCGTCGAGCATGTTCGTTTCTTGGTCATTATGTGACAATGTGGTACGAAGTCCAACGCTACCTGCAAATCTGGGAACACTGAAGTTCAGCTTCGTCTACTTTTTGGAAGACGTTGTGTGCGGATAAACCCAGCTGTTTCTCACACGAGTGGTATTCCTTTAACCTGTACTGGTTGAATGACAGAAGCTTCATTCATCTGAAGAAGACTGCACAACTTCATATGAGGCCAATAAGGTTACAGCTTGAGAAAAGGAATTTGAATGTTGCTCGAAAGAAGCAGCTAGTCCTAAATTGATCTTTGCGTTTGAGGTCTCTGTCAAATATGGAGATACGCTAAGAGAAAACTACGGTTTCATAATGGATCCCATAAAATGCCTGAACAGTCCCTAAAAGGTATCTGTAGCGCAATGTAATAACGGTATGTCTTAATTAAGGGCTCTTGTGGGAGAAGTAACACGATGTACATGAAACACCACGTGCTTGTATTGATGTTTAGAGGCTATTGCTTTGTTGACGTGCTCTTCAGTCCGAAGACTGGTATAGCCACAGAAACGTTTAAATCAATATTATGAGAAACGCTTTGCCTTTGTGCATAGCAGGAGTGAATGAGGTACAACAGCCCAGCAACAAGCTTGCTCTTAGACTGCTGCTCTTATATGCACTGCTCAACTTAATAACATAACGCATTCCAGTGACTACGTCCCAATATGGTTTCAGCTTTGTGAAAGGACAGAGCCCAAAACGGAGCGCCTTTTATAGATTGTCTGCAGCGCGAACGAACAATGTGCACTGTTTGCTCAATGGAACAGAGTCCAGAACATCCACATTAACGCCGTCATCTATCACGACCCTTTAAGCATGCATTCCGAAGTCTTCGAGTCAGCTTAGATGGCAACTTGTCCCGCAGTGCAACGGGGAATGTCGTTCTGCAATTAGGGACACGCGTGCGGCACTCCGAAGGTCTAAATGCAGACCATGAAGGGGAAACTTCTCGGCCTTGTGAACAAAAGCGCGGAAAGTAATCGAGAGGTTTCAGTTCAGACATTTTGAGAAATTGGTCGGTAAAACTGAACTCTTTTTTCACAAGAATAAAAATATGAGACTCTAATGTAGAAGTCATGCTGAATGCAAATACATTTTCGATTCTCCCAATCAGGCAGGAGTTTTGTGTAATATTGATTTGCATTTTCGATAATTTGTAATAAAATCAATAACATTCTAACTCCAGATGATATACGACTCATTTTGACTTACCTAGAAAGTGGAGTATAGTGATTTTTCTGGCATATTTTGCACCTGGCACATCTCTCTTCTTAGTCCAACAGCAGTCAGCCCGCATATTAGAACACCACTTGCCATGGTACCTCTTTTCCATTGGAGAAATTTTCTGATAAAAACGCTCGCCATGTTCGTCGCTGACTGCCCCTAGATTTTTCAGGAAGATGTCTAAGTGAGAGTTCAAGAAGTGAAGCTTTAGGGAAATGTTGCATCCCATAGCTTTATAAGAATGCAGAAGTTCAGCCACTATATCACTGTAGTTTTGTGCTTTATGGTTTCCAATAAGAATTTTCATTTTTTAAAGGCTGCCACGCTGTTTCTTTTTCAGTGGGTTTAACAGTCCTTCAAAATGTTCGTCAGAAATGAATGACCGTTTTTGTGGTCCTAAAAAATTCCGTCTTTCAGTTTAGCATCACTGACTTTGGGTAACTTCGTTTTCAAATATGAGAATCCATCCGAAAGTTTATCCAAAGCTTTGGTGAAATTTTGCATAACTTCTAATTTAATATGCAATGCAGTTAAATATGCACTGACGGAAAGACAGTCGCAACACCGAGAAGGAGTTTTACGACATAAATGAAAGTTGGTGGGCGCGTTTCTACATCTGAAAGATGATGTCTGTTCATATTTGGCGCCAGTGGCATAAGAGTGGCGCCAGTAGCGCTACTGTGAGCATGCAAATCAGGTATGTTTTAAATACACCTTGTAACGGCCGCGAGCGTTAGTTACCTTTGACATAGGACGTTGTTATTTGATGTTAATCAAGAATGCCTTTAGGGCGACAAAGAGGCTGTTATCAATACTCACTGATTTTGAACGAGGTCTTGTAAAACGGCTACGAGAAGTTTCATTTTCTTTCTGCCATACTGCAGAAAGACTTGGCAGGAATGTGGCGATTGTACTTGATTGCTGGCAGCAGTGGTCACGGGAATGTGCGGTCGCAAGCAGACCGGGCTCCGGACAGTCATGTGGCACTATCGACAGGGAACGCTATCGTGTTCGGTGTATGGCTGTGGCGCATCGTACTGCATCTGCAGCAATAATATGAGCGGCTGTTAGCACCACTGCGACACAACTAACTGTTGCAAATCGGTTATTTCAAGGACAGCTCCGGGCAAGACGGGCGTGCATTCCACTGGTACCAAACCACTGCCATTTGCGACTTAAGTGGTGTCAAGAGAGAGCCGACTGGAGGGCAGGGTGGAGGTCTGTTGTGTTTTTTGATCAAAGCTTGTTCTGCCTTGGTGCCAGGGATGGCCGCGTGTCGGTTAGAAGGAGGCCAGATGAGGACCTGCAACCAACCTGCCTGCATGTTAGACACACTGGACCTACACCTGGAGTTATCAGATGGTTCAAATGGCTCTAAGCACTACATCTACATCTACATGATTACTCTGCAATTCACATTTAAGTGCTTGGCAGAGGGTTCATCGAACCACAATCATACTATCTCCCTACCATTCCACTCCCGAACACCGCGCGGGGAAAACGAACACCTAAACCTTTCTGTTCGAGCTCTGATTTCTCTTATTTTATTTTGATGATCATTCCTACCTATGTAGGTTGGGCTCAACAAAGTATTTTCACATTCGGAAGAGAAAGTTTGAAATTTCGTAAATAGATCTCGCCGCGACGAAAAACGTCTTTGCTTTAATGACTTCCGTCATAACTCGCGTATCATATCTGCCACACTCTCTCCCCTATTACGTGATAATACAAAACGAGCTGCCCTTTTTTGCACCCTTTCGATGTCCTCCGCCAATCCCACCCGGTAAGGATCCCACACCGCGCAGCAATATTCTAACAGAGGACGAACGAGTGTAGTGTAAGCTGTCTCTTTAGTGGACTTGTTGCATCTTCTAAGTGCCCTGCCAATGAAACGCAACCTTTGGCTCGCCTTACCCACAATATTATCGATGTGGTCTTTCCAACTAAAGTTGTTCGTAATTTGAACACCGAGGTACTTAGTTGAATTGACAGCCTTGAGAATTGTACTATTTATCGAGTAATCGAATTCCAACGGATTTCTTTTGGAACTCATGTGGATCACCT
The DNA here is from genome assembly GCF_023864275.1 of Schistocerca cancellata. NCBI lineage: Eukaryota > Metazoa > Arthropoda > Insecta > Orthoptera > Acrididae > Schistocerca > Schistocerca cancellata. The sequence continues at coordinate 844,705,571 of NC_064626.1, forward strand.
CACACTTTTCGTTATTCAGCGTCAACTGCCACCTGCCACACCATACAGCAATCTTTTCTAAATCGTTTTGCAACTGATACTGGTCTTCGGATGACCTTACTAGACGGTAAATTACAGCATCATCTGCGAACAACCTAAGAGAACTGCTCAGATTGTCACCCAGGTCATTTATATAGATCAGGAACAACAGAGGTCCCAGGACGCTTCCCTGGGGAACACCTGATATCATTTCAGTTTTACTTGATGATTTGCCGTCTATTACTACGAACTGCGACCTTCCTGACAGGAAATCACGAATCCAGTCGCACAACTGAGACGATACCCCATAGGCCCGCAGCTTGGTTAGAAGTCGCTTGTGAGGACCTGTGTCAAAAGCTTTCCGGGAATCTAGAAATACGGAATCAACTTGAGATCCCCTGTCGTTGGCGGCCATTACTTCGTGCGAATAAAGAGCTAGCTGCGTTGCACAAGAACGATGTTTTCTGAAACCATGCTGCTTACGTATCAATAGATCGTTCCCTTCGAGGTGATTCATAATGTTTGAATACAATATATGCTCCAAAACCCTACTGCAAACCGAAGTCAATGATATAGGTCTGTAGTTCCATGGGTTACACCTACTACCCTTCTTAAACACTGGTGCGACGTGCGCAATTTTCCAATCTGCAGGTAAAGATCTATCGGTGAGCGAGCTGTTGTATATGATTGCTAAGGAGGGAGCTATTGTATCAGCGTAATTTGAAAGGAACCTAATCAGTATACAATCTGGACCTGAAGACTTGCCCCTATCAAGCGATTTGAGTTGCTTCGCAACCCCTAAGGTATCTACTTCTAAAAAACTCATGCTAGCAGCTTTTCGTGTTTCAAATTCTCGAATATTCCATTCGTCTTCCCTGGTGAAGGAAATTCGGAAAACTGCGTTCAATAACTTCGCTTTAGCGGCACAGTCGTCGGTAACAGTACCATCGGCACTGCGCAGCCAAGGTATTGACAGCGTCTTGCCGCTTGTATACTTTACATACGACCAGAATTTCTTCGGATTTTCTACCAAATTTCGAGACAATGTTTCGTTGTGGAACCTATTAAAGGCATCTTGCATTGACGTCCATGCCAAATTTCTCGCGTCTGTAAATTTTAGCCAATCTTCGGAATTTCGTGTTCTTCTGAACTTCGAATGCTTTTTCCGTTGCCTCTGCAACAGCGTTCGGACCTGTTTTGTGTACCATGGGGGATCAGTTCCATCTCTTACCAATTTATGAGGTATGAATCTCTCAATTGCTGTTGCTACTATATCTTTGAATTTAGCCACATCTCGTCTACATTTGTATAGTCAGTTCGGAAGGAATGAAGATTGTCTCTTAGGAAGGCTACAAGTGACGCTTTATCCGCTTTTTTAAATAAAATTATTTTGCGTTTGTTTCTGGTGGATTTGGAAGAAACGGTATTGAGCCTAGCTATAACGACCTTGTGATCACTAATCCCTGTATCAGTAATGATGCTCTCTATTAGCTCTGGATTCTTTGTGGCTAAGAGGTCAAGTGTGTTTTCGCAACCATTTACAATTATTTTGGGTACGTGGACTAACTGCTCGAAATAATTTTCGGAGAAAGCATTTAGGACAGTTTCGGAAGATGTTTTCTGCCTACCACCGGTTTTGAACAAGTATTTTTGCCAACATATCGAGGGAAGGTTGAAGTCCTCACCATCTATAGCCGTATGAGTGGGGTATTTATTTGTTACGAGACTCAAATTTTCTCTGAACTGTTCAGAAACTATATCATCGGACTCTGGGGGTCGGTAGAAGGAGCCAATTATTAACTTAGTTCGGCTGTTAAGTACAACCTCCACCCATACCAATTCGCACGGAGTATCTACTTCGACTTCACTACAAGATAAACCACTACTGACAGATACAAACACTCCACCACCAATTATGCTTAATCTATCTTTCCTGAACACCGTCTGAGACTTCGTAAAAATTTCTGCAGAACTTATTTCAGGCTTTAGCCAGCTTTCTGTACCTATAACGATTTCAGCTTCTGTGCTTTCTACTAGCACTTGTAGCTCAGGGGCTTTCACAGCACAACTACAACAATTTACAACTACAATTCCGACTGTTCCTTGATCCAAGCACGTCCTGTGTTTGCCATGCACCCTTTGAGATTGCAGCCCACCCCGTACTTTCCCGAGGCCTTGTAACCTAAAAAACCGCCCAGTCCACGCCACACAGCCTCCGCTACCCGCGTAGCCGCCAGCTGAGTGTAGTGAACTCCCGACCTATTGAGCGGAACCCGAAACCCCACCACCCTATGGCGCAAGTCAAGGAATCTGCAGCCAACACGGTCGCAAAACCGTCTGAGCCTCTGATTCAGATCCTCCACCCGGCCCTGTACCAAAGGTCCGCAGTCGGTTCTGTCAACGATGCTGCAGATGGTGAGCTCTACCTTCATCTCGTAAGCAAGACCGGCAGCCTCCACCAAATCAGATAGCCGCTGGAATCCAGAGAGAAATTCCTCAGATCAAAAGCGACACACGTCATTAGTGCCGACACGTGCCACCACCTGCAGCTGGCTGCACCCTGCGCTCTTCATGGCATCCGGAAGGACCCTTTCCACATCAGGAATGACTCCACACGGAATGCACACGGAGTGTACACTGGATTTCTTCCCCTCCTTAGCCACCATATCCCTAAAGGGCCCCATTACGCACCTGACATTGGAGCTCCCAACTACCAATAAGCCCACCCTCTGCGATTGCCCGGACCTTGAAGGCTGACAATCATCCTCTGAAACAGGGCAGGCTGCTGCATCTGCCTCAGCCAGAGACAGTACCTGAAACCTGTTTGTCAGACGCACCGGGGAGGCTTTCTGATCAGCCTCCGGGGACGTCTTTCGCTGCCTGCCACGCCTTGTAACGACCTCCCAATCAACCACAGGCGAGGGCTCAGCCGCACTGTGGGCAGCAACCGGGGCAACCATAGTGGCAGACCGATCTGGGGACAGACGGGACGAGGTTGACATCCCCGTGATACCCAAGTCCGGCTTCCCACAGTGGTGCCCATTGGCAACAGCCTCAAGCTGCGCGACCGAAGTCAGCGCCGCCTGCAGCTGTGCGCGAGGGGATGCCAACTTAGCCCTCATCCGAACACAGCAATCACAGTCCCTGTCCATTCTAATCGCTGTCGGCCAACAGTTACTGCAACACGAGTCCGTGCCTAGATAACGCAAGGGAAACACGCAAAGAATGTATGAAATAATGTGTACAAATGCCTAGCGACTGCGCTAAAGTCTGCCTGAATTTACGATTACAGTAACCAAAACTCGAAATTACACCTCCTATACGAAACCATGTAACAAATAAGTGAGCTAGGATTATACGACTTGCTGCTGGCAGATGATTATCCAACGGCGGCAGGAAGCACACTGGCTGTGACCAACCGGCACTGGCCATTCAAAACAAAAACAGAAGACAAACGACTACGCGAATTTACACTATTCAGGTACTAAAGCGCGATGCTACAACTCTCGAATACTATAATACGCCCGAAATTTATGAATTAAACAATGCAAGTACCCAAAAACACGCAAAGAAATTAAAAATTAAACTATGTAACAAATAAGTGAGCTACAAGTATAGACTTGCTGCCGGCAGCTGCTTATCCAACGGCGGCAGGAACTTAACATCTGAGGCCATCAGTCTCCAAGACTTAGAACTACTTCAACCTAACTAACCTAAGGACATCACACACATACATGCACAGTGAAGGTATTGATTGTGTCTTGCCACTGATATACTTTACATATGATCAGAATCTCTTTAGATTTTCCACCAGATTTTTGAGACAAGAGTTTCATTATGGAAACTGTTAAAAGCATCTAGCATTGAAGTCCACAGTGTGTTTCAAGCAGCTGTAAAACATTACCAAATTTGGTTATTTTTTGTTCTGATAAATGCCTTTTTCATTGCTTCTGCAACACCGCACCCATTAACACTGGTGTGGACTCCTAAACAAATTGCTCAAAATAATTTTAGGAGGAAGCATTTAGTATAATTTCTGACAATGTTTTATGCTTACCACTGACATTCAACATGTATTTTCATCATCAATTGAGGATAGATTGAAGCCACCACCAATTATAATTGTGTGGGCTGTGTACCTATTTGAAATGAGACTTCAGTTTTCAATCAGCTTTTCGGCAACTGTATCATATGAGTTGAGGGAGATGGGGTAAAATGAACCAATTATTCCAGTACTAAATGGCTAAAAGAGTCACCCAATTACAGCTGCAGGTTGTCTGTCCTGTGGTTTCCAGGTACAACTGATATTTGATTCTCAGTATTTCATATAATTATTGACCAAATTCAGAATTTTAAAATGCTGTCATAATATGCATATTAGGATCTGTAGTTTTACACCAAGATTTAACACAATATGCGAAGTATTAAAGTTAGAAACTGCATATGTCTTGAGGCAGCTTACCTCATGGCACGTAAATTACCATAGTATTTCCACCCAATGAAAACACGTACTGACTTCCAGTGACCTTCACACGTGATTTCAAACCTTTCATAAACTCCGTCTTGCTTAATGTCTCACAAAATAATGAAATAAAACAGTTTATCACTTACTAAGTGTTTATTGTTCATGCGGTAAAGCTTCAGCATCAAGAATGACTTTTTATTTATTATTTCTTCCCTACTACCTCAAAAAGCATACAGTATCCACATATACCACTGAAGATACCTACAAAATTGCATAATTGTGCCCTGTCAAATATTTTACATATTAATTCTTCTGTAAAGTAATCAGTTGTTTGATGCTGTTTTATACATGAGAGATCAAGTTTTTAAAGAATCAGTGGTGGTGGGGTTACTGGTCTTCTTCTATTTCACTACTAGATAAAGTACCTCTAACAGCAACACACTTACCAACTTCAACTGAATTCAATTTATCCTTTCTTGAACACTTTAGGTTCTTGGTAAAAACTCCAGCTGAACTTATCTCCAATTTTGGCTAGCTTTTAATACCTATAAAAATTTCTGCTTTCTATGAGCACTTGGATCTCCAGTTCTGTCCCAAAACAGCTGTGACTATTTACAGTTATAATCCTGTGTTTCACCTTCACTCTTGGACACTGAGCTCCGTTTTGGACTTCTCCAAGACCCTCTAACCTAAAAAAAACTCCCAGTCCATTCCAAACAGCCACCAGTACCTGTGTAGCTGCCTCCATTCTGTAATGGACCCCTGATCTATTAAGTGGATAGCCATCCCTCTCCACTCTACAGCACAAGTCCTATAATCTGTAGCCTACAAGATTGCAAAACTGCCTGAGCCTCTGGCCATCAACTCAGCAGTAGCAAAGGCTCACAATTGGTCCTGACAATGATGCTACAAGTGACGGGCTTGGCCTTCATCTTACAAGCAAGATGGTTGTCTTGCCGACTGCAAAAATAATAATTAATTAATTAATTAAATGAAGTTGAATAAATAGAAATAAAATGATAATGTGTTGTTGTTAGCACTAATAATGTATATACACTCCTGGAAATGGAAAAAAGAACACATTGACACCGGTGTGTCAGACCCACCATACTTGCTCCGGACACTGCGAGAGGGCTGTACAAGCAATGATCACACGCACGGCACAGCGGACACACCAGGAACCGCGGTGTTGGCCGTCGAATAGCGCTAGCTGCGCAGCATTTGTGCACCGCCGCCGTCAGTGTCAGCCAGTTTGCCGTGGCATACGGAGCTCCATCGCAGTCTTTAACTACTGCAGAGACAGAATAGTGGAATGGCGCGTGGGCAACCGGAAGGTAATAAGGAAAATTACCAAGGGATGTCCGCAGGGATCGATCTGTGGACCCATCTTCTGGGACATAATTTTTGAACCTCTCCTGCAACTGCTGGAGGAGGATATGAGGACAGACGGTGCTGTCGCCTATGCAGATGACCTATTGGTGGTTATCTCAGCAAACACAAGAGCCCAGCTAGAGGAGAAGGCGAGTGGCACACTGCAAACAATAACACAATGGTGCAACACAAACAAGCTCAAGATAGCGGGCAACAAAACAACATATACACTGCTCAAAGGGCAACTCAGACGCAATCCATCTATTAAAATACAGAACAACAACATAAAGAGAATGACGGTAACCCGCTACTTGGGCGTATACATAGATGAGAAGCTGAACTTCCATGAACACATCAGAATAACAACAAACAAGGCAGAAAAATTACTACATAAACTGGCAAGGATTAATTCAGGACAATACAGACTTCCTCTGTCAGTCACACGAACTTACCACTGCGCACTCTTCGAATCAGTGCTAAGCTTTGCGGCCAGTACATGGGCGCACAGACTCAACCTCGCCACAAACAGAACAGCGGTTAGGCGAGGGCAGAGAAGCGTCCTTCTGCGACTATCGGGAGCCTTCGGCACTACATCAGTTGAAGCACTGTGTGTCGTGCTAGGAATCTTCCCGATAGATATCACAATCAAATATCGGGCCGCTCTGTACTGGTTAAAGATGGGTAGACTAGACCAGGTCAACATATTGACTGGTTCCCCGCTGAACAATAAGCGGGACCTCAAAAAATGGAAAATCAACACATGGCAACAGGAATGGGGCACAAGTGATAAGGGACGGAGAGTCTATACATTTTTTCCGAACATAACGGAAAGGTTAAGAATGAAACATGCCGATCCTAGCCGCGGCATGGTGCATTTCTTGACTGGCCACGGACCTTATCCCACGCACTTAAATCGCGTGAGTCTTAGAGACACATCAACGTGTACATGTGGAGGTATGGGAACCCCCGAACACACAATCCTATTCTGCGGGAAATACAGACAGCACAGGAACACACCTGGGATACAACACCTACAGACAGAGGAACACATATACGATGCGATCAGAACACCTGAACTTTGGGACATACTAAACGCACTAACAGACAAAATTTCTGACGAATGCCACAAAGAGTACAGGAACAGAAGACCACACAGACAATAAACCTATATGCAGCACCCAGACAGACACCATAGTGTGGAAGAACTAAACTAAGTCTCAATATAAAAGAACTGACATGCAATAGACTTACATAAGTAGACCTAAAACTGACAATAGATTAATGTATAAAATTAGACATAAACAGTGTCGGCGCACCGTCGCAATAGCCATCAGCTACCACGGCACTCTAAACCTGTATACAAGTAACCAGATAGAACATAAATAGAGATATCAAACGCCATAAATAGAATAGAATAGAACTTCCTAGGCTAAGGTTAGGGGACTGAGGATCAGAGGCTTGAAGATAAATCCCAAGGCGCTCATCCTCAGTCCCCTATGGTGGTGGGACTATCATCTCTTCCTTTCCTATCGTCTTTTCTCCTCTTCAGTCCAAACTATTCCTTGTATTTCCTTCTTCTAATTCAAAATTTATTTTTGTAAAAATTTTGTTAAATCGGTTTTGGGAAAGCTGCCAAAGTAAAGAAAAAAAAAAAAAAAGCACAGACCCGCCTCCACGTGGCGGGACACGGGCAACGGTGCGACCGGATGCGGGAACTGGTGTGAGTTTCATCAACTACATCAGTGTCCGCACACCGGTCGCAGCGGCCAAGTGGTCAAAATAGACCCACCTTAAGCACTTAGGTGGTGGGTCGTAAAATCAGGGCGGCAAGTGAAAAAAAAAAGTCTTTAACACTGGTAGCATGCCGCGACAGCGTGGACGTGAACCGTATGTGCAGTTGACGGACTTTGAGCGAGGGCGTATAGTGGGCATGCGGGAGGCCGGGTGGACGTACCGCCGAATTGCTCAACACGTGGGGCGTGAGGTCTCCACAGTACATCGATGTTGTCGCCAGTGGTCGGCGGAAGGTGCACGTGCCCATCGACCTGGGACCGGACCGCAGCGACGCACGGATGCACGCCAAGACCGTAGGATCCTACGCAGTGCCGTAGGGGACCGCACCGCCACTTCCCAGCAAATTAAGGACACTGTTGCTCCTGGGGTATCGGCGAGGACCATTCGCAACCGTCTCCATGAAGCTGGGCTACGGTCCCGCACACCGTTAGGCCGTCTTCCGCTCACGCCCCAACATCGTGCAGCCCGCCTCCAGTGGTGTCGCGACAGGCGTGAATGGAGGGACGAATGGAGACGTGTCGTCTTCAGCGATGAGAGTCGCTTCTGCCTTGGTGCCAATGATGGTCGTATGCGTGTTTGGCGCCGTGCAGGTGAGCGCCACAATCAGGACTGCATACGACCGAGGCACACAGGGCCAACACCCGGCATCATGGTGTGGGGAGCGATCTCCTACACTGGCCGTACACCACTGGTGATCGTCGAGGGGACACTGAATAGTGCACGGTACATCCAAACCGTCATCGAACCCATCGTTCTACCATTCCTAGACCGGCAAGGGAACTTGCTGTTCCAACAGGACAATGCACGTCCGCATGTATCCCGTGCCACCCAACGTGCTCTAGAAGGTGTAAGTCAACTACCCTGGCCAGCAAGATCTCCGGATCTGTCCCCCATTGAGCATGTTTGGGACTGGATGAAGCGTCGTCTCACGCGGTCTGCACGTCCAGCACGAACGCTGGTCCAACTGAGGCGCCAGGTGGAAATGGCATGGCAAGCCGTTCCACAGGACTACGTCCAGCATCTCTACGATCGTCTCCATGGGAGAACAGCAGCCTGCATTGCTGCGAAAGGTGGATATACACTGTACTAGTGCCGACATTGTGCTTGCTCTGTTGCCTGTGTCTATGTGCCTGTGGTTCTGTCAGTGTGATCATGTGATGTATCTGACCCCAGGAATGTGTCAATAAAGTTTCCCCTTCCTGGGACAATGAATTCACGGTGTTCTTATTTCAATTTCCAGGAGTGTATATATATTCTGTAAACTGACTCATTCCACTTCATTTCAATAAAATAATTGTTCAAATGGTGTATGGAACATGTAAATAACTAACCAACCAACCACCAGAACCAGAGACAATCTTTGCTGGTCCAAAGTGATACACATTGTTAGTACCAATATGAGCCACCACCTGAAGTTGGTTACAGCCTGTGCTTTCATTTCATGTGGAAGAACCAGTTATGTGTTTGGGATGACTCTCCTTCTGTATGCACATGGGGTACTCACTGGACTTTTTTCTCTCATATGCAGCCATATCCACAAGTGGCTCCATGTGTCCATCTTGAGCTCCACCTTCTGTGGATGCCCGGAACTGGAAAGTTGACAAGCCTCTATAATTGATCTCATTCACATCATTATATTATCCAAATTTATGATACCTCTCTCAACGAGTTGCAGTCCATGGTAAATTCCATTCTTTTTGTATTATTATGCTCACATTCTTGCTTCTTAACATCTGTCAGCCTGCATTGCTGCGAAAGGTGGATATACACTGTACTAGTGCCGACATTGTGCATGCTCTGTTGCCTGTGTCTATGTGCCTGTGGTTCTGTCAGTGTGATCATGTGATGTATCTGACCCCAGGAATGTGTCAATAAAGTTTCCCCTTCCTGGGACAATATTACACTTCCAGATTAGAATAGTATTTGATGGATATCATAACTGCGACCATAGCAGCAGTGCGGTTCTGGACTGAAGCACCTAGAACCACTCGGCCACAGCGGGCGGCTGGAGTTATCGTCTGGGGTGCGATTTCGAAGGACAGCAGGAGCTCTCTCCTGGTTGTCTCAAGCTCCCTGACTGCAAATTTGTACGTCAGTCTGGTGATTCGACCTGTTGTGTTGCCATTCATTTTAGGAAGTGTTTTCCAACTCGATAACGCTCACCCAAATAGCGCTGTTGTAACCCGGCATGCTCTGCAGAGTGTCGACATGTTGCCTTGGCCGGCTAAGTCATCATATCCGTCTCCAATGTAGCACATATGTGGCATCATCAGTCAACTACAGCGTCATCCACAACCAGCATTAACGTCCCTCTATCGACCGACTGAGTGCAACAGTCATGAATTCTATCCCACAAACTGACATCTGACACCTATTTAACACAACGGATGCACGTTTGCATGCTTGTATTCAACATTCTGGCGGATACACTGGTAATTAATGTACCAGTATTTTACATTTGCTGTGGCTTATCTCGCACTTACATTAACCTCTCATGTTACAATTTTAATCACTCATTACTCTACCTTAATCAGTTTTTGGAGTGCGATTTTTTTTCCTTGTGTGTATTTTTTCAGGCTTCACTAAATGGACCTGTGACCATTTCAATCGCTAGGGATAAGAGGTTCACGTGTAAGCCATGATTTTCTAATAGTGAGACGTCTAACCTCTGCTGTACCATTCGCACAAAAAAAAACCAAGAAAATTTGGTGATTCGAAGTTTCAGACCAAGCAATAAGGCAATGACTTTTATCACCACAGATATTCCATTTATATTTTTCTTATTGGATCTTTTCCAAAATTACTCTCATATTGTCATATGTCTCTTTCAGATCAGCGGGATGCGCTACAGGTATTGATTGAAGTTCATTGGCAATATGTACCAGCACAGCCTTCAAACAAACTTTAGAGGAGTCTACGGACAATCACCAATCATCTAGCTGGTGTTGATGCACAAGAGTTTCCATAACAGAACAAATATCATTGTAAAACACAATACCATTTTCTTCATAGAGGCTGTATTTGAAACCACTACTGCTGCGCTGGTAACTACACATCTTGTTGGTGTAGATTCCAGCTTTTGAGTCTGGAAGTTAAAACTTCAGCTCGCTGTTTAGAAAGGTTTAGATCCCGAATCAGATAATTAATGTCTTATTGATTGGGAAAGCATGGTTCCGATGAACAAATACTGCCTTCCTACGTAGGATCATTTTTATTTCCATTTGAATCATTTTCAGTTTGAGGTAGGGGAGAGTCAGAGTTCTAGATGAAGGTCGAATCTACATATTCTCGTACAGGGAACTCTTCATTGTGTGGCCTCTCGCCAAGTAAAAAATTCGGATACTTAACTGTATGTTTTGATTTAGATGTGATTCCTTTAATATTTCTTAAACAAAAACAACCGTTAGATGATCCGTCGGTTCTGTGCAAATCATGAGCATTGCAAATGGCGTACGACGTGTACCATTTTTCCACTCAGTCAACAGTCCAATACACGAAACACGGCATATAAAGAGGGATTCAGGAGGAATACGAAATAATTTTTGGGGTAATTCTACATGTGAAAACAAACGGAAATAGTCCTAAGAACATATGTCGGAGTTTAGAAACATGTGTCGGAGATTCGATCCTTACGGAACTGGGGAGGGTTGAAGACTACAAACATCCATGAATAGGATATGAAGGTAAGTGTGAATATTACTTACTAAATTGCTGTGTAGGCACTGTGGTGGACAGAATAATGATGTGACAGATGACTGCTCAATCCTATAAGAGGTGTGGGGGTTCTCCAATAAATGGCAGCACTGTAACGTTGCGCCGAGGCAACAGCTGCAAGTGTATTCACTGTGCAATCGTGGTTTAGGTCAGTGAGCAATCGTGGAGCCGTGTGCGTGGTGTGCTTGAGTGTTGCTTAATTGAGCAAGTCTGTTTTGTCTGTGAACACCAGTGTGCAGTAGACGTACACCCATGCAGAATACGCAGACATGTTGTTTGTGTACGGGTACTGTAATGGCAGTGCCCATGCGGCTGCGACAGAACACCAGAGACGTGTCCCTGGTCGACAAATCCCCTGTACCAAGGTTCTGCCCAGGGTGTTTCAAACATTACGTGAGTCCGGGACACTAACCAGTGTACATACAGCAACAGGACGTGCGGCCATCCTATCAGCCCAGGAAAGGGAAAGCATTATTGCAGTCGTACAATGGAATCCCACCACCAGTACATAGTGTATTAGCCATCAGCACGATATTCCATAAACGCGAGTGTGGCGTACGTTACATGCTGAGGACTTGTACCAATTCTGTGTGTAGCTCGTGCAACATCTGCATCCAAGGGACACACTAAGTAGACAACGATTTTTTTTTGAATGGTTGTCTGTACACAGAGACATCGTGCAATACACTGTATTTACAGATGAAGCTACATATACACGCAATGGTATCATGAGCACCCGCAATTCTCTCACATAGGTGATGGGGAACCCACATGACACTAGGGAAATAAGATTCCAAGTTAGGTTCTCAGTGAACGCCTGGTGCGGTCTGACTGCTGACCTGGTGACAGGACTTGTGTTCCTGCCAAACCGCATGATAGCCGCATCACGCGCACATTTCTTGATAGGAGACCTACCTGCACCTTTGGAAGATGTAGCCGGCCGTTGTGGCCGAGCGGTTCTAGGCGCTTCAGTTCGGAACCGCGCTGCTGCTACGGTCGCAGGTTCGAATCCTGCCTCGGGCATAGATGTGTGTGATGTCCTTAGGTTAGTTAGGTTTAAGTAGTTCTAAGTTCTAGGGGACTGATGACCTCAGAAGTAAAGTCCCATAGTGCTCAGAGCCATTTGATCCATTTTTTTTGGAAGATGTAACGTTAGAGTTACTACTGCAGATATATCTGCAACATGATGGATCACCGTTTCACTATATTGGACAAGTATTTCAGTATCTGAATAACACATTTCCTCTACTGTGGATTGGCCGTGGGGGACCCATTAGCTGGTCTGCCAGATCACCCGACCTAACGGCGTCGTTTGGCATTTACCTGAGTGATGTGTGGTTTATGAGCAGCCGCTCGACCATGAAATCTAAGTTTTCTCACCTGCCGCCTAACTGTCATAGTACTTGAAGTGGATCCTGATGCGGTTTGGAATTCTTGTGTGATGGTCTGGATAGATGTCTGCTATTACATATTACGACCCTCTTCGACTGTCGGCGGTCCCTGTCAGCGAACAAACGAGGTCGGCCTGTACGTTTTTGTGCTGTACGTGTCCATTCACGTTTCCACTTCACTATCACATCGGAAACAGTGGACCTAGGGATGTTTATGAGTGTGGAAATCTCGCGTACAGACGTATGACACAAGTGACACCCAATCATCTGACCACTTTCGAAGTCCGTAAGTTCCTCGGAGCGCCCCATTCTCCTCTCTCACGATGTATAATGACTACTGAGGTCGCTTATACGGAGTACCTGGCAGCAGGTGGCAGCACAATCAATCTAATATGAAAAACGTATGTTTTTGGGGGTGTCCGGATACGTTTGATCACATAGTGTATTTTGTGTAACGGGGTGATAGGAACTGATGGAATGTGGAAGAATGCACCCGAATTTGAAACAGTCTGTCGTGGAGCTTATCGTGAAACTGAAGGCGTAGCTGCAGATACTGCGATAATGTGTTTTATAGGCACGGAAAAAACAAACATCCAGAGGATGAATTTATCCAGTGGTTCCAGGAGGAATGAACTGCAGTGTTACACTTTTCAGGAGAGATAGTTTACTTTAAACGAGTATGATTTTTATACACAGACCTGGAGTCAAGCAAAAGCAAGTTACTTTGACTAGCTGTTGGCCAAAAGCAGTGCTCATACCATAGTTGTAGTTCTCAAAGAAATGGTTCAAATGGCTCTGAGCACCATTAACATCTGAGGTCATCAGTCCCCTAGATTTAGAACTACTTAAACCTAACTAACCTAAGGACACCACACCGACTGATGACCTTAGCAGTTAAGTCCCATAGTGCTCAGAGCCATTTGACACCACACACATCCATGCCCGAGGCAGGATTCGAACCTGCGATCGTAGCAACAGCGCGGTTCCGGACTGAAGCGCCTAGAACCGCTCGGCCACAGCGGCCGGCTTGTAGTTCTCTTACGCCCATTTTCTCACTCTTACTTGTTGTGACATAAATACTCCCTACTGCCATTGCAAAATCGCGCACACGAGGAAGAATCGTAGGGGGTAGAACGCCTCCAACTTCTCGCAGCACAGTAAATACCTTGACAGCCAATTTACCATCCCGATTAACAGTCGGCATAACTGTATATGAATGCGTTAAGGCATTTATGTTAAATAATCTTGTTACAACTCTCTCGGTACCTCTAATTTCCAGGGTTCCGTTCATATGGATTTCCTCTTGAAATTCCTATTGCTCAGAATTGAAAATAAATTTCTTGTTGAACGATAAGTTTGTTTACCTCATGTACAAGTATCCGGGGCGATTCCGCAGCCAGCCGCAGTGGCCGAGCAGTTCTAGGCGCAAAAGTCCGGAACCGCATGACTGAAACGGTCGCAGGTTCGAATCCTGCCTCGAGCATGGATGTGTGTGATGTCCTTAGGTTAGTTAGGTTTAAGTATTAAGGAGCATTTATGTCACAACAAGTAAGAGTGAGAAAATGGGCGTAAGAGAACTACAAGCCGGCCGCGGTGACCGTGCGGTACTAGGCCCATCAGTCCGGAACCGAGTGACTGCTACGGTCGCAGGTTCGAATCCTGCCTCGGGCATGGATGTGTGTGATGTCCTTAGGTTAGTTAGTTTTAAGTAGTTCTAAGTTCTAGGGGACTGACGACCTCAGATGTTAAGTCCCAAATTGCTCAGAGCTGTATGAACCATTTTTTAAATTTTTTATTTAATTTAATTTATTTATTTATTGCGATTCCGCAGATTGTTATGCACCGTCGAGTTGGCGCTTTGTTTGAAATTTCGTTATCTTACCTCTTCCAGTGGTGAAGCACTATTTGAAGTTATGCAACCATCCATCGCTTCCCTTGAAATCACTGTAATAAATGTCATGCGCAGTTTGATATGCATAGTATAGCAGGTCACTTCATCCATATCCTGTAAACCGTATCGAGCATCCTCGAATCCCTCAAACACAGGTTTTGATAAGAAGTGTGCCTTATCTTCCCTTGAATATCTGTACTTTTTCTTATGCACAACACGGTCATATTGCTGCGGGATGATTCTAAATCTGTTCACACCTTTTTTCATTATGCTGCGGATGATCTTCTATATACGTAATTATACTCTGTATGCGCTCCTTGTACAATGATTATCGTTTACTGCTTTTCACTGGAGACGGGATTTGTGGCTTCTGCCCGACAAGAATGATGAATTATATGACTCGACGCATGTTTCAACATCACTTCCACTTGTTAAGCTCGTATCGTTATCACTGTACTCCTCATGCACATTGTATCCACAGTCGAGCGTGTAGGACCTAACATAACCTACTGACTCAGTTGTCAGGAACGTTAATACTTCATCTGCCACTTCTTTACTCACTCTGCAATATTCCTTGGGTTCCTTTCTGACGAAATATCAACTTCGGTTACTGTTGTTGTAGATATAATGCAATGTTTTCCTTGCTCATCGTTGGCACTGATTTGCTTTGTGTCAACATCTCTAGCGATATAGCACAGTTGTGAGTTGCTCGTCGACTATGCAGTTCAATTACGCTCTGTATCCTCATGCTGTGTTCACCACTCGATACCTCTAGCCTCGTCCCCTGTTGCCTTTAGTAGCTAATATTGTGGTTTCGTGGTAGACAATATGCGGGGCGTCGAATACCGGGGTTAATTGTCAGACTGATGACATGCAAAGGAAAGAGGAAGCACACGTTTCCAATATGCGTACAATCTCCCGCTTCGCCTGTGCATCTTTTACTGCCCCTCACTTTGTCCATTTCCTCCTTCTCCCTTTCCCTGTCTGTCACCTGCTCCTCCTCTCTCTGTCCACCTTCTTCTCCTTCCTCTATCTCCTCCTGCTCCCTCCCTCTCCCCATTTCTCTGTCCATTACCTTCTCCTCCCTTTCTATGTCCATTTCTTCTCCCCCATCCGTCTGCATCTCCCCATGCCACCTCTGTCATGTACTACTTCTCATCCCCTGTCCATCTCCTATTCTTCCTCTCTTTGTTCAAAAATGGTTCAAATGGCTCTGAGGACTATGGGACTCAACATCTTAGGTCATAAGTCCCCTAGAACTTAGAACTACTTAAACCTAACTAACCTAAGGACATCACACACACCCATGCCCGAGGGAGGATTCGAACCTGCGACCGTAGCAGCCTCGCAGTTCCGAACTGCAGGGCCAGAACCGCACGGCCACCGCGGCCGGCCCTCTCTTTGTCCGTGATCTTTGTTTACTGTTACTGCAACTTCAAATTCTGTAGAAGTATTCTAATCATAAACCGTTAAACCATAAATTCAATTTTAATTGAATGTTCCTGTTTGCTAACAACGTTTCGCTATATATGTGAGCCGTCTAATAATGCTGTTCATGAAATGGTCCCTGTGCGTTGATAATTTTCTTAGGAAACTGAAGCTGAAATGAAAATATCTCACCTCCTAATGTAATTGCTTGGGAAAGCAGTGCTTGCTTCTCTCCGTGCGCCAGTTGTAAATTTCTAACTACTGTATCTGGGAGCTTAGTGCAGTACTCCAGGTAGCAAGTAAACTATTGTATATACATCACTGAGTGAGAAACCCCTTTACATAAAAATGACTTGGACCGAGGATGTGGATAATGCTCTTAGGTGAAACATTTCTTTAACAAACTATTTTTAAATTATGTGATATAGTATTACTTGTATGAAATTCGTGTTACAACACTTATTAACATTAACAAAGGGCAACACTGATAATAAATTCTTAGTCTCACTAATGTTGGACAAGTCATTAATAAACATGAAAAAATCTTACAGTGAAAATTACGCAGTCTTTAATGAA
Source organism: Schistocerca cancellata (assembly GCF_023864275.1). Lineage (NCBI taxonomy): Eukaryota > Metazoa > Arthropoda > Insecta > Orthoptera > Acrididae > Schistocerca > Schistocerca cancellata. The sequence continues at coordinate 844,722,219 of NC_064626.1, forward strand.
AATTCTAAAGTTCCCTGAAATGGGTGTCTCATTCAACAATGAACCCTAACTACGCCACTGCAGTGCCCATAAAAAAAAAATATTACCTTCATTACTCTTCATGTTCTTTTCATTCTAAATCACTAACGAAATCTTTCCCTTCTGTTTCACAATATTCAAATACAAATCATTTTATCTAAACAGAAATGTACTTAATTTTACGTCTACATTGCCACAAGTCCTCTGCTCGGCGTCTGTCTCACTACAACTTAAAGAATAGAACTCGTGCGCTCTTCACTGCCAAACAACGATGAAAAAACAAATACACCTTTCAGTGACACAACTACTCTGACCGAAGACTACGGCCGGCTAGAGTGGCCGAGCGGTTCTAGGCGCTACAGTCTGGAACCGCGCGACCGCTACGGTCGCAGGTTCGAATCCTGCCTCGAGCATGGATGTGTGTGATGTCCTTAGGTTAGTTAGGTTTAAGTAGTTCTAAGTTCTAGGGGACTGATGGCCTCCTCAGTTAAGTCCCATAATGCTCAGAGCCATTTGAACCAAAGACTACGCGCGGGTAGTAAGCGATTCAAAATTGTCGCTTAGCCCCTGAGATATCCGTAGTACGTGCAAATTCCAGAAATGCGAATGACAAACTCCCAATAGACCTGTTTCAGTGTGTGTGTTTGTATATTTTTAGACAGAGACAGTAATTAATCTTAACTTTCCGAAAGTTCTTTACCGATTCGTTTGAAAATTTAACAAAACGTATGGCTCTGAGCACTATGGGACTTAACATCTATGGTCATCAGTCCCCGAGAACTTAGAACTACTTAAACCTAACTAACTGAAGGACATCACACAAAACCCAGTCATCACGAGGCAGAGAAAATCCCTGATCCCGCCGGGAATCGAACCCGGGAACCTGTACGCGGGAAGCGAGAACGACCACGAGCTGCGGACCAACAAAACGTAGCATTCCAGTCTGCTTTGAACTGCCATACTTGACAATGGCATAAAAGCCGAAATGTAGACAGTACAGAATATAAATACAGTGACACACAGTCAAACGGCGGATTATTCGTTCAAGAAAAAAGTTACAAATCATTTACTTCAAGGACAGCTCCGATCCAGACGCCCTGTACCGTACGTTCCACTTACCCACAACCACTAACTACCATTTGCGACTTGAGTGATGTCAGCGTGGAGGTCTGTTGTGTGCTCTGATGAAAGCTGCTTCTGCCTCAGTGCTAGAGGTAGCTGCCGTTGGATAAAAGGAGGCCAGCTGAGGGCGTGCAACCACCCTGTCTGCGTGCCAGACACGCTGCACGTACATCTGGGGTGTGACTTCGTATGACGGCTCGAGCACTCTAGTGGTTATCCCACGCACCCTGACAGCAAAATTGCACGTCAGTTTGGTGATTCGACCTGTTGTGGTGCGATTCAAGAAAAACGTTCCTGATATTTTCCAACAGGATAACGCTCGCCACATGTCGCTGTTGTAATCCAATAAGCTACGCAGAATGTCAACATGATGCCTTTGCCAGCGCTACCACCAGATCTGGCTCCAATAGAGCACATATGTGACATAATCGAACGACGACTCCAACGTCTTCAAGAAACAGCATTAAGCATGCAAGAGGCGTGGAACTCCATACCACAAACTGTACAACGCAATGAGTGCACATTTGCATTAATTTGTGATTTTGCAGTGTTAATCAAGTAAGTATGTTAACTGGACAAATGTATATTCGAAATTTCATTACTCTACGTTAATTAAATTTTGTTGTTGCGATGTTTTACCGTCAGTGTATATTCATATACCATATGGCATTTCGGCAGTAATATAAAAAGAAGTGTATGTTCGAATGCAACATTGTGTCAGAAATTTAAGGGAATCGTTGAAGAACTTTCGGATATTTAATATTCTCAACAATCGAACGTGAGGATTTAGCTCAGAACGTATGCCTTTTATACCATATAGCCGGCCGTTGTAAACGAGTGGCTCTAGGCACTTCATTCCGGAACCGCGCTGCTACTAGGGTCGCAAGTTCGAATACTGCCTCGACATGGACGTGTGTGCTGTCCTTAGGTTAGTTAGGTTTAAGTAGTTCTAAGTCTAGGGGACTGATGACCTCAGATGTTAAGTCCCATAGAGCTCAGAGCCATTTGAACCATTTTTTAATACCATATAGCGCTCCAGTACGCGTAAAAAACACGTTCGTTTTTAAATGCAGTGTTGTGAGGAAAATTTCAAAGAAATCGGAAAAGAAATTTCAGGGATATACGATTTTGAACAAAAGAACATTTACATTTTTATTTATGTTCGTGTAGATGATGCAGTTACCCACTCGGAAGGATTGTATTGAAGTTATATCGTGAATATATGGTACCAAACTGACAATGAATGAGAACTACTGTCCAAAAAAGAGCCTAAAATCGATGGTGAGGTCAATAACCATGTGCGGTGTGTCAGCGAAGGTGTGCAGCATTGGAGAAGCACCCTTGAGATGTTAACGCCCCCGCGCCTGTTCAGCTGCCAGATGGACGGCCCCGTCTACGCAGGCTGGCCTTGGGCCATTTGTCGCGTGACTGGTCACGTGCGCGGCTCACGCATCACGTGCGGCCGCTGGATCCCGGAGCGCGATGCGTCGGCTGCTCTTGCTAAACGTGACTCTGGCCACCTCCTCGCGTTGACCCTGTAGGGCCGGGCTGCAGGCGCAGAGACTGTTGGGCTCCTCACGTGCGTCATCGCCGTGGTCGTATCTGTCGACCCTGAATTTGGAAGCGCCAAAACAACTGCTAATGCGTACCTCTCTTGCCCGTAAACGTTCCAGTGAATGACCGTTTATCCTTGAGGATGTAATCTCAACACTTATCAACCAAGTTCATATAGTTCACAATAATATTTCACTCTTACAATGTACTTCTTCGTTTATTTGTGCTTGCCCAAGTATGACATCATTATTGCCTCTTCCTACGTGAATGATCAAGTAAATCTTCAAATATTTTCCGTTACTCAACACTGTCAGTTTTATTGATGATACAGTGTGACCATTGATGTTAGATCAAAGGCAGACTACTAAAATACGAACACGGCAACTTTTTATTGATAATAATACTGCCAAATTTATAATAAGGCCTGTAATACGTGCAAGTTGCACAATTACAAATGTGGGAACATATAATTTACAGAGAAAATTTATTCAAACGGATTGAACTTTCTCAATCCTAAGGGTAACATCAGAAATAACAGTCCTACGCACACATCATTCCACCCTCATTTACAAAAAGTTTCTGCTTTCAGTACCGTGAACGAGAATCATTAAATAAGAGGTATCTTTGGCATATGTAGAAACAGAAATAAAACATACAAGTTGCCAAAAAGATGGATACACTTTCATCAATAAATTGTAAAAAAAAAAAAGATGGCAGAATTTTATAACCTGACACACACATGTGACAGTAAAAAGACGATGTACCATAAGCTGTAAGTTATTGGCAATCTATTATAGAAGAATAAAATATTTTCCAGCAATTCAGCATAGACATTAGTTTTTATAAAAAATAACATTCTAATTCATATACTAAATACACGAAATAACAATGACAAACTACAACGTATAAAACCGTCTACAAGAAATATAACCTTTTCTTTATTGGTCAAAATGGCACGAACCGTAGAGTGAAGTTTAATGATAGATTGCAGGTTTTCGCCCTCAATAATTAAATAAATCAGTAGTATCTGACCATTTGCTTAAAACTAGACACATTCTGATAATATGAGAACCACTTAAAAAGATTCCGAAACTACAATACAAATGCCGCAGACTGGTAATCCTAGACCATCTATAAATTTTCAGACGCAAAATATATATAACCGCATCACATGATTCTTGACAACACGGCAGTGAGTACACTGAAGTTCCCCACATTTTTACGGGAAGTTTGGCTTAAGAAATCCCACCCATTGTAACGTTCTAAGTTATACTTCTCTTATCTTCTTCTATTCTTTCTGGTGTCAATATGTTCCTTCTTCTCTGAAAGTATTCACATAAGAAACCTTCAGTTCTCCGTTTCATTATGATTTGCATAATTAGTCTTAGTTGTAAGAAAATTATGCTCTTCTACGGCAAGCATTTAATGTGGCACGTTCATAGTGAATACCTTTGGAACTAAGCAACCCATTTGACCAGTGTTTCCATAAATCAGTTGAATATGATGATATGTGTATACTGAAGTTTAAATAACATTGAGCAATACCGAGTTCGAGTATCGGTCCAGCACACAGTTTTAATCTGCCTGGAAGTTTCATATCAGCGCACACTCAGCAGCAGACTGAAAATTTCACTCTGGAAATATACTCCAGGCTGTGGCAAAGCCACTTCTCCGCAATATCGGTTCTTCCAGGAGTGCTAGTTCTAGACGAGGTAATGGCGGAAGTAGAGCTGTGAGGAGGGCATTTCACCATGGGTTAATGGTAAAGCAAAGTTTCATATATAATTATTTTATAACAGCGAAGTTTCTTTTTTATTGCGGCTGTAGTTCCTGTTTCACTACGGCTCATATGTCTCACGCCATGACAAACAAACTCAAGTGAAACTTGGTAACCTTGGTATGGAGCTGTTCCTCCGAAAGACATACAGGAAATAACACACCGAAGTACAGATAGCTGACGGAATTTTATTCATGAAATAAACACGAATATCGTTTAATGGAGATTCAGGCGGTATTCTACACTGTGCACTCACGTTTCTAGAAATATTCCTGGCAGAAAAAGTATTTAATTATGAGCGATTGCCAATGCTCTAGATCCCCTCAGAGCTAACTCAGTTGAATGTGAGCCTTCCCCAATCACGAGTACGCTGAATAACGTGACCAAAATCAAACACTGTCTTACAGTTACACAGCTCAAACAGAAATGATACTGTCGGATTTGTAATCAAAATATATCGTTCGTTATCTGGTTTTGGATCTTCTGAGAAACTTTCAAGAGGAAATGTTTTCACTAGTGGTCTTACTTAAGAACATCACCAACAAGGCAGCGCTACATTTACGATAACGCTATATCGCAGAGGATTTCCCGCATGCACCCATGTGCTTCATTTGTCGCAAATATAGGCAGTTTCATACATCTGCCTTAACATATTTCTGTTATTTTTTTTCGGAACGATTTTCTTGCTTCTGCCAGTCTACATTTTATACATTATTTACTTCTTCCAGTTATTTTCTGTTCCAAAGAGCAAAACTTTACTACTTTGCCACATTTTCTAACGTAACTCCTTCAGCATTTCCTAACTCCATTCTAGTACCCTTGTCTTACGTTTGTTGATATTCACCTTATAACCTCTTTTCAAGACGCTGTCTATCCCATTCAACTGATATTCAAATGAATTTCCATGTTGTCGGTAAACCTTAAACTTATTTCTTCTGTACCCTTATGCAAGTAGGCAAATGTTAATAGAAGACATGGCTACAGACTGGGAGGAGCTATGATTAAAACTTGTAATCACGCAGAGAAAGACGCAACTGGTCGGAGCACTTAATGAAGATGACTAATGCAGTTATCCAAATATTGCATCAAAGAGGATTATTTGTACAGAAATCAGAATACAGACGATCAGTGAAACATGGTGAGAAAACGACAAACATAACGTTCTCCATATTGACACTGCGAACACACTAGTGAAATGGAAGGATTGTGAATGCACATATGGGGAAAGTGTGGTCTAACTGAATATTTAGGGGGCTACCTGGGAATAGGCCTAAGCACCTAATCCCACCGTGATGATTATAGTGAACACACAGTGTTGGGAAAATGTATAGTTAGCACAATCAAAAGCGAGGCAGAAAGAACCGAGTTGCAGACACCAGGATGGAGATCAACCGTAACGAAGAAAGACAATTACCCAAAATAACAGAAGAGATCACGCACACGCTATGGTACATACGTACAGCAATCAGATACGTTTTCGCTGTAATCAACGAATTTCCCCGTGTTAAAATCAATTTGAATAAAATATTTCAAGAGAGTGGAACTCTAGCTGAAAAGGGTTAGTTTCACTGGTCTGCAGGATACGCATCTATAAGTGTGGGCCGGCCGATGTAGCTGAGCGGTTCCAGGCGCTTCAGTCTGGAACCACGCGACCGCTACGATCGCAGGTTCGAATCCAGCCTCGGGCATGGATGTGTGTGATGTCCTAAGGTTAGTTAGGTTTAAGTAGTTCTAAGTTCTAGGGGACTGATGACCTCAGAAGTTAAGTCCCGTAGTGCTCAGAGCCATTTGAACCATTTTTTGAATCTACAAATCCTGTGGGAAAATGTGATGTCTATACCTCACAATTAACACACTGGGCATCTACTGCAGTGCTTTCGAATGTGTTTATGGTGCTGACAAATGACTCGCAGATCTGTCATATTTTTCGTTGTTCGTCTACGAGGGTTGGAACTTTAATAGTGACAACTATTTATTTACAGTTCGTGCGAAATAGATAAGTGCTTCAAATTTTTCTGCCCTTCAAAGTAGTAATCAGCATTGTGTATAACCCGTTGCTGTTAATTTTTGAACACAACGTACGACCAGCTTAGAGACAGAAGTGATGACACTTTCTGCAGGACCTGACCATCATTCTGCAGGAAAATGCTCAAGCACCTACAGTGCAAGCTGTTACTGATTTGTTTGACTGATGGGGCGGCTAAGTGCTATACCACCCACTGCACTTTCCTGACTTAAGCCCTCGTGAGTTCAACTAGATTTCTAATCTGAAGGAAACACCTCACGGCATTCACTTCAGAACTGCTACAAATTCGTCGGGCAATAGACCGCGCCGCTGTTAACACAACAGGCACTGCTTAGAGTATCCTACGACTTCCGCATCGCTGGCAACGGTTTATACACAATGCTGATGACTACTTTGAAGGTCATTAAAACTTTGAAACACGTATCTATTTTGTATGAACTGTAAATAAATGGTTGCAACTATTAAAGTTGTAACCCTCGTAGTATGTAGAAAGACAAAGCTTTCACCTGTCAAAAGGGATACTCTGCCGTGTCTAAAACTATTTGGAACCGCTATAGATATAAGGCTTTCATACTACTACTACCAAGCTACAAGCTGCTGTGATCTTATAAATGCAAATTTATGGACTGTATTTGCTTTAGGCTGGATACAAACCACTGGAAAGGGTACTTCAATGTAATATTTCTTGATTTCCACACAAAACTTGAAAATCAAGTTGCATTCCGTATTGACATTGGTGTCCGTTAAATAAAGAATCAAATGGGGCAATGTGACATCATAGTGTTCAGATCTCATTCGCTGCTGACCTACTTGCTGATAACAGTTTGTTTCTGAGAGTTCTCTGTGTAAATTACAGAGGTGAAACAATGAAATCCCCTGCATGTAAGCATTCTACCTGCAGCAGGAGGGGTGTCTGACGTTGTTGTTGTTGTGGTCTTCAGTCCTGAGACTGGTTTGATGCAGCTCTCCATGCTACTCTATCCTGTGCAAGCTTCTTCATCTCCCAGTACCTACTGCAGCCTACATCCTTCTGAATCTGCTTGGTGTATTCACCTCTTGGTCTCCCTCTACAATTTTTACCCTCCACGCTGCCCTCCAGTACTAAATTGGTGATCCCTTGATGCCTCAGAACATGTCCTACCAACCGACCCCTTCTTCTAGTCAAGTTGTGCCACAAACTCCTCTTCTCCCCAGTTCTATTCAATACCTCCTCATGTGATCTACCCATCTAATCTTCAGCATTCTTCTGTAGCACCACATTTCGAAAGCTTCTATTCTCTTCTTGTCCAAACTATTTATCGTCCATGTTTCACTTCCATACAAGGCTACACTCCATACAAATACTTTCAGAAACGACTTCCCGACACTTAAATCTATACTAGATGTTAACAAATTTCTCTTCTTCAGAAACACTTTCCTTGCCATTGCCAGTCTACATTTTATATCTTCTCTACTTCGACCATCATCAATTATTTTGCTCCCCAAATAGCAAAAGTCCTTTACTACTTTAAGTGTCTCATTTCCTAATCTAATTCCCTCAGCATCACCCGACTTAATTCGACTACATTCCATTATCCTCGTTTTGCTTTTGTTGATGTTCATCTTATATCCTCCTTTCAAGACACTGTCCATTCCGTTCAACTGCTCTTCCAAGTCCTTTGCTGTCTCTGATAGAATTACAATGTCATCGGCGAACCTCAAAGTTTTTATTTCTTCTCCCTAGATTTTAATACCTACTCCGAATTTTTCTTTTGTTTCCTTTACTGCTTGCTCAATATACAGATTGAATAACATCGGGGAGAGGCTACAACCCTGTCTCACTCCCTTCCCAACCATTGCTTCCCTTTCATGTCCCTCGACTCTTATAACTGCCATCTGGTTTCTGTACAAATTGTAAATAGCCTTTCGCTCCCTGTATTTTACCCCTGCCACCTTTATAATTTGAAAGAGAGTATTCCAGTCAACATTGTCAAAAGCTTTATCTAAGTCTACAAATGCTAGAAACGTAGGTTTGCCTTTTCTTAATCTAGCTTCTAAGATAAGTCGTAGGGTCAGCATTGCCTCACGTGTTCCAACATTTCTACGGAATCCAAACTGATCTTCCCCGAGGTCAGCTTCTACCAGCTTTTCCATTCGTCTGTAAAGAAGTCGTGATAGTATTTTTTATTAAACTGATAGTTCGGTAATTTTCACATTTGTCAACACCTGCTTTCTTTGGGGTTGGAATTACTATATTCTTCTTCAAGTCTGAGTGTATTTCACCTGTCGCATACATCTTGGTCACCAGATGGTGGAGTTTTGACAGGTCTGGCTCTCCCAAGGCTGTCAGTAGTTCTAATGGAATGTTGTGTACTCCCGAGGGCCTTGTTTCAACTTAGGTCCTTGAGTCCTCTGTCAAACTCTTCACGCAGTATCATATTTCCCATTTCATCTTCATCTGTGTCCTCTTCCATTTTCATAATATTGCCCTCAAGTACATCGCCCTTGTATAGACCCTCTATATACTCCTTCCACCTTTCTGCTTTCCCCTCTTTGCTTAGAACTGGGTTTCCATCTGAGCTCTTGATATTCATACAAGTGGCTCTTTTTTCTCCAAAGGTCTCTCTAATTTTCCTGTAGGCAGTATCTATCTTACCCCTAGTGAGATAAGCCTCTACATCCTTACATTTGTCCTCTAGCCATCCCTGCTTACCCATTTTGCACTTCCTGTCGATCTCATTCACTTCCTGTCTGACGTATAAGGCCTGAATCAGAATATATTGGTTTCAGGGTATATGTAATTCACTGTAATGGCTTCTAATACATGTTGTCACAAAACTCCTGCTGCTCACTATGTTAACTGTGTACTGTTGGACGTGAGGTGTGGCAGTTATGTAGAGACGAACTGTGGGGAATGCTCCATCACATCTGGTATACTTCCAAGCAGAGCATTAGCCACCTAATTCGTCTGATATGAACACATCTGGAATGCTAATGGATGTCAGTTCTGCATCTTCAATTTAGGGAAATTGTATTATCATGTAATGACATATACCTATGGAAATCTGGATGAATCCATTGTAGCGTTGCTTCGCTAGCATGTTTGGAGTGCTAACAGTCCTAAGCCGTCATGTAGAGCGCAGTGTTAAGACCCAACAGCACGCCCTCTCTATCATTTGCAACCTCGATCAACAAGACTTCCTGCACAAAAGCCCTTGTTGAAGGAACCACCCTTTCATTCCTCTCAAATAATTCAGAAATCCTGTAGAAACATCCTGTATGTCTATAACACGCTTATAGAAGCATAACCAGCACACCAAGAAATTCACTGATTTCAACACAAAATTAACTGATTTACTGTATGTGTGGACTCTAGTGTGTATATGCATCTTCTAGTATGTTGATCTGGACAGTTGCCTTTCTTCATTTCGGTAGATCTCTTTCCTGATATTCGCCTAACTTCATCTCGCTTCTTTCTACCTCGCTAATCGCTGTGCTAACCATCCATTTTCCGAGTACTATGTGCTCGTTGTAAGCATCAAGGTGGTCTTAGGTGCATTAGTTTATTCCCAGTGAGTTCCCTAAATAGTCATTTATTCCACTCTCTCCTCATACGTGGTTTCACAACCTCTTTCCCATTTCGCATGTGTGTTCGCAGTGACAACATAACGCTTGTCTTTTCTTAGCGTGGTTCACTGATCATATGTTTCCTGATCCTGTATCTGTAAAAATTATCCACTTTTCTTATAGTATTAGGAAAACTGATTTAGTCATCCTCATAAAGTCCTCCACCAGATGTGTTCTTCTCTATATGAGTAACGATGGCACCTCCCTGTTCATAACTATGTCTTCTGATAACAATTGCATTGGGGCTACAGAACAAAAAACTTTATGGTTTACCAGTAATACTCTAATTCTGTCACAGATGGCAAAGGTATCTGAAGATGAATGGAATGGATTGTGTCTTGAAAAGAGATTATTAGTTGAAGATGAACATACGTGTGGGCAATCTCATTCGAGATGTTCGACGGATCCCAGTCAAACACCGCTCTGCACAACTGGAGTCCCTGTTCGTGACTGCTGAGTTCCTCGCCGCCGAACAGGAGACCATAAAGAGCAACGAAGGACCCTCTGTGAGGAGTTACGTGCACTTTACGAGGCTGTTTGTGACCATTTTCGTCGAACATCGTCACAGGCGATGAAACATGAGTTCATCACTCCGAACCTAAACAAATCGGAAAGCCATAAAACGGCGCCACAATACCTCTTCTCTGAAGAAAGGCTTCAAAGCTACACCTTCAGCTGGTAAAGTCATGACGTCGGTCTACTGGGACGCTGAACGGGCTGTTCTCCCTCATGGCGCATCGATCAACTCTGAAGTGTATTGCGCTATTCGCGAAAAATTGAAGAAACAACTTCATCGTGTTCGTCGTCACAAAAATGCAAACGATTATCTCGCCATGACAACGCAAGGCCCACACAATTCCGAGCAATCTCATTCGAGATGTTCGACGGATCCCAGTCAAACACCGGTCTGCACAACTGGAGACTTGTTTGTGACGGCTGAGTTCCTCGCCGCCGAACATCTCGCTTCTTCCTATATCCATCTGTTTGGACCCATGGGAGATTCGCTCCGTGGGCAGCAGTACGTGGATGATGGGGAGGTTACTGATGCAGCAAGACGCGGCCCCGACGTCGACCTGCAGAGTGGTGCTATGCGGACATACAGGCTCTCCCAGTAAGGTGGCGTAAGGCCGTCGCATTGAACGGATATTATGATGAAAAATAGGATTTCGTAGCAAAAAGGGTGAGGAATAACATGTTTTATTGGAATCGTCAATAAAACCAACCTGCTTTCAGAATAAAAGGATTGCATTACTTATTGAACGCCCCCCGTATAAACACAACATCTATTACTTTGAGTGGGAGGTATGATGGACTGTCTTTCATGCTTGAACTGTATGAATATACAAAAATAGCCAGATGCCTTCTGATATAAAAACTTGTAACAAATTTTATTGTGAACCCAGGCTGGACATATTTCTAATATTAGAGAAATAATATTAGAGGATATAAAACACTGCTATTATACCACATCTAAAACAAAATGTTTCAGAACGTAAATAAATATGTCAGTTACAAGAGAAACCCGTGTATTTCTATATTCGATATGCTTGCTACGTCGTAGAACAGTAAAAACCATATTGCTCTTGTAACTGGCACATTTAGATCTGAAGATGGTTTGATGGAACCGAAACTGGTCACAACAGTAGAAATATGTGCTATATAGTCGCACAATAAAATTTGTTGCACAACCTTTGATTGCAGGTTTTATTTTTTTATTTTTTTAAACCTCATTGTATGATGTTCTGAAGAATGTGTAAAGTTGTGACCTTATTTCCGGCATCTGATAAATGCGACTTGGGTAGCAGCCAAAAAATTGTGTACGCTGAAGCCCATAGCAGACCTGGATTCATGAAAATGCAACGGCTGCTTATAAGGTTGCATGATTTCCCAATGTTTGGTAGCTTTATCCATTTCATTTCGTATTTCTAAGAATGCAGTTGAGGAACAGTGTCCAGCATTTCATTCTCGATTCCGCTGTAAACGATATAAACGTCCCCGAGTTCCTAATGAAACCAAAGAAACCAGAATTACGATCGCGTTGTTTTGCTGACGGTTTTCTCCTGCTGGAGAAAAAATTTTATGATGTGGTCCTCTGTCAAACCATAACATGACTAATAACAAAAATCTGAAACGAAAAAAACCATAAGTTTGACATTTAGTAAGAGAAGCAATCGCAAAAGATGCAACTTTCACTAACTGGAGGTTTTTCGTTGCGCACCTTTCTTCTGTTTCCCTACCTTCCGCCCTAATTTCCCTGGGAAGAGGTAACCCATCTACACCAGGAGACAGGTGATTCACTCATATGAATAGTTTACTATTAGATTTCACGTAGCATTAACGTCCTGAAAAAAGTAGCAGCAGTAGCCGTAAATAGAAATATTAAAAAAGGTAGGAAGATTTTTCTGTTTAGCAAACGTGACAAAACGCACATTACAGAGTACCTGACGGCTCAACACAAAAGTTTTGTCTCAAGTACAGATAGTATTGAGGATCAGTGGACAAAGTTCAAAACCATCGTACAATATGCGTTAGATGAGTACGTGCCAAGCAAGATCGTAAGAGTTGGAAAAGAGCCACCGTGGTACAACAACCGAGTTAGAAAACTGCTGCGGAAGCAAAGGGAACTTCACAGCAAACATAAACATAGCCAAAGCCTTGCAGACAAACAAAAATTACGCGAAGCGAAATGTAGTGCGAGGAGGGCTATGCGAGAGGCGTTCAATGAATTCGAAAGTAAACTTCTATGTACTGACTTGGCAGAAAATCCAAAGAAATTTTGGTCTTATGTCAAAGCGGTAGGTGGATCAAAACAAAATGTCCAGACACTCTGTGACCAAAATGGTAGTGAAACAGAGGATGACAGACTAAAGGCCGAAATACTAAATGTCTTTTTCCAAAGCTGTTTCACAGAGGAAGACTGCACTGTAGTTCCTTCTCTAGATTGTCGCACAGATGACAAAATGGTAGATATCGAAATAGACGACAGGGGGATAGAGAAACAATTAAAATCTCTCAAAAGAGGAAAGGCCGCTGGACCTGATGGGATACCAGTTCGATTTTACACAGAGTACGCGAAGGAAATTGCCCCCCTTCTTGCAGCGGTGTACCGTAGGCCTCTAGAAGAGCATAGCGTTCCAAAGGATTGGAAAAGGGCACAAGTCATCCCCGTTTTCAAGAAGGGACATCGAACAGATGTGCAGAACTATAGACCTATATCTCTAACGTCGATCAGTTGTAGAATTTTGTAACACGTATTGTGTTCGAGTATAATGACTTTTCTGGAGTCTAGGAATCTACTCTGTAGGAATCAGCATGGGTTTCGAAAAGACGGTCGTGTGAAACCCAGCTCGCGCTATTCGTCCACGAGACTCAGAGGGCCATAGACACGGGTTCCCAGGTAGATGCCGTGTTTCTTGACTTCCGCGAAGCGTTCGATACAGTTCCCCACAGTCGGTTAATGAACAAAGTAAGAGCATATGGACTATCAGACCAATTGTGTGATTGGATTGAAGAGTTCCTAGATAACAGAACGCAGCATGTCATTCTCAACGGAGAGAAGTCTTCCGAAGTGAGAGTGATTTCAGGTGTGCCGCAGGGGAGTGTCATAGGACCGTTGCTATTCACAATATACATAAATGACCTTGTGGATGACATCGAAAGTTCACTGAGGCTTTTTGCAGATGATGCTGTGGTGTATCGAGAGGTTGTAACAATGGAAAATTGTACTAAAAATACAGGAGGATCTGCAGCGAATTGACGCATGGTGCAGGGAATGGCAATTGAATCTCAATGTAGACAAGTGTAATGTGCTGCGAATACATAGAATGATAGATCCCCTATCATTTAGCTACAAAATAGCAGGTCAGTAACTGGAAGCAGTTAATTCCATAAATTATCTGGGAGTACGCATTAGGAGTGATTTAAAATGGAATGATCATATAAAGTTGATCATTGGTAAAGCAGATGCCAGACTGAGATTCATTGGAAGAATCCTAAGGGAATGCAATCGGAAAACAAAGGAAGTAGGTTACAGTACGCTTGTTCGCCCACTGCTTGAATGCTGCTCAGCAGTGTGGGATCCGTGCCAGATAGGGTTGATAGAAGAGATAGAGAAGATCCAACGGAGAGCAGCGCGCTTCGTTACAGGATCATTTAATAATCGAGAAAGCGTTTGGAGATGATAGATAAACTCCAGTGGAAGACTCTGCAGGAGAGACGCTCAGTAGCTCGGTACGGGCTTTTGTCAAAGTTTCGATAACATACCTTCACCGAAGAGTCAACCAGTATATTGCTCCCTCCTACGTATATCTCGCGAAAAGACCATGAGGATAAAATCAGAGAGATTAGAGCCCACACAGAAGCATACCGACAATCCTTGTTTCCACGAACAATACGAGACTGGAATAGAGGGGAGAACCGATAGAGGTACTCAAGGTACCCTCCGTCACACACCGTCAGGTGGCTTGCGGAGAATGGATGTAGATGTAGATGTAGAAAATCAGGCTTAGACAATTTTCCTGTGCATGCTTGTGCTATATCGTGATGAATTAATGTTCAAATCGCTGTAAACGTGATTTTCGGTTTCCTCGAATGCTCAAATCAGACGCAACCGGTGAAGTCTAATAAAACAAATACAGTTCTGGGATCCGTACCCTCCCCACTACATGAGCTATTCATCAGTCTCTTTCTATGTCTGTGACAAAACGAAACAATGCATGAGTTTGGCTGCTGTGAGCTGTCTGGGGAAGTTAACCTTGCATTACTGAGCAACTGTTTCACCAGGTATCCAGTCTAGCTTACCAAATTCCCAACCAGACTAACATTAATTATAATCTTTTAATAGTCATACGACAACCGGTGATATATATATATATATATATATATATATATATATATATATATATATATATATATACTCCTGGAAATTGAAATAAGAACACCGTGAATTCATTGTCCCAGGAAGGGGAAACTTTATTGACACATTCCTGGGGTCAGATACATCACATGATCACACTGACAGAACCACAGGCACATAGACACAGGCAACAGAGCATGCACAATGTCGGCACTAGTACAGTGTATATCCACCTTTCGCAGCAATGCAGGCTGCTATTCTCCCATGGAGACGATCGTAGAAATGCTGGATGTAGTCCTGTGGAACGGCTTGCCATGCCATTTCCACCTGGCGCCTCAGTTGGACCAGCGTTCGTGCTGGACGTGCAGACCGCGTGAGACGACGCTTCATTCAGTCCCAAACATGCTCAATGGGGGACAGATCCGGAGATCTTGCTGGCCAGCGTAGTTGACTTACACCTTCTAGAGCACGTTGGGTGGCACGGGATACATGCGGACGTGCATTGTCCTGTTGGAACAGCAAGTTCCCTTGCCGGTCTAGGAATGGTAGGACGATGGGTTCGATGTCGGTTTGGATGTACCGTGCACTATTCAGTGTCCCCTCGACGATCACCAGTGGTGTACGGCCAGTGCAGGAGATCGCTCCCCACACCATGATGCCGGGTGTTGGCCCTGTGTGCCTAGGTCGTATGCAGTCCTGATTGTGGCGCTCACCTGCACGGCGCCAAACACGCATACGACCATCATTGGCACCAAGGCAGAAGCGACTCTCATCGCTGAAGACGACACGTCTCCATTCGTCCCTCCATTCACGCCTGTCGCGACACCACTGGAGGCGGGCTGCACGATGTTGGGGCGTGAGCGGAAGACGGCCTAACGGTGTGCGGGACCGTAGCCCAGCTTCATGGAGACGGTTGCGAATGGTCCTCGCCGATACCCCAGGAGCAACAGTGTCCCTAATTTGCTGGGAAGTGGCGGTGCGGTCCCCTACGGCACTGCGTAGGATCCTACGGTCTTGGCGTGCATCCGTGCGTCGCTGCGGTCCGGTCCCAGGTCGACGGGCACGTGCACCTTCCGCCGACCACTGGCGACAACATCGATGTACTGTGGAGACCTCACGCCCCACGTGTTGAGCAATTCGGCGGTACGTCCACCCGGCCTCCCGCATGCCCACTATACGCCCTGGCTGAAAGTCCGTCAACTGCACATACGGTTCACGTCCACGCTGTCGCGGCATGCTACCAGTGTTAAAGACTGCGATGGAGCTCCGTATGCCACGGCAAACTGGCTGACACTGACGGCGGCGGTGCACAAATGCTGCGCAGCTAGCGCCATTCGACGGCCAACACCGCGGTTCCTGGTATGTCCGCTGTGCCGTACGTGTGATCATTGCTTGTACAGCCCTCTCGCAGTGTCCGGAGCAAGTATGGTGGGTCTGACACACCGGTGTCAATGTGTTCTTTTTTCCATTTCCAGGAGTATATATATATATATATATATATATATATATATATATATATATATATATATATATATATATAAGAGAATTTAAATAAAAAGAAATAAATCAGTTTATATTTGGAAATTTATTTTAACATTGATCATTGAAATTTCAGCATATTAAACTTGAGTTATAACTAAGCTGGTGTCTTATTTAGGATTGTGTAAATGTGAGTTTGTAATCTTACGGAACACATCAAATAGGGAGCCAAGATTGGGAGACTACATACAACACTGCATTCATAAAATAACACACGAAGAACGTTGAAACATATGCAAGAGGAAATTAACCACAACCAACCGATTCAATTTTCACCCAAAGAAGTTACGTTCGTAGCGCAATCCTGTCCGTCATGTAATTACCACACACTGGTATACTAAATACATACTAACTCTCTGTGAAATCTTCCCGAAAAGAATAGCTGAGGGCTACTTTGATGATTGCACCACATGCTTCACGTGATCAACTTGGTTTACACAAAGAGTGTAACTCCACAATAATTTTGATAATTAAAATAAATTAGATCGAAAAGCAATTTACAAAAGAAAAACCTCGGCTGGTTACTAACGTTTTACTATTAACCTGATGGTTCAAAAAATTGTATAAGCACGGGGTACTGGTCTCACAAAGTACACCCCGCGTGGGTTGAACATAAAGAAAAGTTCTATATTGAAAAATATTGTCAAGACGAGACGTTATAACCTCACGCACATTCGCATTTAAGATTGATGATCTTAGTTAGAGTTACTGATCAACACGTGGTTCCACTTTACTCACAAAGTAGTGACAAAGTAACTACTGGAAGATATTCTGAACTTCACACTCGAAATACACTGCGTTGCAATTTAAGATAACATTAGATATTTTAGAGCTAAACCTGAAATAAAGGTGATTAAATTTTCAGTTAGGCTGAACTTAAGAAATCCATTGTCCTACGGACTTAGCAGACACGCGCTTAGCCGGAGATCTTACCACTTCAGACACTCGCCACGGACAGACTGCCGTGGTCCCTTCCTGAGGGTGACTCCCAAATACAAACGGAAGTGGCCAGAGGGGCAGCTTCCTATACCAACATGACAAGGGACAGGCAGGACCATACTAAGGATAGAAACCTCTTTGCTTTTAGAAAGCGTAGATACCTGTTCCGACGTTGGTCCTACTGTTCTCTAGCAGACAGGTTTGTCTGCTACCATCAAGCATGCAACTAGAAATACATTTGCTCATTCATCCTCTCACACAGAAGGGAAGGTTCAAAATGGTTCAAATGGCTCTGAGCACTATGGGACTCAACATCTTAGGTCATAAGTCCCCTAGAACTTAGAACTACTTAAATCTAACTAACCTAAGGACATCACACACACCCATGCCCGAGGCAGGATTCGAACCTGCGACCGTAGGAGTCCCGCGGTTCCGGACTGCAGCGCCAGAACCGCTAGACCACCGCGGCCGGCCAGAAGGGAAGGGGGATGACAGTATCTTATCACATACAGTATATGAAAGAAAGCGGATGTAGGTTCCGTATGAGACTGTGTGACATGAATTACATATAAACTGTGTTTTAAAGTGTAGTAGTGTGACACATCGTTCTTGTTTATGTGTAAAAGTAACACGTTTCACTGCTCAGTCTCCGCCCAGATAGTCAGAAACACCACAGTAAATTTAGGAGAGGAATTTATGCCGTAAATGACAACAGATTTAAGAAATTAACATGAAAGGAATCCAACAGAGACCTTTCACTGTATTATAAAATTTATTTTCAGAGGGATGTTGCACTGTTGTTACAGTGTCAATATATAATGTGTTCCGAAATTATATCGCATATGATGTGACAGGACCATTGTGTGATCTCTATCCATACGAATTTTACAGACACAAACCAAAAGCCTTTTACAATGAGTATGAAGTATGATCTAAATATCTGCACTAGGAAGTAGATAAAGCGAATGGGGTGTCTATTAGAACATTTTCATTTAAGATTCTTGATATCTAATTGTAGTTTTGAGTTCGTGTTTATCACCATGTACTCACGTCTTGTCATCAACACTTCATTTTTATGCAGTATTGGGGCAATTTTTTTGAGATTTGTTAGTACCAGTTATTATGTTTTCGTTTCTTCTAAAGTATCCACGATTTTGCTTTTGTTCAGGAAGTCTGGAACGTTCACGTTTGTTTCAGGAGATGTGAAACGGGGTTGTCAATCAATTCGTGGTTATAAAAAGGGGTTAGGACGTAATATCAAATAAATGGAGATATTTTAACCAACATAGATTGACATCACGTTATCTATATGCCACTGTGCTTTTGTGAGGTGCTTGGATTTATAAAGGTTCTGAATCTACTTCAATTAAATTGGCTATTAATGTCACTAACATCAATTTCATGTGCAACGAATAACTTTCATTAGCACAAGAGCTCAACGTATGAGATGGGGTGACCGAATACTCACTGCAGTTGTTGATTTCATTTCCTTTTCGAAGTATTCGTTACGTCGTTGGAATTAAGGGAACGGGTGAGAATTGGCTCTATACGGGATAATAAGAAAAGATGATGACTCAGTGATCACAAAAGATGGTCATTTATTGGTTTCTAAGGCACACAATTGCCGTCAGTCTTGACAAAAAGCCAAATAAGAACTACTTCGGTAAATGGAGCACAGATAGTAAGAGTAATGACATAATCTTAACCACATGCTCCTTTAAAATAATTAGCAAATCCATGAGCATGTGGGGTCCTACTACGGATGTAGTTCTTTCATGTGCACGGTGGATAAGGATGGTGGTACTTGACAAAGACAACGGAAATAATTCACTCAAAGGCTCAAACTCTGCGAGCTAGGATTCAGTGGTAGTTCTACTCGGAACCTACAAGTGTTCAGCTATTCTAAGCAAACCTATCGGAATAAAAGCAGGGAGAGCACAATCATTTTGCTGTTCAGATACCTAACTGATAAGAAACAACTTAAATTCTATAAATACAAAATGAGAAATTCATTAGGCATGTCGGTAATAGTTGGGCCCGTTTTTTTATGTACGACAATATGAAGCAAAGTACTGCTCTCTGGATGAAAGATAAAGGACACGTGGCAGATTTTACTTACTGCGGCAATATTCATCATTGAGTAGAAATCTCTTAACCCGGATAAAATATTCGCGCAGCTACTGGCGCGACGTAACTAAATGCTGTCATTGAAGGCGATGGTATTTTCTTTCAGGGCGTGCTTCGACTGACTAAAGTGCTACGTGGCTACCGACAAAGGAGCAAGGCCAAAGCACGAAAGAACACACTAAAATTACAACTCGTTTACGGTAGAGGACTGCAGCACAATTCCCCCTTTCAATTATCGAACAAACGCAAGTATGGCTAACATAGTGCTTAGTGTATCTGGAATGTAAAACAGTTAAGATCCTTGGACGCTAGGAAGGCATCTGGCCCAGACGGTATCCCTGTAAGATCATATGTTGACTACGCTACAAATATAGTACCATTCTTATCCATCATCTATCAGAGATCATTGGGACAGCGGAAAGTTGCACGGGACTGGAAGAAGGCCCACGTCATAGCAATCCATAAAAAGGGTAGAAAATCGGATGCACATAATTACCGGCCAATTTCACTGACACCGATTTGTTGTAGCATCATGGAACATATTTTGTGTTCAGACATAATGACCTTTCTAGACTCTGAGAAGCTCATCTGCAGAAACCTGCACGGTTTTAGGAAACAGCGGTCATGCGAGACGCAGCTGGCCCTCTTTGTGCATGATATATGCTCTAGATACCAGCTCCCAGGTTGATGCCATATTTCTCGACTTTCGAAAGGCGTTCTACTCAGTTCCGCACTATCGCTTGCTCCAAAAAGTGCGCGCTTACGGTCTATCCGATGACGTATGGGGTTGGACAGAAAGTTTTCTGACAGACAGAGAACAGTATGTCGTCCTGAATAGGGTGACTTCAACAGAAACAAGCGTAACTTCAGGTGTGCCCCAGGGCAGCGTAATAGGTCCGCTGCTTTTTACGATTTACATAAATGATCTGTTTGATGATATTGACAGCGGCATTAGACTGTTTGCCGATGATGCTGTAGTCTTCAGGAAAGTAGTATCACACGGAAGTTGTGAACAAATCAATGAGGATTTGCAGAAAATAAATGCATGGTGTAATGACTGGCAGTTATCTCTCAATATTAGTAAGTGTAACCTACTGCGTATAACAACGCGAAAATCCCCATTAACGTACGAGTACAAAATAAATGCCCAGTCTTTGGAAGCGGTAACATCCGTCAAGTCTCTGGGTGTTATACTCGAAATGATCTCAAATGGAATGATAAGATTACACAAGTAACGGGCAAGGCGAACTCTAGATCGCGGTTTATTGGTAGAATAGAATGGACCCGGTCATATGGCTTTTCTAGATCTATAAAGCATAGATACAATTTCCTGTTCCTCTCGTAACACTTCTCCATTATTTGCCGGAAGCTAAAGATCTGGTCCTGACAACCTCTAAGAGGCCTAAACCCACACTGATTTTCATCCAATTTGTCCTCAACTAATACTCGCACTTTCCTTTCAACAATACCTGAGAAGATTTTACCCACAACGCTGATCAAAGAGATACCTCTGTAGTTGTTACGATCTTTTCTGTTTCCATGTTTAAAGATTGGTGTGTTCAAAGCATGTATTAAATGTTAGCGTACAGAAATGTAAGAAAGTCTTTTTATATTCTCTTGATTTCCTATAGTGAATTTAATGTCTTTATGTTAATTGGGAAATTTCTCATATGCGTCAATTTGCTCCGTTTTACGTCAGCACCTATATATATAATCCGCAAACCACTGTTAAGTGCATGGCGGAGGGTAAGTCCCATTGTACCAGTTATTAGGGTTTCTTTCCGTTTCATTCACGTACGGAGCGCAGGAAGAATGATTGTTTAAATTTCTCTCTGTGTGTTGTAATTACTCTAATCTTATCCTGTTTCCCTATATTTGCAATAAGTAGGGGGTGGTACTAATATATACATAGTCATCTTTTAAAGCAAGTTCTTGAAACTATGTTTTAGATACACTGCAAAGCACACAGTTTTTGTTGAAGATCTTGATCGTCCAGTTACTTTTACTCTCAGGTGATTACGGTGTACGCCATCAGCAAGGCACTGTTTAAGTTCGATATGCTAAACAGATGTATAGTTCATCATCGAATAGATAATAATTATTAAAAATTAGTAGCCAAGTCTGAAGGGCATAAGTTAATCTGTGACTCCGTAAATGTGAAACGTCCCCATAGAAGGAGGTGAGCCGCCAGCAGTGGTGGATGTGGGGAGAGAGATGGCGGAGTTTTGAAATTTGTAAGACTGGATGTCATGAACTGCTATATACATTATGACTTTTGAACACTATTGAGGTAAATACATTGTTTGTTCTCTATCAAAATCTTTCATTTGCTAACTATGTCTGTTAGTAGTTAGTGCCTTCCGTAGTTTGAATCTTTTATTTAGCTGGCAGTAGTGGCGCTCGCTGTATTGCAATAGTTCGAGTAACCAAGATTTTTGTGAGGTAAGTGATTTGTGAAACGTATAGGTTAATGTTAGTCAGGGCCATTCTTTTGTAGGGATTTTGAAAGTCAGATTGCGTTGCGCTAAAAATATTGTGTGTCAGTTTAAGAACAGTCGTATATAATTTTTCTAAGGGGACGTTTCAAATATTATGCATGTTTTTTTATTGTTATAGAGTTTGCCTTTCCAATACCGTATGAACTATTCGAGAATTGCAAGGTATTCTCGTTCTTGCTAATAGAACACCGATGTTTGTGGAGAAAGAGGTACAAGGTTGAAACAGATGTAATATTTTGGAGGAAAATTTTCGACCTCCATGTTTTCCGTACGAAGTTGTTTGTAGCTCTAATTTCGCTGTACGCGAGGCGGTACTGTAGAGAGTAAACTTTCATTCTGACGAACGATTCTGCCACAACAATGGTTCCCTGATATCACGGGATTTCCACGAACCTGATAAGCAAGTGCACACAAACACTGTTTGCCCTGTTTTGCGAACGCCAAGGTCAGGAGACTCCGAGTTACAGAGTCAAGATATTTAAAGCTAGAGGAAATTGTCTCAGAGAAAATGGTATTAAGATAGCTTGATGAAATCAAAAGCATTAAAGCAAAGAAAAGCACTAGATGTTATTGACTGTTAAAAAAGGTATAGACACTTTGCTGTAAAACTCTATGTCGAAGACAAATAAAAAGTCGAAAGTAAATGTGAGAATGGAAATGGAAGCATCAGCGGACACATATGTCAACGCTAACGATCATAAACGATACAGTCAATTATGCAATTATAAAGAAAATTTGCATAACAAATGTTGAATTGCTAATTTACTTAAAACAAAATTATTGTGAGGGATAAACGAAGCTAAGGCGAAGATGATGTAAGGAAGCAGAAAAGAGAACAGATACTTACTAAACATTAAAACTTGAGAATATTTAGTGCAAAAGCGATATTGTTTGATATTTTGAAATAAAATTACGTAATAAAGCCGTATACGTATTTACTTAAAACAAAATAATTGTGAGGGATAAACGAAGCTAAGGCAAAGATGATGTAAGGAAGCAGAAAAGAGAACAGATATTTACTAAGCATTAAAACTTGAGAATATTTAGTGCAAAAGCGATATTGTTTGATATTTTGAAATAAAATTACGTAATGAAGGGATACTAGAAGGAATTAATTGAGAGAAGGTGAACTTCTTAGCAAAGATCGCTTGTAAACAAAGTTTATTGTCGATTACTGGTTTGAGTAAAAGTGGTTCGGATCTGTAAATACATTCATACAGTGTGAAAATATAGAGATAAAATTAAGTAAATAACAGCAGAGCATTTTAGTCGCAAAATCACTCTACAACATACCTCGATTAAAGGTTATTGCATGTCCCATACATCAGCTATACAAGTACTGTTTGTAAAACATTGCCAAATATGTGAGGGAAGAGACGAACGATGCATCGGCACGTCAAGGTTAAAACTACGATATGCCGCATAAAACTCGTGTCCCACACCACACACTACTGTGCACTTGACTGCAGCCAGGTCACCGCTAGACTGGCAGGGGTGGCCGGTATTGGCCGCAAAATTGACAGATGGCACCAAAACGTGTCACCAGTGTATAATGTACTTCTTAAATAAAATTATTTATGCACTTTAACTACAGCATGATTCCTGGTTCGTGTAGGTAAAAGATTCCTAAACACCGTTTTTAAAATAATTCTAAAATAGTTATTAAAACTATTTTACAATAATGCAGAAGCTAAAATTATTCTTATTAATCTCATTAGCACAAGGGCGCCTATGTAGAAGATGCTTTACGTCTTGGTGCAATTTCCACAAACTGATACACAATAAACTTCCGTTTGACAATAATGTGTAGTGTAATTTAGGGAAATAAAGTATGGTATGTACCACATGGTACCGAAGACAAAAGATTAGGATTTAACGGACATTTGCCGACGAAGGAATTACAGACTCTAATACAATCTTGGATTAGGAATGTGGTGAAGGAAATCGTCCATATACTTTGCAAAAAAAGCAATGGCATCATTTTCGGTTAACAAAAACCAAGGAAAACATAAATGGAGTTGACCGGACGGGGATTTGAGTCCTAGTCTTCCAAAAAATTAGTCCAGTGTTTTAAACACGGCTCTTCTTCTTCCAGTAGACTAATGAAGATGCAAGCGTAGGACTAGGCTGCTCTTATAAGCCACTTTTTAATTTTTAATCAGTTTTTTTGCCTACCTCCAGTTTGGATCCGTTCCGTGTAAATATGTTCTTCAAGAAATTTGGGTTCAGCAGAATAAGGAGAAAGGGTACACCAAGGCCTCAAAATCAGAAAAATCCAGAAAAATAAGGACTCTATCCGCCACACATGTTAGTTACGCATGATAAATTCATTGCCTAATGTAGATGAGTTGTTTTTTCGAATCTGTTTAACCGAATGCGATTTTACCTTATATATTACATTGGTCGGATATCATTATGGACCAATGACTCCAAGACAAGTAGAGGGAGGGCAGAACGTTCTTTTTTTCACAGACCAATCCAAACCATCTGCGTAGTCATTCACTCTGGAGGGACGACAGTAATTATAGGACTATCGTGTCTTCATTTCGTTTGCTCATATGAAATAACTGGAAGAAAAATGTCGTGTGTCAAGCAAACGTCAATTTTTTTTTCTTTTACAGTTTGCGGTGCATTAAAATGACACACTAGCTATATGGGAAGTGATTTATTATGAATAGTACAAATTCCATTGCAGTAGTCGACAACCTGCATACCAGAACTAGAAGTTTTATGCGAATAAGGAAGACACTAAAAGTCTATGCTGGAAGATCGTCGGGCGTTCATACGAAAATCTCGAAGACATAGCAAATGCTATTCCTTCGAATTTCACTACTGTTTATGAAGAGAGACAGTTTTCTATCTAGCAACAATTGAAAGAAGGCCTAAGTTTATGGATGGAATCGATCTTCTGAGTCAACAGAAAGGCGAAATTTAAAGGAAATTTAATTAAACAGGTACGTAAATTAGGCATTATCTACTTATAATATAAATTTTACATGTACACATGTTTGAAAATAAACAAAAATTCCATTACACATTCAATGTTGGTAATTTTACACATATTTTGGTTTTATAACCTACTACAGAAAAGAATAGGCAGTTCTTTCTATGAAACTTTTGCTGAAATGAGAAATTTTAGAAATAAATGTAAACTCTGCAGTTGAAAAACCATATCATGGCGTATCTTACCTTTCTTCACGGGCTTTCCACCACGCAAGGTGAATGACGAAAACTATTTATTGCTTGAGGACAAGAAAAATTGTAGTTCGTTGTGTCTAAATTTTCTGTGTCACTGAGTATTTCGAAACCCGTTCTAAAGTCTCTATGCTCCTTTTGAAGCCAAAACTCTGTAGCTTAATTTTAGTATTCTTTCAAAAGTTTTACAAATATCAGGTTGTCGATAGTGATTACTTGTACTGATTTACAAAACTGGAACATCATTTATAGTTCCTACCTCCCTGACCCTCTTTGATTCTAATTAATCTCGTGAATCAAAATTGAAAACGGTGAATGCATTGAATCGTGAGCAGATCTTCGGACGAATATACTGAAAGGATTGTAGTAGGAATCGAATAAATACCTGAAATTCCATGAGATCCTTCGTAGCGGAATAGAAATGAAGATTTCATCGCCGCATTTTCTCGATGTGTTTGCCAACACAAACATACACTCCTGGAAATTGAAATAAGAACACCGTGAATTCATTGTCCCAGGAAGGGGAAACTTTATTGACACATTCCTGGGGTCGGATACATCACATGATCACACTGACAGAACCAAAGGCACATAGACACAGGCAACAGAGTATGCACAATGTCGGCACTAGTACAGTGTATGTCCACCTTTCGCAGAAATGCAGGCTGCTATTCTCCCATGGAGACGATCGTAGAGATGCTGGATGTAGTCCTGTGGAACGGTTTGCCATGCCATTTCCACCTGGCGCCTCAGTTGGACCAGCGTTCGTGCTGGACGTGCAGACCGCGTGAGACGACGCTTCATCCAGTCCCAAACATGCTCAATGGGGGACAGATCCGGAGATCTTGCTGGCCAGGGTAGTTGACTTACACCTTCTAGAGCACGTTGGGTGGGACGGGATACATGCGGACGTGCATTGTCCTGTTGGAACAGCAAGTTCCCTTGCCGGTCTAGGAATGGTAGAACGATGGGTTCGATGACGGTTTGGATGTACCGTGCACTATTCAGTGTCCCCTCGACGATCACCAGTGGTGTACGGCCAGTGTAGGAGATCGCTCCCCACACCATGATGCCGGGTGTTGGCCCTGTGTGCCTCGGTCGTATGCAGTCCTGATTGTGGCGCTCACCTGCACGGCGCCAAACACGCATACGACCATCATTGGCACCAAGGCAGAAGCGACTCTCATCGCTGAAGACGACACGTCTCTATTCGTCCCTCCATTCACGCCTGTCGCGACACCCCTGGAGGCGGGCTGCACGATGTTGGGGCGTGAGCGGAAGACGGCCTAACAGTGTGTGGGACAGTAGCCCAGCTTCATGGAGACGGTTGCGAATGGTCCTCGCCGATACCCCAGGAGCAACAGTGTCCCTAATTTGCTGGGAAGTGGCGGTGCGGTCCCCTACGGCACTGCGTAGGATCCTACGGTCTTGGCGTGCATCCGTGCGTCGCTGCGGTCCGGTCCCAGGTCGACGGGCACGTGCACCTTCCGCCGACCACTGGCGACAACATCGATGTACTGTGGAGACCTCACGCCCCACGTGTTGAGCAATTCGGCGGTACGTCCACCCGGCCTCCCGCATGCCCACTATACGCCCTCGCTCAAAGTCCGTCAACTGCACATACGGTTCACGTCCACGCTGTCGCGGCATGCTACCAGTGTTAAAGACTGCGATGGAGCTCCGTATGCCACGGCAAACTGGCTGACACTGACGGCGGCGGTGCACAAATGCTGCGCAGCTAGCGCCATTCGACGGCCAACACCGCGGTTCCTGGTGTGTCCGCTGTGCCGTGCGTGTGATCATTGCTTGTACAGCCCTCTCGCAGTGTCCGGAGCAAGTATGGTGGGTCTGACACACCGGTGTCAATGTGTTCTTTTTTCCATTTCCAGGAGTGTATAAATACATAAAACTGCAACCACTCACTTTTTTGAATAGTTATTTATTATACTATGAACCGATTTTCGAACCTTTTCAGATTCATCTTTGGATGGTTTTGTTTAGGTTACATCACTATTTCTGGCATAATGCTGAGTGCTGGCTTGCCACAGTATGGTGGCTTTCTTCTGTTCATGTGTCTGTAACAAGCAACAGTTGTACAGCACGTGCTGGATGCTGGCAAAGTTTCGATATTACAGTGTAAATGTATACAGATTGTGTAACAGTGCGTGAAGTGATGTGCCAACTGACCATCAAAATGGAAGCAGACAGATAGACTGTGATGTAGCTTCCAGAAAACCTTCGGAAAATGAAACTAAAATGTTCTAAAAAAGGTTCATAGAATAATAAATAAATAATCAGAAAAGTGAATGGTTGCAGTTTCATGTATTTGCATTTAATTAACAGATACAGATCCTAAAATATCCGTAATGGATAAGCATAAAAAGATTGTGAATAGTGGATTTATAGAATTTGTTAAAGAGGTAATCACAACAGTATTGACAATTGAATTGAAAATAATAAAGTTATTTGTTAATTACCAACTTCTGAACAATTTTAGATAAAAATGAAAACGTTGATTGGTGTAAGTTTCACAAGTAGAATTCTAGGAGTTCCATTTCCCCTCTTCTTGTTGATTCCAAATCACAAACAAATTATTTTTTTGTGCAATGATACCAAAGTGACACGTAGCACAAGTACAAAATCAAACTTGAGAAATAAGAAACCACCCTAGAGTAGTACACATTCTGTGACGAGGACAGTGACAGGAGATAGAAAGAAATATAGAGAACTAAATTCGTTTATAAGTAAGTAGGACCCTATTATATTTCCGTAGTTTGAAGACAGAATCGCATCCAGCTTATGATATTCCGACTTTCAGCATATTATCCCTACCGGCCAACACACTGCTCTCCTTTATTCATTTCTCGACGCAGGAGTCAGTATCTCAAAGAGTAGACTCGCCCCCAAAACGTAAAATACATCTGTAGATATTTATTAAAAAAAGGACGGTATTTTTCGTTCACCCATATCTGTGACATTAATTGTAGGCAAATTTATTTTATGTAGACAGACTGATTCGGTATAGTGGAAGAGGCTGAAGTAAATGAAATATAGAAAGCAGTTCATGGCTTGCACTAGCATTAGGGTGCTATAGGCTTCTAAAGATTGTGATGCGTGGAACAAATATGACTTGTTGCGATTTATTGCCCTCTTTCCTGAACAACTAAAATCAACAGCCGCACTAGGTGCGGCAAGTTGCATCATATTTCATAACAAACAAGCTTCCGGACACTTTAACAGTAATTTACTTGCTACAAAGGTAGTTACATGACGTTGTAATCAGCTGCCTTAAAATACTGTGGATATACTGATAGCATGTTTTACGGGAGTGATTTATGTACGAATCCCACCCACAGTTAAATAGATGCACTCCTCAGAGGGGCATTGTAAATATTTACTTTTTAATGAACCAGCATTATGATAATCTTCAGATGATATCCAGTGAATCATAAATACCTCTAGGACCAATAGATTATGCCCATTACTGTTGACACTGTAACAAGTGGAACGTTTGCCTTCTATTCGATGACAAAATACGACTACAGACGTAGTTTATAGCTGCGTGTGTTCAGTTTGTGGCATTTCACTTTTTTAACTCGTGGTCGCCTGCTGGACTCGTCAACTATCACTGCCCAAATGTTATTTGTTGAAACCATCGGTACTTTTGTAAGAAAGTACATTGACAAGCACTCGCGACGTAAAATACAGTTGGATTTTCGTAAAACACTCTGAAATTTTGAATGGCTGTAAGGAATGGCTCGTTCGTTAAGTTTAATTCTTAACTGAAACTAGCTACGAGGCGAAAGTAATGCCAAGTGTGCAACTAAGTTATACTACCGCGATACATGGACAAGCAGCAATGAAATTATATGAATTCAAAAAGGCCCTAATACCTTCCATTGTGCTTTATAGCTATTTTACTAGTATTACCAGTAGACTACAGGAAAGCTACTTAATTTTCATAGCAAAATGAACTTTCAAAATTAACGAATTGAACACTGAAAGGTTAAATATAGCAGTTTAAACACCACCTGTGATTAGTGTCTTGGTGCGCAGTTTATACGCGTAAACAAACACATCGGGTATGAAACTTCCTGACAGATTAAAACTGTGTGCCGGACCGAGACTCGAACTCGGGTCTTTTGCCTTTCGCGGGAAAAGTGCTCTACCATAGTTTCATATCAGCGCACACTCCGCTGCAGAGTGAATATCTCATTCCGGAAACACATCGGGACTTGTGAGGGGAGTAAAATATAGATTATATTTTGAATCCATCTTCTCGTATCACCTTATATAGTCGTATCTGGTCCTATCATTCTTCTGTAAAATGCATGAAACATTAAAAACGCCAGTGTGCAGTTCTTCACACGTTTACGCTTTGTAATTTCAAACCACAGTCGTCAAACAGCCTTACGAACAATAATATAGGGAATTTCCGACAGATGACCTTGGTGTTTTTGCGACAACGTCACCATGATCGCTCCAGCGCATATTATATACACTCTAAAAAAATCGCGCAACGAAGGTATTATCCGAAGTGGACGGAAAGCGGTAGATGTGATTTACATGTATACGTGCACAACAAACAAATTATTACAATTTCAGAAAAAATGGGTGACTTATTCACGAGCAAGAGCTTCACAAACTGGGCTAGTCAATAACGCGTTGGTCAACCTGTGCCCCTTATGCAAGCAATTATGGCTTGGCATTGGTTGAGAGAGTTGTTGGATGTCGTCCTGAGAGATTTATTGCCAAATTCTGTCCAATTGGCGGGTTAGATTGTCAGACTCTAGAGATGGTTGAGAGCCTTGCACATAATGCTCCAAACTTTCTTAATTGGAAAGAAATCCGGTGACCTCGCTGGCCAAGATATAACTTGGCACTTACGAAGACAAGCAGTAGAAATTTTCGCCTAGCTCAGAAAGGTATTATCTTATTGAAGTGTAAGTGCAGGGTAGCAACAAAACGGGGCGTAGAATTTAATCAATTTACCACTTAGCTGTAAGCTTACTTAGCAGATGACAACCAAAGGGGTCCTGCTATGAAAAGAAATCGCATCCCACACCATCACTCCTGTTTGTCGGGCCGTATGGTGACTACAGTCAGGTTGGTATACCACCGCAACCTGCCCTTGTGACCGAGCGGTTCTAGGTGCTTCAGTCCGGAACCGCGCCACTGCTAAAGTCGCAGGTTCGAATCTTGCCTCGTGCATGGATGTGTGTGATGTCTTTAGGTTAGTTATGTTTAAGTAGGTCTAAGTTCTAGGGGACTGATGACCTCAGATGTTAAGTCCCATAGTGCTCAGAGCCATTTGAACCATTTGAGCAAACGAACTGAAGACACGATACGTTCTATAATTGCTGTCGTCCTTCGAGAGTGAATGACCACGAAGATGGTTTGGATTGGTCCGTAAAAAAGAGCGTTCTACCCTCCCTCTATTTGTCTTGGATTTATATTATATATATTTATATTGTAAGTAGATAATGCCTAATTTACGTACCTGTTTAATTAAATTTCATTTAAATTTCGCCTTTCTGTTGACTCAGAAGATCGATTCCATCCATAAACTTAGGCCTTCTTTCAATTGTTGCTAGATAGAAAACTGTCTCTCTTCATAAACAGTAGTGAAATTCGAAGGAATAGCATTTGCTATGTCTTCGAGATTTTCGTATGAACGCCCCACGATCTTCCAGCATAGACTTTTAGTGTCTTCCTTATTCGCATAAAACTTCTAGTTCTGGTATGCAGGTTGTCTACTACTGCAATGGAATTTGTACTATTCATAATAAATCACTTCCCATATAGCTAGTGTGTCATTTTAATGCGCCGCAAACTGTAAAAGAAAAAAAAATTGACGTTTGCTTGACACACAACATTTTTCTTCCAGTTATTTCATATGAGCAAACGAAATGAAGACACGATAGTCCTATAATTACTGTCGTCCTTCCAGAGTGAATGACTACGCAGATGGTTTGGATTGGTCTGTGAAAAAAGAACGTTCTGCCCTCTCTCCATTTGTCTTGGAGTCATTGGTCCATAATGATATCCGACCAATGTAATGTATAAGGTAAAATCGCATTCGGTTAAACAGATTCAAGAAAACAACTTATCTACATTAGGCAATGAATTTATCACGCGGATCTAATATGTGGCTTATTTGATAGATGGTTTCCTTACTTTTCTGAATTTTTCCGATTTTGAAGGCCTTGGTTCACCCTTTCTCTTTATTCTGCTGAACCCAAAAAAAAGAACAAATGTTGGTGTTGGGACAGCAACCAGCCACAAATTTACTTTCAGTTCATTAATTCAAAGGGTACCGTTACCGGTTTCGAATGGTTATGATTAATCTTCAAACGGTTTACACGCTTTTCTTCTAACATGTGGTGCGTTTTTTACAGATTAATTGTCCTAAAATATAAATAGTACATAATTATAAGCACGCCACACACAAATGGTTGCGTTACAGATTTTCGTTGGATGTGGCTTACGTGAAATGTCGGTTTGGAGTGTTTGTTTTCATAACTGCTGCTCTGTTCACAGGTTCGATTCTTGCCACGGGCATGGATGTGTGTGATGTTCTTAGGTTAGTTAGGTTTAAGTAGTTCTAAGTTCTAGGGGACTGATGACCTCAGGTGCTAAGTCCCATAGTGGTTCGAACCATTTGAACCATTTGATACCACGGCAGCCCGGGGTCACCAGACACGTCTTTGCTTGTCGTCGGGATTCATTCCAAGTTGCAATCCAGCCAATGAGATTCTAGGCCAAAGACGTGTCTGCTGACTCTTTGGACAGCCGTGGGATACGAACGCGGCTGCCGCTCGTCATGCTGCCCGACAATCAGGAGTGATGGTCGAGGCCGCCATTTCTTTTCACAGAAGGACCCCTTTGGTTGTCATCCGTGGCACCCTCAAAGCACAGTGATACGTCGACGATATTCTACGTCCAGTTTTGTTATCCTTCTTGGCAAGCCATCGTGAGGCCACATTTCAGTAAGACATTGCACGCCCGCACACAACGAGAGGTTTTACTCCTTGTCATTGTGCTTACGAATCCCTGCCTTGGCTTGCAAGGTCGCTGGATCTCTCCACAATTCAGAGCGTTCGAAGCGTTACTGGCAGGGTCCTCCAAACATCTCGGGATATTGACAACCTGACGCAACAGTTGCACAGTATTTGCACGATGCACGATGTCACTCAGGTGGACATCCAACAACTCTATCGATCAGTGCTAAGCCGAATAACTGCTTGCATATGGGCTATATGTGGACCAACTAATTATTAATTGCTCGATTTGTGAAGCTACACTCCTGGAAATTGAAATAAGAACACCGTGAATTCATTGTCCCAGGAAGGGGAAACTTTATTGACACATTCCTGGGTTCAGATACATCACATGATCACACTGACAGAACCACAGGCACATAGACACAGGCAACAGAGCATGCACAATGTCGGCACTAGTACAGTGTATATCCACCTTTCGCAGCAATGCAGGCTGCTATTCTCCCATGGAGACGATCGTAGAGATGCTGGATGTAGTCCTGTGGAACGGCTTGCCATGCCATTTCCACCTGGCGCCTCAGTTGGACCAGCATTCGCGCTGGACGTGCAGACCGCGTGAGACGACGCTTCATCCAGTCCCAAACATGCTCAATGGGGGACAGATCCGGAGATCTTGCTGGCCAGGGTAGTTGACTTACACCTTCTAGAGCACGTTGGGTGGGACGGGATACATGCGGACGTGCATTGTCCTGTTGGAACAGCAAGTTCCCTTGCCGGTCTAGGAATGGTAGAACGATGGGTTCGATGACGGTTTGGATGTACCGTGCACTATTCAGTGTCCCCTCGACGATCACCAGTGGTGTACGGCCAGTGTAGGAGATCGCTCCCCACACCATGATGCCGGGTGTTGGCCCTGTGTGCCTCGGTCGTATGCAGTCCTGATTGTGGCGCTCACCTGCACGGCGCCAAACACGCATACGACCATCATTGGCACCAAGGCAGAAGCGACTCTCATCGCTGAAGACGACACGTCTCCATTCGTCCCTCCATTCACGCCTGTCGCGACACCCCTGGAGGCGGGCTGCACGATGTTGGGGCGTGAGCGGAAGACGGCCTAACGGTGTGCGGGACCGTAGCCCAGCTTCATGGAGACGGTTGCGAATGGTCCTCGCCGATACCCCAGGAGCAACAGTGTCCCTAATTTGCTGGGAAGTGGCGGTGCGGTCCCCTACGGCACTGCGTAGGATCCTACGGTCTTGGCGTGCATCCGTGCGTCGCTGCGGTCCGGTCCCAGGTCGACGGGCACGTGCACCTTCCGCCGACCACTGGCGACAACATCGATGTACTGTGGAGACCTCACGCCCCACGTGTTGAGCAATTCGGCGGTACGTCCACCCGCCCTCCCGCATGCCCACTATACGCCCTCGCTCAAAGTCCGTCAACTGCACATACGGTTCACGTCCACGCTGTCGCGGCATGCTACCAGTGTTAAAGACTGCGATAGAGCTCCGTATGCCACGGCAAACTGGCTGACACTGACGGCGGCGGTGCACAAATGCTGCGCAGCTAGCGCCATTCGACAGCCAACACCGCGGTTCCTGGTGTGTCCGCTGTGCCGTGCGTGTGATCATTGCTTGTACAGCCCTCTCGCAGTGTCCGGAGCAAGTATGGTGGGTCTGACACACCGGTGTCAATGTGTTCTTTTTTCCATTTCCAGGAGTGTATTTCTCTTAAATAAGTCATCCAATCTTTCTGAAATTGTTCTCATTCTATTGTCTGTACATGTACATCACGTCTATTGATTCCCGTAGCATGCGTATAAGCGTTTTTCGACAAGATATAAGTCAACTAGACGTAAGGAATATGTATGGGCTCCACTCTATTGCAGGTACACTTCTTGTTCTCAGTGGAGTACATTCAAAGTGCTCTGACAGCACAATAAGACGTTTACCTGCTGTTAGTACACCAATAAATCAGTTATAGGGTGATGTTCTTGCAGAAAATGACGGAGAAAATCCGCTGAAAATTAATGTCCTCAGAAGTCTATTAGTTTCATTCCCTCGTATGAGAGAACTGCAACTGCTGTTGATTGGCGTGGGAAAACGTTGATTTATCAGTGAAGCAATTCAGCTCGCCTTAAATAACTACCTATGCACAAGATCCTTAGCACCTAAGATTTCTGAAGTGCACAAGTGTCGGCAGAAATACCAGCTCAGCTCCCAGAACGCCACAGCTGTGTATTTGGATTACCTGAATGTGCAAAAGCTGCGCATCTAGCGTTGAGTTGTACGAACTTTGTTGTCCACCTATATTATGTAAGTCCTGTAGTCTTCATATAACAGGGATCATGCGAAGAAAATGACAACCTTTCAAGATGTCCAACACGCCTCTATTAGTTCGAAAAATCGCCGCATGAAATTTCGGACAGACGTGACATGACAGCATTTTCTACATGATTAAACTCTCGACGCATCAGTGCACGGGATAAGGCCTGCTCTACTGATCCGCTCAGACCTTCCTGACTTCCACACGCAGGAATACGAGGTGCATTTAAGTTCTAAGGCCTCCGATTTTTTTTTCTCCGGACTGGAAAGAGATAGAAACATGCGCATTGTTTTAAAATGAGGCCGCGTTCATTGTCAATACGTCCCAGAGATGGCAGCACCATACGGCAGATGGAACTTAACCGCCAGCGGCGAGAATGAGAACTGTTTTAAATACTTAAAATGGCGACGTTTTCCTTACTTGAACAGCGTGCAATCATTCGTTTTCTGAATTTGCATGGTGTGAAACCAATTGAAATTCATCGACAGTTGAAGGAGACATGTGGTTCTGGAGTTATGGACGTGTCGAAAGTGCGTTCGTGGGTGGGACAGTTTAATGAAGGCAGAACATCGTGTGACAACAAACCGAAACAACCTCGGGCTCGCCCAAGCCGGTCTGACGACATGATCGAGAAAGTGGAGAGAACTGTTTTGGGGGATCGCTGAATGACTGTTGAACAGATCGCCTCCAGAGTTGGCATTTCTGTGGGTTCTGTGCACACAGTCCTGCATGACGACCTGAAAACTCGAAAAGTGTCATCCAGGTGTGTGTCACGAATGCTGATGGACGATCACATGGCTGCCTGTGTGGCATGTTGCCAAGCAAAGTTGACGCGCAACGACAGCATGAGTGGGACTTTCTTTTCGTCGGTTGTGACAATGGATGAGACGTGGATGCCATTTTTCAATCCAGAAACAAAGCGCCAGTCAGCTCAATGGAAGCACACAGATTCACCGACACCAAAAGAATTTCGGGTAACCGCCAGTGCTGAAAAAATGATGGTGTCCATGTTCTGGGACAGCGAGGGCGTAATCCTTATCCATTGCGTTGCAAAGGGCACTGAGGTAAAAGGTGCATCCTACGAAAATGTTTTGAAGAACAAATTCCTTCCTGCACTGGAACAAAAACGTCCGGGAAGGGCAGCGTGTGTGCTGTTTCACCAAGACAACGCACCCGCACATCGAGCTAACGTTACGCAACAGTTTCTTCGTGATAACAACTTTGAAGTGATTCCTCATGCTCCCTACTCACCTGACCTGGCTCCTAGTGACTTTTGGCTTTTTCCAACAATGAAAGACACTCTCCGTGGCCGCACATTCACCAGCCGTGCTGCTATTGCCTCAGCGATTTTCCAGTGGTCAAAACAGACTCCTAAAGAAGCCTTCGCCGCTGCCATGAAATCATGGCGTCAGCGTTGTGAAAAATGTGTACGTCTGCAGGGCGATTACGTCGAGAAGTAACGCCAGTTTCATCGATTTCGGGTGAGTAGTTAATTAGAAAAAAAAAATCGGAGGCCTTAGAACTTGAATGCACGTCGTACTATAATTAACCACTCCGTCCTTAGTGCTGACTTTCAATGATCGTTTGCTCGTGAAACAGCATCCTAATGTTATCATCATGTTTTCTTCAACTTTAGACTCCGTCATCTATTCAGTTCCCAGTAGCCTGAACGCGAACTCAAAAGCTGACCATATCTTTTCTGGAATCGTAATAGTAGGCGTTCTTGAAATGTTATACATCCTGTTTTCCTTCAGTGCTCTTTATTTTTAGTTATTTAAAAATATCTTCGTCACTAAAGCTAGGCTTGCCAGACTTTTTGCATACCCAGGAAGCACATAGCTGCTGCTTGCATTCTGATTTCTTCCCATTTTTCTGATCTAGATGTCTAGTTCCTTGCGTTTAAGTAACCAGAGCTATAGTTTTGTGAAATCAAATTTTTGTATCCATGGAATTATTAAATATTGTGAAAATTGCGCAGTTATTGTTGCTTGTTCGTTATTCTTAAGATATAATTTATACGGTATATAAAGGATGTTGGGTACTTCTTCAGAGACTATGTCATTAGAAACGTTATTGATATTACCGAAAATTTCCCTTCAGGTGCCCTACGTTTTCTCTGTCCTGTGGAAATATGTAAATATATTATACCATTTTTCAGTTTCAGTCACTGTTTTATAATAAATTAGAACGTTGTCATCCTGCGATGTTTTAATCTTGCCTTGCATTAATGCTTCACCATTTTACGAAACTGTCCAGCCTCATTTGCGTCATATTACACAGGATAAGAATGTATGGTTCTTTGAACCTACAGAATGTCTTAAATTGTTCGATTACCACACTACCATACGGCTATATGCCCCAGACATATGTAACACATACCTATTTACGAGGTTTCGAACTTTAATAGTGGCAACTGTTTATTTACAGCTCGTACAAAATAGATACGTGTTTTGAAGTTTTACTGACCTTCACTGTAGTGATCAGCATTGTGTATAACGCGCTGCCAGCGATGTGGAAGTCGTAGGATGCTCTTAACAGTGCCAGTTGTGTTGACAGTTCGAGCGGCGTGGTCTATTGCCCCCGACGAATTTGTAGCAGTTCTGAAGAGAATGCCACGAAGTGTTTCCTTCAGTTTAGAAATCGAGATGAACTCACGAGGGCTTACGTCAGGAGAGTGCAGTAGATGGTATAGCACTTAGCAGCCCTATCAGTCAAACAAATCAGTAACAGCTCGCATTGTACGTGCTTGAGCATTGTCCTGCAAAATGATGGTCAGGTCCTGCAGAAAGTGTCATCATTTCTGCCTCTATGATGTTCATATTTGGAACACAACCTACTACCAGTTAGAAGTGATGACACTTTCTGCAGGACCTGACAATCATTTTGCAGGAGCTGCAAAATCCCTGCTGTTTTGGGGTAGCATTATGTGGGGCCGACGTACGCCGCTGGTGGTCAAGGAAGGCGCCGTAACGGCTGTGCGATACGTAAATGCCATCTTCCGACCGATAGTGCAACCATATCGGCAGCATATTGGCGAGGCGTTCGTCTTCATGGACGACAATTCGTGCCTCGATCGTGCACATCTTGTGAATGACTTCCTTCAGGATAACGACATCACTGGCCAGCGTGTTCTCCAGACATGAACCCTATCGAACATGCCTGGGATGGATTGAAAAGGGCTGTTTATGGACAACGTGACCCACCAACCACTCTGAGGGATCTACGCCGGATCGTCGTTGAGGAGTAGAACAACCTGGACCTACAGAGCGTTTATGAACCTGTGGATAATATGCCACGATGCATACAGGCACGCATCAATGCAAGAGGACGTGCTACTGGGTAATAGAGGTGTGTACAGAAATCTGGACCACCACCTCTGAAGGTCTCGTTGTATGGTGGTACAACATGCAATGTGTAGTTTTCATGAGCAATAAAAAGGGCTGAAATGATGTTTATGTTGATTTCTCAAAAAATGGTTCAAATGGCTCTGAGCACTATGGGACTTAACTGCTGTGGTCATCAGTCCCCTAGAACTTAGAACTATTTAAACCTAACTAACCTAAGGACATCACACACATCCATGCCCGAGGCAGGATTCGAACCTGCGACCGTAGCGGTCACGCGGTTCCAGACTGTAACGCCCAGAACCGCACGGCCACTCCGGCCGGCCGCTTGATTTCTCTTCCAGTTTTCTGTACAGGTTCCGAAACTCTCGCAACCGAGGTGATGCAAAACTTTTTCTGATGTGTGTATTTTCGTTTACTAATGTCCTTTAGATTTATATTTTGCGGCACAAAATCACATTGCATATTTTCTCTAAAAAATTTGCTACAAGTAAGCCCCTACAGTTTAGAAATAATAATGGTGCATATAAATTACAACGATTAAAATTGACTTTAGTTGAGGGATGAATAAATAACGCAGATACGGAAATTCATGGTAACTCACGATCTGATAAAAAAATCTGATGGGCATAAAAACTTAATTTGAAATAAGCCAAAAAAGTTTTTTTCTTCTTTATTTGCAGCACCTTTTTTTAATTATAAACTTGCAATTTTAATGGAACAGCGCTGTGTACATAGTTTATTAATTATTTCTCTTGTTTGAATTCATTATATAAATGATGTGCATGATTAAATACGAATTGACGCCCTATACATTAAATGTATCGCAATGATACACTTAGTGGTTATAATTAAAGTGCAGTTAGCTTTGAAGGGTCTAATGTGGGCTTTAATAACCGTATGACAGCGAAATTTGGTAGGTATGCTGAGTTAATGCGGAACAGATTTATACCGAAAAAAAGGTGAGTACAATTTTGGCCCCCTGGTTACAAGTCTGGCAGTGTACAGCATCTCGTGGACGTGTCCGACGCTCATATTCTAGGAATTGTGTGTGGTGCTTAATAATAAAATCACCAGTACGCCTTCTCACTTGTTTGACCTTTTCTGCCCATGTCCAGTTCCTAGCACAGTGCACATGGAAATATTTCTCTACGTCCTTCTCATATTCACAGCGGTAGATTTGCATTTTGTGGCCAAATTTAGAACTAACTTTTTTTCCAGCGCAAATCGGTCACGCAGTAGCATATCTACCAAGTTTCTCTGCCGTATGACAATTACAGCCAATTCCGGACCTCTGTGAGTAGCTGTACTTTAATTATAAACACCCAGTATCAAGGAAAAGACCCAGGGTAAACAAAATTAACT
This sequence comes from Schistocerca cancellata, assembly GCF_023864275.1. Taxonomy (NCBI): domain Eukaryota; kingdom Metazoa; phylum Arthropoda; class Insecta; order Orthoptera; family Acrididae; genus Schistocerca; species Schistocerca cancellata. Next base: position 844,761,510 of record NC_064626.1, read on the forward strand.
TGAATATTATGCAGGTAACGCAGCAAGTAGTGTGCAATGTGCAGTAGTGCTTAAAAAAAAAAGAGCAAAGGCGTGTATTGTATTTCCTTACATAGAAAGAGTGCGGGGATCGGAAATTTATCGAAGAAAGGACCAAGTGTACGAAGAGTATATAACGCTGGTTGCGCCTCAGACGCTGAATCCAACCGCTGGGGCAGTGGCTGCCACCGTAAGTAGCCAGTTTTCAGTAATAAGGGCATCCACCCGCTGGACATTTCGGTAAAGCGTTGTAGAGTTCCAAATCGTACATCACGGGCTAACTACATCCTTCCTCAAACTGCTTCCTCATCTACATGTATACTACGCCTGGCGCAGGGTACCCTGTACCGGTACTCGCCGTTTCCTTTCCTGTTCCACTCGCAGACAGACCGAGAGAAAGCGGTAGGTATATTAGAGTCATTCAAAAAGAAACGAACCGGAGGCTGCAGAATTAAAACCGGTTGAGGGATCGCTATGGAAGAAAAATGGTTCAAATGGCTCTGAGCAGTAGTTTGGCGGCAGTACGATCGTTCTGCAGTCAGCTTCAGATAACGCTTCTCAAAATTTTCTCAATAGCTTTCCTCGAAAAGAACGTCGTCTTCCCTGTATGCCTCAGAATGTGCCATAATTTCTCTTATCTTCGCAGTCCTTACCTGAAATGTAGTTTGGCGGCAGTACGATCGTTCTGCAGTCAGCTTCAGATACCCCTTCTCAAAATTTTCTCAATAGCTTTCCTCGAAAAGAACGTCGTCTTCCCTGTATGCCTCAGAATGTGCCATAATTTCTCTTATCTTCGCAGTCCTTACCTGAAATGTAGTTTGGCGGCAGTACGATCGTTCTGCAGTCAGCTTCAGATACCGCTTCTCAAAATTTTCTCAGTAGCTTTCCTCGAAAAGAACGTCGTCTTCCCTGTATGCCTCAGAATGTGCCATAATTTCTCTTATCTTCGCAGTCCTTACCTGAAATGTAGTTTGGCGGCAGTACGATCGTTCTGCAGTCAGCTTCAGATACCCCTTCTCAAAATTTTCTCAGTAGCTTTCCTCGAAAAGAACGTCGTCTTCCCTCCACGGATCCCCATTTGAATTCCCGAAACATCTCCACAGCACTTGTTTGTTGTTCGAAACTGCCGGTGACGAATCTAGATGCCCACATCTGAATTGCTTCGATGTATTCCTTTAATTCGACCTGGTGCGGATCCCAAACACTCGAGCAATACTCAAGAATAGGTTCCACTATCAACCTATATGAGGTCTCCTTCACAAACGAACCACGTTTTCCCTAAATTCTACCGATAAACCGAAGCCGACCATCCGCCTTCCCCACCACAATCCTCACATGCTCGTTCCCTTTCACATCGGTTTGCAACGTTACGCCCAGATATACAAACGACGTAACTGTATGAAGCAGTACACTTCGAATGCTGTACCCAAACATTAGGGTTTGTTTTTCCTACTCATTCGCATTAACTTACATATCTCTACATTTAGAGCCAGCTGTTCAAAATGGCCACACTTCTGATAAGTACTCCCTAAAAAAATGGTTCAAATGGCTCTGAGCACTATGGGACTTAACATCTGAGGTGGCTGGCTCTGAGCACTATGGGACTCAACTGCTGTGGTCATAAGTCCCCTAAAACTTAGAACTACTTAAACCTAACTAACCTAAGGACAGCACACAACACCCAGCCATCACGAGGCAGAGAAAATCCCTGACCCCGCCGGGAATCGAACCCGGGATAACATCTGAGGTCATCAGTCACCCAGAACTTAGAACTACTTAAACCTAACTAACCTAAGGACGTCACACACATCCATGCCCGAGGCAGGATTCGAACCTGCGACCGTAGCAGCCGCGCGGTTCCGGACTGAAGCGCCTAGAACCGTAGAGCCAGCTGTCATTCATCAAACGAATTAGAAATTTTATCTAAGCCATCCTACAGTCACTCATCTTCGACACCTTACCGTACATCACGGCATCATCAGCGAACAATCGCAGGTTGCTGCCCACACCGTCCGCCAGATAATTTATGTTTATAGAAAGTAACAGTGGTCCTATCGCACTTCCTTGGGGCACTCCTTCTCAGTGACCAATAGTCGGCGCACGAGGACAACATATTAGGTTCTATTACTTAATAAATCTTCGAGCCACACATATATCTGAGAACCCAAAAAATGGTTCACATGGCTCTAAGCAGTATGGGACTTGACATCTGAGGTCATCAGTCCCCTAGACTTAGAACTACTTAAACCTAACTAACCTGAGGACATCACGCACAGCCATGCCCGAGGCAGGATTCGAACCTGCGACCGCAGCAGCAGCGCGGTTCCGGACTGAAGCGCCTACACCCACTCGGCCACAGCGGCCGGCTGTGAGAACCCATTCTGCATATTCGTGCCTTCGTTAACCGTCTGCTGTGGAGTACCCTGTCAAATGCTTTTCGGAAATCTAGAAACAGGGAATTTAAAAATATGGAATCCGCCTGTGCCATGCCTTGACCCTTGCAGCGGACATGCGGTGTTGTTCTTGCGCCGGTTCCGTTCTCTGATGACTTTCCGACCCCCGCACTCTTTAAGCAATCAAGAAACGTACTAAGCCCCATTGTTTTTCTTTTGAGGCACCCATTTATCTGTTTTCAGCACTACTGACTGCAGTGGACGTGCTCGCACTGTCGTCACGTGGCTGTGCGGCCATTTCCCTCTAGCGGCGGGTTCGAGGGCACACCGTCCTTACAGGGAGCACACCTTCCTCCGTAGGCAACAGCGTTATGATCCCATAACCGTTTTTCATTTTACGGCCTTCAAAACATTTCTTTGTGGACGACACTAGTACAGTTTTCGAAACAGCCGGAAGCAGAAATAGACACATACTTCATACTGTAGCAATGGCGTTAAGCTTTCCATCCCCAGACAGAACGCAGAATGTACCGGTTTTCCTAGGCGCAGACCACTCTATCTGTTGTGTTGGCAGAAGAGCCAACACCGTGTTACTAGAGGAGGCCGAAATGCACGCATTTAGCTCACGCAGGCTGGCGTGAGGAGGGAAGGACTATACTGACGTGAGGTCTGGAACATGACAAGGAATTAGAATTCAGAAAGCGGACGTAGCTAGTTTGATACTTAACTTTAATCCATTAATGATGAACGTCGCTCTTGACGGTACATGATTCACAATATTATCTGTTCAGAATAGTAACTGAATATGGCGCCTTGCTAGGTCGTAGCAAATGACGCAGCTGAAGGCTATGCTAAACTGTCGTCTCGGCAAATGAGAGCGTATGTAGTTAGTGAACCATCGGTAGCAAAGTCGGCTGTACAACTGGGGCGAGTGCTAGGGAGTCTCTCTAGACTAGACCTGCCGTGTGGCGGCGCTCGGTCTGCAATCACTGATCGTGGCGACACGCGGGTCCGACGTATACTAACGTACCGCGGCCGATTTAAAGGCTACCACCTAGCAAGTGTGGTATCTGGCGGTGACGCCACACTATCCACTATGCTTTTTTCCCTAATTTTCCTCCGAGTCAAGACCGTCGCTGATTTTGGCAGCGCGAATGGATGCGGCGTCGGACGCCTGCGCCAGCGCCGCGTGCGCCGAGGCGGCGCATTTCGCAAGGTGTTACCTCATTGGGGCGACGCGACGCGACGTCCTGTCAGGCTGGGCTGCTGCGATTCGCACGGCCGACCCACTTGCCGCGCTGCGACGGCGCCGGCGCGCGCCGACCTTGACCCGCCAAGTGGGTCGCGTGGCGTGGGCGCGGGAGGACAGCTGGGCCGCACCGCCTTCTGCTTTCGGGTAGGACCTCTCAGGCGATAAGAACCCCGACCGCTGAAGCCACGGCTCGCACTCTCCGTGTTCACCTACATTAGCGACGCGCCAACATCAGCGGTTTTACTGTACATTTATACACTTGAGCTGTAAAAGTCATCGGATACCTCCGAATATCGTGTCGGTGCAGCAACGCGACGTGGGATTGTCTCCTCTAGTCGCTGGAAGCCCTCTGCAGAAATATTGAGCATTAGCTCCGTACTTAACAATCATGTACAACCGTTCGCTCGACGAAAGATCCGTACCCAAAGACTGGAAAGTTGCACAGGTCACACCAATATTCAAGAAAGGTAGTAGGAGTAATCCACTAAATTACAGGCCCATATCGTTAACGTCAACATGCAGCACGGGTTTGGAACATACATCCAAACATTGTGAATTACTTCGCAGAAAACTGTCTGTTGACACACAGTCAACATGGGTTTAGAAAACATCGTTCCTGTGAAACACAACTAGCTCTTTATTCACATGAAGTGTTGAGTGCTATTGACAAGGGATTTCAGATCGATTCCGTATTTTCGGATTTCCGGAAGGCTTTTGACACTGTACCACACAAGCGGCTCGCAGTAAAATTGCTTGCTAATGGAATATCATCTCTGTTACTGATTTTCTGTCAGAGATGTCACAGTTCGTAATAATTGACGGAAAGTCATCGAGTAAAACAGAAGTGATTTCTGACGTTCCCCAAGGTAGCGTTATAGGCCCTTTGCTGTTCCTTATCTATATAAACGATTTGGGAGACAATCTGAGCAGCCGTCTTCGGTTGCTTGCAGATGACGCTGTCGTTTATCGACTAATAAAGTCATCACAAGATCAAAACAAATTTCAAAACGATTTAGAAAAGATATCTGAATGGTGTGAAACGTGGCAGTTGACCCTAAATCATGAAAAGTGTGAGGTCATCCACATGAGTGCTAAAACGAACTCGTTAAACTTCCGCTACACGATAAATCAGTCCTAACTTCAACTAAATACCTAGATATTACAATTACGATCAGCTTAAATTGGAAGGAATACATAGAAAATGTTGTGGGGAAGGCTAACCAAAGACTGAGTTTTATTGGCAGGACAATTAGAAAAAGGAACAGACCTACTAAGGAGACTACCTACAATAGGCTTGTCCGTCCTCTTTTAGAATACTGCTGCGCTGTGTGGGATCCTTACCAGATAGGACTGACGAAGTACGTCGAAAAAGTTCAAAGAAAGGTACCACGTTTTGTATTATCACGAAATATGGGAGAGAGTATCACAGAAATGATGCAGGATTGGGCTGGACATCATTAAAAGAAAGGCGTTTTGCTGTCCGCGGTGGTCTAGCGGTTGTAGGCGCTCAGTCCGGAACCGCGGGACTGCTACGGTCGCAGGTTCGAATCCTGCCTCGCGCATGGATGCGTGTGATGTCCTTAGGTTTAAGTAGTTCTAAGTTCTAGGGGACTGATGACCACAGATGTTAAGTCCCATAGTGCTCAGAGCCATTTGAACCATTTTTTTGAAAGGCGTTTTTCGTTGCGACGGAATCTTCTCGCGAAATTCCAATCACCAACTTTCTCCTCCGAATGCGCAAATCTTTCGTTGACACCGACCTACATAGGGTCGAACGATCACCACGATAAAATAAGGGAAATCAGATCTCGTACGGAAAGATATAGGTGTTCTTTCTTTCCGCGCGCTATACGAGATTGGAATAATAGAGAATTGTGAAGGTGGTTCGATGAACCCTCTGCCAGGCACTTAAATGTGATTTGCAGAGCATCCCTGTAGATGTAGACGTATAGCCGTCCATAATTGCGAAAGTGTCGCAGGCGCATAATTTTGTGCACGATTTGACCTCCCGGTCATGTCCCATTCATGTTGAATGGGATTGATGTCAGGTGATCTGGATGGCCAAATAATTCTTTCGAATTATCCAGAACGTTCTTCAAACCAATCGCGAACAATCGTGGCCCGGTGTCCTGACATCGCTGTTTGGGAACTTGAAGTCCATGAACGATTGCAAATGGTCTTCAAGTAGCCGAACATAATCATTTTCAGTCAATGACCGATTCGTTTGGACAAGAGGGTCCAGACCACTCCATGTAAACAAAACCCACACCATTGGGGAGCCACCACCAGGATTGAACAGTGCTTTGTTGACAACTTGGGTCCATGGCTTAATGAGGTCTGGGCCACATTCGAAGCCTTCTATCAGCTCTTACCAACTGAAACCGGGACTCATCCGACAGGGGGACGGTTTTCCAGACGTCTGAGGTCCAACTGATATTGTCACGAGCTCAGGAGGGGCGCTGCGGGCGATGTTGTGCTGTTAGCAAAGGCACTCGCATCGTTCGATTGCTGCCGTAGCCCATTAACGCCTAATTTCGTCACACTATTGTAAGCGATACGTTCATCGTGAGTCTTACATTATTTTTTGCGGTCATTTCAAACCGTGTTTCCTGTCTGACCACTCTGTACCAACGCCACTGCTCGAGACGTTTAAGTGAAGGCGGTCGGCCACTGCCCTGTCCGTGGTGAGAGGTAGTGCCTGAAATGTGGTATTCTCAGCACTGTCTTGACACTATAGATCTCGGAATGGTAGATTCGTCAACGATTTACGAAATGGAATGTTCCATGCGTCTAGTTCCAACTACCATTCCTCGTGCAACGTATTTTAATTCCCGTCGTGCGGCCATAATCACAGCGGAAACCTTTTCACATGAATCACCTGAGTGCAAATGACAGCTCCGCCTAGGCACTGCCCTTTCATATCTCGTGTAGTGGATACTACCACCATCTGCTATCCCATGACTTTTTGTCACTCATGTGTATTACTAAACAGGTAACCCGATTCACGGTGTGCACATCTAGCTCGGGGGTGCCTATCTAACGGCTTCCAGGGGCAACAAAAAATTGATTTTAAATATTCCATATAATCACTGATCACATTAAAAAAATTAGTATCCTGTCGTAATCTATTCACTAACAGGTACAATAGTATGTTAAAAGCTTAACACAGTAAGACAAGTAATTCGGGGATCAACGAGTTTCTGTTCGAAGGCCGTACAGTCCAGAACCGGTATGCCAATCAGGCAAAACTGCTATGAGCATTGAGGCAATCCCAACGACCAGCCCGGTGGGTGGGAAAAAATTAGGGGGAAAAACCATGCAGTCGCAAATTTTTGCACGGTAATAGGAGGGAGTGTCACGAACAGCGTATTAAAAATGCTGACCCTTATGGCGTAAGTATTGGGGTAAGATTAGGGTTTAAAGCTCGCTTTCTAATGTTTTTCTCGAATAGAGAACGGCGGTTTCAGCCGAAAATTTTTCCCAATAGAAAATAAAACTACGTAAAATTTCGTACTGAGGAGGTCCCACACAGTTGTTCTCTAGAGTTAGTAGTTTCCACGTTCACTGCATAGAAAAACTGCAGAGTAATGAAAATATTGTTCTAACGGTATAAAGTTGATGTTTAAAAGAAGTGGGTTAGAAACAAACATCAGATGCATGAACCACATCTAAATGAAGTAGAGCCGTACTCAGGGATAAATTGTATTCTGGGGTGTGGAACATGGTGGATGGGTGGGGTGGGGGGAGATGTGTGGAGTAATTGCGCGAGGGAAGATATGCACTTCCATTCTTCATAAGTGTGCATACTGAACATTGAGCAGGTGATTCCCGACTCTACCGACCCCACTACGTCATGAGAAGCAACTACAGGACGTTTCACAAAGTTATACGGGACATCTGCAGTGCATCTTATGAATCACTGGCGACGCAGTTCGCAGACGTGCCCGGAGACTTTTTATTTCACACAAAATGCGTTAACACTACATGGAATGTAGATTTGAGTCACTAATAACATTGACACAGGTGATGCATATGTACAGAATCTACGTAAATCTGTGCACATTGTTCTGTACTGCTAGACGAGAAACTGCTTCTTAGTCATCCTGTAGGGAAGCTGAAGTGTTCTTCCTGTAAAGCCAAGTTCCCCACCATGAGATGCACCCGGTTTTCAGTTTACAGACAGACTACACCTGCCCAGAACTTCGTTTCCAGTTCTCTTATGCGAGCATACGACATAAGTGCACTGAGCTCCTGTTATAACAGAATTATTTTCAAATATATAAGATACTATATAGCCTCGATTGCGATAATGAAACCAACCTTTACCTAGGTTTCAGCCCAAGTAATTGAGCCTTCTACAGGGTAAACATGATTCTATAATATGTCTACGAGGGCATAGTCTAGAAATAAAACTAAAATAGCCTGAATAGGTGTAGTCACATTTTAAAATTGCGGTGCATAGGTACTAAGTGTTGGTGGTGAAATATTAGATTATCACGATTGCTGACTGGGCTGCAATGTTGAAAGTACTAGAATTATTTTCAGTTTATTAAATGAGTACATATTTGTAGTTGTTAGCTGTTGTGTAAAATTGCTTCCTATGTTTCTAATTTGTACATGTGATGTTATCAGTGACCTTTGTGGTGTTGGTGGGAAAGGGACTGGATTGGTAAATATGGTCCAAAAAGTTACTGGACTTCTCTCACTAGGTGACCTTTAAACCCACTCCTACTCAAACGCTCACAGCTGACCGGTCAGGAGTTTTAGTGTGTTCTTTATGACACTCCCCTTCTAACACTGTGAAAAAATTTGCGACGACACGATATTTTCCGGCCGATGTGCCCGAGCGGTTCTAGGCGCTTCACTCTGGAACTGCGCTGCCACTACCGTCGCAGGTTCGAATCCTGCCTCGGGCATGGCTGTGTGTGATGTCCTTAGGTTAGTTAGGTTTAAGTAGTTCTAAGTTCTAGGGGACTGATGACCTCAGATGTTAAGTACCATAGTGCTCAGAGCCATTTGAACCAACACGATATTTTCCCCCTACTTTTCCTTCGCTGGCTGGCTTAGATGCACCAGATTGAAGATAACCGTTTGGTGAAACACGATGTCCTGCTGCGTGAAGAAGTCCGTAACTGTCTGCTGCACATCCTCGCCCGACAGAAATGGCCGACCCTTCAAGGCCTTTTTTAAAGGGCCGAAGGCGTGATAATCGCGTGGGGAGAGATCACGACTATAGGAGAGACGATGCAGCATCAGCTAGCATGTTATCAGTTACAATCACAGATGGAAATATATACGTTACGTAAATATCCAGTCTGATACTTCTATTATTTCGCCAGAATGCAGTGAGAAAAGAAATTACAATAAAGAGGAATTCTGTTTCGTTCTATAAAGTGAACTCATGTCATTATGCAGCAGCAATCTGACACTTAAGTAAGCTGCTTTGTCTTTAACTAACACCTGGTAAACTTGCATCTGCGAGATCTGAACTCCTTAAGCGAATTACGGTGTTGTGGCGAAGTGCAACTGCTCCATAGAATTAGCTGCTGTAAATTCAAGAAATGTGCCTACCGTTCTCTCTGGCAAGTCTCCTACACTTTATTTGTTTTCTGTAGTTCTCTTTTACTAGACTTAGTTTCTTTTATAAAAGCATTGCAATTTCTCACGAATTCGACTAGCTTAAGAACGAGGTATACGACGTGAAAAGCACGTTGGGAACTGAATGAAGAGTACGGCAACAACTTTTTACATTACTAAATAACTTCTTTGTAATTATATATACTCAAAATTTTTGTGTACAATATGGATAAACCTAATGAGGGTGAGCATTTTTCCATCCATCGATCTTGAATTCAGGAGGATGAAGTCTTTAATCTCCATCCGGCTCCCTGATTTAGGTCTTTCGTAGCCACTATAAATTACTTGTATGTGCCGGGATAGCGGCAACAACAATACCACGGCCGACTACCTGTCAAATTAGACCTGTCAATATGTTAATGTTTTGTATACGATGTTTTAGTGCACAACCACACAGTGTTCGATGTCCCTGAAAAAGTCATCAACGAACGAATAGAACTAATACCACTATTACTATTACCACTTGAAAACAAGCGCACGGGGTCCAAAATACATGATCTAACAAATTAAAATACGAAATTTATGAGTGAGGTGCCATTTATTAAACTTTCCTGTGTACAGTTGTCTGCCGTGAATTACAAATGACATTAAAATAAATTTTTCTGTGTGAAGCTGACGTACTCTAATGATAAGTGTGACAGCCACCTCACACGTCCCACGCTGCAGCGTCCACACATTTTTGTGTACGTTCTCATCGAAAAACAATGAAAATTATTAATTGTCTCCAAAACTATTGAGCATCCTTGAACTGATGTAGTTTCTGTTAAAAAAATCTCGTCAACGGAACAACAATGAAACGTTGTTGTTCATTTAGTATCCGATCAGTTATCCCGCGATTCTGCAAAGAATCGAACAGTCATGTATAAAACAGCTTCAAACTTTTGATTACTTTAAAAGTAATTTAATGTGTTAAATACGAGTAGTTGTCGTTAAGCGACAGAAAGTTTTAGAAAAAGCTTGAAATTGGTTTAAAGTATGTTGGAAGAAGCTCTCATTATCCAATACTGGGTTAGTGTAGTCTGGGCAATTTGCTCTATTTTAAGGGGCTCCGGAAAGGCTCAAAATCATGAAAAGTTCAATTTTTACTTTTTTGGGTTTTCTGAATCTGCAGACTATTACCTTTTAATAGATATATAATTTATTCAATTCCGAGGACTACAAGTATTTTTAAATTTTTTTTGAAATGTGTTCTACATGGGCGTGACCCACTGTGGCGCTGTTAAACTGCTGTCAAATGGTGTTATTAACGTCCTTGTTCATCAGGTACATTTTAGTGATGTGAGATAAAGTATGTGTTGTGGCTAACCTGTGATGGTTCAATATATATCGCTGGTGTGATTGTCGTTATCTCGAAAATATTCGTAATTAATTCTGTTTCTTGAGTCTCTGTTTTGTTGAAGTATAATAATGAGTAAAAGTAAAGTTATTAGAAATTAGAAATCCAAAGTGTCGACGAAATGAAGAAGGCTGTTTGGGCTCTTTTTTTTCATACTTCTTCAACCGATGAAAATCCCCAACATAGCTTGTGTCCCAAAGAAGAAGACAGTTGGTGTAAATATAACAAAGCATTGCTAACTGGTGAAGTGTACACTCATAAGCATAGTCTGCCTCATGCAATAATGGAGGTGATAAAACCTATTTTCAGAGACTTAGCAGCACCTGAACTGTTGAAAAAGTGTATTCACGGAAAAACTCAAAACCCCAATGAAAGTGTAAATAGTGTTATATGGTCGAGAATCCCCAAGACTGTATTTGTTGGAATAGAAACACTTCACTTTGGTGTGTATGATGCTGTTGCGACTTTCAATGATGGCAACATTGTAAGGTGCAAGGTATTGAGAAATATGGGAATGAAAATAGGTTCTAACATGGTACGAGCGATGCTTGCTTTAGACAAGGAACGCCTTCGGGCTGCAGACAGGGCTGTAAAGAGTCTAGAAATACAAGCAAGAGTAAACAGGAGGAGCAACAAGAGGAAGCTGGAGGAGGAGTTTGCAGAGGATGAAGATAATCCATCCTATGGACCTGGAATGCACTAAAAAGTTAATCCAATCTTTGTCGCTCGATTCCCAAAACTTTTATTTTCTCATACTAATTACATGTTTTCTAAGGATCTTCCAAACATATTTGTTTCAAACTTTCAGTAAATGTTACACAGTACCTTCTGCATAATTTAACACAGCCTTTTTCCAAAAAACTGTATATTTTTGAATATATAAATAAAAATTGCAAAAAAATGTTGTGAATTTTCATTACAATTGAAAAAAATCATATTTAATAACTGAACTAAAATTTTTTAAATCCCTGTGTTAAGTTGTCGCCCATATTCCAATAAATAATCTGTAAAAAGTTCAACTTCCTACCTCAAATACTTTGTGAGGAAAGATGTAATTTATAAGCGTTATTTTAACATTGCAAGTATAGGGCGTTCTGGAGCCCCTTAAACAAAAACTAGTTTCTACGCTATCAGTGTTTATTACGTCATATCTCCTGAAGTAAAAATTCAGACCAAATGAAACACACATAATGGGTACCGAAACATTACATCAATGCCCAGTGTAACACTCTTTTGCGGCAACGCATGCTTGTATTCTCGCATGCAAACGACCATAATGATGCCGAGTGGCATCCTGTGGTGCACTGTCCCAAGTATCTTGCACGTTTTGTTGCAATTCGGCAGGCTCTGGAGAACGAGCAAGTTCCTGCTTCACCAAGTACCATACGTGTTCAGCTGGCGAGAGATTGTTCTGGCCAGTTGTACACCACGAGGGGCACAAAGAGCCACAGCAGCCATAAACGGACGTGCCTAATCCGGTTCGAAAACCACATCACTACCTTATCGAAGAAATGGCAATAACACGGGGATATACACTCCTGGAAATTGAAATAAGAACACCGTGAATTCATTGTCCCAGGAAGGGGAAACTTTATTGACACATTCCTGGTGTCAGATACATCACATGATCACACTGACAGAACCACAGGCACATAGACACAGGCAACAGAGCATGAACAATGTCGGCACTAGTACAGTGTATATCCACCTTTCGCAGCAATGCAGGCTGCTATTCTCCCATGGAGACGATCGTAGAGATGCTGGATGTAGTCCTGTGGAACGGCTTGCCATGCCATTTCCACCTGGCGCCTCAGTTGGACCAGCGTTCGTGCTGGACGTGCAGACCGCGTGAGACGACGCTTCATCCAGTCCCAAACATGCTCAATGGGGGACAGATCCGGAGATCTTGCTGGCCAGGGTAGTTGACTTACACCTTCTAGAGCACGTTGGGTGGCACGGGATACATGCGGACGTGCATTGTCCTGTTGGAACAGCAAGTTCCCTTGCCGGTCTAGGAATGGTAGAACGATGGGTTCGATGACGGTTTGGATGTACCGTGCACTATTCAGTGTCCCCTCGACGATCACCAGTGGTGTACGGCCAGTGTAGGAGATCGCTCCCCACGCCATGATGCCGGGTGTTGGCCCTGTGTGCCTCGGTCGTATGCAGTCCTGATTGTGGCGCTCACCTGCACGGCGCCAAACACGCATACGACCATCAATGGCACCAAGGCAGAAGCGACTCTCATCGCTGAAGACGACACGTCTCCATTCGTCCCTCCATTCACGCCTGTCGCGACACCACTGGAGGCGGGCTGCACGATGTTGGGGCGTGAGCGGAAGACGGCCTAACGGTGTGCAGGACCGTAGCCCAGCTTCATGCGAATGGTCCTCGCTGATACCCCAGGAGCAACAGTGTCCCTAATTTTCTGGGAAGTGGCGGTGCGGTCCCCTACGGCACTGCGTAGGATCCTACGGTCTTGGCGTGCATCCGTGCGTCGCTGCGGTCCGGTCCCAGGTCGACGGGCACGTGCACCTTCCGCCGACCACTGGTGACAACATCGATGTACTGTGGAGACCGCAAGCCCCACGTGTTGAGCAATTCGGCGGTACGTCCACCCGACCTCCCGCATGCCCACTATACGCCCTCGCTCAAAGTCCGTCAACTGCACATACGGTTCACGTACACGCTGTCGCGGCATGCTACCAGTGTTAAAGACTGCGATGGAGCTCCGTATGCCACGGCAAACTGGCTGACACTGACGGCGGCGGTGCACAAATGCTGCGCAGCTAGCGCCATTCGACGGCCAACACCGCGGTTCCTGGTATGTCCGCTGTGCCGTGCGTGTGATCATTGCTTGTACAGCCCTCTCGCAGTGTCCGGAGCAAGTATGGTGGGTCTGACACACCGGTGTCAATGTGTTCTTTTTTCCATTTCCAGGAGTGTATTCCGCGCACTGTAACGGGAACCAGTTACTTTACCCTGAATAAACACCAATATGACGACACGTTGTAACTGATGGGCCCCCCAACGCCAAGAAGCCTGGAGTGGGCCCGTGTGTCGTTGGTGAATGCATTCCGGAACAGGCCACTCACCATGTCTATACCTAACACACGTCGATCACTCGCATAAAGAACCTACTCTCACCACTGAAGACAACAAAGCACCATTCCATTCTCCGGTCGACTCTTTCATGAGCACAGAGTAGTCGTGCTTGGTGGGGTCGTGGTATTAGTGGTAGCCTGGCCAGAGGCACAAATGACCTCAATCCTGCTGCAAGCACACGGCTCCCAATGGTTCTTGGTGACACAGCAGGTGCAAGATGTTAGTGATTCATGTGGCACGATCATTAACGATCTTATGGCGCCCAGAAGGCCTGTCTATGGGCCCACTGTTTTGACCCTGCAGGCAGTAGCTGTTCTAAATTTAGAGATGAACAGTCTTTGCAACATTCGTTCTGGGGTAAAACCAAACCCCGCCGGCGAGTACGTACTCCTGTTGAACAACTTCAACCATTACAACAGGATCGCGTTGTGTGCTCAGTAAGCAGAACAAAATAACAAAACATAAGCGACTGCGCACAGGTAAAACATACCAGGAGACCCAGAAGGTCACTGTAATCGTAGCCGAAACGTTGGTTCCTCCAGTATGTTACATTTTGGCTCGATATTACAATGAGAAAACTTTGATGTCAATTGACTCTGGCCAAGGAAGCTTACGCAATTATAAAAGTTTTTCGTTTAATACTACATTTGCATAGTCAGTTCGGAAGGAATGGAGATTGTCTCTTAGGAAGGCTGCTCCCTGCCGCCGTTGGATAAGCAGCTGCAGCAGCAAGTCGTATACTCCTAGCTCACTCATTTGTTACATAGTTTAATTCTTAATTTCTTTGCGTGTTTTTGGTACTTGCATTGTTTAATTCATAAATTTCGGGCGTATTATAGTATTTGAGAGTTGTAGCATCGCGTTTTAGTACCTGAATAGTGTAAATTCGCGTAGTCGTCTGTCATCTGTTTTTGTTTTGAACGGCCTGTGTCGGTTGGTCACAGTCAGTGTGCTCCCTGCCGCCGTTGGATAAGCAGCTGCAGCAGCAAGTCGTATACTCCTAGCTCACTCACTTGTTACATAGTTTAATTCTTAATTTCTATGCGTGTTTTTGGTACTTGCATTGTTTAATTCATAAATTTCGGGCGTATTATAGTATTTGAGAGTTCTAGCATCGCGTTTTAGTACCTGAATAGTGTAAATTCGCGTAGTCGTCTGTCATCAGTTTTTGTTTTGAACGGCCAGTGTCGGTTGGTCACAGTCAGTGTGCTCCCTGCCGCCGTTGGATAAGCAGCTGCAGCAGCAAGTCGTATACTCCTAGCTCACTCATTTGTTACATAGTTTAATTCTTAATTTCTTTGCGTGTTTTTGGTACTTGCATTGTTTAATTCATAAATTTCGGGCGTATTATAGTATTTGAGAGTTGTAGCATCACGTTTTAGTACTCGAATAGTGTTAAATCGCGTAGTCTCCTTCCGCCGCCGAGCAGTGTGTCAGCAGTGCACAAGTGGCAGCATTACTGCATTTACTAGGCAATCTTGTATTTTAATAACCGCTTCAATTTTGTGTCGTTTTGTTTGCGCTCTCTGTAGATTAGTTCAGACGTTCTTTGCACAAGTTTTTAGCATGGATAGGGACTGCAACTGCTGTGTTCGGATGCAGGCTGAGTTGGCATCCCTTCGCTCCCAGCTTCAGGCAGTGTTGGCTTCGGTCACACAGCTTGAGGCTGTTGCCAATGGGCATCACTGTGGGGGTCCGGATGGGGGTTTGTCGGGGACGGCCAGCTCGTCCCACGCATCCCCCGATCGGACTACGACTGTGGTTGCCCGGGATACTGCCCGCATTGAGGCTGCTCCCTCACCTGTGGTAGAGTGGGAGGTCGTCTCAAGGTGTGGCAGGGGGCGAAAGACATTCCGGAGGGCTGAACGGAAGGCCTCTCCAGTTTGTCTGACGAACCGGTTTCGGGCTCTGTCTCAGGCTGATACTGATCTTCAGCCTGACATGGCTGCTTGTCCTGTTCCAGAGGTTGCCCCTCAGTCTGCAAGATCCGGGCAGTCGCAGAGGGTGGGCTTACTGGTAGTTGGGAGCTCCAACGTCAGGCGCGTAATGGGGCCCCTTAGGGATATGGCAGCAAGGGAGGGGAAGAAAACCAAAGTGCACTCCGTGTGCATACCGGGGGGAGTCATTCCAGATGTGGAAAGGGTCCTTCCGGATGCCATGAAGGGTACAGGGTGCACCCATCTGCAGGTGGTCGCTCATGTCGGCACCAATGATGTGTGTCGCTATGGATCGGAGGAAATCCTCTCTGGCTTCCGGCGGCTATCTGATTTGGTGAAGACTGCCAGTCTCGCTAGCGGGATGAAAGCAGAGCTCACCATCTGCAGCATCGTTGACAGGACTGACTGCGGACCTTTGGTACAGAGCCGAGTGGAGGGTCTGAATCAGAGGTTGAGACGGTTCTGCGACCATGTGGGCTGCAGATTCCTCGACTTGCGCCATAGGGTGGTGGGGTTTCGGGTTCCGCTGGATAGGTCAGGAGTCCACTACACGCAACAAGCGGCTACACGGGTAGCAGGGGTTGTGTGGCGTGGGCTGGGCGGTTTTTTAGGTTAGATGGCCTCGGGCAAGTGCAGAAAGGGCAACAGCCTCAACGGGTGCGGGGCAAAGACAGGACATGCGGGGACCAAGCAGCAATCGGTATTGTAATTGTAAACTGTCGAAGCTGCGTTGGTAAAGTACCGGAACTTCAAGCGCTGATAGAAAGCACCGAAGCTGAAATCGTTGTAGGTACAGAAAGCTGGCTGAAGCCAGAGATAAATTCTGCCGAAATTTTTACAAAGGCACAGACGGTGTTTAGAAAGGATAGATTGCATGCAACCGGTGGTGGAGTGTTCGTCGCTGTTAGTAGTAGTTTATCCTGTAGTGAAGTAGAAGTGGATAGTTCCTGTGAATTATTATGGGTGGAGGTTACACTCAACAACCGAGCTAGGTTAATAATTGGCTCCTTTTACCGACCCCCCGACTCAGCAGCATTAGTGGCAGAACAACTGAGAGAAAATTTGGAATACATTTCACATAAATTTTCTCAGCATGTTATGGTCTTAGGTGGAGATTTCAATTTACCAGATATAGACTGGGACACTCAGATGTTTAGGACGGGTGGTAGGGACAGAGCATCGAGTGACATTATACTGAGTGCACTATCCGAAAATTACCTCGAGCAATTAAACAGAGAACCGACTCGTGGAGATAACATCTTGGACCTACTGATAACAAACAGACCCGAACTTTTCGACTCTGTAAGTGCAGAACAGGGAATCAGTGATCATAAGGCCGTTGCAGCATCCCTGAATATGGAAGTTAATAGGAATATAAAAAAAGGGAGGAAGGTTTATCTGTTTAGCAAGAGTAATAGAAGGCAGATTTCAGACTACCTAACAGATCAAAACGAAAATTTCTGTTCCGACACTGACAATGTTGAGTGTTTATGGAAAAAGTTCAAGGCAATCGTAAAATGCGTTTTAGACAGGTACGTGCCGAGCAAAACTGTGAGGGACGGGAAAAACCCACCGTGGTACAACAACAAAGTTAGGAAACTACTGCGAAAGCAAAGAGAGCTTCACTCCAAGTTTAAACGCAGCCAAAACCTCTCAGACAAACAGAAGCTAAACGATGTCAAAGTTAGTGTAAGGAGGGCTATGCGTGAAGCGTTCAGTGAATTCGAAAGTAAAATACTAGGTACCGACTTGACAGAAAATCCTAGGAAGTTCTGGTCTTACGTTAAATCAGTAAGTGGCTCGAAACATCATGTCCAGACACTCCGGGATGATGATGGCATTGAAACAGAGGATGACAAGCGTAAAACTGAAATACTAAACACCTTTTTCCAAAGCTGTTTCACAGAGGAAGACCGCACTGCAGTTCCTTCTCTAAATCCTCGCACCAACGAAAAAATGGCTGACATTGAAATAAGTGTCCAAGGAATAGAAAAGCAACTGGAATCACTCAACAGAGGAAAGTCCACTGGACCTGACGGGATACCAATTCGATTCTACACAGAGTACGCGAAAGAACTTGCCCCCCTTCTAACAGCCGTGTACCGCAAGTCTCTAGAGGAACAGAAGGTTCCAAATGATTGGAAAAGAGCACAGGTAGTCCCAGTCTTCAAGAAGGGTCGTCGAGCAGATGCGCAAAACTATAGACCTATCTCTCTGACGTCGATCTGTTGTAGAATTTTAGAACATGTCTTTTGCTCGAGTATCATGTCGTTTTTGGAAACTCAGAATCTACTATGTAGGAATCAACATGGATTCCGGAAACAGCGATCGTGTGAAACCCAACTCGCTTTATTTGTTCATGAGACCCAGAAAATATTAGATACAGGCTCCCAGGTAGATGCCATTTTCCTTGACTTTCGGAAGGCGTTCGATACAGTTCCGCACTGTCGCCTGATAAACAAAGTAAGAGCCTACGGAATATCAGACCAGCTGTGTGGCTGGATTGAAGAGTTTTTAGCAAACAGAACACAGCATGTTGTTCTCAATGGAGAGACATCTACAGACGTTAAAGTAACCTCTGGCGTGCCACAGGGGAGTGTTATGGGACCATTGCTTTTCACAATATATATAAATGACCTAGTAGATAGTGTCGGAAGTTCCATGCGGCTTTTCGCGGATGATGCTGTAGTATACAGAGAAGTTGCAGCATTAGAAAATTGTAGCGAAATGCAGGAAGATCTGCAGCGGATAGGCACTTGGTGCAGGGAGTGGCAACTGACCCTTAACATAGACAAATGTAATGTATTGCGAATACATAGAAAGAAGGATCCTTTATTGTATGATTATATGATAGCGGAACAAACACTGGTAGCAGTTACTTCTGTAAAATATCTGGGAGTATGCGTGCGGAACGATTTGAAGTGGAATGATCATATAAAATTAATTGTTGGTAAGGCGGGTACCAGGTTGAGATTCATTGGGAGAGTCCTTAGAAAATGTAGTCCATCAACAAAGGAGGTGGCTTACAAAACACTCGTTCGACCTATACTTGAGTATTGCTCATCAGTGTGGGATCCGTACCAGATCGGGTTGACGGAGGAGATAGAGAAGATCCAAAGAAGAGCGGCGCGTTTCGTCACAGGGTTATTTGGTAACCGTGATAGCGTTACGGAGATGTTTAACAAACTCAAGTGGCAGACCCTGCAAGAGAGGCGCTCTGCATCGCGGTGTAGCTTGCTCGCCAGGTTTCGAGAGGGTGCGTTTCTGGATGAGGTATCGAATATATTGCTTCCCCCTACTTATACCTCCCGAGGAGATCACGAATGTAAAATTAGAGAGATTAGAGCGCGCACAGAGGCTTTCAGACAGTCGTTCTTCCCGCGAACCATACGCGACTGGAACAGGAAAGGGAGATAATGAGAGTGGCACGTAAAGTGCCCTCCGCCACACACCGTTGGGTGGCTTGCGGAGTATAAATGTAGATGTAAATGTAGATGTAGATGTTTATCCGCTTCTTTAAATAAAATTATTTTGCGTTTGTTTCTGGTGGATTTGGAAGAAACGGTATTGAGCCTAGCTACAACGATCTTGTGATCACTAATCCCTGTATCAGTCATGATGCTCTCTATTAGCTCTGGATTGTTTGTGGCTAAGAGGTCAAGTGTGTTTTCGCAACCATTTACAATTCGCGTGGGTTCGTGGACTAACTGCTCAAAATAATTTTCGGAGAAAGCCTTTAGGACAATCTCGGAAGATGTTTTCTGCCTACCACCGGTTTTGAACAAGTATTTTTGCCAACATATCGAGGGAAGGTTGAAGTCCCCACCTACTATAACCGTATGAGTGAGGTATTTATTTGTTACGAGCCTCAAATTTTCTCTGAACTGTTCAGCAACTATATCATCGGAGTCTGGGGGTCGGTAGAAGGAGCCAATTATTAACTTAGTTGGGCTGTTAAGTATAACCTCCACCCATACCAATTCGCACGGAGTATCTACTTCGACTTCACTACAAGATAAACCACTACTGACTGACACAAACACTCCACCACCAATTCTGCCTAATCTATCTTTCCTGAATACCGTCTGAGACTTCGTAAAAATTTCTGCAGAACTTATTACAGGCTTTAGACAGCATTCTGTACCTATAACGATTTCAGCTTCTGTGCTTTCTATTAGCGCTTGAAGCTCAGGGACTTTCCCAGCACAACTACAACAATTTACAACTACAATTCCGACTGTTCCTTGATCCAAGCACGTCCTGTATTTGCCATGCACCCTTTGAGATTGCAGCCCACCCCGTACTTTCCCGAGGCCTTCTAACCTAAAAAACCGCCCAGTCCACGCCACACTGCCTCCGCTACCCACGTAGCCGCCAGCTGAGTGTAGTGAACTCCTGACCTATTCAGCGGAACCCGAAACCCCACCACCCTATGGCGCAAGTCAAGGAATCTGCAGCCAATACGGTCGCAAAACCGTCTGAGCCTCTGATTCAGACCCTCCACCCGGCTCTGCACCAAAGGTCCGCAGTCGGTTCTGTCAACGATGCTGCAGATGGTGAGCTCTGCCTTCATCTCGTAAGCAAGACCGGCAGCCTTCACGAAATCAGATAGCCGCTGGAATCCAGAGAGAATTTTCTCAGATCCAAAGCGACACACGTCATTAGTGCCGACATGTGACACCACCTGCAGCTGGCTGCATCCTGTGCTCTTCATGGCATCCGGAAGGACCGTTTCCACATCGGGAATGACTCCACCCGGCTTGCGCACGGAGTGCACACTGTATTTCTTCCCCTCCTTAGCCGCCATATCCCTAAGGGGCCCCATTACGCGCCTAACATTGGAGCTCCCAACTACCAATAAGCCCACCCTCTGCGATTGCCCGGATCTTGAAGGCTGAGAATCATCCTCTGAAACAGGGCAGGCTGCTGCATATGGCTCAGCCAGAGACAGCACCTGAAACCTGTTTGTCAGACGCACCGGGGAGGCTTTCTGATCAGCCTCCGGGGACGTCTTTCGCTGCCTGCCACGCCTTGGAACGACCTCCCAATCAACGACAGGCGAGGGCTTAGCCCCACTGCGGACAGCAACCGGGGCAACCATAGCGGCAGACCGATCTGGGGACAGACAGGACGAGGTTGACATCCCCGTGATACCCACGTGCGGCTCCCCACAGTGGTGCCCATTGGCAACAGCCTCAAGCTGCGCGATCGAGGTCAGCGCCGCCTGCAGCTGTGAGCGAACACAGCAATCACAGTCCCTGTCCATTCTAATCGATGTTGAACAACAGTTACTGAAACACGAGTCCGTGTCTAGATAACGCAAGGGAAACACGCAAAGAATGTATGAACTAACCTGTACAAATGCCTAACGACTGCGCTACAATCTGCCTGAATTTACGATTACAGTAACTAAAACTCGAAATTACACCTCCTATACGAAACTCACACGCAATTTTAGTAAGAATCTACGAAGTAAACACAGAAAAGAAGCTATATACGTATCTTTCTGCGCTGTCGATGTGCACCAACTGGGAGCTCAGGCCACACTGTTCTTTGAGAGCCTACTAAATAGTTAAACTTTTGTTCCGTTCCGAACTGTTGTCCACCATCATCAGAATGAGATGAAAACCCATGGGCACGAATACATTCCTTAATCTGTTGTGGTGTGCAAGCAAACAGCCTCCTATTCCCATCTTGAAGACATTTTTGTGATGGCTGACACACATCACATCTCACGCTTGCCCTTGTGGCGATAAATCAGGGGATGGGGCAGCTTCATCAAGATCCATATATTTCTCAAGGCGTCAAGATGTTTGTTATTTTTCTCACACACTTTTGTCTGATACAGTACAAAAAGGGAAGATTAGGGTTTGACGTCCAGTCAACAATGAGGTTGTCAGCAACTACACACAAGCTCCGATTGCTTCAATGATGGGGAAGGCAATCAGCCGTGTCCTTTCAAAGGAACCATCCTTCCATTTTTCTGGAGCGATTTAGGGAAATCACAGAGAACCTAAAACAGGATTTGAACCGTCGTACTCCCAAATGGGAGTCTGTTGTGCTGACTACAGCACCACCTCTCTCGGGTGAGACAGTATATAAGATTGGAACGTGAATCTGTTTTGGAAAGCTAACGTGGGTTTTCACATCAAGAACAACACAAGCAACACCCTTCGACATAGTACGAGCAAAACTAACGCTATAAATAGTTCCGGTAGTTACAAGGTTAAGTGCGGCACATGTGACAAGTACTACATTGGACAAACAGGGCGCTCTTTTCAATATAGATCTAAACGACACCTTAACATTCAATAAGCAGTGAAGAGAGAATGATTACCAAGCGAAAGATATTGGAACATCTTTGCGGATTATGCATATGAAACGCAACATCAAGAAAATACATATATTGGAGGAAATGGATGTATTTAATTGTGAGATCAAATCTCGGATAAATCTACCGAATGATCAACTAGAATTGCGTAATAATAAGTACTTAGATAATGTCAGGTCCATATTAATTAAGTTGTGACATCACTAAACCAATGACTGTTTTCTAGAGTGTAGCTGGGCTACACACGAGGCGCGCAAGTCAAGTCAGTGTAAATGTACGAGGATTGAATGAAAAGTAATGCCTCCACCTTCGTTAATTGGGTTTGGACGAAAATATTTTAATAAATCAAACGCAGAAATAATCCTTGGAATGTGATCTTTAATTACCAATGTTGACTTTTCCACATAATCACCAGCCATCTGGATACATTTCTACCAACGATGAACATGTTTTTCGAAGCCGTCACGGGAGAAGTCGACACTCTGTTTCCGCAACCACAGTCTCACAGCTCTCTCAACGTCTTCATCAGAAGCATAATGATGTCCCCGCAGATGGTCTTCCATTATGGGGTATAGATGTAAGTCAGACGGTGCTAAATCTGGACTGTATGGAGGATGCCGTGTGGTGATGAGATTCAGTCTCTGAAGTTCTGCTGTGGTGGCACGTGAAGTGTGTGGTTTGGCAGTGTCATGCTGCAGGAAAACATTTCCCTTTTCCTTTCGGACCCTTCTTAGCCGTCTTTTCAGAGTTCGCAGCGTTAAGACGTAATGCTCTGAATTTATTGTTGTTCCACGATCAAGGAAATCAACTGGATAACACCATCTGCGTCCCAGAACACTGTGGCCATGATTTCTTTTTCTCGGGCGAGTCCTTGTGTCGAAATTCCGTAGACTGACGTTTCGTCTCCGGGTCGTAATGGTGTACCCACGTTTCGTCTCCTGTTACAATTGAATGGAGAAAGGCGTCACCTTCATTCTCGTAACGCCAGAGGAGTTCCTGGCAAATTTCAAGTCTGTGCCCTTTCATTCCTCGAGTCAGCACCCGGGGTACCCATCCCGCACAGATCTTCTGATAGCCAAGCAAAACAATAATGTGATCCACACGTTCCTGTGAAATTCCGATTGTACTTGCAGTTTCTCTCTTAGTGGTACGACGATCGTCCTGAATCAATCTGTCAACATTTTTCTTGTAGAACTCGGTGATTGCTGTCACAGGCTGTCCATCTCTTTGTTTGTCACGCAGGTTAGATGTTCCCACCTCAACATCTTTAAACTTACTCGCCGAACGACGCACAGTACTCACATCAGCACAATCACCATAAACTGCTTTCATTCGCTGATGAATTTCCTTTGGGGTGACACCTTCTGCTGTCAAGAATTCAGTGACTGCACGTTGCTCAAATCGCATTGACCGACCGTCTGCGCAGGATTCCATACTTTACACTGTAACAACACAACCGTTCAATGCTAAGGCTTCCTGCTAACTGGAGCTGTAGAGAAGAGGCTACGGAACAAACCAGCACCTGCCGCATACCAATGCTGCCAACTGTTGAAGATTTACGAAGGTGGAGGCATTACTTTTCAAACCCTCCTACCATCCTCCTTACTAAAGCCTTATGTCTTATAGGACATTCTAATAATTTTGCAATAATTTTATGAATTAAAAAAATATTTATAAGGTATTATAAGAATTAATACAGAATCTTTTACGTATTTTCAGATTTTTGCATTAGCTATGTAGCTATTTTAACAGCGTTACAATGTGAAATTCAATGTATGTGTATACTATTTATCTGTGAGTTACCACAGTATAAGGGAATGTCAAGTATTGTCGTTCTGAAGAGCAGTTGGGTTGTCCAAGGTGGAGAGTATTCATGCAGGTTTCAGCCAGTTGATGGAGACCTTTGTAAAAGTATTGTTTTTGTCAACGTCAAAGGTGGCACTACCCCATTTCAACATCTGGAATGGCCCACTATAGGGCGGTTGTACCGTCACAGTGTGGTGACGTTGCAGAGCATGATGTGTGCACAGTCTGGGAGCTGGTAGAACAAATTACTCCGGCTGCATAAGTGTCGTGCTGTAAAGTATTTCCTTGAGAGACGTGTGTGAGTTGTCTTTGAAGGCCATTCGCACACTGAGGAGCACCCACAAAAGTGCCTCACTTCTTGCGCCACCGTCTGGTTAGAGGCTGTTTACTTCTATGGTGTTCTGCAGGTCATATCTTCGTTCTTATCAGCTATATTATACTGGTTGTATAATTCATATTTATGTGGTTCTAAGTTCATATGTAATTTAATCCTATATTTTATTATGGAAATGGAGATAGTATTGTGGTGCCCGAGGTTTGTGCAAATTCCACGCTGTTGTTTCCATGATTGTATGCTTTCCTATGGTTGTTAACCAAGAAATAAACAACCACTGGAAAGGATATGTTTAGAAAAACAACATCGGGAAATTGTCACTAACTTCGCGCACCATAACACTATCTGGCATAACCAGTTCCATAAAAAACAATAATGTTAAATTACATATGAGCGTAGAAACACGAATCATCAAGCAATATAATATAGGTGATAAGAACGAAGATATGACATTTAGAATTCCATAGAAGCAAACAGCCTGTAATCATATAACATCTTTGACTCAACTGTTAATTTAACTGTCACGAAACGTCATTATGAGATAAACTTCCATAATTCGAAAACGACACAATTAGCTGCTACAGAAAAAGTTTAACTTTCATTGCTATTTGTTCTGCAACAACACTGAGTCTTTATTTGCGTCCGCAGCTCGTGGTCTCGCGGTCGCGTTTTCGCTTCCCGAGCACGGGGTCCCGGTTCGATTCCCGGCGGGGTCAGGGATTTTCACCTGCCTCGAGATGACTTGGTGTTTGTGCTGTCCTCATCATTTCATCATCATTCCTGAAAGTGGCGAGACTGGGCTGAGAAAAGGTTGGGAATGTGTACGGGCAGTGATAACCGCGCAGTTGAGCGCCCCACAAACCAAACTTCATCATCTGTGTTTGCAACGAGTTTAATTCAAAGACGATCCTTCTCTGCAACTAGTAACGTGCTAGCTTACACACTCCAATATATGCCTTTTGCTACGTCCCATTATGCATTGCAAATTTCTGTGTTTAGACGTACCATTGTTCCGGGACGTGACTGATGCGT
Organism: Schistocerca cancellata; assembly: GCF_023864275.1. Lineage (NCBI taxonomy): Eukaryota > Metazoa > Arthropoda > Insecta > Orthoptera > Acrididae > Schistocerca > Schistocerca cancellata. The sequence continues at coordinate 844,786,691 of NC_064626.1, forward strand.
CTACGTTTATGATGAAGTGTATGATGTCAGTGACCAAGGAAAAGTGCCAACCCGTTGCAGAGCCTGCTGGGTGACACGAGTTGAATAGCCCACGGTACCATGACTTGCCAGAATGGCAGTGTTATTTCCAGACAAAGTAGCAGCAAAAAAAGGGGAGTACATCATCGCTGACATTTAGCTCTGTGTCTCCGTGGCCTCAACAAACGCGAAGAAAAGACTGGGACGTATGGCTAGTGGCGTTACAAAGCACAAGACATGATGTCTCGCACATACAACCTATGCGAATCAGTACTACATTGATATGTTATTCTCTACAGCGAAATCCTCAATTTAGACGTCACCTGCAATAAGTGTGACTCATTACAACGAACGTCGTCATGTCATTTGTATAACTAAATGCTACGTGTATTGTACGTGAAAATGGGTCAGATGAAGTCAGGGGTCAAGGGAAATCTGAGAGATGACCCTACGTCTCTATACCCGAAATACAAGACGAATTCGATACTGCGTACTATGCCCACCGTTTGAACTGTCTAACAAATACGTAGCGGCAGAAGTGACTGGCACACTGGACAGTCCTATCACAATCTATTTCACTCTCAGAATCTCATATTTTCAGTATTTGCCTTATAAACAATGTAAACTTGGTGGCAACTAGGAATTGTAACTCATTTGTTTTGTTTCTGGAACAATACTTTCCACTGAAGAGTAATTTGACGGTATACGTTTTGTATTTCTTTGAATGACTAAAATAATGATTTCAGTACAATGTACAACATATACCGCAGTGTGCCTGATTCGTCAATGATATTGTAAGAAATTGTTTTGGACTGCCAAACTCATAAGAGAACGCTCATATTTGATAAACGTCACACTTGAAACGAGCCTCACATCTCGATTAAACCTTAACTTTCGTTTAAAAATTCAACAATACAAATTTACGATGTGAAAAAACGAGCCAAAAGAAATACATTAAGGAATGTACTTGCAAAAATAATTTACACTAAATAATGGGATACAGAACTTACCTACCAATAATTAAAAGAAAATTTTAAAAAATAGTTTTGTATTTAGAACACTGGAAAGAACTGATGACGAAAAATATGTTGAAGTTGTAGTCAGTAACTGTTTTCCAGTTTCCTATTCACCTCTGTTCTACGCTCTGTCTTCGCATGATACACAAACATACAGCTGCACTGTATCCGTTCCTTCTCCTACCGGCATAACGTACCTTCCCACTGTCGATTATAGAAACTTTGCCATTTAGGTTGCCATTTTAAATGGGAGCCTTCCTTAAATATGATTAATGCAAAGGATAAAGAGGAGGAACCCAGTAGCACACGGTTATGATATAGGTGAATTTTGGGAACCGGTCACATTAATTGACTAATTCTACGAGGAGATTTTAAATAGGGGAAATGTAAGAACATTAGTAATGAAGGAGCAAGGAAAACTTAAATTTGTTGAGAAGATTCTAGGAAAAGTGCGGTACTCTTGTAAAGCAGAAGGCTTACCAAGACGCTACTCGTACTCAGTCACTTGGAGTACGCATAACAGCAGACGTTGTCTGAACTCGCATCATAATACACATCAGGATACAAAAAATGGCTCTGAGCACTATGGGACTCAACATCTGAGGTCATCAGTCCCCTAGAACTTAGAACTACTTAAAGCTAACTAACCCAAGGACATCACACACATCCATGCCCGAGGCAGGATTCGAACCTGCGACCGTAGCAGTCGCGCGGTTCCAGACTGCAGCGCCTAGAACCACTCGGCCTCCGCGACGGCACATCAGGAACACTTAAGTGTCAGGGAACTTAAAATCGGAATTTTTGAATGAAAGACGCTAGCATAGGCATTGCGAAATTAAAGCAAAAGAGACGAGTGCGCGTCTAGAGATATAAAGGCAAGCATTTTTCATTCGCTTCACCCGTGAGTGGAAGAGGACAGGGAGTAACTAATATTGGTATGAAGTATCTTCCACCGTGCACTGTACAGTTTCTTCCGGAAATGTAAGCAAATTTAAGAAGTGTTCGTATACGCTTATGTGTTTGACATCATTTTTGTTCAGTGCTATTGTAATATCTCTTTATATTCTATTAATTATCCCTGCACAATTCTATGAGTGAATTACGTTTCCTACTTGACCATCCATATACTCGCAGAATCGATGCGCAAAGTAGTACAGTACTATTACTATTCCATGAGCGCATAATTACTTTTTGTAATATTCTCTCTGATGTGTTGAGAGTACTGCTAGGATATTCTCCGTGCCGAATAGCCTATTTGAATAATTGTAATTTTGCTATCGAGAATACTGGAAGAAAGAGATTGAAAATATATTGTATGCTACTCAAGAAAATATATAAAGAGCATGTACATCAAAGGTGTGTAAGGAATTTCATAATGTATGTATTCTCTAATTGGAAATTTGCACGGAGGTGTCGTTTCGATGGTAATCAGAAGGGAACTTCCGATGAATTGGAAACGAACCACCGAGCGAGGTGGCGCAGTGGTTAGCACACTGGACTCGCATTCGGGAGGACGACGGTTCAATCCCGTCTCCGGCCATCCTGATTTAGGTTTTCCGTGATTTCCCTAAATCGCCTCAGGCAAATGCCGGGATGGTTCCTTTGAAAGGGCACGGCCGATTTCCTTCCCCATCCTTCCCTCACCTGAGCTTGCGCTCCGTCTCTAATGACCACGTTGTCGATGGGACGTTAAACACTAATTTCCTCCTCCCTCCTCCTCCTCCCCCCCGGAAACGAACCTGCAATTATTAGATCCAAGAGCTCCATTATTTCCTCGGATAATTAAACTCTATCAAAGCAAACTTTCCGCTTGATCTGAGGTTTCCAAACTGACTACGCAACGCAAGAAAACCAAGACATTTTATTTACACAGGATTGCTGATCGCTTCGAATCATCGAGACTGCGGACAAGGAGAGTCATCGTCCGATTCTGATTAAACAAGTAAAGCTTAATTATAACTTTCTTGAGCGACTCTGATGACTGTGATATGGCTGCTTATGAATGAGATCATTAATAAAATACTAATAACTAACTTGCCTCCTCACCAGCAACCCGTATAAACACACACACACACACACACACACACAAGAAACAGTCAACTGATTTCATTTAATGCTCTGGGAAAGACATTGGAAATATGAACTTCACTGGAGGATTTCATTTTTGGCACACATTGCTATGTTTGCATCTACTGCGCATCATCAGCCACATAAAGTGACGACGTCCGTGCTGAACCGTGTTACCTTTTCAGAGTCGGGATTCCTTATTGCGCACCAGTAACTGTTTGGCACTCACGCGTCCAGGAGGAGGAGAAGTTTGCAGTGGCATGTGACAACACGAGAGGCCATAAACGACGCGCAGGTCCCCGTGCTGTGGGAGGGGACGGCGTGCGCCATTCTCACGCTGTGGAAGCGCCTTTCGCAAAATCTAGCACCGCGGTATGAGTGCGTCCATGTTGATGAGAACATGTTCTTTCAGCTAGACAATTCGTCTATCCAGACGGTTACAATAATTCTCCGTAAATGGTTAGAAGGACATGATGAAGAGTCAAAAATATTCTGGGTCCAACACAAATAAATATTCATTACCATTTACAAAGTTCGTTGACTACTTAAATTATTTATATCTTTCTCGGAATAAAACTCATTTATAATAGCAATACAAAAACATTTCACAAAAGTACACACGGACATTACAGCTGTTCTCTGCGGTCTTGGCATGTGCTGTGGTCATCCTGTGGAGAAACAGAGGACTATCCTAATAGGAGGGAATATTCACTTTCTATGTTGTTCTACTGTTCATACAATTAAAAAAAAAAAAACACTCTCTTTGCTCATATGAAATGGCTGTCTTCTTTTCGTGCATTGAGTTACTTCCATTGCTATGGTTCCTTGGTTTTTCTGGGCACTGTTCATACAACATACAGTAAAAGCGAACAGATCGACACAGACGTCACCCACAACCACATGCAACAACCTAACTTTGCAACTATGTCACGTTCAGGAGTCATTTCAGACAAAACTGCCAAGCTGGTTAAAAATACAGATACCAGGGTTAATTTTATCACCACCAACAATTGGAGAAAGAAACTGGTGCGTGACGTCTCACAAACAGCTGAGAAACAGAGGCAATCAGGAATCTGTAAAGGAATATAGGGTCGTTTCAACAAGTACTACATTGCCGAAACGGGCAGAAATTTTAAAATGCGTTTTAAAGAACACATTGACTGTTTCGGGCTTGACAAAGCTAACGAGATACCTAGAGCGCAACATATAGAGGAAACAGGCCACAGTGTTGCAATTGACAACGATTGTAAAGTACTGGATACTTTTGAGATATCTGGAAAATGACAATCTTGGAGGAAATACTGTTAAAATAGAAGATACGTAAAAATTAAATTATTTACGTAATCGTGTTCCAACAGTATACTTGTAATTCTTTAAAATCACTTTTATACTGTCATTTACAACATCAAAGTGTCAATGTCTATCCTATTAAATTTTGTCTACCAACATCAGAGAGCCGGCCGGAGTGGCCGTGCGGTTCTACGCGCTACAGTCTGGAACCGGGCTACCGCTACGGTCGCAGATTCGAATCCTGCCTCGGGCATGGATGTCTGTGATGTCGTTAGGTTAGTTAGGTTTAATTAGTTCTAACCTCTAGGCGACTGATGACCTCAGAAGTTAAGTCGCATAGTGCTCAGAGCCATTTGAACCAACATCAGAGATTCGACTGCAAGATGTACAGAAAACACTGCAAGTGACTGACAGCACCAGAATTTCTATATCGATAGCAAATCGAAATAAGCTTTGTTTTGATCGCCACCTACTTTGTGCTGCAAAGTAAAGTTGATTGTGATATCGGTTTTGAAGTAAGCTTGGGAACTTTATGAACAGTGGTCAGCAAGATACAAGGAGCCATATCCATATCCATACAATTTCTGATTGTACATTATTCGTCTTTTAGTGGTAACTTAACACACGAAATGCACAAAAAATGTTTCTAGATGGTATAGATAACAGTGTTTACTGAAGTTGAAACTCCAGTTATGTCATAAGTTAAGAGACCTTCGAGGTGTACTAGGAGAGGTTACGTCATGGCGACGTTGCTCTGATTAAATTATGATGGAACTTTGCACACGTAAGTGATGTTGGACGGACGCCAGTACTGAACCAGATTATTGTGCTTTTATCAGTCCGAGTGGACAGTAATTCTGTTCATTCAGGTACATATTCCGCAAGCCACTACACGGTGCATGGAGGAGGGTACCTTGTACTGCTACTAGTCACTTTCTTTACTGTTTCACTCGCATACAGAGCAGGGGGAAAAGTCTATCTATATGCTGCCGTAAGAACTCTGAATATTTTTGATTTCGTGATACGTGAGTGTGATGCACGTTGTCGTTAGTAGGATAGTTCTGCAGTCTGTAGCAAACGATAGTTCTCTAAACTTCCTCGATAGTCACTGGAAAAAGATATTCCCATTTGAGTAAACCCAATAGTTCCGTAGTAGGCCAACTCCCTTGTTGATCAAACATTCTGGTAACAAATCAAAATACTGGATATGGTGGTTTCTTTTTTTAATAGCTCAGTGGGTCTACATGTAAGCAACGTGTTGTTTCCAATCATGCTCTACTAATTTTCGGCGCAAACGTACATTTTGAGTTTCGTTTCTTCATCACAATTGTCGTGAAAGCTACTTTTGATCTTCATATAATATCATTCTTTCTATTGTTTCAGCTCACTATTAATTACATACGTTGGTACTGTCTGCAATTAATTTTCAGGATTTATGGAAAAATGGGAAAGTACAATTTATATTGCACATGTGCAAAACAGAGTGGTACTGCATAATATTTGCTTTTAGAAGTAATGATTTGATATCTTCACATTTATTGTGATTGGAAGCGAACTGCCAACGTTTCTGGGCTTATGGAGCCTCCCTGCAGTATACTGCACAAAGCTGCGAAAGGAGTCATAGCTGAACTGAACAGATGAAGATGGACGCAGGGTCACAGGGAGTTCGCCTCCTGTGCGGGCTCTGTTAACTGTGTGTTTGTCGCATCTGAGGATGAAAGGAGCAGCAAATAATTAAAAGTGGCGTACTCTCGTAAACCGCAAAATTAGAAGAGGAAACATATACTTTTTCTTCTATGCAGTGGTTTATTTCACAACAACCGTCTCAGTTAATAGGTGATGGAATACGTTTAAAATTCTGCCGGTGAAAATAATTAGAGAACAATTCCCATATTGCGAAACAACTAATTATACTTAATGACAAAATTGATACAAGTACGGAAAACGGATACCAAGAAAGTTGGCGCAGTTATGAAGACGATGGAATGCTATTCTGTCATAAAGATTTAGGTGTGTGTGTATATATATGTGTGTGTGTGTGTTTGTGTTTCTTATCCAGTGTAACGCCGTAATACCTGGAGTACTTTCAACCAGACCCCCACTCACACATAACAAACATAATTATCCTTAAGAAAATCTGCCAGGAAGTTTCATATCAGCGCACACTCCGCTGCAGAGTGAAAATCTCATTCTGGAAACATCCCCCAGGCTGTAACTAAGCCATGTCTCCGCAATATCCTTTCTTTCAGGAGTGCTAGTTCTGCAAGGTTCGCAGGAGAGCTTCTGTAAAGTTTGGAAGGTACGAGACGAGGTACTGGCGGAAATAAAGCTGTGGGTACCGGGCGTGAGTCATGCTTCGGTAGCTCAGATGGTAGAGCACTTGCCCGCGAAAGGCAAAGGTCCCGAGTTCGAGTCTCGGTCGGGCACACAGTTTCAATCTGCCAGGAAGTTTCATATCAGCGCACACTCCGCTGCAGAGTGAAAATCTCATTCTGGATAATTATCCTTCTTATCCTTTGAGGGAAGATGGGAAAGACATTATAGAAAACTACTGAAAACAATTGACACGTAATGAAGGCTGGTTGATGCAAGCTCCGATATTACGTTACTTAGAATGATAGGGGACATGTTAAACGTGTAAAAATAGTTAATCTGCTGATGTTAGTGACGAATCCATAGTTTTAGAAGTCACTACATAGACTGCTGAATGTGTAACTGATAATTATATTCTGTTAACATTACAATAATTTTATTAGAGGATTTACCTTAATACAGATTTTGAACGAAACTAAACTCCGTCCGAGCAGGCCACGAAGGCCCAAAGGTACCGACCGGCCGCCGTGTCATCCTCAGCCCACAGGCGTCACTGGATGCTGCTATGGAGGGGCATATGGTCAGCATACCTGTTTCCCGGCCGTATGTCAGTTTACGACATACGCCGATGGTGGTCATGGAAGGCGAAGTAACGGCTGTGCGATACATGAATGCCATCGACCGACCTATAGTGCAACCATATCCGCAGCATTTTGGCGAGGCGTTCGTCTTCATGGACGACAATTCGCGCCCCGATCGTGCACGTCTTATGAATGACTTCCTTCAGGATAACGACATCACTCGACTAGAGTGGCCAGCATGTTGTCCAGACATGAACCCTATCGAACATGCCTGGGATAGATTGAAAAGGTCTGTTTATGGACGACGTGACCCACCAACCACTCTGAGGAATCTACTCCGGATCGCCGTTGAGGAGTGGGACAATCTGGACCAACAGTGCCTTGATGAACTTGTGGATAATATGGCACGACGAATACAGGCACGCATCATTCCAAGAGGACGTGCTACTGGGTATTATAGGTACCGGTGTGTGCAGCAATCTGGACCGCCACTTCTGAAGGTCTCGCTGTATGGTGGTACAACACGCAATGTGTGGTTTTGATGAGCAATAAAAAGAGCGGAAATGATATTTATGTTGATGCCTATTCCAATTTTCTGTGCAGGTTCCGAAACTCTCGGAACCGAGGTGCTGCAAAACTTTTTTTTATGTGTGTGTGTTGGGGTAAATAAATAACTGGGTAACGCCGGTTTGTTGACAACAATAGTATAAAACCACAGGACTGCTATCATTTTGAGCAAGCTACACGAACGTGCGCAGTAGGAACCAGAAAACCTTTTTTACAAATTTCAACATTAATTACCATCCGCCCACGTTTACGCGGTTCTTTGAGTCCGCAGTGAATAGACCACTCCAGTGTCGAGGCGGTACTAGATCTCCTGCCACGCGCTCGAGAACATATGCAATGGTAGAAAGATGTCAGACGTCTTCCTAATGTGGTCACACAAATCTACATTTGTAATCTACATGTCTTTTGTGTTCAACTAATCAGCACAGAAAGAAATCTAATAGAATCAAGTCTGGTGATCTTGGTGATCTGGGGCAGGTTCCTCTCTTCCATTTCAGCAGTCCAGAAATATTTCATTCAGGCAGTAGCATACAATTTGTTGTAGGGTGGAGGAGTATCAACTGCTGCAAAATGGCTCTTTGTAGCATATGTGGAACGACCTAATTTTTCACCTTGTATGGGTTACGTCGATTCAGTGAAAGATAATGAATGGTCTGGGGATGCCAATCTTTATCAGGCAGCAACATCGATACATTCTCCAACGAGCGCACATTCAGTTATTGTGTGTGGGTTTTCATTTCTCCATGCTCTGAAACTGTACCTGTTAAATTTACCACACACTTGAAATGCAGCCTCACCCAAAACTGGATCATAGGCAAGATCGTCTCAAAATGTTGCCCTGCTTCATTTCTACACAAACTTTTTCAGTCGTGGGTGATTAGTTGAATAGTATGAAGCAGTCGTTTGTAAAATCAACTATTCGCACACGACGTCAAAAAATAAATAAATAAATAAATAAATAAATAAATAAAAATAAAAAAATAAAAAAATAAAAAAAATAAAAAAATAAATGTGTGTGAAATCTTATGGGACTTAACTGCTAAGGCCATCAGTTCCTAAGCTTACACACTACTTAACCTAAATAATCCTAAGGAGAAACACACACACCCATGCCCGAGGGAGGACTCGAACCTCCGCCGGGAACAGCCGCACAGTCCATAACTGCAGCGCCTCAGACCGCTAGGCTAATTCCGCGCGGCACACGACGTCACGAACGATGAATATCGATGTTTTCAGGTATACTACTGGTACACGAAATATTGTTCTCAGCTTTCTTAAAAGCGGACCCGTGCAGTTTGTGCATATTTTTCGTGATCCGTAATTTAGCTCGTTTTGACAGGTGATATTGCTGATCGTAGTGCAAGTCACTGTTGCGAAAGGGGTTCTTATTCATTCATTCTCTATAAATACGATTGAATGCAAGAATATGCTAAAAATTTCAGCATGATTACAAATCAATAAAAAAAACATGCAAAGTAACAAAGCCAGAGCAAGAGATATAATAATTGATTAAAATTTGACTGTATCTAGTTCACTCGACACTTCTACTTTACCTTCTCAACAGTTTCTGAAGAACTGTTCTTCACCACACGCAGAGACGAACTGTTCTCGTACTTGTGGAAACTCCGCATGCACATCTGACTTCTTGCCCTAGTCACACAAGAGCTTAGAGGAATTAGAGCTGTCCAAGTAGTCCAAATATGATTAAAACAGGCAGGTAATGTCTCGACAGGTTTCATCCTCTAGTTAGCGTGGTGAAAACCTTACATCTAAGACCATTTTGTCTTGCTGGTTGAGAGCTTATTTTAATTTCGACAGTTGTTACTTGGTGTTTATGTACAGCTTTTTGAAATTACGTTCTGCTGTTGGACAGAGATATTTAAGCGAATAATTATGCATAAAATAAATCCAGTTCCATATTATACATGGTGTCAAAAAAGTATTCCGTATTTTGAGAGGCCCTAGTATGTACCAAACCAAGAAAAAAACGTCAGCTAAACATGGCCTCTAAAATGCATACTTTAGGAGGGCAGTCCTCTTTTAAAATTGCAAAAAGTCGTCGTATTTCTTTTGGCTTAAAATGTTCTGCGCAATGTCTACGTTATTGTAATGTTCATCCCAAGTTCGTCAGAAACTCTGCTATCGAGTTACAAGGCGATTTGTCAAAAAGTATAATCTAAAACCTTTACAGCGGGGGGAAAAAATAGTCGACATCTAACTTCAAAGACGATCTAACGTGGAAATTATGAATGTGCTCGAAATTTAACGGAGCAGCGAGTGACAGAAACTGCCAAAGAGACCCGTAGGACCAACACGGCCACGAGGAAGGTGGACGAGGACCTTGTTTTCGATCTGCAAGGATTGCTGTATGGTCTAGAGATCACCGGTTAGAGCTATGTTTAACTTAATTACAGAAAATGTAACCCAAAACAAACTGGAGGTAAACGTAACTCGATTTTGATCGGAAGATTAGAGATTAGATTAGATTAGTACTTGTTCCATAGATCATGAATACGACACTTCGTAATGATGTGGAACGTGTCAGGTTAATAAAAGGTGTCTATACGAGATATTACATTAGACAAAATATTACATGACACTCAATATTTTTTGTGGAGGTTGGGAAATTACCCACATTATCCAAAAATTCATCTAATTTGTAGAAGGAGTTGCCATTAAGAAATTCTTTTAATTTCCTTTGAAGTGCTATATGGCTATCTGTCAGACTTTTGACGCTATTAGGTAAGTGACCAAAGATTTTTGTGGCAGCATAATTTACCCCCTTCTGAGCCAAAGTTAGATTTAACCTTGAATAGTGAAGATCATTCTTTCTCCTAGTGTTGTAGCCATGTACACTGCTATTACTTTTGAATTCGTTCGGATTGTTAATAACAAATTTCATAAGTGAATATATATATTGTGAGGCTACAGTGAAGATTTCTAGTTCTTTAAATAAGTGTCTACAGGATGATCTTGGATGAGCTCCAGCAATTATTCTGATTACACGCTTTTGTGCAATAAACACTCTTTTACTCAATGATGAGTTACCCCAGAATATGATGCCATACGAAAGCAGAGAATGAAAATAGGCGTGGTAAGCTAATTTACTCAGATGTATATCACCAAAATTTGCAATGACCCTAATAGGGTAAGTAGCTGAACTCAAACGTTTCAGCAGATCCTCAGTGTGTTTTTTCCAGTTCAATCCCTCATCAATGCATACACCTAGAAATTTTGAATATTCTACCTTAGCTACCGATTTGTGATCCAAGTCTATATTTATTAATGGGATCATTCCATTTACTGCGTGGAACTGTATATACTGTGTTTTGTCAAAGTTTAATGAGAGCCCATTTGCAGAGAACCACTTAATGATTTTCTGAAAAACATCGTTTACAATTTTACCATTTAATTCTTGTCTGTCGGGTGTGATAGCTATACTTGTATCATCGGCAAAAAGTACCAGCTTTGCATCCTCGTGAATATAGAATGGCAAGTCATTAATATATATTAAGAACAAATCTGATGGCGGCATCCCTGGTGCTGGGAGACCGGCGTGTCGCACTGAACAGTGATTATGCAGAGAAAAAGTGACGTCATCACCAAGTACCATGGTCGTAACTTTATCTTTTTTTTTTTTCGAGATGAAAATTAAAATTTAACGATTGCCTGTCGGAGATGTACAAGGTCTGCATTGGCTTTGCAGAGAACTTTTACGGCAAGTTATCAAAATTTCAATTATTTCCGCCCCCCGCAACATGGGAGCTGTGCTTCTGCCTTTGTGCTGCCGCTGCAGTAACGAGAGACGGCCATTAAGACGGCCAGCGAGGGTGTGGAGCCCCGGCGGGGATAGCAGCGGGACGCACGGACAAGTCCCGCTAGGCGCGACCCGCGGCGCGTCGGCCAATCAGCGCGCCCGCTGCCCGCAGTTACGGACCGCCGTGGAAAAAGCGCGCCAAAGAAAGCCGGACCCGCAACATTACTGTCCCATAAACAAGACGACCTTATTCGCCGCGCCTTTTTGTCGGAGCAGTGCGCTTTTTACGAGCGGCTGCCCCAGCTATTTGCTCGCGCGTCCGCCCTCGTACTTTCGGTGATGGACTGCTGGGGTCTGCCGCAGAAGTGCCCGTTGCGTTCAGCAAGTAGGACGCTGCAGTCGCGGGCTCAGGGAGAGGTAATGTCGCTTCACCAGTTGCGTCAAGAAATCGTGAGAAAACAATCCCACACGTGAAGGGTGGCCGCTTTCCTTACTATGGCCATAATGGCTTTTCTTGATTATCGGAAACAATGAAAAAAAATTCCAAGTATCTGTTCCAGTGCAGCCGGTTTCAGAGGTCTATCAACCAAGCATATACATGTTTAATATCGCTTTCCTCATGCCGATATGGTTCCTTCGATACAGACAAGACGGATTTCTTACTCCATTTCCTCCAACAGAACAAATTCTGTGTGTACTTCACTAAACGCATTTTTTTTCATCTGTCTTCTGACTGGTTTGATATTTCCCGCCACGAATTCCTCTCCTGTGACAACCTCTTCATCTCAAAGTAGCACTTCCAACTTATGTCCTCATGTATTTGTTGGATGTATTCCAGTCTCTGTCTTCCTCTACAGACCTCTACAGCTCCCTCTAGTACCAAGGAAGTCATTCCTTGGTGTCTCAATAGATGTCCTATCATCCTGTCCCTTCTCCTTGTCAGTGTTTTCCATATATTACTTTCCCTCCGATTGTGCGAAGCATCTCCTCGTCCCATATCAGTCCACCTAATTTTCAACATTCGTGTGTAGCACCTCAGATGCTTCGATTGTCTTCTGTTCCGCTCATCCCACAGTCCATGTTTCACTACCATACAATGCTGTGCTCCAAACGAACATTCCCAGAAATTTCTTCCTCAAATTAAGGTCTATGTTTGGCCCGAAATGCCCTTTCTAACAGTCCTTGCTGGTTTTGATGTCCTCCTTGCTCCGTCCGTCATTGGTTACTTTGCTGCCTAGGTAGCAGAATTCCTTAACTGTATCTACTTCGTGACCATCAATCCTGAAGTTAAGTATATCATTGTTCTCATTTCTGCTACTTCTCATTACTTTCGTGGTTTTTCGATTTACTCTCATGTTTTTTGCTTATTAGAGTGTTCATTCCACTCAGCAGAACATGTAATTGGTCTTCAGTTTCACTCAGTTCCTTTTATTTCCATCATTGTTTCTTTGATGTACAGATTGAACAGTAGGGTGAAAGACTACATCACTGTCTTACACTCTTTTTAATCCGAGCACCTCGTTCGTGGGCGTCCACTCTTATTATTCACACTTGGATCTTGTACATATTAGATATATCTCCGTCTCTCCCTATACCTTACCCCCATTTTTCTCAGGTTTTAGACCATCTTGCACCAGTTTACATTGTGGAACGCTTTTTCCAGGTAGAGAAATACTATGAATTTGTCTTGATCTTTCTTTAGTCTTTCTTCGATTATCAACCGCAAATGTCAGAACTGCTTTTCTGGTGCCTTTACGTTTCCTAAAGCCAAACTGATCGCCATCTAACACATCCTCAATTTCCTTTCGAATTATTCTTCTCAGCAACTTGGACGCATGAGCTGTTAAGCTGACTGTGCGATAATTCTTGCACTAGTCAGCTCTTTCAGTCTTCGGAATTGTGTGGGTGATATTTTTCTGAAAGTCAGATGGTATGTCGCCAGACTCATACATTCTACACACCAACGTGAATAGTCTTTTTGTTGGCGCTTCCCCTAAGTGATTTTATAAATTTTGATGGTATGTTATCTATCTCTTCTACCTTATTTTATGGCAAGTCTTCCAAAGCGTTTTTAAGTTCTGATTTAATACTGGATCCCCTAACTCTTCTAAACCGACTCCTGTTTCTTCTTCTATCACATCAAACAAACCTTTCCTCTCATGAAGAGGCAATGTACTCTTTCCAACTAAGCGCTCTCTACTCTGTATTCAACAAATTATTCAAATGGCTCTAAGCACTATGGGACTTAATATCTGAGGTCATCAGTCACCTAGACTTAGAACTACTTAAACCTAACTAATCTAAGGAAATCACACACATCCATGCCCGAGTCAGGAATCGAACCTGCGACCGTAGCAGCCGCGTGGTTCCTGACTGAAGCGCCTAGAACCGCTCGGCCACCACGGCCGGCTGTATTCAACAGTGGAATTCCCGTTGCGCTCTTAATGTTACCACCCTTGCTTTGAATATCGCCGAAGGTTGTTTTGACTTTCTTAAACGATGAGTCAGTCCTTCCGACAGTAATTTCTTTTTCGATTGCTTCAGGCTTTTCATGCAGCCATTTCGTCTTAGCTTCCCAGCACTTCCAATTTATTTCATTCCTCAGCGGCTTGTAATTCTGTATTTCTGAATTTTCCTGAACATTTCTGTAATTTCTTCTTTGATAAATCAACTAAAGTATTTCATCTGCATGTACATCTACATGGATACCTTGTAAATCGCATTTAAGTGATTGTCAGGGGTTTCATCGAACCACCTTCACAATTCTCTATTATTCCAATCACGTATAGCGCGCGGGAAGAATGAACACCTATATCTTTTCGTACGAGCTCTGATTTACCTTATTTTATCTTTGTGATCGTTCCTCCTATGGAAGTCGGTGTCAACAAAATATTTTCGCATTCGGAGGAGAAAGTTGGTGATTGGAATTTCGTGGGAAGATTCCATCGCAACGAAAAATGTCTTTCTTTTAATGATGTCCATACCAAATCCTGTATAATTTCTGTGACACTCTCTCCCACATTTCGCTATAATACAAAACGTGCTGCCTTTCTTTGACCTTTTTCGATGCACTCGTCAGTCCTACCTGGTAAGGATCCCAAACCGCGCAACGGTATTCTAAAAGAATACTGTTGCATTTTCTAAGTGGTATATTTTTTAAGTGTCCTGTCAATGAAACGCAGTTGCCCGTGGTTTCTTAGCAGTTGTTTGTACCTACGTTTTTCTCTCCAACTTTTTGGAGATGTCCATACCTCTTCAACTATATTGCCTACTAAGCTATTTCTAGTTGCTGTATCTATAGTGCCGTCCTAACTGCCGTCTGCTTCACGTCTGCTGTGCAGCGAGCTACCTTGATTTAAGTATTAACTGTATTTTTCTTACTTGTCACTTCTTCCGTGTGTTTTTGCTTTTAGGAAGCTTTAATTGTCGAGTGCTAGTAATAGTGTTCCATAGATTTCGTGTTTGTTTTGAATACAGTCAGAGAGCGTCCCTTTAGTCAACCATAGTGCCAGTAGTGCTAGTGTTTGTTCAATACAGTCCAGAGACAGGTAGTGCTATTTTCATTGTTTTCTACAAGAAGTGGCTGGCAATCACAGTTTAGTCAACAATCAGCCGCCTTTAGTGAATTAGCAGTCTAGTTAAAAGTTGATTAACTCTCTACAATAAATTGATTTCTTAGGATGGATAGGATGTGTGACTGCTGTGTACGGACGCAGGAGGAGCTGGCCACTGTTCGCGAACAGCTGAGCGTGTTGATGGCCGCGGTCAGCCGTCTTCAGGCTGCTGCCTCGGAGTGTGGCGGCAGTGGGGAGTCTGGTGCGTCGCATGGTACACCCCAGGTGTTACATGCTTCACCCACTGTCCCTGCTGTCGAGACATCTTCGCGGGTACGGGGCGCGGTTGGGCTACCCTTTCCCCAAGGGGAGTGGCGGGTTCAGCGGCGTTCGCGGCGCACGAGGCGGAGGGTCAATGTGGAGGCTGGCCGTGTGGCATCGCCCGCTCTTCCTGTGAGTGGACATGTGGCTGCTCTTTCAGCAAGGTCCGAGCAGGCACACGGGGGGAGGGGTTTATTAGTTACTGGGAGCTCCAACGTTAGGCGGGTGATGGAGCCCCTTAGGAAAATAGCGGAAAGGTCGGGGAAGAAGGCCAGTGTTCACTCTGTCTGCTTGCCGGGGGGCCTCATCCGAGATGTGGAGGAGGCCCTGCCGGCGGCGATAGAGAGCACTGGGTGCACCCGACTGCAAATTGTTGCTCATGTCGGCACCAATGACTCCTGCCGTCTGGGTTCAGAGGTCATCCTCAGTTCGTACAGGCGGTTGGCGGAATTGGTGAAGGCGGAAAGCCTCGCTCGCGGGGTGGAATCAGAGCTAACTACACTCCTGGAAATTGAAATAAGAACACCGTGAATTCATTGTCCCAGGAAGGGGAAACTTTATTGACACATTCCTGGGGTCAGATACATCACATGATCACACTGACAGAACCACAGGCACATAGACACAGGCAACAGAGCATGCACAATGTCGGCACTAGTACAGTGTATATCCACCTTTCGCAGCAATGCAGGCTGCTATTCTCCCATGGAGACGATCGTAGAGATGCTGGATGTAGTCCTGTGGAACGGCTTGCCATGCCATTTCCACCTGGCGCCTCAGTTGGACCAGCGTTCGTGCTGGACGTGCAGACCGCGTGAGACGACGCTTCATCCAGTCCCAAACATTCTCAAGGGGGGACAGATCCGGAGATCTTGCTGGCCAGGGTAGTTGACTTACACCTTCTAGAGCACGTTGGGTGGCACGGGATACATGTGGACGTGCATTGTCCTGTTGGAACAGCAAGTTCCCTTGCCGGTCTAGGAATGGTAGAACGATGGGTTCGATGACGGTTTGGATGTACCGTGCACTATTCAGTGTCCCCTCGACGATCACCAGTGGTGTACGGCCAGTGTAGGAGATCGCTCCCCACACCATGATGCCGGGTGTTGGCCCTGTGTGCCTCGGTCGTATGCAGTCCTGATTGTGGCGCTCACCTGCACGGCGCCAAACACGCATACGACCATCATTGGCACCAAGGCAGAAGCGACTCTCATCGCTGAAGACGACACGTCTCCATTCGTCCCTCCATTCACGCCTGTCGCGACACCACTGGAGGCGGGCTGCACGATGTTGGGGCGTGAGCGGAAGACGGCCTAACGGTGTGCGGGACCGTAGCCCAGCTTCATGGAGACGGTTGCGAATGGTCCTCGCCGATACCCCAGGAGCAACGGTGTCCCTAATTTGCTGGGAAGTGGCGGTGCGGTCCCCTACGGCACTGCGTAGGATCCTACGGTCTTGGCGTGCATCCGTGCGTCGCTGCGGTCCGGTCCCAGGTCGACGGGCACGTGCACCTTCCGCCGATCACTGGCGACAACATCGATGTACTGTGGAGACCTCACGCCCCACGTGTTGAGCAATTCGGCGGTACGTCCACCCGGCCTCCCGCATGCCCACTATACGCCCTCGCTCAAAGTCCGTCAACTGCACATACGGTTCACGTCCACGCTGTCGCGGCATGCTACCAGTGTTAAAGACTGCGATGGAGCTCCGTATGCCACGGCAAACTGGCTGACACTGACGGCGGCGGTGCACAAATGCTGCGCAGCTAGCGCCATTCGACGGCCAACACCGCGGTTCCTGGTGTGTCCGCTGTGCCGTGCGTGTGATCATTGCTTGTACAGCCCTCTCGCAGTGTCCGGAGCAAGTATGGTGGGTCTGACACACCGGTGTCAATGTGTTCTTTTTTCCATTTCCAGGAGTGTATTTGTAGTATCGCTCCCAGAACCGATCGCGGTCCTCTGGTTTGGAGCCGAGTGGAAGGCTTAAGCCAGAGGTTCAGACGAATCTGCGGAGATCTGGGGTGCAAATTTCTCGACCTCCGCTATCGGGTGGAGAAATGTAGGGTCCCCCTGAATAGGTCAGGCGTGCACTACACGCCGGTAGCGGCTACAAGGGTAGCGGAGTACGTGTGGAGTGCACATGGGGGTTTTTTAGGTTAGAGAATTCCCTCCCTAGGCCCGACAAGATGCCTCCTGAGACGCGGCAAGGTAGGAGTAGGCAAAATGCAACAGGGAATAACAATATTAATGTGCTAATAGTAAACTGCAGAAGCGTCTATAGAAAGGTCTCAAAACTGCTCTCATTAATAAACGGTCACAACGCCCATATAGTACTAGGGACAGAAAGTTGGCTGAAACCAGACGTAAACATTAATGAAATCCTAAACTCAGATTGGAATATATACCGCAGAGACAGGCTGGACAGTGAAGGGGGAGGCGTGTTTATAGCGATAAGAAGTGCAATAGTATCGAAGGAAATTGACGGAGATCCGAAATGTGAAATAATTTTGGTGAAGGTCACGGTTAAAGCAGGCTCAGACATGGTAATTGGATGTCTCTATAGGCCCCCTGGCTCAGCAGCTATTGTGGCTGAGCACCTGAAGGATAATTTAGAAAATATTTCGAGTAGATTTCCCCACCATGTTATAGTTCTGGGTGGAGATTTTGATTTGCCGGATTCATAACGGGTGGCAGGGACAAAGAATCCAGAGAAATTTTTTAAGTGCTTTATCTGAAAACTACCTTGAGCAGTTAAACAGAGAACCGACTCGTGGCGATATTAGACCTTCTGGTGACAAACAGACCCGAACCATTTGAAACAGTTAACGCAGAACAGGGAATCAGCGATCATAAAGCGGTTACGGCATCGATGATTTCAGCCGTAAATAGAAATATTAAAAAAGGTAGGAAGATTTTTCTGTTTAGCAAAAGTGACAAAAAGCAGATTACAAAGTACCTGACGGCTCAACACAAAAGTTTTGTCTCAAGTACAGATAGTGTTCAGGCTCAGTGGACAAAGTTCAAAACCATCGTACAATATGCGTTAGATGAGTATGTGCCAAGCAAGATCGTAAGAGATGGAAAAGAGCCACCGTGGTACAACAACCGAGTTAGAAAATTGCTGCGGAAGCAAAGGGAACTTCACAGCAAACATAAACATAGCCAAAGCCTTGCAGACAAACAAAAACTACGCGAAGCGAAATGTAGTGTGAGGAGGGCTATGCGAGAGGCGTTTAATGAATTCGAAAGTAAAATTATATGTACTGACTTGGCAGAAAATACTAAGAAATTTTGGGCTTATGTCAAAGCGATAGGTGGAACAAAACGAAATGTCCAGACACTCTGTGACGAAAATGGTACTGAAACAGAGGATGACAGACTAAAGGCCGAAATACTAAATGTCTTTTTCCAAAGCTGCTTCACAGAGGAAGACTGCACTGTAGTTCCTTCTCTAGATTGTGGTACAGATGACAAAATGGTAGATATCGAAATAGACGACAGAGGGATAGAGAAACAATTAAAATCGCTCAAAAGAGGAAAGGCCGCTGGACCTAATGGGATACCAGTTCGATTTTACACAGAGTACGCGAAGGAACTTGCCCCCTTCTTGCAGCGGTGTACCATAGGTCTCTAGAAGAGCGTAGCGTTCCAAAGGGTTGGAAAAGGGTACAGGTCATCCCCGTTTTCAAGAAGGGACGTCGAACAGATGTGCAGAAAATTGGACCTATATCTCTAACGTCGATAAGTTGTAGAATTTTGGAACACGTGTTATGTTCGAATATAATGACTTTTCGGGAGACTAGAAATCTACTCTGTAGGCATCAGCATGGGTTTCGAAAAAGACGGTCGTGTGAAACCCAGCTCGCGCTATTCGTCCACGAGACTCAGAGGGCCATAGACACGGGTTCACAGGTAGATGCCGTGTTTCTTGACTTCCGCAAGGCGTTCGATACAGTTCCCCACAGTCGTTTAATGAACAAAGTAAGAGCATATGGACTATCAGACCAATTGTGTGATTGGATTGAAGAGTTCCTAGATAACAGAACGCAGCATGTCATTTTCAATGGAGAGAAGTCATCCGAAGTGAGAGTGAGGTGTGCCGCAGGGGAGTGTCATAGGACCGTTGCTATTCACAGTATACATAAATGACCTTGTGGATGACATCGGAAGTTCACTGAGGCTTTTTGCAGATGATGCTGTGGTGCATCGAGAGGTTGTAACAATGGAAAATTGTACTGAAATGCAGGAGGATCTGCAGCGAATTGACGCATGGTGCAGGGATTGGCAATTCAATCTCAATGTAGACAAGTGTAATGTGCTGCGAATACATAGAAACATAGATCCCTTATCATTTAGCTACAAAATAGCAGGTCAGCAACTGGAAGCAGTTAATTCCATAAATTATCTGGGAGTACGCATTAGGAGTGATTTAAAATGGAATGATCATATAAAGTTGATCGTCGGTAAAGCAGATGCCAGACTGAGATTGACTGGAAGAATCCTAAGGAAATACAATCCGAAAACAGAGGAAGTAGGTTACAGTACGCTTGTTCGCCCACTGGTTGAATACTGCTCAGCAGTGTGGGATCCGTACCAGATAGGGTTGATAGAAGAGATAGAGAAGATCCAACGGAGAGCAGCGCGCTTCGTTACAGGATCATTTAGTAATCGCGAAAGCGTTACGGAGATGATAGATAAACTCCAGTGGAAGACTCTGCAGGAGAGACGCTCAGTAGCTCGGTACGGGCTTTTGTTAAAGTTTCGAGAACATACCTTCACCGAAGAGTCAAGCAGTAAATTGCTCCCTCCCACGTATATCTCGCGAAGAGACCATGAGGATAAAATCAGAGAGATTAGAGCCCGCACAGAAGCATACCGCCAATCCTTCTTTCCACGAACAACACGAGACTGGAATAGAAGGGACGACCGATAGAGGTACTCAGGGTACCCTCCGCCACACACCGTCAGGTGGCTTGCGGAGTATGGATGTAGATGTAGATGTAGATATAGCCTTAGAACTTCAAGCGTTTCTTGTCATTCCTTCGTACTTCGGTATCCGAATTCTTTGCGTGCTACTTCTTCCTGACCCTCTTAAACTTCAACCTATTCTTCATCGCTACTACATTATGATCTGAGTCTATGAATGTGGTATTACGGGCAATTTCAATGAGTCGCAAGTACCATGTCAACTCGAACACAAATTGTATGTAACGGTTTATAGAGATATGAAATTGGATGATTAGATAGGCACCGATGTAGGTAGAGCGGCTGGCAGATTTCTGTCCATTGGTAGGATACTGGGAAAACACAAATTGTCTGTAAAGGAGACTGCTTACAAACTGTGTGGGACCCATACTGAGCACGACCAGACTGGGGATACTGAACCTTTACAAAGAAGGGCATTCCTAAGGCTGGCAGATTTGACGCATGGAAAAATGTCTCTGAAATGCTGAGATACCTCAACTGGCAGACTCATGAAGAGAGACACCAACTATTCCACAAAAGGCCACAGTGTCAGCAAATAGTATTAAGTGAGGGCTCTACTAACACACTACAACTTCAACCGTAGACACAGTGGCTACAAGACTAAGCTAATCACAAGGCGCACAGAGGCATTTAAACAATAATTTGTTTTGTACTCCATACTCAGATAGGGTAGCATGGAGAGCTGCATCAAACCAGTCTCTGGACTGAAGACCACAACAACAACAACGCAAATAGAAAGTAAAGATTCTCTGATACATGGTACAAAGGAGAATACATTCTGGCATGCTGTTCACATTGGTTTGTAGAACATAGACGTAGATGTAGACTTAGGTGACGAAAGTCATGGGATAGCAATATGCACATATACAGATAGGGGTAGTACCGCCTACACAAGGTATAAAAGGGCAATGCATTGGCGGAGCTGTCATTTGTACTCAGGTAATTCAAGTGAAAAGGTTTCCTACGTGATTATGGCAGCACGACGCGAATTAACGAACTCTGAACATGGAATGACAGTTGGAGCTAGACACATGGGACATTCCATTTCGGAAATTGTTAGGGAATTCAATATTTCGCGATCCACAGTGTCAAGGGTGTGAAATAATACCAAATTTCAGGTATTACGCCTCACCACAACACAAGGCCGATGTGTTTCAGTTAACAACCAAGAGCAGCTTCGTTTGAGTTGTCAGTGCTAACAAAGAATACTGCGTTAAATAACCGCAGAAATAAATGTGTAATTTAGACGAACTTATTCGTTAGGGACAGTGCGGCGAAATGTGGCGATATTGGACTATGGTAGCAGATGACAGACGCGAGTGCCTTAGCTAACAGCACGACATCGCCCGCAGCGCCTCTCCTCGTCTCGTGAGCGTATCGGTTGACCCTAGACGAGTGGAAAACCGTGGCCGGCTCACATGAGCCCCTATTTCAGTTGGTAAGAGCTGATGGTACGGTTCGAGTGAGGCGCAGACCGCCGAAGCCACGGCCCCAAATTGCCAATAAAGCACTCTGCAAATTGGTTGTAGCTCCATAACGGCGTGGACTATGTTTACATGGAATGAACTGATCACTGACTGGAAATGGTTATGTTCTGCTACTTGGAGACCATTTGCAACCATTCAGAAAGTATTTATATCTCGATATATCCTTATATGACCTTTTTATTGTTTTTTGAACAGAGCCGTCACCTGTAACAATATGGAACACCTTTGAACATCCTACATATAGGGGAAAAATGGTTCAAAGGGCTCTGAGAACTATGGGACTTAACTTCCAAGGTCATCAGTCCCCTAGAACTTGTAACTACTTAAACCTAACTAATCTAAGGACATCATACACATCCATGCCCGAGGCAGGATTCGAACCTGCGACCGTAGCGGTCGCGCGGTTCCAGACTGTAGCGCCTAGAACCGCTAGGCCATCCCCGTCAGCATAGTGGAAAAGTTTCAATGAAATTAACAAGTTGCACTTTTCAGGCCGGCCGAAGTGGCCGAGCGGTTAAAGGCGCTACAGTCTGGAACCGCACGACCGCTACGGTCGCAGGTTCGAATCCTGCCTCGGGCGTGGATGTGTGTGATGTCCTTAGGTCAGTTAGGTTTAAGTAGTTCTAAGTTCTAGGGGACTTATGACCACAGAAGTTGAGTCCCATAGTGCTCAGAGCCATTTGAACCATTTTGCACTTTTCATGAAATAATGATTACATTTCATCAGACGATTAATCACATTCATATGGCCAGAGTGAGTTACTGATCATTCATTATGGAACACGTTAACTCTGAATATTTATATTGTCAAAAATACCAGAGTCGTGCTATCAGTTAACACCTGTTTACGACAGAGGCACAAATTCATCTGGTGAAATTACTTAAGTTCCTCAATACCATCTTACGCAGGTCTCGATAACAATTCGCATTCAGTATACGTTTGCATTGCAGGCGATAGCATTTTGCAGTTGTTACTCCATCCAACACCCTTCTGTAAAATACTTTCACACGATTTTTCACTTTATTCTTCTCAGATAGCAACAAAAGCTTTAATTTTAGCATAAACGGTACGACGTCCTGCGGAACGCGTTTCACATTTCCCTGACAGTGTTTCCCCACCAACCCAGGATGCTGCTGACTACTGGCAAGGGCTTACCCGCCATTATTTCGCCCACTCGTAGTTAATTACGCAAGCCGAACTTTGACTGTCCTAGCGCGCTGGAATCTAACTCATTATATATATTAATTAAGAAACGCGCTTTCTGGTGTTTCTCTGATAAATGTTTCGAACTTTTTGACGAACGTTCAAGTAGTTCAGCCATATCTTCAGAAACTACTGAAACGGCCGAAGCTCTAAATATTAAGGATTCCAAATACATCGACGGCGAAGAAACTAAATGCAATTATGTCCCCGATGAATTTGTAAGTGACAGCGCCACATTTCATTAACAGTTATGTCCGAAGAAAAGTCAGAAACTAAAATTACCTGGTAGACAAAGGCAAAGTGGAGGTGCATCGAATGTACTAAGATGACGTTACAGGTTCAGAGAGTAAGTTTGCTGGTTTTAGTGGGTTTTGAGTGTACATTAAGCACAGGGCAAAATGAACATTTTCACTGGAAGGTGAATAGCGTACGGAGGCGACTGCGGAATTTGTATCTGCACATACACTGTCTCACATGATAATGACCATGGTCGGTCTCGATGCTTTATTTTTACCTATGTTATTCTTTTGTCTTCAAGAATCAGCCGGAAATTTTTATCATGAATGAAAAGACGATTGTTCAGCACAGGAAGTCTTCTGGTCGACACATCAAAGTCTGGGAAAATGGGAAAGGAAAATATTTTTTCATGAATCAAGCTTCTTTCCGTTGCGTGAAAACAAATCTTCTCTCATTCTAAATTCCTGACCTGACTGTCAAAAATCTGTATCGTTAATTATCAGCCGCGTTTCGAACTCACATTGGTAAAGATTTGCAGATACTCCAGATTCCACCTGGTACGTGTAACGTTACGCGTATGTAGTCGAGTGATTCGACCACCTCGAGTTAGCAGTAGGTGAGGATAATTTGCTTGCGCGGGTCTGGGGCTCAGGGCGGCCGCGTCAGCCAAAGCGCCAGCAGCGGTTGGGCAAGCCGCAGCAGCTGCTACGGGCTAGACAGGCGCCAAAGCTGCGAATTTGGACGGATGCTGCTAGGATGGCCGTTATGCAAGACGTGCAGCAAAAATGGCGGAGAGTCAAACAAGCTGAAGTTTTCTTCTTACAGCTATTTCAAAATCTACAATGTTTTATAGTCAAGCATTAAATCAAATCTGAATATATCTGCGATCTCATGAAAATGGGGCGCATCCAATAATACAACATATTTAAATATCTTTAAAGTTAGAGATGTTAATATTTCACAGCGAATAAACATTTTCACACTTAATCTCTGAATTAACAACTTTTAAATGCTTCCTGCGATTTCCTCATACGATACCTGAAATGTTACCATTGCACTATAGCTATAATCCCTGAAACCTACTTACCTGTATCTACTTTTATCTCTTGGTTTATTATGTTTTTATATATATTTTCATTATGCAAATGTTTGTCAGAACATGGTATCCTTCACAATTACTACCAAATCAATATACCATGAACACTTCACATTTGGTCGTACTTGTGTACTTATTTTATGAATAGTTTACTATTTCGCCAGTAATTTTATTTAAATATGAATTACACTTCGTAATACAAAATCATAGTAACTTAAGAAGTGGTCAGTTGCATGTGCTAGCTGACACCACCATTGTACATGAGTACCAAAAGATGCTTATGACAAGCAGGCTTAGTAATTGCTTAAACCGTATTTAACGACAGCCTGTGGTGATTTATCAAGGACGCTTGCGCTAGGATGCTGGTTTATTTATTTATGGACAAACCTTTATTTATGCTTATTGTGAATGGCCTGAATGTGACTGAATGTTTATAACATTCCTTTATTTAAATATTGTTGTAATATTTTAGTTTAGTCCAGGAACTGCTCATGTTGAGTCAAATCATGTCTGTAGAGCTTAAGAACGAAGTATTTTTGGTGAGGACGGCCTTCAGCCAACGGAAAAGCAAACAGTTGAAGAACACTATGGGAGTCAAGCGGAGACTGAGACTTTTCCCAGTGAAGAGCTCAAGAAGGCGATGTTCGTTCTGGAAGACGGCAGACCTGCCTGTCATAACGTGTGATACTCGTTCGTCTCGATGATATAGACTCTAAAAATTTGATGAACTGTAGATGTGTTGCCAATTTCGTATTTGTGTGCATGTTCTCAATTTCAATTTAAAAAGAAAGTTATTGATAACAAGTTAGTTAAGTTTCTATACGCCCTGCCACGTCTTCACCGTTGTGTTCCCCCTACCCTCCATCTCTACACCCTCCATCTCCTTTCCCAAGGTGGCTTCCGTCAACTCCCCCTCCCAGATGATGCCCTCTCTCCCTCCATTTATCCTTCCTATCAACTCTGATCCTCCCTCCCCCTCCTTTCCTCTGTCCTTTCCCTGGGCTCCCTCTTCCCCCCCCCCTTCCGTCCTGTTTCCTCCCCACTACACCTCTCCCTACCTCCCTTCTCCCCCCCCAGTCCTTTTGTATTCCCCTCCTCTGCCTACCCCCCTCCCTGTCGCATCTGCCCCCCACCCCTCTTATGGGTCCTCATCCTCCATCAGCTCCTTTCCCGGTTCCCCCCCCCCCCCTTCGCTTTTACTCTCCTTTCCCCCCTTTTTGTTTTCCCATCTCCTGTCCAGTTTCCCCCCACCTGCTCTCGACTGTGGTGTCACCTTTGCCGACTTTTTCGTGCTGTGTTCTAGTGACTATTCAGTGTTGTTTGTCTTTCACGTGTTGCGAACAGAAACCATGCTGTCGCTGGGTGTGAATTTTATATCCTTTGCGAACAGAATCCAGACTGTCGCCGTGTTTTTTTAATTGTCTATTGTTTTCCCTGTCTGCTCCGTATGTATTTTTATTCGCTTCATCATCCCTCTGTTGCTTGTTTTAATTTCCCCGTTTTCTTTTCACCTTGTTACTCACTAAGTCCCCGATTTCATCGCCTGTTTTTTATTATTATTTATTCTCCTGCTCTTTGTCAGAAAATCTGTCGGCTGCAGAGCGGCGTCCTAAGCTGCTGCCAGCCCGCCCCCTTCGGGAGGAATTGAAATTCAATAAAGGAAAAAAAAATTTTTTTTCTATACGATTATTTAGTTGTCTGACGATCGCTTTTAGATGGTGAGTCAGCGCTTGTATTGCAAAACCAACTGAGGCAGCGACAAGAGAGCAGAGCAGCGCATAGCCCGAAAATTCCAGGCTGTACACCAACCGGATGTAAGCACCGAAACCACGCGAAAAGCTCTTATTCTATTCCTGTTTTTGCTGACTCCCAGTTCATGTTAACAGCATAAATTTTGCAAACTAATTTTTTCGCATTTGAGTGAGACTGGGTAAAAATCAATATAGCTTCCGATATGAGAAGCTTTACCACTCCTTTGTCAGGCCTCTTCGTGCTGGGAACAAAGAACTGCTTCAAGTGGTGCAAATACAAA
This sequence comes from Schistocerca cancellata, assembly GCF_023864275.1. Lineage (NCBI taxonomy): Eukaryota > Metazoa > Arthropoda > Insecta > Orthoptera > Acrididae > Schistocerca > Schistocerca cancellata. The sequence goes on from NC_064626.1 coordinate 844,813,216, forward strand.
TTGCTAGCATGTGGACACTGCATTAAATGTTCAAATACTTAGCAGTATGAGTGATAGCATGCTGACTACGTGAATATAATCTCCTGAAGACGGACATTGGTGTCCGAAACCGGTAATGACTCCAATGAAAAGAAATATTGTGGTATAGCGACTGATAGTGCCTCGAATTATAATCAGTGGTTAATTCGGTCAGGAAGGTTTGATGAATTGATTTCAAAAAAGCATATGATTCGATTGATAGAGAATCTCTATTATCAGTCCTGGAAGGAATGGGTTTGGATAAGAAAACAACTAATATTACAAAAGCGACCCTTACAAATACATTCTCGAAAGTTAAATTTATGGGCGAATTATCGAAAGCCTTTGAAATAAAAACGGGAGTGCGACAGGGGGATGGGCTGTCACCGTTGCTGTTCAATTGTGCGCTTGAGAAAGGAGTCAGAGAATGGAACGCAAATATTAAAAGTGGTATAAGACTGGGATGCAAAAAGAAGAACCTTAAAGTAAATTGCATTCCTGCTTGCTGAAACAATGGAAGAAGCACTCGAGCAAATGCTTGAACTAAAGAAACAAGCAGCTAAAATAGGTCTTCAGATCTTCTTTGAAAGAACTAAGATATTGACAAACATCAAGCACTTATGTAAATACCTCAAAGTTTCAAAGTTGATGAACGGATGATTGAAATAGTAAAAGAGTTCAAATATCTCGGAGAATGGATTATTTGGAATGCTGCGGAAGGCAAAGCAATGGAATCCAGAAAAAATAAACTTGAATTGGCCTTCCAACTAACAAGCATGTCCGAAAGAACAGATACCATGTTAGTATATGTATAACAAAAAATACATACAACAAAAAATTTCACATTACAAGACAGTGATTAAGCCAAAAGCAATGTATGCAGCAGAAACACTTAACATGAATTTCAAAGGCCAAGCGGAGAAACTTTAGCTAAAGGAAAGAAAAATTCTAAGAAAAATCATTGGGCCAAAATTTCAAGAAAATAAGATTGGAAAGCGTTTCTGAAGAAGAAAAATTTGTTAACATCGAGAATAGATTTAAATGTCAGGAAGTCGTTTCTGAAAGTATTTGTATGGAGTGTAGCCATGCATGGAAGTGAAACATGGTCGATAAATAGTTTAGACAAGAAGAGAATGGAAGCTTTCGAAATATGGTGCTACAGAAGAATGCTGAAGATTAGATGGGTAGATCACATAACTAATGAGGAGGTACTAAGTATAATAGAGGAGCTTGTGGCACAACTTGACTAGAAGAAAGGATCAGTAGGTAGGACATGTTCTGAGGCATCAAGAGATCACCAATTTAGTATTGGAGGGCAGCATGGAGGGTAAAAATCGTAGAGGGAGACCAAGAGATGAATACACTGAGCAGATTCAGAAGGATGTAGGCTGCAGTAGGTACTGGGAGATGAAGAAGCTTGCACAGTATAGAGTAGCATGGAGAGCTGCATCAAACCAGTCTCAGGACTGAAGACCACAACAACAACAACAACATCAAAAATGAAACTCTCTACAAGAAAATTGAAAAACTTTCAGATTCTATGCGAAAAAGGAGAATAAATTTTTATGGTCAATTTTCTCAGAATGAATCCCAGCAGATTAACTAAACAAATCTTTGACTTCTTCCGTAACCGCAAAACAAAACCCAACTGGTTTGAAAAAACTGAGAAAGACCTAGTAGAATTAAAGATTTCAGAAAATTACTTATTGATCGAACAGCTAAATTAATTACTAAAGATGAAAACATAAGGTTCCAAGACAAATCTACATAAAAGTCCAAACCCTACATCTCGGAAGAAGAGAGGAGAAGAAGATCAGAAATAATGAAGAAATACTGGGCCCAAAGAAAAGAACAACGCACAAAGAAATGATTGATCCAGCGTACCCCAAAGAGGGTGTAAGAAGAAGAAACGAGTAAGATCCAGAATGAGATTTTCACTCTGCAGGGGAGTGTGCGCTGATATGAAACTTTCTGGCAGATTAAAACTGTGTGTCGGACCGAGACTCGAGCTCGGGACCTTAGCCTTTCACGGGCAAGTGCTCTACCAACTGCCCGCGAAAGGCAAGGGTCCCGAGTTGGAGTCTCGGTCCGGCACACAGTTTTAATCTGCCAGGAAGTTTCAAACGAGTTAGATGATTTTAGAAACGTGAAATATCCATAAGTTTCTGTCATTATTGAAAATGGTTATAAGTAAAAATAATGAAGTATTTCTGCGGTCGCGGCATGTCCGCCGCCTCAGGCGACGGCACGGTGTTGCTAATAGCTGCGACCAGCAAGGCGCGTGCGCGTGGGGTCCCGCGGCTGGGGGCTCGCGCATGCGCCGTCGGGCGCGCGGCGCGCTGTCCGGAGAGCGTCCTTGGGAGGCGGGGCTGCGTGCCGCGTGCCTGCAGGCGCTGCGCGTCGCGGCGCGGCTATCTGAGCGCGCGCCGGCTCGGGTGTCGCGCAGTTCGCAGAAGTGGCGGCGCGCTTCCGGGAGCCCGGCGGGCGCATTCCAGGAACGCCGGCCCACGCCGCTCCTGATGTCACCGGGGAACTCGCCGCGCTCCCAGCGCTCCTCGCACCAGACGAGACGCCACACGATGAGCGCGCACGAATGCCCTCTACCTTTTTCCATACTACAAATACTAAAACAGTGATATCCGTATGGTACGACTGTTTCCTGAAATAAAAGGTTTCAAAACCTTAAATCTTCAAAAAAATTATGAATATTCACAGATATTTTTATCATTTACTTCTACTAAATTGCAAGAGACAATTTCGCCAAAATGACAGACTTATGATCATCCGACTGGGGTTAGAACTGTTGCCCTTGTGCAAATTAAAATTCGATATTAATTATACCAACGTATGAAAGACACATTTTTTTTTCCTTTCTGTTATTCGCCACTCATGAATGTCTCGATCCCTATGTGTCATCTTTTGTGGGGCTCGCTTCATTTCTGAAAATGTTATACAATATGTAGGTTGGTTATTCACTTTGCATCCAAAACTATAAGTGCATCTTATTCTGTTTTCATTGCTCACTTGAAATTGCATTAATTTTAAAGATGGGCTCGCAAAGATCGGCTTACAGTTATACATTTTGTTTTTAACAACATGTACTCTATAAAGTAGCTGAAGAAAATGTATTTCGTTGCTCAGAGAGCAATTACTTTTTCAAAACTTTTCTCAAGATTAGCGGTAATGGACGTCCAGTACTTATGTTGGTCTTTGTATTGTTCCTGCATCGTGTTTTTTTTCTTTTTTTTTCTGGGCCGGCCAGAGTGGCCGAGTGGTTCTAGGCGCTACAATTTGGAACCGCGCGACCGCTACGGTAGCAGGTTCGAATCCTGCCTCGGGCATGGATGTGTGTGATGTCCTTAGGTTAGTTAGGTTTAATTAGTTCTACGTTCTAGGGAACTGATGACCTCAGAAGTTAAGTCCCATAGTGCTCAGAGCCATTTGAACCATTTTTTTATTTTTTTTTTCTGTGGGTTGTAATCAAGCACCTTGTTTATCACATCTTTTTCATTTCACTCACACCTGGTGTAGCAAGTTTTCATTCACAAAACAAAACCCAATAAAAACTATGTCACGTCACGCATTCAGAGCTACTTCCTTGTTCTTCTGAACTTCTTCTTTTTTTTCTTTCACGCATATTTTGCTATGAAACGGTCTTTTAAATTGTTGCTGGACAAGTCCCGACAAAGAAATGACACAGCACTATGTCCGTTTTGTTCCTTATGACGCATGAGCTTACAACTACGTGTTGTTCATTTTCTGACGGTAGACCATAGGATACTTCTCTCCATGGCGATCGAGCAAGCTGGCGCTCTCCATATCCAGGTTTTTACGTGTTTGTCCAAATCTCTTGAGATAGTTACAGGTTCGGTCCCTTTGAAAAGTAGGCAGCCGCTTTCCTTACACGTATTCTCCTAATTGTTTATAGGTCGGATCTTCTGTATCAGTTATGTTCCTCATTTATACCTCTTTGAGTAGGATTCCAGATATATAAGAATAAACGTAGTATGGAGAAGGTTCCTGGATGTAGCGAAAACATTTTAAACGTATGCAGTCTCAGTGACACTTAATTACCTCCAAGACTCCCCAATAATCGATAAAATCCCTACTTCTACGTCATCCCAAGCAGGTAATCTCGAACTGCATCTTTAAATTATCTACTTCAACAACGTTTGGCGTTTCCATTCAGTTTACAAACCTTACTTAACTTCTAGTAATAGCCACAAATATTTGCATGGATACAGATGATCTAATTAGTATCTTTCCGTATCACTCTATGCTCGAAGAGGAGTGCGCAGATTACAGCAGAAAGGAATGAGCTACCTGTGTTCCCAAGACCTCCCGTAGAAGTTCTTTGTGCAATCACAGTTTTGGCTCCGCTACAGTTTTCGTAACTATGCTGGGTAAATTTTCTATTTTTCTTAAACACTGCTAATTTGAAGCATAGCAACATAATTTTAGTCGGCTATTGTAATTACTTCGATTAATCCTCTTTCGATTTCATTTTCACAGTCAATTAGTCGAATTTTTCCTTTCCTTGAAAGAGGTTGAAAGATTTATTCGTGAGTCGTGCCTGGATATCTCAGTCGATAAGAACACTGCCCACAAGCGGCGAGCTTCACTGTGTGACTTGCCCTCAAACACACAGAAGGTTTCGAATTTCTTTAACTTTACCCCATTAACGGCGACAACTCACAGAAATCATTCATGACTGTCAAGTAACAATGAGGAAGGAAGCTTCAAAATAGCGCGCACTCTGCTGGAGACTGAAAGATTCATTCTGGTTATGTTTGTTTGCTTCCTCTCGTTTCTGCTATTGTTATATACTGATTTAATCATCCTGGCAATATCAGGTATTCTCTTAACATCTAACAAGGCATTCTACATATTTTAGTTTATTTCCGTATGACTAGAGAAATGATATAAAAAGATCTACAATTAATGTGGGATTCAACACTTATCAGTAAATATAAAATAGGTAGTGGAAAACAGTAGCAGTTATAGTGTTCGCATACGTAGCTTAGTGGACAGCGAATCTGGCTGCTATGCGGAGGATCCGGTGTCGATTCCCGGTACTGGCAGGCATTTTTCGTTGGTGGAAGGACTGAAAAGGGCTTCATTCACACTACCAGAGGTGAAAACTGAACAAGAAGTGGCGGTTCGAAGATCTAGAAAGCCGACCACGGCCGGGAGAGCTGTGTGCCTCTCCAAACTGCATCCAAATGACGCCATTGGCAGAGACTGACGTCGTGGTCGGTTGGTCTCGTTTGCCGCTTACGGTTTAGGAAATGTAGTTTTTTTTTATGTAGCAGCTACTGCAGAAAAATAAGAAGCGGAGTTTATATTAGTTCGTGAGAAGTACAAGAAGAAACGCAGATTGCAATCAGGTGGATTTGAACTGAAGGCACTGTGAGCAATGGACCTGAGGGGGGACAAAGCATGCGAGTAAGAGGAATGTGACAGACGTAAGCAATGAAAAGAGGGGGAAAGAAAGTGGTGTGGTTCGCTGTGAAACGAAAAGACAAAGAAGCGGATCTGGCAGACTATGAAGGCATTTGCTTTACTGATGACACGGAGAAAACTGGCCATATATATTATCTCTTGGGAAGAAGTTTGTTGTTGTTGTTGTGGTCTTCAGTCCTGAGGCTGGTTTGATGCCGCTCTCCATGCTACTCTATCCTGTGCAAGCTGCTTCATCTTCCAATACCTACTGCAGCCTACATCCTTCTCAATCTGCTTAGTGTATTCATCTCTTGGTCTGCCTCTACGATTTTTACCCTCCACGTTACCCTCCAATACTAAATTGGTGATCCCTTGATGACTCAGAACATGTCCTACCAACCGATCCCTTCTTCTAGTCAAGTGGTGCCACAAACTCCTCTTCTCCCCAATTCTATTCAATACCTCCTCATCAGTTATGTGATCTACGCATCTAATCTTCAGCACTCTTCTGTAGCACCACATTTCGAAAGCTTCTATTTTCTTGTCCAAACTATCTATCGTCCATGTTTCACTTCCATACATGGCTACACTCCGTACAAATACTCTCAGAAACGACTTCCTGACACTTAAATCTATACTCGATGTTAACAAATTTCTCTTCTTCAGAAACGCTTTCCTTGCCATTGACAGTCTACATTTTATATCCTCTCTACTTCGACCATCATCAGTTATTTTGCTCCCCAAATAGCAAAACTCCTTTACAACTTTAAGTGTCTCATTTCCTAGTCTAATTCCCTCACCATCTCCCGACTTAATTCGACTACATTCCATTATCCTCGTTTTGCTTTTGTTGATGTTCATCTTATACCCTCCTTTCAAGAGACTGTCCATTCCGTTCAATTGCTCTTCCAAGTCCATTGCTGTCTCTGACAGAATTACAAAGTCATCGGCGAACCTCAAAGTTTTTGTTTCTTCTCCATGGATTTTAATACCTACTCCGAATTTTTCTTTTGTTTCCTTTACTGCTTGCTCAAATTCAGTAACATCGGGGAGAGGCTACAACCCTGTCTCACTCCCTTCCCAACCTCTGCTTCCCTTTCATGCCCCTCTACTCTTATAACTGCCATCTAGTTTCTGTACAAATTGTAAATAGCCTTTCGCTCCCTGTGTCTTACCCCTGCCTCCTTCAGAATTTGAAAGAGAGTATTTTAGTCAACATTGTCAAAAGCTTTCTCCAAGTCTAAAAAAGCTAGAAACGTAGGTTTGCCTTTCCTTAATCTATCTGAGATAAGTCGTAGGATCAGTATTGCCTCACGTGTTCCTATATTTCTACGGAATCCAAACTGATCTTCCCCGAGGTTGGCTTCTACCAGTTTTTCCATTCGTCTGTAAAGAATTCGCGTTAGTATTTAGCAGCCATGACTTAATAAACTGATAGTTTGGTAATTTTCACATGTGTCAACACCTGCTTTCTTTGGGATTGGAATTAAAGTTATGATGCTGAAAAAAGGAAGGGCACATTGTAGTACATTTATTTTGTATGACTCTATTAGTGGTCACGTATTTGTAAGAACAGGTACTGGCTTATCCAGTGTCTCCTCGCGTCGCTGTGGCCCTGTCTGGCGGCCGGCGCTGTATTGCTGGACGCAGCGCAACGCAGGCAAAGTGCATGGGCGGCCGCACCGGAGTGTGGGCGCGGGCGGGGATGCCAGCAGTATCTGGCGGCCGCTGACGGCTGCAGCGGCTGATAGCGGCTATCAGCGCTCCCGCTCCTCAAACAGCGGCTGGGCGCCCCGCGGGCCGCGCCTTCCCACGCCGCCGATTTCTGCGCCCCTGCGTGGGAGCGCCGCAGCCCCGCGGCAACTCGGGCCGACAAGTGCCGTACCGTGAGTCCGACAGAAATCACTAGCACCCAGAATCCACGGAGACATCATAGAAACCCCCGTGGCGATGGGGAATACAAATGACCAATAGCAACATCTACGTCTACACTATAATGAGGTTTCAAAAATCATGGTATAGCGACAGACACACATACAGATGGCGGTAGTATCGAGTATACAAGGTATAAAATGTCAATGCATTGGTGGGGCTTTCATTCGTAGTCAGGTGATTCATGTGTAAAATTGTTGGATGTCAGGTCCGCCAGTTATGCAAAACACCGTTTTTCTCAGTACCCAAACATGTTTCGGCACCACTGTGCCATCATCAGTGGGTTTTCGTTTTTATTTATTCTGCAATGTGAACATTTTAGTTAAATGATTATAAAATTATGTGCATTTTTAGTTCAAACAACAGATCGTTTCTTTTTGTAAATACCTTTACATATAGTCTGCATGAATTTTCTGGATCACTAACTCACAAGTCAGGTAGATTGTCATCTGGAACCAAACGATATTGCTGAGACATCAACATCGTTTGGTTGCAGATTACAAGCTACCTGTAGTAATTAACCCACAAGTGATCCAGAAAATTGATTGATGAGACATCAACATCGTTTGGTTGCAGATGACAAGCTACCTGTAGTAATTAACCCACAAGTGATCCGGAAAATTGATTGATGAGACATCAACATCGTTTGGTTGCAGATGACTAGCTACCTGTAGTAATTAACCCACAAGTGATCCAGAAAACTGATTGCAGGGACATCAACATCGTTTGGTTGCAGATGACAAGCTACCTGTAGTAATTAACGCACAAGTGATCCAGAAAATTGATTGATGAGACATCAACATCGTTTGGTTGCAGATGACAAGCTACCTGTAGTAATTAACCCACAAGTGATCCAGAAAATTGATTGATGACACATCAACATCGTTTGGTTGCAGATGACAAGCTACCTGTAGTAATTAACCCACAAGTGATCCAGAAAATTGATTGATGAGACATCAACATCGTTTGGTTGCAGATGACAAGCTACCTGTAGTAATTAAGACACAAGTGATCCAGAAAATTCATCCACACCAAATGTAAAGGTATTTACAAAAAGAAACGATCTGTTGTTTGAACTAAAATGCACATATTTTTATAATCATTTAACAAAAAATGCTCACATTGCAGAATAAATAACATGTTTGGGTACTGAGAAAAAACAGTGTTTTGCATAACTGGCGGACCTCACATCCAACAATTTTAACTGCAAACGCAGCCAATACAAGGAGCAGCAAATCAAAATGATGGATATCATGTGTAAAGGTTCCCGACGCACTACGGAAATTAACAGTTCAAAATGGTTCAAATGGCTCTGAGCACTATGGGACTTAGCATCTGAGGTCATCAGTCCCCTAGAACTTAGAACTACTTAAACCTAACTAACCTAAGGACATCACACAGATTCATGCCCGAGGCAGGATTCGAACCTGGGACCGTAGCGGTCGCGAGGTTCCAAACCGAGGCGCCTAGAACCGCTCGGCCACACCGGCCGGCGGAAATTAACAGTCTTTGAACGCGGAATGGTAACTGGAGCTAGACGCAAGGGATATTTCATTTCGGAAATCGTTAGGGAATTCAGTATTCCAGATACAGAGTGTCAAGAGTGTGGCGAGAATAACAAATTTCAGGCATTATCTGTCAGCACGCACGACGCATTGGCCGACGGCCTTCACGTAACGACTTAAGTTGCGTTTGCATAGAGTTTGTCAGTGCTAACAGACAGGCAATATTGCGTGAAATAACCGCAGAAATCAATGTGGTACGTACGACGAGCGTACCCGTTACGACAGTGCGGCGGAATTTGGTGCTAATGGGCTATGCCTGCAGACAACCGACGCGAGTGCCTTTGCTAACAGCACGACATCGCCTGCAGCGCCTCTCCTGGGCTGGTGACCAGATCGATTGGACCCTAGACGGCTGGAAAACCGGGTCCTCATCAGATATTCCCGATTTCAGTTGGCAAGAGCTGATGATAGGGTTCGAGGAGTTCGAGCGTGGCGGACATCCCACGAAGCCGTGGACCCAAGTTGTCGACAAGGCACTGTGCAAGCTGGTGGTGGCTCCACAGCAGTGTGGGCTGTGTTTACACGGAATGAACCCATCATTGACTGGAAATGGTTCTGTTCGGCTACTTGGAGACCCTTTGCGCCCAATCATGGACTCCGTGTTCCCAAACAACGGTGGAATTTTTACGGTTGACGATGTGCCATGTCATCAGACCGCAGTTGTTCTTGAGTGGTTTGAAGAACATTCTGGACAATTCGACCGAATGATTTGGCCGCAAATCGAACATTATCGGACGGATTCAGTTCGTGTACAAAATCATGCACCAGAAACACTTGCACAGCTATGGACGGCTGTAGAGGCAGCATGGCTCGTAATTTCTTCAGTGGACTTCCAACGACTTGCTCAGTCCATGTCGCGTCGAATTGCTCCACCACGATGGGCAAAAGGAGTCGGTCGCCATGTTATGATTTATCCCATGATCGTTTTCACTTCAGTGTACGTCACCTTCGACCTGTGACGGAGGTTACTTCACGTAGCATTGTCACTGTTCCGATCGCGAATGATGTGCGATAAAAAACGCTTGTCGGTAAACTTCTGTATGAGCTCGAATCTCTCTAAACTTGCCGCCATGACCTTCTCGCGAGATTTATGCACGAGGATGCGATGTGTTGGTTGACTCGGAGTTTCAACAGTAAACTATGCAGAGATGCGCAGCGCCTCTCTTTTAGCATGTGGCATTGGAGTTTGGAAGAGCACAAAGGCTTTCGCGCTTACTAAACGATCCCCTGACCAAACACGCTTGTATACTTAATATCTTCTCTGTTTCCTGTATCAACCGTACCTGAAAAGCGTCCCAGACTGAAAATAAATACTCGAGAACTCATCGAACAAGTTTTCAGATAGCCATTTCTTTCCTGGTTATAGGGATCTCTTCGTGTATTTATGCGTAATACATTCCACTTATTCGTCTTCAGGATCAGCCACCAGCTCCTACGTCTACCGCAGATCATCTGCATGTCTGCCTGCATTTCGTCAGTCTTCTGGCGCTGCAATCTTCTTAGAAACAACTGCACAGTACGCCAAAAGCCTCATAATGTTATTCACTAGATCACTTATTCACAATGTAAACAGTAACACCCCAATGGCACACTCTTGTGGTACCCCCGAAATTTCATTACATTCTTTCGTTTTCGTCCCGTTAACAGAGACGTGTTGAGATCCACCTGCAAGAAAATCCTGAATGCAACAAAAAAAAAATCTGGTCCCATACTTGGTGAGCTCGTGTTTTGTTGATCCATCTGCAAGAAAATCCTAAATCCAGCCAAAAATCTGGTCCGATAGTCGTTAAGCTCGTATTTTTTTGTAAATGACGGTGTCGAATTATTAAGAACGCAGTCCAGAGTACAAATATGATGGTTCCTACTCTAGAACTCATTGTCGAACAGAGGGAGCTGAGTCTCACATCAACTATGGTCATGTAATCTTTGTTGACCCTAATAAATGAGAGTTTCTTTCTCCAAAAAGTTCATATAGTAGGTTTTCATAATTGAAATTGACATCAGCGATATAAACTTCCAATTATGTAAATCTGATCGACGACAATTCTGGGAAACAACTGAATTCTGCTTTTTTCCAAACTCTTGGTGTTTTCCGTTTGTCCAGCGACCTACGATGATCTGCTGCTAGAAGGGGAACAAGGTCTTTTTCATAATCTGTATAGAATCTCAAGGGATATCGTCCGGACCAGAAACCGTTCCACGGTTGACGACACTCATCTCAATGCTTCTCATTTCGGCCTTCCGCGAAAAGATTTAAAGGAGTTTCACATTACGATATTTCATATTTCACTACAGTTTTCTATGGTTACGACTTCTCTACATAATACATTATGATCCACGATCAGTCTCATGGAGCTTCCGACGTTATACAATAGATCATTTGTACACATTTTGAACAGTGATGGTCCTATAATGCAATTTGGGGTACGTTTGAATATTTCTCTTCTTGGAGAACGACATGACGGGCTTATTTCAATAGCGATACAAGTCAACTTTTGTTCATTCTGAGATACAGAATCCTAAAGTTAAATGAGCACAGGAAAATCTGCCGTTGAGATACCTGAAATATTCAAGCATATGGCTTCTTGCTAGAGATGAACCTTTCTTTCTGTTTGTTTGGAGCATTAATGACAGAAGCGTTATAGACAGAAAAGTGGAGGTAATGGACTTGTACAACTATTGAAATGAGCCCTTCACATGAAACGTCCATTTGCTAGGAACTCTTCAGCGTAGTCACAAAGGTGGTCTGACAATCTGTACCTTCGCGTCCTGTTCATTATATGACTGTACACAGCTGTAACTAACAATATCCGGAAGTGAAGAAACATCCCAACAAACTGGTTGCACGTTATCTTCTGTCTTTTGCGTCACGTGGACGTAACCCAAGCTGGAACTTAACTCTGTTATGGAGCCTTCTTATGACATGGTTTCAGAACTTACACTCTTACAACAGTCGAGGGTAATGTAAATAGTCTCACTCCTCCTGGACGAGCGAGAAGTGCTTTTATTTTTTTTAGATTGATGACCTAAATGAAATCAACGCATCACAGTGAAAATCAAATCTCTGCAGGTGGATCCACTGCACTTAGTACTTTAAAAGTAGTTATCTATTACCCTAGTTTCGTTTGAATAAAATTCATAAAGACCTAAATAAATAGTAATATCCTAATAAAAACCGATTCTAACAGATTAGACCCTCCAACTTTCCAATATGCAGAAAAAAACCACTCAAAAGACAAAAAAAAATTATTAGGTATGTGGGAAATATCAGGTATTTGTTGAAAAGTAGAAATATTTAAGTGACACAGTCAAGACTTCTCTATTCATTGCTCTAACAAAAATTCGGATAATGCAACAATGCCTTGAACACTGAACCAAGGCCATCAACCACCCATTACACAAGAAGGGGGATAAGAGTAATGCGTACAACTACAGAGGAATCTCTCTTTTAGACTGCACATACGAGATTTTATCGAAAATCTTATATGGAAGAATCAAGGAACAATTAGAACAGGGATCAGGGGAATCATGGAGAAGCTATGCAGAGCAGAAGATTAGTTTAAAATTGATTATAGCTTACTACAGGAAACGGAACAAAACTCTGGCTGTGATATTTGTAGTCTATAAGAAGGTGTGTGACGGTCTCCATAAACCTCCAGTATTAAAAATTTTAAGTAATCTACGACTCCATCTAAAACTAATTAAACTAATAGAACCTACTTTAACACCAAATCGAGAGTGAAGTGTAGAAGGGAAATTTATGAACTATGCCTGATAAAACAGGCTTAAGACAAGGCGACTGTCTATCACTATTACTGTTCAACTGTTCTCTAGAATACATAACGAGAGAGTAGTACAAGAACAGCCCAAAAAACGAAAGAAATGAAGTGCGAAAAGTGATACCAGTTTAAGTTGCTTGGAATTTGCAAATGGGCTTTCTGTTCTAACCAACAATGTTCAAGAAACGAGACAACTAGTTAAATTACTACATGAAATTTCACAGAAAATTGGCCTTAGAGTATCACTTGAAAAGACAGAGATTATACCAACTGAATCTCACTTGCAAACAGAAGTACGATAGAACAAAAGGAAATCAAAACCGTTGATAGATTAAATATTTGGGTAAAATCGGAACATAAAATGTAAATGAGAAACCAAAAAGGCAAAACAGAATAAAAAACTGAACAAAGCAAATTACTTTTCCAGAGGCACATACAACAACAAAAATCTATCTATAGTTGCAAAATTAAAATATCATAAAACTGTTACTCAGCCACATATGAGATATGCAGCTGAAACTATCTTCAGTTCAACTAATACAACAAAAATCGACGAAATACTGAAGACAGACAGGAGGATAATTAGGACTTACATAAATAAATGGTATCAAGTAAATGGGCGTTGGAGAACAACTTCAAACGCTACACAAGAAGATAGAACTAGTAATAAGCACGATCTGGAAGAAACGCCTCTCAGGCTGGGACATATGATGAGATCACCAGAAAACAGAATTAACTATAGAATAATAGAAAAATTTTGGAATAGTAAGAACAACATTAAATGGATCACAAAAATTAAGGAAGATATAAGATATAAATTACAGTAATGACCTAAAACACAAACCAGAGAAAGGAGACGAGTGACTGGCAGAATTGAAGCTGTGGGGACGGGTTGTGAGTCGTGCTTGGGTAGCTCATTTGGTAGAGCACTTGCCCTCTAAAGGCAAAAGTCCCGAGTTCGAGTCTCGGTCCGGCACACAGTTTTAATCTGCCAGGAAGTTTCAAAACAGAGAAAACTAGAATACTGCAAGACACACAAACCAGAATACAAGCGAAGATCAGTAAAAGGACTACCGGAAGAGTAATCTCACACGAAAAAGAAAGAAAATATTTGAAAGAATGAAGAAGAATTGGGCAGTCAGAAGAGCAAAGCATGCATTAATTATAATAAGCGCCGAATAACGATTGTAATATTGAACTGTCTTATTGGATTATCATTGACGTAGATTGTATTACTGAGTAAGTTTATAAAACTTTGCAGCCTATAACTGACAGAGTGGTCCAATGAAGGCCATAAAATAAATAATAGTAACAGTAATAATAAATAGTAATGTTAGTGCAATATTTTTGCTGTCTGTTGTTGCATTCGTGGTTATAATGATTATGGTCCGCCTTCCGTTTTAGAACGTTTTCAGAAGTATTGTACCCGCTGAGTAACCTGTTAGATGTGTGTGCTGTGCTCAGTCACACATCAGTGGCACATTAATGACTTATGGAGACTGTGTAGAGCAGATAAAACTGACGTGTGGCTCTGCAATTACAGTAAAACAAAAGATGATTTAAAACCAGAGATCATTATAAACACAAAAGGGACAACAGGTGGAATAAAAATATTAGAATAATAATTTTCGGGTATGTGTATCTCCACTTGACATCACGTCCGTCTGTCAGTAAAATTAGTGTTGTGTAAATCATTGTATAGATTAAGATTCCGATTCCAGATTCCATTGTCATATAACGGTACGAAACAACGGTACACTGATGAGCCAAAACATTATGACCACTTGTTTGGCAATTTTTGGAACGAAATACAAAAATAATTCTGCGTCTCGGGGATCCGATAATTTGTTGGTAGGTTTGTGGGGGTGTGTGACATTAGATGTTTACGCACAAGTCATGTAATTCGCGTAAACAACGGGCCGCTGATTTGCGTACGCGGTGATGGCGCCCGATAGATACCCAGATGGATTCAATACGATTTACGTCAGGCGAATTTAGTCGCCCACACATCAACCTGAGTTCATTATGATGCTCCTCAAACCACGGTACTACGGTTCTGGCTCCCAGACTCTGTTGAAAGATGACGTCGCGGTCTAGGAAGACATAAAGCATGCAGGAATGTAGCTGGTTCACAGCTGTCAGCGTGTCTTCGATTACTGCCACAGGTCCCATGCAAGCGCAGAAGAATGTCTCCCACAGCGTAATACTGCTCTCATCAGCCTGCGTCCATGGCGCGCTCCGCGTTTCAAGCAGCCGTTCACGTCGATGGTGGCGTTTGTGGAGTCGACCATCGACATAGTGTAGCAAAAATGTGATTCACCCGTAGAGCCGACACGTCTCCATTGATCGACGGTCGAATCCCGATGGTCTTGTGCTCACAGCGATCGTAATTGAAGTAGGGTTTGCCTGCTGCGGAGCTCAATGTTCAACAATGTACGATGCACAGTGTGCTCAGAAACACATGTGTGTGCACCGGTATTGTGCTCTTTCGGTAGAGATGCCACAGTTCGCCATCTATTCTACTTTATAGAGCAGACATGCCTCCGAACCCCACCTTCTGTGAAGGGTTGTGGACGTCCAACCATTTAGCACCTAGTGGTAGTTCCACCGTTATTCTATCTCTTTCCATACATGCTCACGACAGTAGCACGTGAACATTCGACCAGCTTCTCCGTTTTCGAGATTCTCGTTCACAGGCTCTGCGTAACAATAATCTGTCGTTTCTCAAAGTCGCTTATCTCAATGGATTTCCCCATTTGCAGCACATATCTTCGTTAGGGTGATCCCCTGTCCATGTCTGCTCCACTTACATACTTTTGTTACGGAGCCATGCCCATGCAACGCCAACCAGGGGGCATTAAGTGTCGCGGAGGGCAGTGGTCATAGTGTTTAGTTTCAAATGGTTCAAATGGCTCTGAGCACTATGGGACTTAACATCTAAGGTCATCAGTCCCCTAGACTTAGAACTACTTAAACCTAATTAACCTAAGGACATCACACACAGCCATGCCCGAGGCAGGATTCTAACCTGCGACCGTAGCAGCAGCGTCCATAGTGGCCGGCTTTAATGTTTAGTTTATCAGTGTATATTTATATGAAATAAATTCAGGACTTTGTAGCTGCTAGTATGAATTTATTTTCTTTCATTTCATTTCTAATCAGTTAAACTAACAGCAGCGTGGCTATCGTTTCCGAACGGTTAGCTTATATTGTTTGAAATATAGGAAGGACTCATAGCACTTCCTAGATAATTTATAGATACTCCTATTTCGTTATAAGGCTTTGTTGATCAGCGAGAATGCGGACTGAAACAATTCATGCGAAAATGAGTGTGAATACACATTTTCATCTCTTTCGTTTTCATAATAATTCTCGTCCTCACAATAAAGCGTTAGGAACATCGCTACTCGGAGCGCATTTAATATTACTCTATGCCAGACTGTTCAGGTCTATATAATTTGTGGCATATATCAAGATAATTACTGGTTAGAAATTACTGCTCGTGCCCAGGCTCATTTAAGTCTCTAGCGTGTAGTTACAGACTTCATTGGTGTAAATTTCACTGTTACGTCAGGACCTAGTAAAAATTGTTTAGCACATCCTTAAATATTTCTGCTTTACTTAGCAGAAGTATTCTGCCTGATACAATCACCTAGGTTAATTTTATACTTGTGCAATGCCTAGTTTCGTAACACTGGATGATTCAAAAGAAAGAACAAGTTCCAGTTGTTTAGTATAGGCAAACTATGAAAGATGGAAACGCATTGCGCATGACACTGGAGACTCAGACTTTTGACACAGCAGCGCTGTTGTTTGTTTGTAGAAACGTGGCGACCACATTCTATGTGTTGGAATTTACACTGTTCAGTTACAGCGTGCATTCTGTCTTCGATTCAGCAAGTAGCTGCCTCTTTGTAAGTCGGTTTATGACTGGCATACGAAATTTTTGGAAGTTGCCTGTATATTCAACGAGAAGAGCAGTGGTCGGCCAGGCATGTCTGATGAAAATGGCGAGCGTATCCGAAATTTGCTCACACGGCGCTGTCGAAAGTTCACAAGGTTCACTTCATCAGACAACGGTTTGGCGTGTTCTAAACAACGTCTGCATATGAAGCCTTACAAGTTGCAGTTACTGCAGAAATTGCATTCTGGTGACCACGACAGAACGTACGAATTTTGCATTTTAGTTCTCCAAAATATGGCACAGGACACTTGTTTCAAAGTACTCATCTATTCGGATGAATAGGCGTTTCATCTATTGGGTGAGGCAAATATGTTAGAAATTGGGGGTCACGAAATCTTGGCGTCGTCATCGACTACGAAAGAGACTCACCGAAACAACGCGTTTGTGCGTTTGTGCCATTTCCGGTCACAAAGTTTATGGACCTGGAAACTCTGACAGGGCTGCCGGACCTGGACATGTCACAAAATTGGCTGTTTCCTCAACTTCACGAAGAGTCCAAAGACGGCACCCAGCCTCACTTTCACGTTTAGGTGTAGCGTTTTATTAGCAACACCATCCCACAACTTTGGTATTGAGGGGGTAGACAGCAAAATCCTTTTCAATACTTTTGGCCTCCCAATCACCAGGACTCACACCATGCGACTTTTATCTGTGGTGGTACATAAAAGACAGAGTCTGTCCCACATGTGACAACCACTCTTCAAAAGCTGAGAAATCGAATTATTGAAGCTGCCCAATCCATAAACAGGGACTTGCTCATTGGTGTATGAGACGAAATGAACTACCGTTTCGACGCTTCTCGAGCAACGCATAGTGCTCATATTGAGTGTATGGTACAGAGTCTGTGAGAACATAAATTTCTGAAACTTCCTCTATCTAGTGACATGAGAAATGTCTTTCTATCTTTCATAGTTTGCCTGCAATAAACAACTGAAATCTGTTCTTCCTTTTTTTCTGAATCACCCTGAAGACTGGCCTCCTACTTACTATCTAGCTACTACGCTGCTGACTGACAATATGGTACAGGGGGTAACTCAACGGTTCCCTGCACGCTTAGCATAGTACAAGACGTTTTGGTTAATCATGTCGTCAACCATAAAACAAACGAACTGTTTTTTTTTATTTTTTATTTTATTTTACTTTTCTTGCGTTGTTGGATACCTCCGTGCACACTATAAAACTAGAGAACAAGTAACGCAACGTGTTACGGTATTGGACATTACATTAGTCAGCTATTAGGGCTGCAGTCGATTTGGGGCAATGGGTGGGCCTTGGCGCCAAATAGAATTCACAATGTCAAAACATTCCATTGTATAAAAGAGACGTTTGAAATTCTAGTTGGCGAGCAATGAGATCCCTTTAGAAGCATAGTTAGAAACAATTACATTTTTCTGCACACATTAACATGTTTTCCCCAAGCGTAAATAATTTTCTTTCGTTTATTCGCTCAGCGCAGGTGTCCAAGAGTGAGTGTTGTCGAGCGTAGCGGAATGCTTGTATTGTCTATGGCGTAGGTGGTTCCGCTGCCAATCTATTCTCGAATAGCCGCGCGGGGTAACCACGCGGTCAAGGGCGTCTTGGCACGGTTCGCGCGGCGACCCCTGCCGGAGGTTCGAATCCTCCCTCGGGCATGGGTGTGTGTGTTGTCCTTAGCGTAAGTTAGTTTAAATTAGACTAAGTAGTGTGTAAGCCTAGGGACCGATAACCTCAGCAGTTTGGTCCCATAGGAACTTACCAAAAATTACATTAAAATTTAATTATCTCGAACAGAAACAACAGAGCTGCAGAGACTAGCACACACTCAAAGTACCAAAGGTCATCGACAGTATCATATGAATTTGCTACAAGAGCTACAGTGCTCCTGAAATCTAAATGATAACAATGATATACCGTTTGGTAGCAATAAACGTAGTTCACCACTATTTTTTCTTTGCCGGCAACAATCTGTGAACATTTCCCCACCACCATGATTCGCTCCAGCCACCTCAGCGACGGGGACTATAGCAATAATATCGGTTTACGAGCTCGGTTTCAATGGGAAGTATTATATAAGAACTCTGTTGTTAACAAACTGTGTATGAATATAGAATGAAGGCTTTCACGACCGGATGACATAGCTACTGGTAAAACTTTCGGGATGTGAGGTCGTGGTCCAAGAAACTGTAGGCGACTTGCCTACAACAAATAATTGCATAGCCGTCCGGTACAATGTGTTAACGAAAAAATATTTATTCGCAAAAACTCACAATGAGAAGAAACTAAAAAAACAACAGAGAAGTAACAAAAACTAGGAAACTCTATAGCCTTACAGCAAAGATAGAAAAAACAACACATGACCAGAAAAAAACTCTCGCGCACTTTTTATATCACTTTGCACCAGACATGAAAAATATCACTGCCCCCCCCCCCCCCCCCCTTAAAGTGCGGAGCCCCGGGGATATCTTGATATTTGAATTTTATTCGACGTCCAGCTCTGGTGTGCGTCGGGTGTCTTGGGGGCGGTGACGTTGTTGTTTGTGGTGGTGATTCAGATGTCTCGGACGATGTACTGAGCAGTGTTTGGGTATGCTCTGCGTCCATCATGTGTTGATGCACAGGCGTGGTGTCAGAGGTCGGAGAGGGTAAAACCCATGCTGGCTTGACACGTTCAATATATACCTTTGTCGGAACACCATTGTACATTATATCCACGGCATGCTTATTTCTACTCAGCACCTGAAATGGTCCCGTATATGGTCGTTGTAAAGGCGATTTGACTGAGTCTGTTTGCAACATTACGTGAGAGCAATCGTATAAGTCTTTGTGTACAAACACCTTACGGTTGCCATGGTGAGAAAGTGGCGGGCAACGTACATTTGTGCAGTGACGTTTTAGCTGCTGCACCCAGTGTGCGAGGCCCTCTGATCCAGGTAGTGGGGAATCCGTAGCGGCTCGCCGTAAACCATCTCGGGAACTGATGGACCAAGATCGGGTTTGTGAGCTGTCCGCAGGCCTAACAACACTAATGGTAATGCTTCCGTCCGTCTCTCTTGATGACACATCAATGCTGCTTTGAGTGTTCTGTGCCATCGTTCGACCATACCATTACTGGCAGGGTGATAGGTAGTCGTGTGGTGGCGTTGGAAACCGCACATTTTGGATAACTTGAGGAACAACGTAGATTCGAACTGACGTCCTTGGTCAGTTGTGACATGAAGGGGGCATCCAAAACGGGCAACCCACGTACAAAGAAACGTCTTCGCAGTAGTTTCGGCTGAAATATCGACTATTGGAGTTGCTTCTGCCCATCTTGTGCACCTATCTATGGCTGTAAACAAATATCTGTAACCCTCTGACTGTGGGAGAGGTCCAACCAGGTCCACGTGAACGTGTGCGAATCTAGCAGAGGTACCTTGAAAATCTCCAATATCACCACGCACATGTCGTCCTACTTTACTTTGTTGACAAGGAATGCAGGAACGTACCCAAAGGCGCGCGTCTCTTTTCATAGAAGGCCAACATAGCGGTCTGTCAGCAGCTTGATTGTAGCGTTGGCTCCTGGGTGCGATAGTGTGTGGACACTGTCGAATGCCGTCTTGCGCAATATTTCTGAAATGAATGGTCTTGGTCTGTCTTGAGAAAAGTCGCATCACAGCTTCCGCTTGGAGTTAGGCACCAGAATTTGCTCTAACTTCAGACCTGTAGACGGTTTGTTTCACAGCTGTCGTAGCTCTGCATCCTTGGTCTGTTCCACTGCAAGTTTATCATAGTCTATTATTTCTGAAATCCCGCAAATACGTGAAAAATAGTCAGCCACTAAATTTTCTGCGCCTCTTAAATGGCGTATATCTGTCGTGAACTGACTTATGAACTCAATATAACGGAACTGTCTTGGTGAGCACTTATCACTGGTGTTTTTAAAAGCCGATGTTATGGGTTTGTGGTCTGTAAACACAGTCACTGTAAACACAGTCACTGGTCTAGCCTCTATATGAGGGCGGAAGTATCGAATTGCTTCGTAGATCGCGAACAATTCTCTGTCATACGCGCTCCACTTATGTTGTGCAGTCTGTAACTTTTTAGAGAAAAACCGTAGTGGTTGCCATTGCCCTTCTACACGTTGGTGCAGCGCCGCCCCTATTGCTGACGCTCGCGTCTACAGCAATAGCTAACTGTGCGTAGTGAACTGGGTGAGCGAACAACACTGCTTTGCTGAGACTTGCTTGAAGATCATTAAATACTTTGTCCATTTCTTGTGTCCACTTAATTATTCGTCGACCTTTGGCGTCGCGTCCCTTGAGTGCATCAGTGAGTGGTGCTTGCACCGTAGCCGTTGCTAGCAGGTGACGTCTATAAAAATTTATTACTCCCATGTATCGTCGTAGCTCTTGATAGTTTGTCGCTTTCGGAAGGGCCTGTATCGCCACGATCTTCTCCGGCAGAGGCAATATACCTTCTGATGACACAGTATGGCCGAGGAAAGTGACTTGTTTCTTGTGCATGACGCATTTATTTTCGTTTAAAACGACTCCGTAGTCAGATAGACGCTTGCGAAGTTGACACAGATGCTGTTCATGTGTTTGACTATCCGGAGAGAAAACCAAGATGTCATCAAGATAAGCAAAGCAAAATGTTAATCCCTTTATCACTTCGTCGATAAAACGCTGCCAAGTCTGTGCTGCGTTCTTAAGGCCAAAAGACATAAATAAAAACGTCCCTTGAGTGCATCAGTGAGTGGTGCTTGCACCGTAGCCGTTGCTAGCAGGTGATGTCTATAAAAATTTATTACTCCCATGTATCGTCGTAGCTCTTGATAGTTTGTCGCTTTCGGAAGGGCCTGTATCGCCGCGATCTTCTCCGGCAGAGGCAATATACCTTCTGATGACACAGTATGGCCGAGGAAAGTGACTTGTTTCTTGTGCATGACGCATTTATTTTCGTTTAAAACGACTCCGTAGTCAGATAGACGCTTGCGAAGTTGACACAGATGCTGTTCATGTGTTTGACTATCCGGAGAGAAAACCAAGATGTCATCAAGATAAGCAAAGCAAAATGTTAATCCCTTTATCACTTCGTCGATAAAACGCTGCCAAGTCTGTGCTGCGTTCTTAAGGCCAAAAGACATAAATAAAAACGTCCCTTGAGTGCATCAGTGAGTGGTGCTTGCACCGTAGCCGTTGCTAGCAGGTGATGTCTATAAAAATTTATTACTCCCATGTATCGTCGTAGCTCTTGATAGTTTGTCGCTTTCGGAAGGGCCTGTATCGCCGCGATCTTCTCCGGCAGAGGCAATATACCTTCTGATGACACAGTATGGCCGAGGAAAGTGACTTGTTTCTTGTGCATGACGCATTTATTTTCGTTTAAAACGACTCCGTAGTCAGATAGACGCTTGCGAAGTTGACACAGATGCTGTTCATGTGTTTGACTATCCGGAGAGAAAACCAAGATGTCATCAAGATAAGCAAAGCAAAATGTTAATCCCTTTATCACTTCGTCGATAAAACGCTGCCAAGTCTGTGCTGCGTTCTTAAGGCCAAAAGACATAAATAAAAACGTCCCTTGAGTGCATCAGTGAGTGGTGCTTACCATAGCCGTTGCTAGCAGGTGACGTCTATAAAAATTTATTACTCCCATGTATCGTCGTAGCTCTTGATAGTTTGTCGCTTTCGGAAGGGCCTGTATCGCCACGATCTTCTCCGGCAGAGGCAATATACCTTCTGATGACACAGTATGGCCGAGGAAAGTGACTTGTTTCTTGTGCATGACGCATTTATTTTCGTTTAAAACGACTCCGTAGTCAGATAGACGCTTGCGAAGTTGACACAGATGCTGTTCATGTGTTTGACTATCCGGAGAGAAAACCAAGATGTCATCAAGATAAGCAAAGCAAAATGTTAATCCCTTTATCACTTCGTCGATAAAACGCTGCCAAGTCTGTGCTGCGTTCTTAAGGCCAAAAGACATAAATAAAAACGTCCCTTGAGTGCATCAGTGAGTGGTGCTTGCACTGTAGCCGTTGCTAGCAGGTGATGTCTATAAAAATTTATTACTCCCATGTATCGTCGTAGCTCTTGATAGTTTGTCGCTTTCGGAAGGGCCTGTATCGCCGCGATCTTCTCCGGCAGAGGCAATATACCTTCTGATGACACAGTATGGCCGAGGAAAGTGACTTGTTTCTTGTGCATGACGCATTTATTTTCGTTTAAAACGACTCCGTAGTCAGATAGACGCTTGCGAAGTTGACACAGATGCTGTTCATGTGTTTGACTATCCGGAGAGAAAACCAAGATGTCATCAAGATAAGCAAAGCAAAATGTTAATCCCTTTATCACTTCGTCGATAAAACGCTGCCAAGTCTGTGCTGCGTTCTTAAGGCCAAAAGACATAAATAAAAACGTCCCTTGAGTGCATCAGTGAGTGGTGCTTACCATAGCCGTTGCTAGCAGGTGACGTCTATAAAAATTTATTACTCCCATGTATCGTCGTAGCTCTTGATAGTTTGTCGCTTTCGGAAGGGCCTGTATCGCCACGATCTTCTCCGGCAGAGGCAATATACCTTCTGATGACACAGTATGGCCGAGGAAAGTGACTTGTTTCTTGTGCATGACGCATTTATTTTCGTTTAAAACGACTCCGTAGTCAGATAGACGCTTGCGAAGTTGACACAGATGCTGTTCATGTGTTTGACTATCCGGAGAGAAAACCAAGATGTCATCAAGATAAGCAAAGCAAAATGTTAATCCCTTTATCACTTCGTCGATAAAACGCTGCCAAGTCTGTGCTGCGTTCTTAAGGCCAAAAGACATAAATAAAAACGTCCCTTGAGTGCATCAGTGAGTGGTGCTTGCACCGTAGCCGTTGCTAGCAGGTGATGTCTATAAAAATTTATTACTCCCATGTATCGTCGTAGCTCTTGATAGTTTGTCGCTTTCGGAAGGGCCTGTATCGCCGCGATCTTCTCCGGCAGAGGCAATATACCTTCTGATGACACAGTATGGCCGAGGAAAGTGACTTGTTTCTTGTGCATGACGCATTTATTTTCGTTTAAAACGACTCCGTAGTCAGATAGACGCTTGCGAAGTTGACACAGATGCTGTTCATGTGTTTGACTATCCGGAGAGAAAACCAAGATGTCATCAAGATAAGCAAAGCAAAATGTTAATCCCTTTATCACTTCGTCGATAAAACGCTGCCAAGTCTGTGCTGCGTTCTTAAGGCCAAAAGACATAAATAAAAACGTCCCTTGAGTGCATCAGTGAGTGGTGCTTGCACTGTAGCCGTTGCTAGCAGGTGATGTCTATAAAAATTTATTACTCCCATGTATCGTCGTAGCTCTTGATAGTTTGTCGCTTTCGGAAGGGCCTGTATCGCCGCGATCTTCTCCGGCAGAGGCAATATACCTTCTGATGACACAGTATGGCCGAGGAAAGTGACTTGTTTCTTGTGCATGACGCATTTATTTTCGTTTAAAACGACTCCGTAGTCAGATAGACGCTTGCGAAGTTGACACAGATGCTGTTCATGTGTTTGACTATCCGGAGAGAAAACCAAGATGTCATCAAGATAAGCAAAGCAAAATGTTAATCCCTTTATCACTTCGTCGATAAAACGCTGCCAAGTCTGTGCTGCGTTCTTAAGGCCAAAAGACATAAATAAAAACGTCCCTTGAGTGCATCAGTGAGTGGTGCTTGCACCGTAGCCGTTGCTAGCAGGTGATGTCTATAAAAATTTATTACTCCCATGTATCGTCGTAGCTCTTGATAGTTTGTCGCTTTCGGAAGGGCCTGTATCGCCGCGATCTTCTCCGGCAGAGGCAATATACCTTCTGATGACACAGTATGGCCGAGGAAAGTGACTTGTTTCTTGTGCATGACGCATTTATTTTCGTTTAAAACGACTCCGTAGTCAGATAGACGCTTGCGAAGTTGACACAGATGCTGTTCATGTGTTTGACTATCTGGAGAGAAAACCAAGATGTCATCAAGATAAGCAAAGCAAAATGTTAATCCCTTTATCACTTCGTCGATAAAACGCTGCCAAGTCTGTGCTGCGTTCTTAAGGCCAAAAAACATAAATAAAAACTCGAATCATCCAAATGGTGTAATCACTGCTGTCTTCTGAACATCTCTTGGAGCCACCGGCATCTGATTGTATGCTTTCTTGCAATCGAGGACGCTAAAAATTTTAGCGCCGGCCAAAGCACATGTGAAGTCCTGTATATTAAGTACTGGGTATCTATCTGGAATGGTTCTTGAGTTTAATGCTCGGTAATCCCCACACGGTCTCCATGATCCACCTTTCTTACGTGCTAAGTATTGGGGTGAAGATCACGGACTGTCTGACCGGCGATTTATTCCCGACTGTAACATTTCCTAGAATATCACCTTTGTTTCTGCCAATCTCTCTGGTGCGATTCTACGTGCTCGTCGTGAAACTGGTTGTCCTGGCGTGGTACGAATATAGTGAACGGTACTATGTTTAACTTCTTTTGTCTGTCTGTCAGAACATCTCCGATTCTTCTCTTCGTCATGTAGCTCTTCGGCTACAGAGTTGCCAATCGCCTGTAGCTTCTCACAAGCTGTATGCCCTTTAGTGCTTGATATTGCACTGTTGTCTGTCAGATTTAACAAACGTTTTCCTTGTAAGTCGACCGCCAACTCGAAATGTGTCAGAAAATCAGCGCCCAAAATAGGTTCTGATATACTAGCTATCACAAAAGACCAGGTAAACTGTTTGGAAAAACCCACATCAATCTTGCACACTTTACATCCGTACGTGTTATTCACCGAGTTATTCACTGCCTTCAAACGTGGCTGTATGTCTTTTTCGTTGTGTGGCGCATGGCTGACAGGAAGCGAACTAATGTCTGACCCGGTATCCACCAAAAACCTTGTACCCGTAACTACGTCTGATACATACAATCTTTTCGAAGCAGGAGGCATAATATGTATTGACGATTGCTGTCGCTGACATGAAAACACTGCACTGTTTCTGTACATACCTTGGTTGTCTGAGTAAGCGCACGGTGATGTACATCTTGTAGTATCTCTCCCAAAACGTTTATGGTACCAACACACCTTACGCTCGTCCTCTTGTTGAATTCGTGCTTCATGCCCAGCCCTGTCTCTCTTGCGTTTAAAGATAACTTGTGGTCGCTGAAGCGTGCGTAGCTGCGTTCGCAAATCCTCTATTGCAGTTTTTAAATCTCTAATTTCGTTTCAACTTTTTGTTGTTTGTAGCGTTGCGACCGCGGCACAGTTTACTGTTATATCGTCAGTTTGGTCTTGCTGGTAATGGTAGTTATCGTACGTGGCATCTGTCGGCGTCATTGCGACTGTTGCAGTAGGCTCGTGCGTCTCGTAGATTCTGTCTGCAGCGAGCTGCAGTTTGTCAACAGATCTTTCGTCGTATATACCTAGTGTAGTTCTTACTAGCGTTGGTAGCTGCTGTTGCCATACGTGGAGTAACAGTCCATCAGAGACTGTCGAACTATCTACCAGGCTGCGTAAATGACGCCAGTATTCTGACGGGGTCCTATCTCCCCGTTTCTCTTGGTACAGTACTTTTTTGATTCTGATGTCGACTGACTTCACACACCGAGAAATTAATTCTTCTTTCAGTCTACAGTATGCTCCTTCTGTAGGCGGGTTCACTATAATGTCAGATATCGAAGCCGAGGTCTGATGGTCCAAATTACGAGCAGCAAGGTGAACTTCTCGTGATCACTGTCTATTCTTTGTTGTAGAAATATATTTTCCATTACCGCGAACCATGTGTGTGACCGAGAAGGCATGAATGGGGGTGCTCGTAATTGCAACCGTTGAGTTGGTTGAGCGTTGAAACCAGCTGGTAGTTCCATTGCTGTTACTTTCAGTGGTTGTGCTGCAGTAGTCCCAGTTTCCGATGATGTTGCCTAGCTGGTGTGTGCCATGGTTGTTGAACCTACGTCATTCCTTTGGTCCGGTATATGCTTGAAGTTCATATCTTTCGAAATATGCAACTGTAAAGTTTCTGTCTCATTCTGAAGCCTATGAATTTCTTCCGTTATCGAACCGTATCGTTTGCCGTTGTCGATCATTGCTTTTGCAGTTAATGTTCGACGTAGCTAACGAAATGTTTAAAGTTCCTTAATCGGAGATCACCAATTATGTAGGCGACTTGCCTACAACAAATAATTGCATAGCCGTCCGGTATAACGTGTTAACGAAAAAATATTTATTCGCAAAAACTCACAATGAGAGGAAACTTAAAAAACAACAGAGAAGTAACAAAAACAAGGAGACTCTATAGCCTTACGGCAAAAATAAAAAAAAGCAACACATGACCAGAAAAAAACCCTCGCGCACTTTTGATATCACTTTGCACCAGACATGAAAAATATCACTGCCACAAACTCTTCTGTTCCTGACGTTTCGTCCAGGACTGCGCTGGACATCCTCAAAGGCGCTCCTCCTCTGAGTACTGCAGACCAACCGGTCGGACGTCCGAGAGCGACATTTATACTGTAGAAAATGGGGCGTGGTCGAGGTGACACATGACAAGCGGAGATAATCTTTGTCAAAGATAAAACTTAATTATAGATTGTCGTCTTGTCAAAGATAAAATTGTATAGCGATTCTGACGAGCTACTATCCATATGTCGCTAAGTTTCATTGCCCCCTCTTTCCTATTAAAATTATTCTGATGCTTATAAATTTCAATAGCTTCTCTACATTGTCGTGGATAATAATTGAACGTTGTAGATAAAAATTCCTGTTTCAGAAAACTTCACTTCGTGGTTTCCTGACTCAAGAGCATGCTCTGCTAGAGATGATTTCTCTATTTTTCCTATTCGGCAAAGACTTTTGTGCTCTTTTAGCCGTGTATTTACGTTCCTCTTGGTAGTTCCAATATAAACTTTACCACACGTACACGGAATTTTGTATACACCACACGTCGACAGAGGAGGGCGTTTTATCCTTCCCATATCGGAGTACTTATTTTCTTTTTCGGTCTAAAAACCGGTGATGTCATGTTTCTGTAAAATCTTACCGATCGGATAGGTTACTTTTTTAATAAAAGGGAGAGAAACAGTATATTTCCGTCGTTGTGGTTCATCCTTGTCCTTCGGTCATCTGTTCCTTGGTCGCAAAATTCTCTTTACCTCTTTCCTGAGTAGCCATTTTTCTCGGAGGCCTGCTTCAGATGTTTTGTTTCAGCATCGAGGTGTTCCGATGTGCATATCCGTTCGGCTCTATAGACAAGACATTTAATGATATCTCTCTTTTATTGTGGACGGTGATTGGAGTTTATATGCAATCATCTGTCTGTGTGTGCACTTTTCCGAAAAAATTTATGTTCCAAACTTCCACCTGACCGCCTCATAACTAAAAACATCCAAGAAAGATACTTTGTTATCATTTTCCATTTCCATGGTGAACTGGATTTTTGGATTAATTTTATTTAGATGATCAAAGAATTCGTCCAAAGCCTTTCTACCACGGGACCAAACCGCAAAAGTGTCATCTACAAACCGATACCAGCGAGGTGGTTTCTTATTTGCTTTGACCAGAGACGATTGTTCGAATTTCTCATATATAAATTTGACTGCTCTTTTTAGACCTTGCCTTACTTCGAGTCAGTTCCAATGGGACGATGAATTTTATGAGCAACTTGATGGGGTAGCAATGGGTAACCCATTAGGTCCTGCGATCGCTAATTTCTCCATGCAGAAATTCGAACAATCGGCTCTGGACAAAACAAATAAGAAACCATCTAGCTGGTAACTATTTCTAGATGACACATTTGTGGTTTGGTCCCATGGTAGAAAGGCTTTGGACGAATTCTTTGATCATCTAAACAAAATTAACCCAAAAATCCAGTTCACAATGGAAATGGAAAATGATAACAGAATATCTTTCTTAAATTTTTTACTCATGAGACGGTCCGATGGAAGTTTGGAACATAAAGTTTTTCGGAAAGAAACACATACGGACAGATATTTGCATAAAAACTCCAATCACCAACCACAGCAAAAGAGAGGTCTCATTAAAAGTCTTGTCGATAGAACCGAAAGGATATGCACATCGGAACACCTCGACGCTGAAATAAAACATCTGAAGCAGGACTTCGAGGAAAAATGTCTACTCGGGGAAAGAGGTAAAGAGAATTTTGCGACCAAGGAACAGAAGATTCAAATGCAAATGGCTCCGAGGACTATGGGACTTAACTGCTGAGGTCATCAGTCCCCTAGAACTAAGAACTACTTAAACCTAACTAACCTAAGCACATCACACACATCCATGCCCGAGGAAGGATTCGAACCTGCGACCGTAGCGGTCGCGCGGTTCCAGACTATAGCGCCTAGAACCGCCCGGCCACTCCATCCGGCAGGAACAGAAGACCGAAGAACAAGGATGAACCACAACGACGGAAAAATAGTTTCTCTCACTTTTATTAAAAACGTAACCTATCCGATCGGTAAGATTTTACAGAATCATGACATCAGACCGGTCTTTAGACTGACAAAGAAAATAAGTCGAGTACTCCAATCTGTGAAGGATGAACGCCCTCCTCTGTCGACATGAGGTGTATACGAAATTCCGTGTAATGTGGTAAAGTTTATATTGGAAATATCAAGAGGAGCGTAAATACACTGCTAAAACAGCACAAAAGTCTTTGCTGAATAGGAAAAATAGAGAAATCGTCTCCAGCAGAGGATGGTCTTCAGTCAGAAAACAACGAAGTGAAGTTTTCTGAAACAGAAATTTTATCTACAATGTAAAAATATTGTCCAAGACTATGTAGAGAAGCAACTGAAATTTATAAGCATCAGGAGAATTGTAATAGGAAAAAAGGAGGCAATGAAACTTAGCAACATATGGACAGTAGCTCTGCAGAATTGCTAGACAATTTTATCTTTGACAAGACGATAATCGATAGTTAAGTTGTAGTTTTGACAAGGATTATCTCTGCTCATCATGTGTTACTTCGACCACATCTCCTTTTTTACGTCTGACCGGTCAGTCTACTAGATTCAGAGTATGTCCAGCGCAGTCCTGGAGGAAACGTCACGAACAGAAGAGTTTACAATGAAATGAAAACCCCTAGCTGCATACAGGCATTGAGATAAGTCAACGGGGACAGCTGAAAATGTGTGCGCCGACCGGGACTCGAACCCGGGATCTCCTGCGTACATGGCAGACGCTCTATCCAGCTGAGCCACGAGGACACAGAGGACAGTGCGGCTGCAGGGACGTATCTCTGGGACGCCTCCCGTGAGACCCACATTCGATTCTCATAGTCCCGCACTACACTCATAGTGCCCTTGCCCATTATACTCGCCGGCCGGAATGGCCGAGCGGTTCTAGGCGCTACAGCTTGGAACCACGCGGCCGCTATGATCACAGGTTCGAATTCTGCCTCGGGCGTGGATGTGCGTGATGTCCTTAGGTTAGTTAGGTTTAAGTAGTTCTAAGTTCTAGGGGACTGATAACCTTAGAAGTTAAGTCTCACAGTGCTCAGAGCCGTTTGAACCATTAAACTCGCGGCTTTACTGCCGATTCCCGTAAGAGTTCGGGCACTCTTTGTGCATCCGCACAGAAGAAGATGGTCAAATGGCCGGTGTGCCTTAACTATATACATATGAAGAGTTTCTTGGACCACAGCCTCCTATCTCGCAAGGTTTACCTGCAGCTATGCATGTGAATATTCCCTAAAAATCATAAATAAAGCATTATCGATGGCAAAGGAAGTTTAACTCAGCATATCTAGCAGCGAAATGATGACAGCTAAATTGGGATCTCAATGGAGCAGACAAGATAGCAAACATGCTTTTGTATTCGCTGCGTCAAAGAGAAGCTGTTTCCTTGGGAGGTGAAAGGGTCAGCGATAAACTTGACGGCATGTGACGGCTAAGGCGTGTAGCATGGGGGCGCTTACTAAGGTCACCAAATATATGCCAATCGTCATTTCGCCTTTGTTCCGTTGTAATATAGTCGTCCTATTTTCGACGTAGTTCATATGTAACCACACGAAAGAGTGAGTGGTTGCATCTAGCGTTTAATTTGGATGGATGAAATAATTAATTAAAGTGATCGGTGTATTTCCTATTCATGGTCTCTTCTGTTTTCATTTGAATTTACAATAGATGGTTTCACTATGTAACTACATGCCTGGAAACGATAGGCATTGTAAATTAATCATTGCGCGTAATGTTTAACCATTTTTATTGCATAATGAATTTCTGTTACACATCTTTACATTCTGTACCACTATAGCACGGGTATTGTGAAAGATAAGTCACCCTCTGTTCTGGTAAATGTAGAGAGGTAGAAAGGATTATTAGTTTTATGCGGTGTTGATGTCGATTTATTTCATTTGGTGTTACTGTCTTATTAAATGGAATTTTTCCTTTCACATTCGCACCGTACTGGTAGTGGAAAACATATACTAAGTCAAGTGCCTTGTTTAAAAAGGCTACACAGTGTTTTAAAACTAAATGCAATAGGGTTATACATAGAAAGGCATGAATGGAGCAAACGTTTGGAAGGAATTCTAACGAGATACTGACATCAGCAATGTGTGTTCGTCAGCCCTGCTCAGTTCTTGTTTCGGAAAGTGATGTATATTTTGAATTAAAGCGAAATGAAGAAGTAACGCTGTGGTGACTGGAAACAGGATTACGGAAAGTCGATTTTGTGATTAACTAAAAACACTACAATGGAACGAGTAAGTATTATAAATTTCGTAAAAACATTCTAATTACGTCCGTTACTTCATCCATTTTTGTTTCTGTAAAAGTCAAACAGATACTAAACAGTAAAACTGTTGGACAAAGAGGGAATGTGAGACTTACACTTTTTTTGAAAATGATGCAATGTAGCTCCGGTAACAATTGCTAATTAAAAGCTGGAAATACACATATAATGAATGCGAATTGTCGGCTATACTAAATAAACTTCTTTAATGAAATTACTGGAAAGAGCATCGTTGTAAGATAAAGAATCGCAATAAGGATAATTTCATTTTATAATTTTACAGAACTGAGAGGTGAAAAGAAAGAGGAGTAATATAATGATTGATCTGATAAGATGTATTAGAAGGTAGGCAAATCATTTTGCCTTAAGCAGGTATTTAACAAATTAAAAAATAGGAAAGTAACTCTCGAAATTCTTTAAGACTCCTGAAATAGTAACCCTTTTGGAAACAATAATTAGTGACTTTACAATTGTTACATAATAATAATAATAAACAATTAATGTGTTCTGTGGACATTGTTCCAGCGAAGAATATCTACATTTTACAAAAAAGTACATTTAGTTAGATGGAGAATATTTGCTTGATGCTTGCGTAAAAGCTATCTTGTTTGGCAGTGCCTGTCCTAAATTCTTCACATATCTACCAGACTAACATGAGGCCTTGGAAATAAAAAGCGAGCTGCGAACTCAGTGAGAAACGATTGGAAATGTACATTATGACATTATGATTACTGTGTCTTTGCTCTGCGACACACACACACACACACACACACACACACACACACACACACACACAAGGAAACAAAGGCGCGCTCACGTTCCTGCGCGCGTGTTACGTATTAGTCAGTGTTTGTACTTAAATTAAACTTAACTAACACCATTTCAGCTGTTAGCTTTCATTCTGAACCCCCGTTTTATACCAGTTAGGTTTTAACCACGATCTCAGCCACTAGCTTTTATTATCGGAAGTTTCGCCTAGCGTTTGATGTTTTTTGATTTGCCTTTGGGTCTGCCTAATCTCCGTAATTACTTACATCGACGATAACCTGTGTTCGGTGGTGTTCTAGAATGAGTATCTGAAAACTGTTATTGTGACGGTATCCGCTCCACCGTTACGAATCCAGATACGTGTTTCAGATTTCAACTAAAGCAATCGTTTAGGCGGATAAATGTCTTAATTTTGGAATACTACTAGTTAGAACAGGCAATATCATCATTGCGATTTTCTTCAGTGGTTTCCCGCCAGTGGCAGTGCTCGGAAAGACGAAAAACTAACCATCCACTCTTGGAGAGAATCGTGCACGTAAACTACCTGTAAATGGTGTCGCTTCTACTCAGGTGTGCACGTACTCTAACCCTTAGTGTGTTGCGGTTCCCTGGTTAACCGAGGGACCAACATGGTATCTGCGTAGAAGATTGTGGAAATCAGTCCACAGCCCATACTCAGATTGGCTGATCTATAGTGGATTCAATTCGCGTCTGCCAAACATCCTTCTCTCGCAGTAAGCGCGTAGAACTGTCCGAACAGGCAGGTTGTAATCGATCTGCACAAATATGTTCCAAAACGCTACATGCGAAAATACGCTTTTTCAGGGGGTCATATCGGGTTCTATTGATCACAGAGATAAGGCATCAAGTTTTGAACAGCCCTTGACCTAGCGACCACTTGTAGACCAATCGGAAGAACGGGTTTACCGTAGCTATCCTAAAGTACACGGTAAAAATCTAAACATTACACACTTCCTGCAGCCCAAGTAAATTGAGCAAATCGGTTGTTTCTTTTGCATTAGGTGTGGTCTTTGGTGGACCTTAGGGGCCTTGTAAAAGTCGTGTTCAGTGGTACTGATCTACATGCATGTTTGCTGTTTTACTGGTAAAGTTATTATTCTGCCTATACCACTAAGAGTTCTTGTCAGCGCAGCACACAAGCTGCACACACAGATTCCCACTATGATCAACAGTTCCTCAGACGTTCAGACATGGATATGGTGAACAATACTCATAGGAACCCATTATCTCCTAGACACCATTTAATAGAGGGCAGAAATGCGGTTGTCAAGGAAATATATTTCATAGCTGAATATCACAATTGTGAAAGTCACAATGTTGCTAATTAAGATGCTCCTGCAAATCTCCCTAATCTTACAGAGGCTCTTCTGCTATGCTACTGAAAACAGGAGAAAAGAAAATTACTTAATGTCCATTCATTGACACGGACTGGGATACCTTTATGAAGCGAAATTAGTGTTTTCATCTTAATCGATTTAGGGAAACAAAGTAACACATATGTCTGAATGTCAGGACGGGGATATGGACCTATCCCACTAAAATAGCGAGTCCAGTGTCTTAAACGCGGCGCCATGCCGCTTGGTTAGGTTTCTCTAATTCTCTGGTACAAATATTTCAACCTCAAAGTCTAACCCAGACCAAACAAACAGCGTATAAGTTAGTGTATGAAAAATAAAATCATTTTCGTATTTATCTTATACCAGATTACAGTAAAAATTGTTAAAATTCCCAAATTTCTACAAAATTTCTATGTTCGTCACCATTTTATTTTGACAGATATATTTTTAAATCGTTTTAAAATACTGTATTGACTTACTGTACACTAAACAATTACAAATGTTTATTAACATAACGAAATAACTTTTTTTGCTGGCCGAAAGCAAAATTTTTCACATAAAAATAAAAGTTAAACAAAATACTTTTGTAACTCGGAATCTGCCTTTACTCATGTTACTGACAGTAGAAAGCGAGAATAATGTACTCATTTACGGACAGCAAATGAATTAATCAAAGCACTGTGTCTAGTATTATTAGGGGCACTAGGCAATGAACTTCACGAAGAGGAAGTCAAAATGTGCCTTCTCCTTCTACGTGGGGACTGGGTGTTTGTGTAGTCTTCATGATATCATCATCATCATTCGTGACAGTGGCTAGACTGGATTGTGAACAAATTGGACTGGGTAAAAATTTGGACTTCGTACGGGAGCTGATGACCGCACAGTTGTGCGCCCCACAAACCAAACATTATCGACACCCTTCTACGTGTACTGATGTAGCGGGGAGAGAATGCGTGGGATTCAACCACTTATTAGAAAGTGATTAGGAGGGGCAAGTTCTACTTCAGCTTCAAGTTCTTATCGTGTATAAATCGCATGCAGTGGCTGCAAAAATACTGAAAGGGTAGCCGTAAGTACAGCCCAGTGGTATGGTTGTCGTGCGTCTTGGATTTCGCATACAATCCGTCATTTTATACTAACAGACGAAAATCTTGGACCAATAGATAAAAGTCTGCAAAAGTCGTAAGCCGTTAATTTTTTTTCTGTTACTTTGGGTTATACCAAGACCACCGTTCAACTGTTTCGCCACATACTGAGAGAGAAGTTTGCAGATGGCAACACCGTGGCGAAGAAATAGTCGGCATTATTCCACTCTCTGATGAAGACCAAAGGATTTATCACGATCTCGTGCTAACAGTGACAGCGGAAGCAGTGCCATAGTCGATACTCTGTGAATATTGCAGATTACGGTTACGTATATTTCTGGTGACGGCGCTGGATCGGAAGTGCCGTTCTTTGTATCTCCTGTTCTGTGGTATGTATGAGGTTAATATTCACTTGTGTGGGGTGTAATTCTGAATGTGAACTCGATCCACAGCTACTAACGACATTATACATGTCATTTAAAATCAACATGTTATCGAAACGAAGATTTCACTTTCGAGAAGAATACGTGGATCAGTTTCCAAACATGAGGCCAGTAACCGCGTGATAGAGTAACTTTCAATCAGCGGTTATATTCTAGTGGGAATGATTGTTTCAGAATTGCTGACATAAACGAGAGCTATAGCAGGTGCTCCGTTTTACGTCTTTTTAATTTAAATGTGATCTAATCACAGGCAACTTCATTACGTTCTACCTTAACAAAGGCCCTCAGTAAGAGCAACACAGAGAAGTACTACTTCGGTAAGAATCTTTAGTGATGATTGATTTTACAATGAAATCTAGACCTTTAACAGTTTACAGGAGTCGATAAATGTAAACGGGGACAGTTGAAAATGTGTGCCCCGACAGGGACTCAACCCAGGATCTCCTGCTTACATGGCAGACGCTCTATCCGACTGAGATACCGAGGACACAGAGGACAGTGCGACTACGTGGATTTATCTCTGGCACGCTCCCCGTGAGACCCACGTTTCCAGCTTTCTATCCTCACACTACATTTGTAGTGCCCCTGCCCACTATACTCATTACTCGCGGTAGTCAATCTACCGATTCCCCTAAGAGTTCGGGCAAAGTGAGTGCATCCGAAAGAACAGATACGACTGGTGATCTAGCAGCTCTCGAAGAATGAAATTACAATGAAATACAGACCTTTAGCTGCTTACAGGCGTTGATAAATATCAACGGGGACAGTTGAAAATGTGTACCCCGACCGCTAAATTCACGCACTGTCTTACTTCCAAGCAAATATCACTATAACTATGACCATTAACGAAACGATGGGCACATTAACAGGAATCTTACGTATAAAGTTATAAGTAACAGAAAATAATTTTTTTACCGACTCTTTTCTGTAAAAATGTTTCAGAAAGACTTCAGGGCGTGCGCCACGGATTTGGTTGGCAGCCCTGCAGCCAGGCGACTAGCGAGAGTTTTGGTGTTCTCGTAAAGAGAAGTCATTTTAGATTATAAAACATATAGATTAGTACTGATTACGTGGTAAATAGGTGTATTAGTGTGCCGTTTAAGTGTACAATTAAAGATTTCATTTTTCTTTACGTAATATAGCAGAAAATGCGAAAAGACTGTACAGTCGTATTTTCTGTTTACGTTCTGCTGCAGCAAATCTATAGAATTTCGTTTAGTTGTCCCTTGCTCTCTCCAGCAATTTAACTTAGCGTACCTCTTCATTATTTAACTAGCATTTCCGGAAAGTAGCGTAGAGTTTAAGTTGTTGTTTCAGAAACTTTGCACTTTTGTTTTTGTTTACACAAAGTTGCGTATAGGCCAAATTTTTGTAACCATATTTTCGTGTTTATCTGTAATTTAACTGATTTATTCTTAATAAACTATTACGTTTATCATGAGTGAAAAGTGCTTGACTTGCCGTAGAATTGTTAGGTCGGGGCTTTGGTGTGATGGGTGCTGTAGTTTTTTCCATGTGGGTGACTGTAGTGGCGTGGGAATAGGGGAAGTAAATGAGACTCATCAGTGGTTTTGTAGGATTTGTAGTAGAGATAGGAAGATACTAGAACAGGAGGGGAAAATTGCCGCCCTTCAGGCTGAGTTAGACAAGGCCAGGGGAGATCTTGACAGGTTAAGGAGGGAGAAGGGTAAAGAGAGGTGGGAAGTGGCAACAGGCAACAGGAGGAACAGGCCTAGAACTTTGTCTGACAGCTTTATGGTGAATGTGGAAAATAGATTTGACCTGTTGCTTCAGTTAGAAGTTGGTGAGCCTCAAGCAGTTGCAGGTGTAGACAGGGCACAACAAACTTTCAGCAGCAAATTGAAAAGTAAGAATGTAGGGAAATCAGTAAAGAGAAAGAAAGTTTTGTTGTTAGGTAGTTCCCATGGAAGAGGTGTTGGCCAACTTTTGCAGGATGAACTAGGATCAGAATACCAGGTCACCAATTTTTTTAAACCTAGTGCTGGTCTGGAGCAGGTGACAGAGGATTTAGGATCACTTTGCAAAGATTTCACTAAGGAAGACACTGTGGTTATAGTGGGTGGGGCAGGTAACAGTATTGACAGAGATCCTGGGTACAGTATAGAGTGTGACCTGGAGAAGATTGCATCAGCATCGAGGCATACAAGTGTTGAGTTTGTATCTGTTCTTGGGCGCCATGACCGACCTCATTTGAACTCTTCTGTCAAGAGAGTTAATTTGGAGCTGGAATGGCTGCTCTTGTCGGGTGTGGGGTCACACATTGGTGTGGTTCATGTTGATTCTCTCAGTAGGTGGGATTATACTAGGCATGGCCTTCACCTCAACAGGAAAGGAAAGGGTAAATTGGCTGGGGAAATAGCAGGAAAGTTAAAGGGGGGAGGCACTGTCATGAGTGGTAAAATACCAGTGGTTATAGGGTTCAGAAAAGACCCTTTTTTAGGGTAGGGAGGACGGAAAGAAAGCAAATTTTAAGAGAGGTTAGAACTGAGACAAACCTTCAGTTTGAGAAAGAAAACCAAAAACGTAATTCCAGCTTATTACATTAGCATAAACAGCAATTGGTTAAGAATTTTCAAATGTCAGCAGATATTTTAACTCCACCCAATTTTAACTCTGTCAATGTGAAATGTCAGCTATCTTTATTGCATCAAAATATTCGAGGACTGAGAAATAAAATTAATGAATTAACTATCTGCATAGATGAATTAGAGTCTTCAAACCCAGCTGACATAATCTGCCTCTCTGAACATCATGTGACCACTGGTATAGAACTTTT
Source organism: Schistocerca cancellata (assembly GCF_023864275.1). Classification (NCBI taxonomy): domain Eukaryota; kingdom Metazoa; phylum Arthropoda; class Insecta; order Orthoptera; family Acrididae; genus Schistocerca; species Schistocerca cancellata. The sequence goes on from NC_064626.1 coordinate 844,851,087, forward strand.
AAGTGTTACAGGATTTAGGTTAGCATCTCACTTTTGTAGATCAGAAATGGAGAAAGGAGGAGTTGCCACATTCATCAGGAACTGTCATAAATTTAAGAACATAGACATTCATAAATTTTGCCTAGAACAGCATATGGAAGCATGTGCTACAGAATTAGAATTTCACAAAAAATCCTTCATAATATTAAGTATATATCGAGCACCTGCAGGTAACTTTAATCCGTTTGTAAACCACCTTGAAGCTGTACTGGCCCATTTAACAACCAAAAACAAAGAAATAGTGGTTGCTGGTGATTTCAATGTAGATTTCCTTAAAGACTCTCCCAACAAGAACTTATTTGAGTTAGTAACACTATCTTTCAACTTAATTCCCACTGTAAAGTTCCCCACTAGGATAGCCACTTGCTCACAAACAGCCATTGATAATATCTTTATAGAAAAGTCCAATGAACAAAATTATATTACAAAGCCAATAGTCAATGGCCTCTCAGACCATGACATGCAGTTCCTTCTGTTAAATTTAATACTGAACAGGATATAAAATCTGTTAAATCTGAGCTCAATAGGGTAATCAGTAAGCCAAAAATTGATTATTTTAGGACACTCCTGAGAGACATTCACTGGACTGATGTTTACAGTGCTCATGGCATGAATGAAAAATATAACATTTTTGCTAATAAAGTGCTTACCTTATTTGAACACTGCTTTCCCCCAAAACTTACCAAGGTTAGAGCAAAGTCTACAAAGAAGCCATGGATTACTCGAGGAATAGGGGTATCTTGTAAAACAAAAAGAAAACTGTATCGGTCAATCCGAATCATTTCCAATGTTGATGCTATAGCACATTATAAGAAATACTGCAAAATATTAAAGACTGTAATACAGATGTCAAAGCAAATATATTACAAGGAAAAGATAGTCATATCAGATAACAAAATAAAGACAATATGGGATGTAGTGAAGGAGGAGACTGGTAGAACCAGACATGAAGAGGAACAAATAGCATTAAGAGTAAATGATACATTGGTGACAGATGTGTACAGTGTTGCAGAGCTTTTTAACAAACATTTTATAACTGTTACTGAAGTGATGGGGTTGTCAGGTTCGGTAGATGCTGCTATGGATTACCTTAGACCAGACATATCAAGTAACTTCCATAATATGAATTTGACCCTCACTACCCCAACAGAAATAATGGCCATCATAAAATCTTTAAAATCAAAAACATCTAGTGGGTATGATGAAATATCAACAAAGTTAATTAAAGAATGTGATTCTGAGCTAAGTAACATATTAAGCTGTCTGTGTAACCAGTCGTTTATCAGTGGAATATTTCCTGAGTGGCTGAAATATGCTGAAGTTAAGCCACTGTTTGAGAAGGGAGATAAAGAAATAGCATCAAATTTCCGTCCAATTTCACTGTTGCCAGTATTCTCAAAAATTTTCCAAAAAGTAATGTACAGTCGTCTTTATAACCATGTTATCTCAAATAACATACTGTCAAAGTCACAGTTTGGATTTCTAAAAGGTTCTGATATTGAGAAGGCTATCTACACTTACAGTGAAAATGTGCGTAATTCATTAGACAAAAAATTGCAGGCAACTGGTATATTTTGTGATCTGTCAAAGGCATTTGACTGTGTAAATCACAATATCCTTTTAAGTAAACTAGAATATTATAGTGTAACGGGAAATGCTGCAAAATGGTTCAAATCTTATATCTCTGGCAGGAAACAAAGGGTGTTATTAGGAAATAGACATGTATCAAGCTATCAGGCATCATCCAACTGGGAACTAATTACATGTGGGGTCCCACAAGGTTCCATTTTGGGGCCCTTACTTTTTCTTGTGTATATCAATGACCTTTCATGAGTAACATTACCAGATGCCAAGTTTGTTTTGTTTGCCGATGATACAAACATTGCAATAAATAGCAAATCAAGTGTAGTCTTAGAAAGATCAGCCAATAAAATATTTGTGGACATTAATCACTGGTTCCTAGCCAATTCTTTGTCACTAAACTTTGAAAAAACACACTACATGCAGTTCAGAACTTGTAAGGGGTGTCCCAAGAGTATATGTCTAACATATGATGACAAGAAGATAGAAGAAGTGGACAGTGTTAAATTCTTGGGATTACAGCTTGATAATAAATTCAACTGGGAGGAGCACACCACAGAACTGCTGAAGCATCTTAACAAATCTCTGTTTGCAATGCGAATTCTGTCAGACATAGGGGATATAAAAATGAAAAAGCTGGCATACTATGCTTACTTTCATTCCATAATGTCATATGGGATTATTTTTTGGGGTAATTCATCAAGCCAAGCTAAAGTTTTCTGGGCACAAAAACGTGCAGTAGGAGTTATATGTGGTGTGAACTCAAGAACATCCTGCAGAAGCCTGTTTAGGGAACTAGGGATACTAACTACTGCTTCCCAATATATTTATTCCTTAATGAAATTTGTCGTTAAAAATATATCACTTTTTCAAACCAACAGCTCAGTTCATGGAATCAATACTAGAAATAAGAATAAACTTCACAAGGATTTAAAGTCACAGTCTCGTACAAAAAGGTGTGCATTATTCAGGAACACACATTTTCAATAACTTGCCAGCAGCCATAAAAAGCTTAACAACCAATGAAATTCAGTTTAAGAGAAGCCTAAAGGATTTATTGGTGGCCAACTCCTTCTACTCCTTTGATGAATTTCTTAGTAAAACCAACTGATTTGTATATAAGTACAACATAACTTCTGCACAATTTCAGTGCAGTAATGTGTTCATTGAAAATTTGTGTGTGTGTGTGTGTGTGTGTGTGTGTGTGTGTGTGTGTAAGTATAATCTAACTTCTGCACCATTTCAGTGCAGTAATGTGTTCATTGTAAATAAGTATTACAGTAATTGTATTACATGTTTATTACCTTATAAATAAATAAAAAACTTTTTATTTTAAATTCAGTGCATTAGTATTTGTAAAATGACTCTTAGCGTTCATTAAAAAATGACGATCATTCCACTTGGGACCTGTGGAATGGTACATTAGCTTACTTGTTTTAGTTGTAAATATTTGTCGTGTACTGTTGTTTTTCTGACATGTTCCACATCCTGGAGGACCTCCTCACTACGGATCAATTGGAATGAAAGTAAATCTAATCTAATCTAATTTGTCATCGCCTATCGGCCGAAACGTTGCAAACACTGTCGCTTTCCCCTTCCGAACAAACGAATGAACTCGTCCAGCTCTTTGGACGAAAATTGGTGACTGTGCATCGGCCATCGTTTCATGCGCGGACTCCGGGTGACGTATTTTGCTTAACGTACACACCGGCATACATCTGCACCAAGTTTACACATTGCATCTGAGACGACCGTGAACTTGCGTGTGCAAACAACAATCTTTTGTACTTGACGACCTCCTTCCAATTTATAGCCTCAAGAAGTCATATCACAGAGCCCATAGATTTCAAGGCTAATCCACAGCTGGCTCATCAAGTCTACACGCCGACGTACACGCGACAAACAAGTTAACATAATCATCGGCGCCTGCAGCGCTCTAACAATCTGCGATCATCTTGCTTGCATCGCTGTAAGAAACTTTGCTTTATGCATGGAGATGGAGCAATAGACTTACTCTGTACGTTCCTTTGAAGCCAGCGCCGCCATGTTAAATGCCCCAAACAATTAGCAGACTACCATTTACGATTCCATCTTGTTTTTAATTTCTGTCGTGTGCACGCAAAAGCCGGTTTAAATAAAAAATATTACAGTGCTTTCGCGAATAACACGGCGTCAGGTACGCATTTTCAGATGATTTTCTGGTGTCAAACGTACATTTGATTCAGCAATACGACTCATTTCGCCTCTTTACCATAATTTTGTTTTTGTTGCACGTTTCGAATAGAGAAGAACAAAAGTAGTGATATGAAGAGGTTGCTTTCGTAATCCAGTGTTTTCCTTAATATGGACTAACGAAACTGATGTTCCGTCTATGTCATCGTCCCAAAAATGCTGAGAACATATTTTGCTATGTCTGGTCGGTTTACAACCTTTCTTTCTCACGGCGTCCACCCAGAGAGCTTTTCGAGTTGGACTGATAGGAAATATAAAGTCAGATGACAGAAATAAAGCCACTACTGCGAAAGTAAAGAAGGCAACAAAAAATTCATGTATATAAAAAAATATCGCTTTAATGAGCCCACTTACGAAAGAAATGTGTTTCCTTTACATTTTAGACCATGATCAGCAAACGTTGTAAGCTGGCATCTTTGATCAAAAAACTTCCACCGTGAGATGATAATATTTAGGACAACTAACGTGGCGGAAGTAGGTTTCAGATTTTTGACGTCATGACAGCTCCTCTTATTATGCCTCCATGACTTTATGCTGGGTTTCTATCTCTCTGTTACTTACATTACAAAGATTTTACAACACGAAGAACATTACATTATGTCTGTCGTGGCTGGTTTTCAGAACTTTTTCTATTTTGTTTGGTTTAACTTTGGGCTGTTATATAAGGGGCGTTCAAAAAGAAACGAGCTGGAGTCTGGAATGCGCAAACCGGTGACTGGAGGGTAATGTCGTGGCGTGTGTAAAGTGGTGTGGTTCCGACCGGAACCTGAAAGTTCACAGCCCGTAGCTAGAGGGCACGCGTGCACGTCACGTGACTATACAGAGCTAGCAGCTGCACGCATCAATCGTCCAACGCTGCCAGTCGCATTGCAAACAGTGACATGGATGCGTCAACAGAAGAGCAAAGAGCAAAGGCGTTTTCTGACAGCGGAAGGAGTAGGAGGAGCGGACAGTCATCGACCGAATGTCACAAGTGTATGGCGAACACTGCATGTTCCTTGCAAGGGTCAAGGCGTGGCACAAGCGCTTCAGAAACGGACGGGTGTCGTTAGCCGATGATGCACGGACCGGAGCACAACACTGCATTACCGATGACACCGTCCAGCTGGTGGATGCACTCATTACCCAGGACCGCTGAGTGACAGTGAAAGACATAGCCGCCGTGATCGGATTGAGCGTCGGAAGTGTTCACACCGTCATGAAGGAACGACTGCACATGCGCAAAGAGTGTGCCCAATGGGTGGCCCTCAGTCTTCAACCACACCAGGAAGCATGTCTTGCTCATCTGCAGCGCTATGCTCGGGAAGGGAATGCGTTCGTGGAACGAGTGGTGGCTGGAGATGAGTGATGGTGTCATCACTTAGAACCAGAATCAAAACGACAAAGTCTCCAGTGGAAGCATCCAGGGTCTCCACAACCAAAAATAAGCCAAGGCCATCCACACGAGTGCAGGAAAGGTTATACTGACTTTCTTCTTTGACCAAGATGGGCCCCTTCTAATTCACTTCCTGCAGCACAGGACAACAGTGAATGCCCAGCGATATTCGCAAAACCTTGACCACCCTTCGCCAAGCGATCAAACCAAAACGACCAGACAATCTCACCCGTGGGGTCATTCTCCTCCACGACAATGCAAAGTCTCATACGGCCACCACAGTCGCTGCACTCCTGCGGCAATTCAAATGGGAGGTTCTCGGCCACCCTCCTTACACTCCTGACTTCTCTCCCTGTCATTACGCCATTTCTGGTCCCCTTAAAAAGGCTCTGAGGGGCAAACGATTCATATCGGACGATGACATCCAGCTGTACGTGCGGAACTGGTTAACATCGCAGCCCCATGAATTTTATGAGACATTCATTCAAGCCTTGTGTGACAGTGGGACAAGTGTCTCAACAGCCAGGGTCAATACTTCTAACATACAGGTACTGGTTTCTGTAATTCTGCCTCCGGCTCGTTTCTTTTTGAACGCCCTTTATAGTACAACTGATAAGCAAACCCTGCTACTCGGCAGACAGTTTTTTTTTTTTTTTTTTTTTTTTTGAGCAACGAAAGTACGCGGTGCAAATGCCGAGATAGAAAAAAGTTTCGTCTTTGGTAGTTAGCCAGAAATCTATTAACAATTATGCGCAGTTATATGTTAGATGTTGCTCTTCATTTGGAAAGTAATATTTTTATCTTCACGCAAAATAGTGGGTGGTATTGATAAAAAAATACAGCAAATGGATAGTTTTTGTGACTGAATGTTTTTCAATCTATCGACCTTGGTATTTTGAACTACTGATGGAAGCAGTACGGAATAAGTCGCGCGGGATTAGCCGAGCGGTCTCAGGCGCTGCCAGACTGAAGCGCCTAGAACCGCTCGGCCACACCGGGCGGCAATGCTGTATGATTTAAAATACAATCGTCACCGGAAAGCATGGCACGCTGACATACGAGCAATGGCAAACTGACAGCTGGAAAGACGAGTAGGTTTCTGTGGACTATGTTTATAGCTATTGAACGAAGTAGACGCATTGAACGAGCACTATATAAACAACCAGTTCCGTGAAGCTGCTCGTGTCATCGTGAAATGGTCTGCGCTGTAGGAGGTGCAGTCTCGAAGAAAATTACACAATCCGGTTGTGGCTGATTTGCACTTGTTGGAATGGAGAACGCAATACACTTTCTGTTGCTGTGTTAAACCTATCTGGATTCGATGCGCACTGGGTAGCGACCGAGCGACAAAGAACCTAGTTGTCTAGGCCGCTCAGACTTTGCACTTGACATGTTCGTTTCACGTTGGCAGCGTAGCAGGTAACAAGTGAAGAACGAGACGCGCGTGGCGCTAAGCCTGGGGCGTGAACCAATCCCAGCATGGTAATCGCCGCCGGTCGTGACGTAAAAGCTCCTGCGTGCCGGCTATGTTTGGAGCGAACGTAAACAAAATATATTGTGCGTCGCTTCTGCCGTGTGCTTGAGTTGAACTGTGCTTTGTTTTACTGTGGCTTAGAAAATTCTGAGATTCAAAAAAACTTCGCTCACCTAGTGACAATCCTTTGCCTCAAGGCGCGCCGCTAGGCAGCGAGACATTGAAGATACTACAGAGACCTCGTGAGTTTTACGAGCAGGAGAAAAAATACCCAAGTATTCATGGGAAGTCATCAGTTCCTACCGATAACGTTGTGGAACGATCATCAACAGTATTGTCTGTTATGTCTGCTATGTTTATAGCGGGTGATGTTGCAGCATCGCTATTGCAGTATAGCCAACCTCACTTGACGTAAATCGAACTGCTAAGTGCAGTGTTCCGTCGGTGCAGGTGCACTAAGGAGATAATTAGCGGCAACCACCGCCAACCGGCAACTTAAACTGGCGCCGAGGTATACTTTTAGTTTAGTTTACTATGAATTTCTGTTTGCATTCATATACGAGATGTAACTTTGTGAAATCGAAAGAATCCCATTGCTACGCTCTGTATTTATGAGAGACACCGTAAACTGCTTTTTAAAAGGACGGAAAAATACATTCAGCGAAAACACAAGAGAGAGTGATCTTGATGTTGTACAGTTTACTGTTCAAAGAAGTGTGTAATACTCTGAAATATACATTTTCATTATGGTTCCCGAGAGAAGAAATCTGTTGAAGACAAACCATAGGTGTGCTAACCTAAGTCGCACGTTAATATTCTGTAGGATTGTATATTACTTTTGACTGTCTTCCCCTTTGTTCGCATTTTCAGATGACGTTACAGGGTATGTGAGTTTCTTGTTTGAAAGGGTTGTTTCGATTAATTGATTACATAGGTACACTAAATGGCAGCGTACTCTTCTCCTTTTATTCTGTACTTAGAGAAAACTGTCGCTCTGTATCTGCAAGTGTTGTGGTAAGAAAGGCAACGTTAGGTTATTTTGCCCGTGTTCCGTTACAAATAAGTTTGTTTTTGCATGTGATCCGCCTTGAGTAAACAAATTTGTTCTTCTTTCACATACCCATGTTTCGCTGAGGACATAGCGTCATCAGTAGATTTGTTTTATTCATTTCTTTTATATAAGAGGTAAATTGTTCTTTACTATCTGTATGTATATGAATTTGAGTGATGAAACGATGCATAAGTTTGGAAAACAGACAAGATTTTTTTTTACTATACCTATGTTGTTTTTCTCTCGTAGTCTGTCACCCGCAACCATGGAGAACTTATTGTAGAAACTTATTTTCCCACCCGGGCGCCCTAGTGTGTGTGTGTGTGTGTGTGTGTGTGTGTGTGTGTATGTGTGTGTGTATGTGTGTTTTACTTTATTTCTCTGGTTTCTCCATTATCTTCACTGAGAAAAACTGCACTTTTTAAACTTTCATTGTCACTGTTTACAAGGTACAAAAACTAGAGGGTGAATAGTTGAACAGTTAAATGTGTTGTGGGCAGGAGTTTCGGATTTTTCTAGAGTTGTATGTGACCCTGTGTGTGTGAGTGGAAGGGTGTGGTGATCGGTTAGTGTTATCTTGACTGTTCTTTGAGGGCAGAGAACAGAGTTCTGTTGCAAAGAGTTATGTATTCGTTATTTCTTTTCCTTTAACTAGGGCAACGGCAGTCAACCTTTTTCACCTATTGCTCACTTTTGCATCTCTGTTAGTTGTAAAATCTTCGAACTGCCCTTCAGTTCCACAGTAGTAGTGATTTGTAAAGTAGGGAAGTAACTTTATAAAATGTTTAAGGCAAAGTTACAGCAAATTAAAGCATACAATAATAATTACTTCCCAAATACTCTGTGAAAATTTTATGAAAATCTAATGAAAATGATTTAAAAACCCTTACTGTTTGTCATCCACCACGAAATCCGGAACGCTCAGTGTGGACAGTAGGAAGCAGATTAACTATCGCTGAGTTATGGATTTCCGTATTCGGTGGTTTTCGTCAGTTGTTATTTTCTGTGGAGGGATGTCGCCGCACTTGATTCTTTTTAGGTCAGTGTTGATGTCTGTTCACCTGTGGTCTCTATCCATAAGGCGGTCTTTTTAGTACGCCTCTGTGTTCTGTGTAACTAATATTGAAATTTCGGCTTGTCTGTCCAATATTAATTGAATGGCAGTCCTGAAATATCAGTTAGCAAATATCAAATATGTTCTGTTTGCCGGTATTGGTAGTGGTTCTTAGTTTTCTCTGTATTGAGTTATCTGTTCAGTAAGCTACTTTTAGTCCTTGTTTTTTGAGTATGTTTGCTACTCTGTGGGATACTTTGTTGTTGTAAGTGAGAGTGAACCATCTGCTTGTTTTTTGGGTGTTTCTTTTTCATGCGTGTTTGTGTGTGTTTTCTATATAAACGTGTTCTTTCTGTTTATGTCCTGTGCATCTGCGTTTATATTATTTCTGATGATTTGTTTGTTTTTGTGTGCTAGATATCTCTTTCCTTTTCCTTTTAATTTTGTGACACAGTTTATCATGTTCGTGTTATTTCTATTGTTCACAGCTATTTATTTAACTGTCTGTAGTTCATTTTTCTAATCTTCTTCCTTGATTGGAGTCTTGTTCAGTCCATGCCACATGTATTAGAAACCAACTAAGTGAGTAAATGGGTGGTCTGAGTTCTTGTGAATGGGTGTGTGTTGGTGGTGACTTTCCTGGTTGATGTATGCATGTTGTAAGGGCTAGGAAATTTAACTTTTTGTGATTTTCTGTTTGTACATTGCTTTTGTTTCGGATTCATTATGTTTATGTCACTATGGAGTTGTTGGATGTGACTGATTGTCTCACCCAGAAATCATATGATGTCATTTACATAGCAGTACCAACATGCTACGCTGTATTGTTTGAGTCTCACCATGGATTCAAATATCTAGTTCTCAAAGTGATTAAGGAAAATGTTTGGTGGGAGTCCACTGATTGGCGAATCCACAGGAAATGTATCTTTTTTGAGCAGAACTTATTGTCAAATGAGAGATAGTTTTGCTCTGTGATTAATTTTAGAATATGTGTTATTTCTTTTAGGTTGGATCTGGGACTGTGTTTCTGTTATTCTAATTGCTGGTTGACGATGTTAACGGTTTTTGTGATATGGATATTGGTATACATGGATGTAATGTTGAATGATGTGAGTGTAGCTGTGTAGCTTGGGGCATTTGATCCTTCGTATCAGCTCTACTGTGTTGTGTATCCTTCTGTTATTTGTGTATACACAATATTTCTGTAAATATGTGTGTATTTATCTGGATAGGAGATATGTACATGTACTTTTGAAATTTATAACTAGGCGTATCAGCATATCCTGCTTGCGGATTTTTAATAGGCTGTGTAGTGTAGGTGCCTTAGTGTTCTTTCGTTTCAGCCACTTCACTTTCTGTTATGTGAAAGTGTGAGATGTTTCTTAGAGGCGTATATATATTTTTATGGTATATTTGTGTTGGGTCACTGGTTAGCTTTGTTGTCTCCTACAAACTTTAAGGTTTTATTTTTGTATTCTTCCTGTTTTATTATTACCACAAGGTTGCCCTTGTCAGCCATCATGAAAAGACCGCTTTTCTTTATAAATTTATGCATTATTTTTCTGGTTGTTTTTTCCTTTTCTCTTTTTGTTGCTGCCAATATGTTATTTTTGTTTTCCTTTATTTTGCATCTAATTTCTTCTGCAACTAAGTTTCTTCTCATACATGCACTGAAGTTACTGTTTCTTTCTAGTTTCAGTATGCATTAACTTTCCGAGATAAGATTCTTCATTGTCCTGTGTGCACTGTGTGTGTTGACGTTGTATTTGGGCCCTTGTTTTATAGTAAATTTACTTCTTGGTTAGATAGTTGTGTGTCAGTAAGGTTGACCAGACATTTCTAGCACGTGTGATTTGTTTGCCTTTCGTTTTTATATTTAACAGTTTCTTTTATTTCAAAAGTATGCTTATTTTTGTTGTTGACCTCCCAATTTTACTTTTATTTTTGTGCTTCTGTATTTTGTTTGATTTATTGATGATGCCATTATATATTTCATAGATTTTGATGTGATTTTGTAGTTCCAGATGATTTTCGAGGAATTTGATCTTAGGTTCCGCATCCTGGTGTGTAGGAAGCTAATTTCCTGTTTCAGCCTGCCAATTTTGGTAAACTGTACTTCTGCATCACCTCTATCATTTCTAGTAACGTATTTGGTTTCCCAATGAAGAAGTCCTCTTTAAATTTTGCATTTAAATCGTCTGTTGCCATGTTTTACTTGGTGAACTGTCATTTCCAAATGGCTCTGAGCACTATGGGACTTAACAGCTGTGGTCATCAGTCCCCTAGAACTTAGAACTACTTAAACCTAACTAACCTAAGGACATCACACACATCCATGCCCGAGGCAGGATTCGAACCTGCGACCGTAGCAGTCGCGGAACTGTCATTTATCAGTTTATGTAACTCATTATATTGGTCTTCTGTCTCTTCATCATAGTGTGAATGCGCTGATACAGAGAACTGAATGATTTCCATTGAACATATTTGCTTTATTTTGGAAACAAGTAATACAGTATTTACTTTATTTTATTTATTTTTTGATTCTTGATTTTACGATGAAGCGTACACCTACACAAATTCCTGTTCTGTTCTTCAGCAGTAAACAGCATTTCTCGACTTCCATTCTGTTTGCTAATTTTTGGTCCACACTTCTGATAAGTACTCCATACTCAGCTTGTTTTACAACCCGCCAGGGTAGCCGAGCGCCCTAACGCGCTGCTTCCTGGACTCAGGTAGGCGCGCCGGTCCCAGATCGAATCCGCCCGGCGGGTTAACGACGAGGGCCGGTGTGCAGGCCAGCCTGAATGTGGTTTTTAGGCGGTTTTTCACATCCAGCTAGGTGAATACCGGTCTGGTGCCCACGTTCCGCCTCAGTTACACGCGTCGCAGACATTTGAATCACGTCTGCACTATTTTACGATTTCCACTAGATGCAGACAGTTGGGGTACACTGGTTCCGTCCTGAGGGGTAAGGTGTGGCGGCAGGAAGGGCATCCGGCCATCCCTAACACCGACACTGCCAAATCCGTAGATCCACGCCGACCCTGCGATCGCTGCGATACTCTGGCGTAAGCGAAAAAAAAGAAAGACTCAGCTTGTGTTACATATATCTTTTGCCAGCTACACTGACCTTTCTTCCGATTATAATCTTTAGCTGTTTATTGTACCGAGATAAAAAGGCAATTGGAAAGTATGGTTCATAAGGTCGATGTTGTTATTTATTAAGCCAAACGTCGTGTAGAAAGTCGCAGAGGCAGTAGTAGCTGCACTTGTCCCATGGCGTAAGTGCATTAACAGAGTTACCTCAGATCACTACTCCCAGAATTCATTTACTAGAGCCGGCCGGGGTGGCCGAGCGTTCTAGGCGCTGCAGTCTGGAACCGCACGACCGCTACGGTCGCAGGTTCGAATCCTGCCTTGGGTATGGATGTGTGTGGTGTCCTTAGGTTAGTTAGGTTTAAGTAGTTTTAAGTTCTAGGGGACTGATGACCTCAGAAGTTAAGTCCCATAGTGCTCAGAGCCATTTTTTCATTTACTAGACACATACTGAAAAATTCCGTTTTACTCTGTGATTTGGAGCCTCAGTTTATGGTGAGGACGGCAGTAACGTGCTATTTCCAATATTGCCTTGACTAGCAAACCAGTTGTTATTCAAACCAACTTTCTGGTTTTATGCTTTTGTGGAGGATACACAAAATACGGCAAACTAAAAATCAATGGCAGTGAAGAGGAGTTTGAGGACCGACCATCGCAAAGTGTTGCCCCGTGCCTTACGAGGCAATGTCGCTACCGATTGATGAATACGGTTACACGCGGTCTAGAGATCCAGAGCGAGCAACCGAGTTCGTGTTGTGCTGTGCTCTGCTGTAGATCGGCGATGCTGGCCGGCGAGACGGATCAGAGGCGGTGCCGCGGAGCGCTGCAGCGTTACCGCCGTGGCGCGCTGCCTCGCCGGTCACGTAGTTTTCCTCGCGACGCCACTGTGTGCGACGCGCGGTTGTCACACACCGGCGGACGCAGGACCCTGCCTTCCACGAGGCCCGTGTTTACTATCTTTCACTCACACGTGGTGCACGCACGGCTCCCATACTTGAGCTCTCTGGTCCTCAATGAATGACATGCGAGTAAGTGGACACTTGCAGGTACAGTTCTGTACCTAAAAAAACTTATGAAAGTACGTACAATATTCCAAATACGTGTCATATGAAGAGTAGATGCAAGTAAATTCGTTATATGAACTATAAACAAATTTCTTAGGTTATTGTAAAACTGGGGCAAATATGGCTAAAAAACAGTTTAAAAGCCAAAGAAACTGGTATACCTGACTAATATCGTGTAGGACCCCCGCGAACAGTGTTTGAGATGGGAGGTATCGTTGTTAATTATCCAGTTCTGGGATTCTTGTGGACGGTAATTATCAGCCGTATGGGTATTCAGAGGTGCAGAGAAGAATTCATTTAATTCGTTAACTGAGACATGAAAAGCAGTTTCCGATTTTGCCTTTCCGGCCCCCAAGCTATGGAGATTCTTCCATAGAGTCGTGGGCGTCAGACCGCTGCGTACAAGGGAGCGAGCGCGCCTGATTTTAGCATTGCGAATGCATTGTTTCACTCTGTTCCGTAGTTTTCTATATTCTTCGAAACGCTCGAGTTTCGGATCCGCCTTGAAACGCCTGTGGGCAGCATTCCTATTATTCATCATTTGACGTGAATCAGTTGTCAGCCATGGACCAGGAGATTTTCTTACACGGATTATGCGTACAGGTGCATGTTTGTCATATAGGGCAGTGAGTTTATCACCAAGTTCATTAATTTTGCCATCGATTGTACATTCTCTGATTATTTGATGCCATGAGATTTCCGAGCAATCGGCTGTTGGAGCGTAAAGATCAATACGTTTCATATTCCTACAAGTTATGTAACGCGATTTGATCTTTGGGGGCTGCACAGAGTAGGCCACGAATATTACATCATGTGCTGAGAGGCCAGGGGCCGATGTTTGACCAACATCTCTTACTTTATCAGTCTGTTTCGTTGTGATTACGTCTATAAGAGTATGACGGTGCGCTGTATGGTGTGTAGGTTGTAATGGGAGAATTTTCATGCTATTGCAACTAAACAATCTTCTTAGGTTTATTACGGAGGGAGTGTCTCTTAGCAGGTTTATGTTCAAGTCATCCATTACGATTACATGTTCGTATTGACACTGAAGTGAATGTAATTCCGACAGAAAGGAGCTTGTTTTTGGCGGCTTGTATACGACACCAGTCAAGCACTTCCGACTTTGTACATTTATTTCAGTGAACATGAATTCAGCCTCTTTTTCTTCAGCAGGTTTTGACATACATAAAACTTTAGCTTTGAGATCTGTTCGTACATACGAGCCGACCCCGCCAGCTTCCTTTTTTGATCCCTCTGCCCTCAGAAATTTGTACTCAGGTAGATGAATAGATACAGAGGATATGTGTGGTTTCAACCACGTTTCGGATAAGAGGATTACGTGGTAGTTTAGTTGATTGAAGAGGAGGCTAAGTTCTTCGTAATGTGCAGATAGAGACTGGATGTTGCAGTGCACTACTGAAAGCTCTGACGCTTCTGCTGAGCAGCCTGGAGTAGGGTGGTAGACTGGTTTGTGCCTTTGTTAGGCACTGCCTGCCGCAAGGGGCACTGGCCGCTGCTTCCGAATAGAGCCTGTATACAGAGCTTCGACCATAGATACTAGTAGACTGGCCTTGCTGTGCAGAAGCTATGGGGCTAGTGTGGCTCCAACATAAACCACGTGACTGTTGGCAAAACGTGGCGGGATTTCAAATCAGCGGTCTGGCATCCTATGTTCGTATCGGATTTTCTCCACATTTCTCAATTGACTGCCAAACGCTTCCAACAAAAACTACTTTTTTATTTGTGAAAAATTATGCCAGAACTACATTTGACCTGGATTTGTTCAAAGTACCATTTATAAAATCTAACAAATACATCGAACGCCACTCTGGTGGGCAGCGGGACGAAATTACTATAAACTATCAATTATAGTAAAAAGTCGTTAAAATTCTTTTAAACAGTAAGAGTGGGCTCGTGTCAAAACTTTAAACATTATATTCGCCACGTTTCGAGCTTTAGTCACTTATAAAATAAAATGGGCTATGAGAATTATGTCAACTATAGGTGTCAAAATTGTTTACTTTAGGAGCAGGTCCATTTTATAGTATCAATTTTAGGTGCACTTCAAAGGTTCAGTTCCCACTATTTTTACAAAAG
Organism: Schistocerca cancellata; assembly: GCF_023864275.1. Classification (NCBI taxonomy): domain Eukaryota; kingdom Metazoa; phylum Arthropoda; class Insecta; order Orthoptera; family Acrididae; genus Schistocerca; species Schistocerca cancellata. The sequence continues at coordinate 844,866,150 of NC_064626.1, forward strand.
TTTAAACTATCAGTTTAAAAAAAAATGACATTTTAGATGAAAGGTGAGACTTTGCAGTTTCAGAAAATAATTTTGGAGCCTAGGTATAAAAATGACAGACACTGTAAATACAAATTATAGATATACATTGTAAATAATAACTAACCTATCAAAACACTTCTCCGCGAAGTGCTTCGAGCAAAGGCGCGTATGTGCAAACGGCTTAAAGTTTTTCCGTTTCAGGGCCTGTATCCAAAGCTGCCTTCGGTTTTCATCCTTACGGAACCTATGAGTAGCAACGAGAAACGATTATACTTACTTCTGTAACCGAATTACCACAGATACTTTCCAAAATGTAATATCAGTCTGACTTTACAGGCATCACTTTCAACACTTTAATTTACGTGATACTCTATTTCAAGTGTAAAAACGTATAAAAGTCACTTCAGCAGATTTCAATAAACGCATCTGCACCATCTTAGACACACTTACACGTGAAATGTAATGCCATTTCCCCGACAAAACGCTGAGTACAGCCATAAGCGCAACACGAAACAACCATGTTTTGCCAACATTCACGTGACTTCAGCCCAGAGATGTTGGAGCCACGAAAATGACGTCAGGGCCAGTCTATTATATTTATGGTCGAAGATACAGAGAGAGTGGCCATAGGTGAAGTTGCCCGTGATTGGTTGATTAGCTTCGGTGCCATTATTGTGCCAAACGTCTCTCGCGCTTCCTATGTTCGCCGTGCTTTTGAGTTGAATTGAAGTTCAGAGGACTTTTGGAAACGATTAAAAGGTATTTGAATTATTGAGAGACTTGTTATGCGTTGTGCATGCATGTTCGATTTAGTTGTACATCGTTTTTATTACGTAATTAGCGTTTGGGATCTTAAATACGAGTTGGAATAATGAAGCGTTTTGTGATGATGTCGGTAGGCCTACATGTTTGAAGTAAACACGTTACTAATTGTACAGTATTGATTTTGACACCTATAATTCGTTCTGCAGACGTTCGTAAACGATGCCAGATTGGGCTGCATTTGGTTGTTCCAATAGAGGCGAAGGTGGATTTCGCATGTTAGCATTTCCACGCAATGAAGAAAGACGAAAGCAGTGGGCAGTTTTTTAAAATATTTTTAGTCACGCAAAACAAGTAGGCCTATTACAATCTACTGCATTTTTAAGCTCTTATTTCTTTAACCGTTCGTGCATACTGGTAGCATCACGAGCTTTTCTGAAGCCAATATCTGACGTCCTTGCTGGGAACGGAAAGTTCCTGTAATTGTTGTGCCATGCTCATTGGACTTTATAGTGTCAAACTTTATTTCATTCCGAATCAGAACACTAGCCGTCATTTTGGTTTCAGTATTATTGCCTGACTGTTGACGCAGGCAAGTTGTAAGCACGTTTTCCGCAGTTGTCGTGGTTACTGAAACATTATTCGTAGTAAATAACTGTAGGTACTCTTGAAGACAGTTTTAATAGGCCTACTTACTGTGGGGTAGAAGGGATACGGTAGTTTCCTTGTTGTATTTGGTCGTTATTACAGTGGCCTACATTTAACATTACCTGATTTTTGTACTCTTTTTCGTTTGCTATCTGCGAGAGGTATTCAGTATATATGAAAGAAAGACGTAAGCAGTTGTTTACTTGTGACATGCAAAAAGTTTGAAGACGTGACAAGAAGTACTAATACGTCTCACACTTTTTGCATGTCTCAAGTAAACAACTGCTTACGACTTTCATTCATCTGACGTAATACAGGTACATTAAATCTTTAGCGTTATGCACTTCCGATACAAAACAAATACTAGACACTATATTTTTTATTTATGTTACTTTCATTGCAATATGTCTGGTAAACGAACTTTAAAGGAGATAAATGCAAGTAACGAGCAATTTTTACAGCCACTGTATCAAATTTACCTGTGCTGTACGTAGTAGGCTACTATGAGTATATTATAGCTGTAAAGGAAGGCATTTAACGAATGATTTCGCCATATTGTCTTGTGCTTTTGATTCGGTGAGTGTGTACTCGACTACTCCACTACTGGCCATTCAAAAGTCCCGCCAGCAGTTTGGCAGAAAAATGGCCGCCGTATCGTCCGGTTGGCCACTCTCTCCCTATACAGGCTCCCTACTTCCGAACAATCGTCTTCAATATTTTCCCGTTTAGCCTACATCAGTTCTTTCTTGACCCAAGCGTTTATCTTGTCTAGTACAGGACCTAATTTTTCAGAATTTGGTAAAATTGATTTATTGTTTAACTTTCTGCTGTCACGGTCGGCAAGGTAAACTTAGGGAGGGAAGTCATGTGCACCGCCTGCCTCTGTATCGAAAAAGCTTCGTTCTGCGTGTTGTCATTTTGAATAATTTGTGTTGCATTCTTTGAGGTGGACTTTGGGGACTAGCACAGTATTTGCCTAAGCAAGCGTGGGAAACCTCCTAAAACGTAACCTCCACGGTGGGTGCTGTACAAGCTCACGGTCGTCAATATGGCACGCGGAGTCGATCTGGGTCTGTCTCACATTCCTATCTCGCAATCTAGCGGTCTGCGCGTTATGTTATACAATCGGGTCTTTTCCGTTTCTATCACCATTTCCTACATTTCTTTCGCTACTTTATTTAGCAGACGAAATTTGTATGCCATAGTGTGATGAAGAACTGGATGCTGCCAGTTCATTGTCGATAAAAGACACGCATAAACTGTGCCGCCACTGATAATTTATCTTCGTTGGAAATGCATCAGATCTGACATAACGATAAAATAGTATTACAGCATAATGATGAGACAGACATTGCTGGTTTGAGGAACAGTAGACAATAAGAATTAAACAAATGAATTAAGAAGAAATGTAGGTACGGTCGTTCATACTACACTCCTGGAAATTGAAATAAGAACACCATGAATTCATTGTCCCAGGAAGGGGAAACTTTATTGACACATTCCTGGGGTCAGATACATCACATGATCACACTGACAGAACCACAGGCACATAGACACAGGCAACAGAGCATGCACAATGTCGGCACTAGTACAGTGTATATCCACCTTTCGCAGCAATGCAGGCTGCTATTCTCCCATGGAGACGATCGTAGAGATGCTGGATGTAGTCCTGTGGAACGGCTTGCCATGCCATTTCCACCTGGCGCCTCAGTTGGACCAGCGTTCGTGCTGGACGTGCAGACCGCGTGAGACGACGCTTCATCCAGTCCCAAACATGCTCAATGGGGGACAGATCCGGAGATCTTGCTGGCCAGGGTAGTTGACTTACACCTTCTAGAGCACGTTGGGTGGCACCGGATACATGCGGACGTGCATTGCCCTGTTGGAACAGCAAGTTCCTTTGCCGGTCTAGGAATGGTAGAACGATGGGTTCGATGACGGTTTGGATGTACCGTGCACTATTCAGTGTCCCCTCGACGATCACCAGTGGTGTACGGCCAGTGTAGGAGATCGCTCCCCACACCATGATGCCGGGTGTTGGCCCTGTGTGCCTCAGTCGTATGCAGTCCTGATTGTGGCGCTCACCTGCACGGCGCCAAACACGCATACGACCATCATTGGCACCAAGGCAGAAGCGACTCTCATCGCTGAAGACGACACGTCTCCATTCGTCCCTCCATTCACGCCTGTCGCGACACCACTGGAGGCGGGCTGCACGATGTTGGGGCGTGAGCGGAAGACGGCCTAACGGTGTGCGGGACCGTAGCCCAGCTTCATGGAGACGGTTGCGAATGGTCCTCGCCGATACTCCAGGAGCAACAGTGTCCCTAATTTGCTGGGAAGTGGCGGTGCGGTCCCCTACGGCACTGCGTAGGATCCTACGGTCTTGGCGTGCATCCGTGCGTCGCTGCGGTCCGGTCCCAGGTCGACGGGCACGTGCACCTTCCGCCGACCACTGGCGACAACATCGATATACTGTGGAGACCTCACGCCCCACGTGTTGAGCAATTCGGCGGTACGTCCACCCGGCCTCCCGCATGCCCACTATACGCCCTCGCTCAAAGTCCGTCAACTGCACATACGGTTCACGTCCACGCTGTCGCGGCATGCTACCAGTGTTAAAGACTGCGATGGAGCTCCGTATGCCACGGCAAACTGGCTGACACTGACGGCGGCGGTGCATAAATGCTGCGCAGCTAGCGCCATTCGACGGCCAACACCGCGGTTCCTGGTGTGTCCGCTGTGCCGTGCGTGTGATCATTGCTTGTACAGCCCTCTCGCAGTGTCCGGAGCAAGTATGGTGGGTCTGACACACCGGTGTCAATGTGTTCTTTTTTCCATTTCCAGGAGTGTATTTTGTCCGAGACTTGTGAACATAAATATGTCTATTATGTACCTCTTGATGTTTCTTGGGCTGCAGACAACTGCCGCACCAGGGGCGAAGCGTGTTAGTAACTGCTGTAATTGACGATTACAGTGGCAGATAAGACGCATTTTTTTTTTTTTTTTTTACATTTAAACATTCTTGGTATATATTTTTTCTACAGTTTCAGTTGAGGGCACATTTCATACTTGTAAAACGCACTATTAACCAGGGGGCGTTTAAGACATTAGCTACTGACAGTGTGACAGGCGCCAGTCTGAAAGGTCACAGGGGCCACGGTGCACGCGCATCCCGTTGCAAGGTCCCTCCCGTCTGTCGTTTCCGCTACAGGAAGAGGAGGGGCGTGCAGCTGTTACTGGCAGCTGATGATCGTGTAGCGCCTACGATTCACCAGCTCTTCAAAACCCACGTGTGTTGTTCTTTCGCGAACTATAGTGCTGTAAAAGTTTAGGAGTAACTCAGGGTACATATTAGCGTTTTATAGGGTTTTAGAACGTATTATTTTTTATTACAGTTGTAATTAACAAGTATATTTTTTCTAATTTTAAATTAGTTTCGTCATAAGTGTAAAGTTTGATTGCTGAAGCAATATGGACGAAGTACCGGGCTCCTCAAAATATACAAACATAACAGATTGTAAGTGTGAGCCAGAAAAAAATGGTTCAAATGGCTCTAAGCACTATTGGACTTTACGTCTGAGGTCATCAGTCCCGTAGACATAGAACTACTTAAACCTAACTAACCTAAGGACATCATACACATCCATGCCTGAGGCAGGATTCGAACCTGCGACCGTAGCAGCAGCGCGGTTCTGGACTGAAGTGCCTAGAACCACTCGGCCTCAACGGTCGGCGTGTGCAGGAAAGTGTGTTGAAATATCCATTTAGAGGACTTGGTTTTGAAGGAAAAAGTGATGTGATCAAAAGGGACGACCTACACCGAATCTCCTACATTTAAATACAGCGAAATTTACGTCGGACATTTTCAAGAATCTTGCTACTCCTCTTGCAAATGGTCATGTGGTTGTAAAGTGTCACAAAAATTGTTCTGTTGGCCATGTCTCACCTCCTGTGGTCTCAGTGAAGCAATAAATGAAGCATCGAAACAAAAGAAATTAATTTTAACCATTCCTGCAATCAGTTCTTCGGCAGGGAGATCATTTTTGGCGTTGAAGAAAATAAAAACTTATCTCCGAAATACAGTCACAAACTAAACTTTGTCACCTTGCTTTGTTGTCCACTGAAAACTATTCTTCAAATCTGTTAAACAAGTGTCACTCTACGCCTCTGTGATTGAAGTTTTGGCAAGAAGCATCGCAGAACTGACCTCAAATATAAGACTGCGAGTACAGGAACTTTTAATGTCATCCTTATTCACGTAGATACAATAACAGGTATTTTCTGAGTATCCGGTATCGCTCAGTAGACCTAATCTTTGCGAGATTGGTCCTTGCACTTTAATAGACGGCATACGACATTAATCAATATAAAACTAGGGCATGATGCGACGTAATAATGGGGAATCGTAAATAGTAACACAGGAATCATAAGAAAGGCAGTAATAATAATCACAACAATGCTGTTACTCTTGATAATTTTTTAAAAGCGATTACAGTTACGAATACCTCACGCCTCACCATCTGTGTTCCACCTTCTGCTCTGCTGAATCTGCGCCCATCTTGATGAAATGTTAGATATTGTTTAGTTGTAAACAGCAAAACAACTGAGACAGTCCTCCAGGAATTTACGCCTTTTTCACTGTTGACAATACCGATTAACTGTATATTTTCAGTCGATTACTGAAATTTTCTGATTACCAAGTTATTGAATCAGTTTATAATGTGAGACGTTTGACTTGGGAAACTGTCTTCTTTGACGCTTCTTTCAGCTTTTGACAGAGAACAATCAAGATTTTTTTAGCAAAATTGTGTGAGACGATTATCATATACATGCATGGCCGTTGTTGGCTTGCTGTATTCCTCAAATCTGTGTTAGTAATTAGTTATCTAAAACGCAAACAACAATTCTTACCAGTTTGCCCTTTGTAACATTTTCATTATTGATTTTATGAAATTTCGTATGAACGGGCTTTCTTCACACTCTTTGATACGCACCTGAAATCATAGCCAATTATTCAAACATTTGTATTTTTAAAATGGTTAGCCATTTTATGTCATATCACGCCTAAGTGGAGAATTTCAGTGTACAAGTATATCACCGTTTGAACTATTTCCTGGTTTTAAGTGTTTCTCTTGAGGGTTTTAAGTTTTTTCTTGTGTTTATGTAGAAGTTTGCTTTTTTTTCTAAAATACTTTTTTTCATTATTTGTAGCAATGTCGTTAATAATTTCCAGTTCTTTCTGCTCACTGTGACTTTATGGGTTCTGTAAATACGTGACCTCTAAATCAACTTTCTTATGGTACCTGACGTGCATGGGTGATTCACTAGTATGTCTGCATTTTAAAATAATTTGAATGTGAAGTTATTGCTGTTTAGTTGTTGGCTTGCCTGAGAAATTTGTTTCATTATTTTCTAAGTGCCATTCAGTAAATGCACTGTTACCCCCCAAAACATTCGAAATTCTCAATCGCACCCCTGCAGTATGGGCAGCGATTTCTCCAGACAGCTTCATCCAGTATAGTGCTGGGTCCATTCATTTAGTACCTCATTCCCTTCGAACCGTTATATGTTTCATCCCAGATAACGAGCACAGCATCTAATTCGTGCACACTGTTCTCACAACTCCAATGGTCATACAAACCGGTCCTATTTCATACATAGGGGGGGAATCATCTACAACTTGCACCGCAAATATTGCGGAGAGGAGAAGTGCTATTGATGTGCGATTTCACCAGAATGGGTTGGTAGACAGGGGTGCAAATTGTTAGCCAATAAACAGATTGTAATAATACTTACAAAGTATTACACTTAGAAAGTGTATTTTTGTGCAAACGTACACATTTCTAAACTGATCAATGCCTATTGACATTAACAAGCCAACAGTAGGTTAAATTAGAGTATCAGTGGTATTTGTTGCGGATGTTTAATGCGAGTTGTTTACGACATATCGTATTTTGAAAAGTTTCCATGTCGACACTTGTTTGTGCCACTCAACCTGTGTAGTTGCTAGGAACGATGTTGTCATGTTTGCTTACAGTGTGCTTGTGTTTTCTTTGAGTGCACTGCGACTTGCTAGTCAGTTATTGTCTGATAGTCCAAGCAGTAGGTCGTAAAAGGACGATGGTTTCCAGTAATGCAGAAAAAGTCGACATGCTCAAGGTGTATGGAAGATGCAAGAAGAATGCAGTTCGTTATTGTACGATGCATGCGGCGAGATGTCCCAATGGACGTCAACCGTCTCGGCAATTATTTATCAACCTCTTCAACCAGTCATGTAAAAGTGGTAGTGTAACACCTAGACAACGTATCGGAAGGAAACAAGTGACAACAGAAGAGGGGCAAAGTAACGTTCTTGCCGCTGTTGATGCTGATACACACCTTATCTCCCACGCAATCGCACGAGGAAGTGGCATGAGTTACACAAGTGTCCTACACATTCTCCATCGACATAGGTTCCATTCCTATCACAATTCTCTTCGTCAAGAGCTGCATGGAAACGATTATGAGAATCGTGCTAACTTCAGATGTATCATGTATCTTATTTAGTACTGAAGCCACGTTTACCAGTCATAGCCAGCTAAACCGTCAAAACTTGTACAATACCTGTTGACAAACCCCATTGGCTTCTTCAGGTGCAACGTCAGCGTCCATGGAGTGTAAACGTGTGGTTTAGAAGAGTGAACCCTCAGCTCATAGCCCCGTGTTTCATAGACGGAACAGTGGACCCACACAAGTATCACAGTCCCCTAACAGACCATACTCCTCGGATGCTAGATGTTCTTCTGCAGACTAGGAGGAACTTGTGGTACCAACACGATGGCTCTCCATCCCTTAGTGTACGAAGTACTACAGCATGTCTTCACAAATTGTTTTCGAATCGTTGGATTGTACGCAAAAGTCCTGTCCTCAGCCAGCCATATTCCCTGGATTTGACACCTGAAGACTTTTTTCTGTGGGGACAGTTAAAGACGCTATCTACAAGGACATAACAACTACACCCAATGATATGCAACGCTTTATTACTGCAACCTGCTCGAACATCTCCGCTGAAATGCTAGCATGTGTGCAGCAGTCATTCCATGCCTGACTGGAAGCGAATACTGCCGCTGCCGATGATCATGTCGAAAGCAACCTTTGATGGTCAATTGTCTCGTTGCAGATCAGAATCCACATTACTATAGTTGGAGTCACGAACGATGGCGGTTGAATTTAGGTTTGTTCTGCGTACCTATGTCACACATTCTCCGAAAGCCAATGGGCTTTCAGTAGCATTGTGAGAGCACTGCTGTTAATGCCGTAGCTATTGCGAGCATTAAATCGCAGCGAGTTGTTTAGTGAATTTCTTTCCGTGCGTTACGATTTGTCATCTCTAAAGTGGTGGAAGTGATAAATTCTGCAGAAACAAGTGAGAGATATAATTTGCAGGATATACGCTTTTTTCAAGCGGAGAGCACGCGCATGCACGTACCGAAGTTGTTGTTTGGAATCGTCAATAATGCAATCCCCGTCTGTGCCTCGACATGTGCGAACCGCCATCGTTCGTGGATCGGACTATAGTGTATGCACTAGTCTTGTCCTTTAGTGTCTGTTGCCACAGGTATTGTACGAGTGTCAGTCTGGGAACTTTTCAGAGTATGATATCTCTAAAACGACTCGCACTAGAATCCTGCAACAAACACTGCCGACATTCTAATTTACCCTACATTGAGACTGTTAATATCAATAGACATTGTTTCATTTAAAAAGTGTATATTTGCACAAAAAATACACTTTCTAAGTATTATTTCAATCTGTTTACTGGGTAACAATACGAGCCCCTGACTACCAATCCATTCTGTGAAAACCGTACGTCAGTGGCACTTTCCACGTCCATAAAATCTGCGATGCAAGTTTTAGTTCAATCACCCTGTATGGTATATCGTAATTGGTATCAATAGCTGGCATGGCTGGGAGTATACGTGGTTACGAGGCGGTTCTAGCTTCAATATGAATATTGCCCTAGCTAGTAGAAATCTATTTAAAATGCATTTGTGTATGAAATAATGCTGCAATATATATATATATATATATATATATATATATATATATATATATATACAGGGTGTTACGAAAAGGTACGGCCAAACTTTCAGGAAACATTCCTCACACACAAATAAAGAAAAGATGTTATGTGGACATGTGTCCGGAAACGCTTAATTTCCATGTTAGAGCTCATTTTAGTTTCGTCCACCTACGCTCAATGGAGCACGTTATCATGATTTCCTAAAAAATTGGAAAAGTAAGTCCTGTATTTCGTATGACGCCGTATGAGCTCGTGTTGTTCTTGTAAATACATTCAATAATCCATCACGGACTTAATATCGTACGAATACAAATATTTCGTCGCATGTCCAGTGATCCAGTTGACCGCATACGTCTTTTGTTTGGGAAAAAAGGTCTTGTCCGGTAGAAAAAGTACATCCGATGTGATTTCTGTGTAGTTAGTGCGCCGAAGGAAGGCCAGTATTCGACGCGTCAGCATCCAGACGTCCCTCGCTGCGCCACACACTAAATCATGTTCTTCCGTTGCTAACAGTCCACAGTTTGTGCAAAGAGGAGAATCGACCATATGAATTGTATGTAATCGACTCCTGGTCACAAGTTTACGGTTTATAAGAATATACCACATCGATCTCGCTGCTGTTGACAGTAATGGAGTATGCACTGCACACCAAATGTGGTTCCACGTTCTCGACGGGTATTTGAATTCCATTATGTTGCGGCCATGGTGATCCATCAAGCATCTATAGATCTCCCGAGTCGTGGGTAGTCTCGTCGAAGGTACTTTCAGACGAACATAACTGTAATCAACAAGAAATGAGGCAATGTGTGCAAGAGAAGGCGAAATATTGCCCACCACAATAGGGGGTTCGTACGAAGGCGGAACAAGTACTTCTATCAGAGCTGACGTTAAGGTATGCTTTCTTTGTAGCCAATTTCGTATCATCGCTCGTATGTAAAGCGCCAGAGCTTTGTTTCGCACGTTTGTGAGGTTGAGGCCACCGTTCCGGATCTGTAGCGTTAACGTATCATATTTGATCTTAAATAACATCCCAGTACTAACATAGTAACCAAAGGCAGCCATGAGGCGGTCTGCGACACCCTTCGGTATTGGTAGGATCTGCGCTAAATGGGGCAGTCGTGACGCTATGTGAACGTTGGTGTATGCCACACGTTGGATCATGTCAAAGGCTCTCAGTAAGTTGTTGCGTATCGTCAGACGAACATTCTGCAGAAGCCGCCGAGAACTCGCCGCCGCTGACCGCCGTAGTGAACGGGTAAATGTAATCCCCAGACATCTCAGCGATTCCACCGTCTGAAACGGTCCCGGTACGTCTTCCAGACCCCGTCCAATGTGCATAATTTAGGATTTCGTCATGTTAACGACACTGCCTGCCGCCGTCCCGAGAGAGTCTAGATGTTCAACAGCCTGACGCACTTCATGTCCTGATCTGACAAGAAAGATCAGGTCGTCCGCATATGCGCGACAAACGAAATAGTTCTCATTAAGCGCTATCCCAGTAAGTGAGCGCCTCATAACAAACATCAGCGGCTCAAGCGCTATCGCAAACAGCATCATGGAGAGTGGGCACCCTTTCGGACTGAGCTGTTAATAGGAATCGAGCCCGCTTCCCGACCGTTTACAATCACTTTCGACGTAGCCCCTCGTATTAACGTCATAACGATGGAGGTGAAAACAGGTGGAATCGCCATTCGGCTCATGACTGACGCCAAGAAGTCATGGTTTATCCTGTCGAACGCACTATCGAAGTCCACAGATATCATCGCTGCTAGCATTTTACACGTTTCCGCTAGGGCGATAACGTCACGGTATTCACTTAACGCCGAGGAGATGTTGCTTCGCACCCCTAGGCAAGCCTGATCAGGGGATATTGTCCTGGATATCGCCAGCTTGAGACGAGACGCTAGTAGTCGTGCAAAGATTTTATAGTCGGTGTTTAGCATAGTGAGAGGCCGATATTGATTAACACTGCGACTCCCCGCCATCTTCGGGATGGGAAGAAGAAAGCCCGTCACAAAATCCGACGGTAGGCGCATGTCCGGACGCATCGCCTCATTGTACATCGAGACCAACTGTGGCATCATCATGTCCACGAATTCTCGATAAAATTCTAGCGCAATCCCATCTGGCCCTGGTGATTTATGGGCCGCTCCTTTTGTGAGTGCCACCTTTATATCGTCTTCTGTGAGTGGCTCCATAAGCGCTGCCTTATCCGTCTGTGTCAGTGTCGTTTGCAGATGTTGCAGTATCTCTTCCCCCACCAGACGGTCCGTCGGTGTACCGGCATAGAGGCGGCGGAAATGCTCTAAAAATTCATTTGCAATGTCCTGTTGTGTTGTCAGTTGACGGCCATCTAAACCGTGGAGCACTGTACCAATGCCCGGCGGTAATGTTTATGTTCCTGCGACACATGGTGTATCGAGGTACGTTCCCCAGTGATGGTGTCGAGACATCTTGCCCGTATTGGGATGCCACCCAGTCGTCGTCGCGTGATCGATAGGATTTGTGCCTTGACACGATGAACTTCCGCATGATGTTCTGCCGACGGCAACTGGAAGGACAGCTCACGAAGCATTGTGTAATAATAATCAAGAGTGTCTCTTTGCCATCTCGTCTTATCGCGACCATACTGTATGAGAGCTCTTCTTATTGCCGTCTTAGTACACTCGAGCCACCATTGAAGCACGGAGGTATATGTTGGTAGACGGCGTTGACATGTGGCCCATACCTCCTCGACTCTCTGACGACATTCGGGGTCCGCCAAAAGTGACGAATTGAGCTTTCATGTCCCGCGGCTTCTCCACGCACTTTGCCTAGGGAGTGATATGGTACAAATGTAAGCCAGATGATCAATAAATGCCGCAGGCCATCGTTCCGCGTCGACCACCTTATCCTGTAGGCCAACCGAAACATATATGCGATCGAGTCTGCTCGCCGAGTGACTGGTATAAAAAGTATATCCCTCACGGTTCCTATGAATCATGTCCCAGGTGTCGCGTAACTCCAGATCCCGGTAGAGCACATGCAATTCACGACAGGTATTGTAATGTGGAGTCTGGTCTTTTTGGGCTAAAACACAATTGAAGTCACCACCTATAATGAAATGATCGAATCTGCCGGTAAATAAGGGCACAATCTCTTCCGAATAATATCTCGCACGCGCCCGTCTGTTGTCTGTGCCGGAAGGGGCGTAAACATTGAGAATGCGAATTCCATTAACAGTTATCGCCAGTCCTCCTGCCGAAGGTAGATAAGCCAGGTCTCGAACCGGAATCCCGTCCCGGACCAATATTGCCGTTCCACTGTCGTTGTTCGAGTGCGGCGAGGTGTAGGAGATGTATCCATGGACTTCCTGGAACTCAGGAATGTAAATTTCCTACACCATCAGTATATCCACATCCGACGCGTATATCATGTCCCTAAACAACTGCTGTTTCACGGGCGATCTAATGGTATTTACATTCACTGTCCCAATTCTGTATGCCTGGGGTCGAGTAGCCGTCATCTCCACATGATGTTAAAATGACAAAGTTTCACCGTATCGATAGTCCCTTTGCATATCCGCAGAGGGTCGCCCGACGGACGTGTCCCTGTGACATTAGGTTTCTTGAGATGCGGACGGATGCGAGTCCCCACCAGTAGAATGGTCCGCATCGGTGATTTCGGCGTCCTGCTCATACCAGCTGATATTATTGGGGTGCTCCAAATTTTCCTGTGCGGCATTGATGTGTGACATCTGCTGTTCTTTCGCAGCTTGAGACTCCACTGCAGAAGGGGTAGCAGGCCCCTGAGCGGATGCGTCTTCTGAGCGACATGGCATCTTTTCACTGTCCAAATTCATATGGTCTGCGACATCCGAAGCTTGTGGTTCCAAGTTAGACAGGTCCATAGTGTTAGACTCATCTGGGCTCCCAAGAAGAGAAGGGAGCGTCTCCGCAGAGTTTAGTCGGCGCTTCTTGCGGCGCTTTGGCGAGCGTTGTTTGCGGGCCCTAACCTCGGCTTCTGGTGTTGGCGAATCTTGCATCACCTGCGCTTTCGCCGCCGCCACAACGCCCTGGGGCCGTTCCACTTCAGCTTCCATGCCTGTTGTGATGCTGTCATCCTCTTTCTGTACCACCTGTAATGTCTGGGATTGGAGGTTGGTCGGAGCCATTCCTTCTTCAGTGGGGTCCGAAAGCGCCTCAATCAACTGCGACGTCGGTTCGATAGTGTGCTCCGATCTCGGCATCACCTCCCCGCGAAGCGCTGCCACGTAAGTCATCGGCAGTGACGTTGGTGTAGTCGGATTCTGGAGGTCTCCGCTGGGGAGTTGCACGAATCTCCTCTGCATACACGCAGATCGAAGATGTCCTTCACCACCACACCCGGAGCATGTCCGGGGCTGTCCATCATAGATGACAATAGCTCGACAGCCGCCAATGTTGATGTACGATGGCACATGTTTCGTGAGCGCAATTCGCACCTGTCGGACACCATTGAGCACTGGATACGTGCTAAAACTTGCCCAACGTTCGGCCGTATGACTGATAACCCTGCCATATGGCTGGAGCGATTCAGTGACCAAGGATTCTGGTACCTCGAAAGGCAGCTCGAAGACTCGAATCGTACGCACGCCCAGGCCCGAATGAGCGACTAAAACTTCGCCAATATGACCATCGGAGTGTCGGAACTGAAATCCTCGTTTGGCGGCTTCAATGATCCTATCGCATGCTGCGTCGTCAATCATCTTTACGTAAAGAGTGCTGCTCACGATTGATAAATGAATTCCAATAATCTCCGTGTAATTAAGTTGCACTTCGTCCCTCAAGAAACGTTCGATTTCGAAAGCCTTCGGTCGTGCATACTCGTTACAGAACATGAACTGTATCGTGGTTTTTCGGAAATTGTGTGCCATTGCGTTCGATTCAAACAATAACACACACGAGTGACGACGGTGTAAACACCGCTTCTTCCGCGAACGTTCGCAGCCGGGACGTAAACAAGTCCGAGCTGCTCCGCGGCTAAAGGCGGACGTGTGCTAACCACTGCACCACCTCGCTCGGTGTAAGCAGCAAGGCCATGTGCATATAACTTGGGCCACAAATCCCAACACGCAACTGCGTCTTCACGTCCGTCAAGTTCTGCAGCTCTTTGGATACACAAATCAGTCTCCTTCAACCTGACAATAAAATGTAACTGAAATGTGAGCCATTTCAAAAAATATTAGTGATGGTGCCATTTGAGTTTTAAAAGCTTCACTTTCTGCAAACGTCAATAAATGCTAACAGGAGCTTTTAACCTAAGCAGGATGATTGTCTACAATGTTTATTAACCTAGGCTGAAGGTTGAGACAGCAGACGACACTTTCAGAATGCCTGATAAGACTGTTGTAGGCTCACAGTTCTCACGCTCAGTGGATGGTTACAAAGCCGTTTGCGGTTAGTGGTGGAATCACTGTTTCAACTTTTTTCTTCCAGTGCCACTTGTAATTCGCGACCACTTCTAAGGTGCTCACTTTTTAATTTATATTTTGTGTACGTGGAATAGCAAAGTATCAGAGTGGTTTGGATTTCACGTTTAATAGCAGCTCCATTTACTACTGGCTGAATTAAATAGTTGACACTACAGAGGAAGATAAGCGCTGTCATCAGCAAGACGATGCAAAGTACTGCTGGTACATCAGCATTCAGGCAGGTGACTGCTTTATAATTTTACCTTGATTGGACTTACTAAAACGTGTCCAGTACTTGATTTCAAAAAGATAAAAAGTACGAGAAACTCTGCACTAACCTTTTTCTTCTCTGCTGCTCTACAGATTAACTGAAATTATTTTTTCTCATGGAAAGATCTCTTCGTCATTTCTGTTGGTGTTAGCACACCTTTTTTGCATCTTATATTACGATCACCAAATACTTAAATCTGTATTTGTGCTGTACCATTTCTCTGCTATACGTCGCACTGATCTACCTTTTTTTGCAGGAAATAACAAGTCTTCAGTTTTTTTGTTTAAATCGAGCTTCATACCATGATGACCACAACTGTCCTTCAGTTCTTTCAAATAGTTAGTGATCGCCTTATCATCTTCAGCTAATAGTAGCATATCATCAGGAAATCATATACACCTGATTTCCACCAGATAGACTATATCACTCTGTAGTGAAGTATGCGCTGTTGTGAAACTTCCTGGAATATTAAAACTGTGTGCCGAACGGGGAACCGTCCTCGGCACCTTTCCCTTCTCGCGTAATGATCTTACTCACTGAGCAATCGAGACATGGCTTAGGACCCGCTCCGACAGCTTCACTTTTGCCAGCACCTTTTTCGTGTCTGCCAACCGTAACAAGAGTTCTCCCGCATACATTTCTGGCCTGGCACTCCGGGAAGGAAGGACACTGCAGAAAAATGACTTATCCACAGCATTGGGGATTGTTTCCAGGACGACTGTTTGATTCTACTGCCGAGTGTCCGCTGTTATAAATCTTCCTGGAGCGTTAATGTTCAGTCTGTAAACACCCCCAAAGCTGTAGATTACTTTTTTTCTGCAATATTTTTTCTTCCTGGAACACTCCGATAAGTGATGCAGAAGAGCTCCTGTGTATCTAGGACAGTAGGGAGAACGGAGTGACGGAAGTGACGCTAAGAGGGTGGGCGGTATCGTGCATCGTACCTGAATAGCTCAGACGTTTCGGCATCCACTCCCGGTCTGGCACACAGTTTTAATATTCCCTATGGTTTAACCTGAGGTTGTTTCCATATATATTACTCTCCATCTTCCTAAAGACAGTTCTTTACTACTTCCTCAAATGGAATGTTCTCTGTGATAAACTTCATCCTTGTCTTACATCCCTTTCGATTTTAAGTTTCTCTGTTAGTTCCTCAGTAAGCCTTAAGTTTATTTCTTTCATCGCATATAAATTGCATAATAACCCTTACTCTGCCGGATTATTGAAGTCGTCTGCAGAGTTTCCATAAATACTCGCCATTCGACTGTATCAAAACCTTTTTCCATGTTCAGATATAACATACACACCATTATCTTTCTCAAGATATTAATCACCAATTACTCTTAACAACCAATTACATCCTTTGTACTGTTCGTTTCTGAATCCAAACCTTTCTTAGACTCTGCTGAACCGTTTAAATTTTTAACACCTTTGAAAATTTATGTTGATTAGAGCATTTTCAGCAGCCGTATTCTTAAAGACACCGGATGTCATTGAAGCTCATTTTTTAGATCAAAGATTCAGCTTGGAAAGGCAATATTGTTCTCCAGTGCTAGGGAGATTGTAATCTACAGCATCCCACCATATGTTGGGGCCGGATGTGCAGTATACACTGAATCAGTGTTCGGTACGTTGGGAACGTGTCACACGTAACCGTTCGAGGTAAGGCTCACAGGCTCCGTTGACTGGCGCACAAAGCGGTGATGCCGAGGGGAACAGCTCCGACACGCGAGCCGTACTGTTAGCCGAAAATCGCAGCAGCCTGCCCGCCCTGGAACTGGGTCACACCTGGCGCGTCAGTGCTGGCTGCGCTGTGGGAAACACGGGCGCTGGTCCACGCACCACCTGTCTCACGCGCCTAGCACACTGACGATGCTGGAAAACATCCCTTAGGCCGGTATTACACTATCAAATTTCTTTGTCAAAGATTTGATGAATGATGTGATCAAATATTCAATCAAATATATTTGACAAAGATCTTTGACGTAGTTCAAGATGGCTGACAACTTGTTATTAACCGCAGCAGTTGCATGTACCACAATTGCATTGTGTGCACATGCGGAAGAGAAGCCGGGGAAAAAAGGATATATACGTGGGTGAAGCCGTGGGTTTTACGACGACACGATAAAAGCATTCAACAAAACTTGTTACGTGAGCTTATAGTGAAGGATGTCAAGTCGTACATCAATTACTTAAGAATGGATGAGCGTACATTTCTGTATGTGCTCAATGAAGTGTATCCTCATATCACAAATCACAATATTCACATAAGAGCTGCTACATCTGCAGAAGACAGGTTCACTGTAACACTCCGATTCCTTGCTACAGGAGAAGGTTAGGTTAGGTTAGGTCACGTCTCCAATCTTCTTAATCTATTTTTGAATTCAGAGTGCCTCACGTTGTAAAGCGCCTCATCAGCTTCATACATCTCTATTAATTTTGAAACTTACTTTTGTAGTTGTCTGACAGACCAACTGTATTTACCAGCAATGTTTATTGGCACACTACAGACGACAGAATGCTGCAGCGATGCTAGCGCTCTATGTGGTAACATGTCACATTGCAATGAACGGAAGACAAGCGACTTCTTTGATCAAATCTACAGCGAGGCCCTAGATTTGATCAAATATTGGACATTTGACAAAGTTCCCTATTACAACCATCAAATATCTTTGACAAAGATATTGGACAAAGATATTTGAAAAAGAAATTTGATAGTGTAATACCGGCCTTAAGCTCGGCTCTCACTGGGGCGGTACGATATGCGACGGCACACGTGGTAAAGGAAGTCGCGCGACAGGGCGCTCATCGGTGCGCCAATTGTGTTGCCACTGTGACGTCACAGAATGCAAAGCGATAGGCGACGGGACTTGCAATGCGACCAGCAACAAGACAGCACGAATAACAGATCTGTTTCACTTTAACTGCAATCATGAGCGCTTTGGAACAGAATGTTATTCTGGCTTATCGTTATTTAAAGCTCAGAAAACTGAAAAAGAAAAGGAAGTACTGGCTGCACCTGTGTTGTTGTTGTGGTATTCAGTCCAAAGACTGGTTTCATTCAGATCTCCATGCTATTCTATCCTGTGCAAGTTTCTTCACATCCGAGTAACTACTGCAACCTACATCCTTCTGAATATACTTAGTAAATTCATCTCTTGCTGTCCCTCTACGATTTTTACCCTCCACTCTTCCCTCCAACACTAAATTGGTGATCCCTTGATGTCTCAAAACGTGTCCTACCAACTGATCACTTCTAGTTAAGTTGTGCCACAAATTCCTCTTCTCCTCTATTTTACTCAGTACCTCCTCATTAGTTACACGATCTACCCATCTTATCTTCAGCATTCTTCTGTAGCACCACATTTCGAAAGCTTCTATTCTCTTCTTTAACAAATTTGTTTTCTTCAGAAACGCTTTCCTTGCCATTGCAAGTCTACATTTTATATCCTCTCTAATTCGACCATCATCAGTTATTTTGCTCCCCAAATTGCAAAACTCATCTACTAATTTAAGTGTCTCATTTCCTAATCTAATTACCTCGGCATCACCTGATTTAATCGACTTCATTCCATTATCCTCGTTTTGCTTTTGTTGATGTTCATCTTATATCCTCCTTTCAAGACACTATCCATTCCGTTCAACTGCTCTTCCAGGCCCTTTGCTGTCTCTGACAGAATTACAACGTCATCGGCAAACCTCAAAGTTTTTGTTTCTTCTTCATGGATTCTAATTCCTACTCCAAATTTTTCTTTTGTTTCCGTTATTGCTTGCTCAATATACAGATTGAATAACATCGGGGATAGCCTGCAACACTGTCTCATTCCCTCCCCAACCACTGCTTTCCTTTCATGCCCCTCGACTCTTATAACTGCCATCTGGTTTCTGTTCAAGTTGTGAATGTTCTTTCACTTCATGTATTTTACCCCTGCCACCTTCAGAATTTGAAAGAGAGTATTCCACTCAACACTGTCAAAAGCTTTTTCTACAAATACTAGAAACGTAGGTTTGCCTTTCCTTAACCTATCTTCTAAGACAAATCGTTGGGTAAGTATTGCCTCGCGTGTTCCAACATTTCTATGGAATCCAAACTGATCTTCCCCGTGGTCAGCATCTACCAGTTTTTCCATTCGCCTGTAAGGAATTCGTGTTAGTATTTTGCAATCGTGACTTATTAAACTGACAGTTCGGCAGTTTAGACACCTGACAACACATGCGTTCTTTGGGATTGGAATTATATTCTTCTTGAAGTCTGAGGGTATTTCGCCTTTCTCATAAGTCTTGCTCACCAGGTGCTAGAGTTTTGTCAGGGCTGGCTCTCCCAAGGCTAACAGTAGTTCTAATGGAATGTTGACTACTCCCAGGGCCTTGTTTCGATCTAGGTGTTTCAGTGCTGTGTCCAATTCTTCACCCGGTATCATATCTCCCATTTCATCTTCATCTGCGTCCTCTTTCATTTCCAGAATAATGCCCTCAAGTATATCGCCCTTGTATAAATCTTCTATATATTTGCCTCGTGATGGCTGGGTGTTGTGTGATGTCCTTAGGTTAGTTAGGTTTAAGTAGTTCTAAGCTCTAGGGGACTGATGACCGTATATGTGAAGTCCCATAGTGCTCAAAGCCATTTGAACCATTTTTTTTTCTATATATTCCTTCCAGCTTTCTGCTTTCCCTTATTTTCTCAGGACTGGTTTACCATCTGAGCTCTCTTTAATTTTTCTATAGGCGGCATCTATCTTACCCCTTGTTACATATGCTTCCGCATCCTTACATTTGTCCTCTAGCCATTCTCGCTTAGCAGTTTTGTGCTTTCTGTCGATCTCGTTGTTGAGACGTTTGTATTCCTTTCCGCCTGCTTCATTTACTGCATTTTTATATTTTCGCCTTTCATCAGTCAAATTCAATATCTCTTCTGCTCCCCAAGGATTTCTACTAGCCCTCGTCTTTTATCTATTTGATCCTATGCTGCCTTCACTACTTCATCTCTCAATGCTACCCATTCTTCTTCTACTGTTCTTGTCAATCGCTCCCTAATGCTCTCTCTAAAACTCTCTACAACTTCTGGTTCTTTCAGTTTATCCAGGTCCCATCTCTTTAAGAGGAGTGCGTACATCCTGTACCTACAGTGTGTAATTTGCAATATTGATGACCCATTATATCAGAACCTTTGATAGATTGTTGTTGTTGTTGTTGTGGTCTTCAGTCCTGAGACTGGTTTGATGCAGCTCTCCATGCTACTCTATCCTGTGCAAGCTTCTTCATCTCCCAGTACCTACTGCAACCTACATCCTTCTGAATCTGCTTAGTGTATTCATCTCTTGGTCTCCCTCTACGATTTTTACCCTCCACACTGCCCTCCAGTGCTAAATTTGTGATCCCTTGATGCCTTAAAACATGTCCTACCAACCGATCCCTTCTTCTAGTCAAGTTGTGCCACAAACTTCTCTTTTCCCCAATCCTATTCAATACCCCCTCATTAGTTACGTGATCTACCCACCTTATCTTCAGCATTCTTCTGTAGCACCACATTTCGAAAGCTTCTATTCTCTTCTTGTCCAAACTAGTTATCGTCCATGTTTCACTTCCATACATGGCTACACTCCATACAAATACTTTCAGAAACGACTTCCTGACACTTAAATCTATACTCGATGTTAACAAATTCCTCTTCTTGAGAAACGCTTTCCTTGCCATTGCCAGTCTACATTTTATATCCTCTCTACTTCGACCATCATCGGTTATTTTACTCCCTAAATAGCAAAACTCCTTTACTACTTTAAGTGTCTCATTTCCTAATCTAATTCCCTCAGCATCACCCGACTTAATTTGACTACATTCCATTATCCTCGTTTTGCTTTTGTTGATGTTCATCTTATATCCTCCTTTCAAGACACTGTCCATTCCGTTCAACTGCTCTTCCAAGTCCTTTGCTGTCTCTGACAGAATTACAATGTCATCGGCGAACCTCAAAGTTTTTACTTCTTCTCCATGAATTTTAATACCTACTCCGAATTTTTCTTTTGTTTCCTTTACTGCTTGCTCAATATACAGATTGAATAACATCGGGGAGAGGCTACAACCCTGTCTTACTCCTTTCCCAACCACTGCTTCCCTTTCATGCCCCTCGACTCTTATAACTGCCATCTGGTTTCTGTACAAACAGTAAATAGCCTTTCGCTCCCTGTATTTTACCCCTGCCACCTTCAGAATTTGAAAGAGAGTATTCCAGTCAACATTGTCAAAAGCTTTCTCTAAGTCTACAAATGCTAGAAACGTAGGTTTGCCTTTTCTTAATCTTTCTTCTAAGATAAGTCGTAAGGTCAGTATTGCCTCACGTGTTCCAACATTTCTACGGAATCCAAACTGATCTTCCCCGAGGTCGGCTTCTACCAGTTCTTCCATTCGTCTGTAAAGAATTCGCGTTAGTATTTTGCAGCTGTGACTTATTAAACTGATAGTTCGGTAATTTTCACATCTGTCAACACCTGCTTTCTTTGGGATTGGAATTATTATATTCTTCTTGAAGTCTGAGGGTATTTCGCCTGTTTCATACATCGTTCTCACCAGATGGTAGAGTTTTGTCATGACTGGCTCTCCCGAGGCCATCAGTAGTTCAAACGGAATGTTGTCTACTCCCGGGGCCTTGTTTCGACTCAGGTCTTTCAGTGCTCTGTCAAACTCTTCACGCAGTATCTTATCTCCCATTTCATCTTCATCTACATCCTCTTCCATTTCCATAATATTGTCCTCAAGTACATCGCCCTTGTATAAACCCTCTATATACTCCTTCCACCTTTCTGCCTTCCCTTCTTTGCTTAGAACTGGGTTTCCATCTGAGCTCTTGATATTCATACAAGTGGTTCTCTTCTCTCCAAAGGTCTCTTTAATTTTCCTGTAGGCAGTATCTATCTTACCCCTAGTGAGACAAGCCTCTACATCCTTACATTTGTCCTCTAGCCATCCCTGCTTAGCCATTTTGCACTTCCTGCCGATATTATTTTTGAGACGTTTGTATTCCTTTTTGCCTGCTTCATTTACTGCATTTTTATATTTTCTCCTTTCATCAATTAAATTCAATATTTCTTCTGTTACCCATGGATTTCTATTAGCCCTCGTCTTTTTACCTACTTGATCCTCTGCTGCCTTCACTACTTCATCCCTCAGAGCTACCCATTCTTCTTCTACTGTATTTCTTTCCCCCATTCCTGTCAATTGTTCCCTTATGCTCTCCCTGAAACTCTCTACAACCTCTGGTTCTTTCAGTTTATCCAGGTCCCATCTCCTTAAATACCCACCTTTTTGCAGTTTCTTCAGTTTCAATCTGCAGTTCATAACCAATAGATTGTGGTCAGAATCCACATCTGCCCCAGGAAATGTCTTACAATTTAAAACCTGGTTCCTAAATCTCTGTCTTACCATTATATAATCTATCTGATATCTTTTAGTATCTCCAGGATTCTTCCAGGTATATAACCTTCTTTTATGATTCTTGAACCAAGTGTTGGCTATGATTAAGTTATGCTCTGTGCAAAATTCTACAAGGCGGCTTCCTCTTTCATTCCTTCCCCCGAATCCATATTCACCTACTATGTTTCCTTCTCTCCCTTTTCCTACTGACGAATTCCAGTCACCCATGACTATTATATTTTCGTCTCCCTTCACTACCTGAATAATTTCTTTTATGTCGTCATACATTTCATCTATTTCTTCATCATCTGCAGAGGTAGTTGGCATATAAACTTGTACTACTGTAGTAGGCATGGGCTTTGTGTCTATCTTGGCCACAATAATGCGTTCACTATGCTGTTTGTAGTAGCTAACCCGCACTCCTATTTTTTTATTCATTATTAAACCTACTCCTGCATTACCCCTATTTGATTTTGTATTTATAACCCTGTAATCACCTGACCAAAAGTCTTGTTCCTCCTGCCACCGAACTTCACTAATTCCCACTATATCTAACTTTAACCTATCCATTTCCCTTTTTAAATTTTCTAACCTACCTGCCCGATTAAGGGATCTGACATTCCACGCTCCGATCCGTAGAACGCCAGTTTTCTTTCTCCTGATAACGACGTCCTCCTGAGTAGTCCCCGCCCGGAGATCCGAATGGGGGACTATTTTACCTCCGGAATGTTTTACCCAAGAGGACGCCATCATCATTTAATCATACAGTAGAGCTGCATGTCCTCGGGAAAAATTACGGCTGTAGTTTCCCCTTGCTTTCAGCCGTTCGCAGTACCAGCACAGCAAGGCCGTTTTGGTTAATGTTACAAGGCCAGATCAGTCAATCATCCAGACTGTTGCCCCTGCAACTACTGAAAAGGCTGCTGCCCCTCTTCAGGAACCACATGTTTGTCTGGCCTCTCAACAGATACCCCTCCGTTGTGGTTGCACCTACGGTACAGCCATCTGTATCGCTGAGGCACGCAAGCCTCCCCACCAACGGCAAGGTCCATGGTTCATGGGGGGCTTTGATAGATAGGAATCTGAAATTTTTAGGAAGTATAGTTTCACTTCTTTTCTGATTACTGAACCAGAATCAGAATATGCTGGCAAATAATTAGTCATGATTTTTCAAAATTTGTGTTCAATTTTTATTGAAAAACGTTCCCTGTTCCTTCTCTCAGTAAAAACCGTTACAAGTAGAGATGTTTTGGTGGTTCAGCAGGTGCAGTATACTAAGAGGTAACATAGTTTAAAATAAGACATATGTATTTGTAATAGTTTCTGAGATAATGGGTCAAATATTTTTAAAAAGCCTCATTTCCGGGAAATCAAGTTTAAACATTTTATTTGACATTAACTCACGTATTGTGCCTCGCCAGCTCCTAATAACAGGCAGGCCAATTATCAGCATTATCTGGATCGTGTACTTGATCATCCTGCAAACCTGGAAACTTCCGTCTTTTCCTGCCTCTTGCTTCTTTAGTCATTTCTTCTGCTGCACACTGTGCTTTCATGATTCTGAATCGATCCATTCGCTGGAAGGCTTGCAGTGTGTTGGCTCCTGGAGTGATACCAAATGCTTCCCTCACTGCCATCATTAAACGTTGACACAGCATCAAAAACACCCAGACACAGAATTTTCATGATTGCAATGGCATTTTTTGGTATTTGGCTCCAAATGACATTATTGAAAGACTCATCTGGGTTTTGCGTTCAACCATGGAGACATCTGGAATGATCAGGATGAGCTAGCTCTCTATATTTGGCTTAATTGCCTCCATCACTGCTAATGGTATGCTGTTTTTGTGCCTAAATTGTTCCTCTGTACCCGCTGCCTGAGCTTTGGGGTACTTGCACCATGAATCAGCACCAGGGGGGCAAAGACCATGTATAGGTGTATCATCAGTGGATGATTTGTGGAAGAATGTAGCCCAGACTGCTCTATTCATTCCTCTTAGGTCATGTGTGTTGTTCCTTATTGTTATTCCATAATACTGCTGGAGGTCATCATTGTTTTTTGTCTGCAAGTCTTCCTTCACCATTTTGAGTCTTTTCATCCGATAACTTCTCTTTTCGTTTTGTCTGATTCAGTTTTCGAAGGCGTGTTCCCATCCGGCTTTGAACGTGGCCCACACATTTAATATTCAAAATATGCTTTTCACCATAAGGTTCGCTTTCCACGACTGATTTGAAGGTGTTATCACCATCTCCTCAAGACTCAGTGTAGCACACACCTCTTTCCTACTGTGAGCGTCTGAACATAAATTGCAGCAGCCTCCATAACCCCACTAGTTCCCTCATAATTCTTGGCACAATCTTTTGTATGACTTTGACTTGTTTCATTGTCAGTTGATTTACACTGATGGCAGTATTTAGTTAGCACTTCGACGTCTCATATTTTACCTGTGTCTACCCTAGTGACACTTGCAACTGCATTTTTAGATGTGTGGCCTGTCATGTACCATCAACTGCCACACATAAGTCTGTCGTGTTATTTAATTCTACTGCTTCTTTAGCAGCGGATTTCATAGAAGCAACAGCAACAGATTTGACACATTCACCAGTTACTTCTGTGTACTTACTTGGACTGGTTTGTGGGTTTGGCAAGTTCAGCGTCGCACATAATACTTGAGCTGCAGTCAATCCTTTACGTATGCATTTCATTCCATACAAGAATCCAACATTGCTCTCTAACAAGTCATTCTTGCACTTTTGAGAAGTCCAAAATCACGTAGAGCGCCTGCAAACTTTGCACTGAACAAGTTTGTTAGCTAGTCCAGTCCTTGTAGATGTGTCCTCAAAGATGCTAACTTGCCCACCACAAACCTTACATGATACAGTATCTTATAGAACTTGTCCTAACACACTCAAATCAAATAAAAGATATTTTAATCTGTTTACACGATCTCCTTTGTTAATAAATAAATCCTCATGGTTCCCAAGTTGCCTCGTCGAAGCACTAGTATGCGTGTCCTTTTCGAGTGTCTGTGAAACAACTATTTCAGGATCAGCTCTGGATTCAGATCCAGTCCTAAGCTGATTTTCAAGGAAACGTCGCTTCTTAAAAGAACTCTTTCTTTTCGTCATTTTTAAAAGAGGTATAAGAACGTGTAATAGTACACCAAACCACTATGTTTACAATTCAACACTTATAAAACATTACACCTACAAAGTAAATCCACAAGATGCATGTGCAATACTGCCATTTCTGTTTACACAGTGCCTCTAACCTCTTAACATAAATTCAAGGAATAAATAACTGACAACCACAGCCTTGTAGATTAAATAGTTCTATAGATAGCAAATCAATGCAGAAAGACCAGATTTTTTACACTTGCAGTATTAACTTAGAAATGATAAAAAGTACACTTCCAATTGGAATTAATCGACAAATGACGCATCAAACTATTCAGGAGAGATTAAATATTATTAAGAAATAATAATTAGGAAAAGTCACTTTTCGACCAATTTCACCATACGTAATCCCCTTAAAATTCCTACCTTTTTGCAGTTTCTTCAGTTTCAATTTACAGTTCATAATCATATTCACCTCCTATTCCTTCTCTTCTTTATCATACTATCGAATTCCAGTCCCTTATGACTATTAAATTTTCATCACTGTTTGCATAATATCTTTTATCGCATGATAGATTTCTTCAATCTCTTCATCATTTGCGGAGCTAGTTAGCATATAAACTTGTACTGCTGTTGTAGGTGTGGGCTTTTTGTCTATCTTGGGTACAATAATGTGTTCACTACGCTATCCGTAGTAGCTTACCCATGCTCCTATTTTTTATTCATTATTAAACCTACTCCTGTAATACCCCTATTTGATTTTGTATTTATAACCCTGTAGTCACCTGACCAGAAGTCTTGTTCCTCCTGCCACCGAACTTCACTAATTCCCACCATATCTAACTTTAACCTATCCATTTCTCTTTTTAAATTTTTTAACCTACGTGCCCGATTAAGGGATCTGACATTCCACGCTCCGATCCGTAGAACGCCAGTTTTCTTTCTCCTGATAACGACGTCCTCTCGAGTAGTTACCGCCCGGAGATCCGAATGGGGGACTATTTTACCTCCGGAATATTTTACCCAAGAGGACGCCATCATCATTTAACCATTCAGTAAAGCTGCATGCCCATGGGAAAAATTACAGCTGTAGTTTCCCCTTGCTTTTAGCTATTCGCAGTACCAGCACAGCAAGGCCGTTTTGGTTAATGTTACAAGGCTACTTCAGTCAGTCATCCAGACTTGTCCCCGCAACTACTGAAAAGGCTGCTGCCCCTCTTCTGGAAACACACGTTTGTCTGGCCTCTCAACAGATACCCCTCCACTGTGGTTGCACCTACGGTACGGCCATCTGTATCGCTGAGGCACGCAAGCCTCCCCACCAACGGCAAGGTCCATGGTTGATTGGAGAGGAGGGTGCACCTGCGCAGTGCTATAAATATGCGGTTTCTCGTGAGGTCCCTTATTCTCTCAGTAGGAACACAAATTCCATGAATTATAGAGAAAGAGTCCAGATAGTTTCCACTTCTTGGGGCCACTACTGTCAGCTGCTCTGCAAAGCAGATTTGGTTTTCTCCTGTAGAGAAGCTGCTCGTTGTAATAAGGTAAGCTGATGTAAGTGTGTAAATGAAGTATTCGGAATACTACCTAGCACGGTACTTTATTCAGTGTGGTACGTATACAATGTGGTGAGAAATAGTCTGGAAATCTTTTGAGGGTGTTACAGTGGAGGTTACGCTGAGAAATAGTTGTTGAGAAAAAGTGAGATACGTTGTTTCTGAGTTATTTAACATTGAAGTTACCAATTAGGCAGCTGCTCGCTGAAATTCAAACGACCCTCCAGCGATAGTGTCGTCTAACGTGTTCTTTAGTTTTCTGTAACCGAGGATGGGAGCGAAACAAAAATGGACATAGGACTGTAGTAACGATCCAACCCAAACCAAAGGCTGAGCAGTCTCGTGCGCTACTACCTACACTATGAGAACAACTGACACTAATTGTATCTGTCAGATCGCTTGAATTTGCGCATGCATGGGCCTCATTGGCCAACTTCAATGCTAAATTACTCTGAAACGACGCAACGTATGGAATATTTTTATTAACAACTACTTCTCGGCACAACCTATCACGCAGTGCCCTTAAAGCCTTTCAGATTGTTTCTGAAAAGCCTGTATAAATAATGGTTACAAATAAATAAAGCTAGGATAGTACTACTACAGTCGTTCAATTCTGCAGAGTAGTGCTATATATGATTCAGCCTGAGGAGTACTTAGAAGAAAAGTCGCTTGTTTTCAAGTGAGATCAGTCACCATCGATAGCGCAGCAGGTGGTGATGAAACCAATTGGGATCAACAAAGTGTGTGAAGAAATGGAGGAGGCCCGAGATGATAAGGAAGTCACGAAGTGTCCTCGCTTCGTTCCGCTTCTCATACGTAAGTAACAGTAATTTAGCTTACAAATCTCTTTTACGCCTGTCACAAAGTTTCATGAAATCAGTAAGCACAGATATGAAAAGCATCTACATTTACATCATATTCCGCAAGTCACCTAATGTTGTGTGTGGCGTAGGGTACTTTTTGTAACACTAACTGAGCCCTCCAACCCTATGCCACTCGCGAATAGCACGTGGGAAGAATGATTGTCGGTAAGCCTCTATATTGGCTCTAATTTCTCCCTAGCGGTTTGTCATCAGTAGCGTATCTATACATTAGTGGATTTCTTTTCCTATGTATGCGCAATATGTTACTTTTACTTGCGTTCAGTGTCAAATGCCAGAGCCTCCACCATTCATTAATTTCTCTGGGGATCATTCTGCAAATCGTTACTATCTTCTGGCGTTGCTGCTTTGTTAAAGACAACCACAACACCATCGAGTCAACGTTGTCAACTGATGACTCCCAGTGTCTTTCCATTTCAGTATGCTTTTCATTTCCATCTTACAAGGAGAGGCCACCACGTTGGGATCACGGATTTACTTACCTTTTTTCCCTTTCTTGAGATTCGATTCTCCCCGAAGGGGGCGGACTGGCAGCAGCTTAGTACGCTGCTGCTCAGCCTATAGAATTTTTTTTTTAAGAAATGAAGACAATAAATAATAAAAGCACGAGATAAAATCGGTGACTTAAATGGTAAAATGGCGGAAAATTGTGGAACTTAAAACATAAAACAAAGGGTTGGTGATGCTAATGAAATACACAGGAAGCAGACAGGTAAAATAATAGACAGACAATTAAAAAACACGGCGACAGTCTGGTTTCTGTTCGCAAGAGATATAAAACTCACACCCAGCGACAGCATGATTTCTGTTCGTAACACTTTGGAAAAGACGCACAACACTGAACACTCACTTGAACACTGCACTAAAAAGTTGGCACAAATATGACACACCACAGCCGAGGGCAGATGGGGGGAAACCTGGACAGATGATGGGAAAGAAAAGGGGGAAGGAGAGGAAAAACGAAGTGGGGGGGGGAGGAGGGCAAGGAGCCGACGGAGGACGAGGACTCATAAAAGGAGGGGAGGGGGGGGGGGCGGACGCGAGAGGGAGTGGGGAAAGGGAGAGGATGGGAATGCAAAAGGACTCGGGCGGTAGGGAGGGGGGGCATTTGCTTCTTTGTACATATTTGGTGGGCCACTGAAACAACACAGTGTGTCAGTAGTAAGGTGTACTACTCTGGTAATTCCGAGAAAATCACAAGAGAACTTTTACGCGCCGGCTATGTAACTGATGTACAGGGTGAGCACAAAGTCTTGCCCTGATTATAAAAATTTATAACAGAATAACCGTTTGACATAAGTTACATATGATGCCGTTACAAAGGTTAGTGAACTAGTTGTTGTGACCAATAGATGGCGCTAGTGCTCCACAACACCGACGCGGTCTGTTAGGTGACGTTAGTTGCTGGTGAAATGGCGTCGAAGCAGGAGAAAGCGCAATGTGTGCTTTGGTTTCACGAAACGAAATCACCCATCAGTAAATATCGGGCTTCTTATGGACGCAGCCCTCCTGAAGTTAAATCTGTAAAGTGATAGTATGCAAAGTTTAATGAAACAGGCAGCGTTAAAGATCATCCTCGAAGTGGCAGGGCTCGTGTGAATGATGGAACTGTTGATCGTGTTCGGCAATCGTTTCACCGGAGTCCGTCTAAATCAACTCGTCGGGCATCGCGTGAACTTCAAATACCACAGGTAAGTGTGGTGAAGATTCCTTATGAAAGGCTTAGGTTGCATGCTTACAAAGTGCAAATCGTGCAGGCCTTGTAACCGAATGATCTGCTGACTCGTGCTGAATCTGCAACTGAGATTCTCAACAGGATTGATGGCGCTAACGATTACTTAAATCGCATATGCTTTACCGATGAATCCACCTTTCATGTCAATGGAATGGTAAATAGGCATAATGCCGTATATGGGGTTCAGAGCCTCCACATGCTACTGTACAGTTACAGCGAGACAACGAAAAAGTGAATGTTTGGTGCGGCCTCATGCATAACAAGGTTTTTGGATCGTTTTTCTTCGTAGAAAAATCCATTACTGCTAACATTTACTTAGACATTTTGCAACAGTTCACTGCCACCACAGTTAGAAGAATATCAACCATGGGTTATTTTCCCACAAGATGGAGCACCCCGCTTCCCCCATCCCCCCCCCCCCCCCCCCCCAACTGGGCTTTGATAGTGCGTAGTTTGCTTAATGACATTTCCCGATCTGTGGATTGGAAGGAACGGTCCAACGCCCTGGCCACCCCGCTCTCCAGCCATTACGCCCGTTGACTTATTTCTCTGAGGCTATATCAAGGACAGTCTTCGTCACACCAGTTGCTGACGTCGACGAACTGAAGGCTAGGATGCAAGCTGCTTTGGGTACTGTGACAGAACACATTTTACGAAACACCTGGCGGTAACTGGAATACCGCCTCGACATTCTCCGAGCTACCAAGGGAGCACACGTTGATGTTTACTAACGTAAGTGGTCTTAAAAAATACTAGTAACACTAACCTATGTAACGGCATCAAATGTAAATTATTATGTCAAATGGTTATTCTGTAATAAATTATTATAATCAGGGCAAGACTTCGTGCTCACCCTGTATTTGTGCGACAGTGCACGCTGTGAGTAGTAATTGTGGTCAAGTGGTTAGCGATTGCGCGTAGCAAGTGGGTCGACGACCGAGGTTGACGACCGTCAACTTTTCACTAACACCTCTTCTCCGATGCAGGCCAAGTACTGATCATGAAAATTTATTCCACTACCAGGAGTCAAAGTGGTCACCTACTCGTTTACCCTCGTTGTGCTACCATAGAACGAGCAGAGTGTGTACTGTCAACAACAAACACTCAACTGATAGGTATATTCTCTATGACAACATCTCCGCAATGTTAACTGTAGGGGTAAAATAGACATTCTGTGATAGTGGCTACTCAGCAATCTGCCACAGACTCAGAGTAATACACCGCTCTATCTATCATTTTTCGCTAAGCTGTATAAAATGTTTTGTTCCAATGACTTACATTACTGACCAGCAGTACACACATTACTGTTCTGTAATATAGGCAACGCGAAGTAAGGTGCTAGCTCAGTTGTTGCAATCATAATAGACTGTGATAAAGCAACAGCGATAAACGTAAGAATAGTTCCCAGTACTTGAGCGTATCATAGTTGGCTCGCAGTATTGTTTTACTGACGGGTCACAATGCGACAGTTTTATATGGAACACGAAACTACAATCTTGTTTGCCATCCGTCATATACACAGTCATATACAAGCCATTGGGAAAGGCTCCTTGCCTACCTGATTGCAATACAACCTTTGTGGTTCCCATACGAATTCGTTAATTAGTATATGAACTAACATTTTTTAACAAAATTGTAAGTATATTATATCATAGTCTCAAACCTTTGTATGAAATGGATGCAATGTTCACGTGACTTTTGTACTTCAGCATAGTATACATACTGTTCCTTACTAATCGTTACACTAACAGGATTATGCAATTAGAATATTATGCCGATTTTTTTAGTGTGATTTGGAGAAATGAAATTTGTTGAAGAATTCCTTAAATAACAATAAACGTTTCGTTTCCATACTACAGCATTAATTTTTGGATGATATCTTCCTGTGTACATATAGTACTTCCCTAGATTCACTAGACGTTACTCAATGCCTCGTTCACAGCATTAATGATCCATTGATTGTTTTTTTTTCACCGTGTTTTCCTAGGCTTTGCTCATTCAGCGTCATGCTTTGTACACTTTCGACAAACATACGTTTGGTGTACTCAGTTCTATTATAAAAACACACTATTGTGGTTGCACTCTTAACGTGGATAGCTTCCAGAATGCTGGGAGTCCGTTAATGTCCATCTACATTATGAAAATATAATGCTATGCGGGTTTTGTAAACACCTGCTCATTCTTGACTTTTTTAATCGTTATAACCTTTATGACAATTAAAATTATTATTGAGTATTGAGTGTTTTTTATTGTTACTCACAAAGTATCTGAGCTGTAGTCGCCCTCCCCAGAAAGTAGCTTGTATTAGAATTGCTTGAGCCTGAAACGAAACTTGTGGAGGGAGGAACGTAGTGGAAGTCTGTGGAGTGGAAAATCGCGAGGTATAGATGCGAGAGTGCGCTCGTGAGACAGACAAGAACTTTAAGTCGTGTCGCAGCAAACGTAAAGTGAGATGAACAGTTATGGAGTAATAATTCAGCAGTGTTGCCAGAGAAAGCTGCACTGAGCGGGCGTATCTGTAGCCACGTTTGTAGTTAGTTATCAAAAGACAACTATAACAGATGAGAAACTTGAAAGTATCTCTTTCACGCTTGCTGTGTGGACTGGTGCAGAATCGACATTTTGAGAACAACAATAGTGAAACTTTGATTCTTCTGACCTTTGCTAAATTACTAACCAGTGAGAGACATTACAGAAACACAGCCTTTTGAAGCATAAGAGTAGTGTTTCCTCTCAGTCAGGTAGGTTGTTGACTGATGATTGGAGGCAAGGGATGGAATCTGAAAAGATGTATTAAAGAGTCCATAGTACACTGAAACTTCTGTGGGGAATGGAGAAGATGCAAGGCTTGAAGTCACGTGGACATTTTTAATACTCGTGCTGTGTGCTTAAGCCACTCAGGCGACGCTAATTAATGATTTAAAGACAACACATGCTCAAAGAGGGAATATATATGACGCACCCCGAAGGAATTATGCAGTGGGACGGAAATCGACAGCTGTGATGTAAATGTACAAACAAACAAATGGTTACAATTTCAGAAGAATTGGATGATTTAGTCAAGAGACATAACCTCACAAACAGAGCGAGTCAATGCGTTGGTCCATCTATGGCTCTAACGTTGTAAAGGAGCTATAATTTCGCACCTTACAAGCACTAATCTACATACTTTGCCGTGATTTACAATCGCAATTAGATATCATTTGATAGGTTGTATATCGTATATATGATTATTTACAGAAGAATGACATTGTCACATACACCTTGTAAATAGTTGTTAACTCTTATTGCATGAAAGGTGACGGAGTGTCTTTATTATCAGACGGCGTAATGAATGATTGCCTATACTAGTGGAAATGAAACAGCAGGCGTAACTCAATCCTTGGGTGGAAAAACCCGCACAGGTGTGTTGGTCCTGCTTCACACAGGAAGTTCTAAGACGGACAGTCTGGGCACCTGAGAGCGGAAGCACAATGCAGCGGCGGCAGGCCGGTTTGTAGCGGGGGCCGGAAGGATAACCGGATAATACTTCGGAAACTGAAAATCTTGGACGCAGCAGAGATGAACGAGGAAGCATCACCTCGGGAATCGCAGGCTGGGTTATTTCCGAGGATTTTTACCCTGAGAAGCCTACCATTGTATGAGAGTAGGTATTTCCTCGCAAACTTTCCGCGCCGGATGACAAAAGACTAAAATATGGTTGGTCGGCGTTCGGAAGAATCTGTAGAGAGGGAGAATATTCCATGCTTTCGAGAATATGATTCGCCTTCTGAGTTACGAGGGAGGGGAGCCGAGCTTTGCTGGGAAGCCAGCAGTGGAAAGTAGTAGTCTTCAGTTCTGAGCGCCCAAGTTAGACGGTCACACAGTATGAGCTTTTGTTGGTACTGACGGACTTGCTGTCTTTGCTCTCAGGGGATTTTATAGTTAGAACGGTTAGGCACTGTACTGTTGTGAACTTATACGATTCTGGACTTCTCCTGCGGGTAGGGAGTCGTCGTTGAGTACACAGTATTCAGTAACTGAGAGTACTTCTGTCTATACTCACATAGATATGTTACCTGAATTCCGTCCTTGTGGCTGGGAGTTCACGTTTCTTGTCTGTAGAACACAGAGAGGAGAAGACAGTATTAAATTATAATAGCCAGAGGACCGTCTTGTGCCGTCCTGGTGTTTGAAAGAGTTTTATTTTGTGGCTGGAGTTCTTCCATCGTCACAGACGTGTACGAGAACCATCAATCGGACGCACCGGACGCAGTACATATGGTGATATTGCTAACTGCTTCGGCTTATTAGGGCTATAAATCTAAACAGCTGTGATCACGTGAATTTTAGTTCCACTGAGGTTGCACACCACTGTAGACCATCTTTTAAAGTAGTGCCTTCTAGTGTTTGGTATGTAGATGATGTCTGTCGCCTCGCGTTATTTATATTACATCGCGTAGCCATAAAAAGGGGCAGATTTGGGCAATTCATCAATCGTATTAGTTAGGAAATTCGTTTGTATCTCTTTATGCCCATTGGACATTGATATATAAACATTTGTGATATAAAGGGGTTTTAATCTACAATAAATGTATAAACGGAAACAGCATTCATCATTTGGTAGTTACTAGTTCCCTTAATCATTAATTTATGTTTATGTTGTAATTTATATGTCAAAGAGCAAGAAGGAGATAATCACCATTATCAGATCCTAATATCTGCTTCAGGGGGTAGTCAAACAGGGCCAAATCTTCATTTTCGCGTTCAGTATTTCCGTTGCGCACATTCATTTTACACCCGCCTGGAGTAGCATCTTGGAATGTAAGCAGTCGTTCGGCTTGACATTGACTGATAGAGGTGGTGGATGTCCTTCTGAGATATTGTGCCAAATTCTGTCCAATTGGCCTGTTAGGGCGTCAAAATCCCGAGCTGGTTGGAGCGCTTGCACGAAATGCTCTAAACGTTTTCAATTTGGAAAAGATCCGGCGACCCTGCTGGCCAAGTTAGGGTATGGCAAGCACGAAAAGAAGCGTCAGAAACTCTCGTCGTGAGCAAGCGGGCATTATCTTGTTGAAATGTAAGTCCAGACTGTCTTTCAATGAAGAGCAACATAACGAGTCGTGTAGTATCGTCGACGTACCGATGTGCTGTAAGCGTGACAACCAAAGAATTCCTGTACATGCTGTAAAGGACAATCAAACTGTTTAAATTCAGAGGTGGTAAAGTAGTCTGTATTAAAACTGAGTAAAAGTTCAACCCCACAATTGTGTTTGCACTGTAAGACGACCGGTTCCATGCCCTAGAAGTATATCTTCAGGCCATGTCTGCATATACGAGGATAATCCCAAAAGTAAAGTCTCCTATTTTTTATAAGTACATAGACCTGTTTATTTCTACAATGGTTTACATCAGTTTACAGCTTGAACATTTAGCTATTTTTCGACATAATCACCATTTCTGTCGATGCATTTTTGTAGTCGCTGTGGCAGTTTTTGTATGCCCATGTCATAACAGCTCGAAGCTGAATCGCTCTCCGGCCAAATGTTCTTTTAAACTAGGGAAACTTTTAAACTGGGCGCCAAGTCAAGACTATAAGGTGGGTGGCTGATTATATTCCACTGAAACTGTTGCAGGAGAGCAACGGTTTGCCGAGCGATGTGTGGGCCAGCGTTGTCAAGGAGAATGTGTACGCCCTTGCTCAACATTCCTCTTCTCCGGTTCTGAATTGCCCGTTTGAGTTTTTTCAGTGTCTCACAGTACCTGTCAGCGTTAACTGTGGTCCCAGCGATTCAGCTCCGACGACGAGGTGAAAGAAGAGGTTCATAACTTTCTGAACAGCATGGCGGGGAGCAGGTATGACATGGGCATACAAAAACTGTCACAGCGTCTACAAAAATGCATCGACAGAAATGATGATTATGTCGAAAAATAGCTAAATGTTCAAGCTGTAAACTGATTTAAACCATTGTAGAAATAAACAGGTCTAAGTACTTACAAAAAATTAGGAGACCTTACTTTTGGGATTATCCTCGTAGAATAAACCGCATAAGTAAAGCATTAGTAGTCAACATAACCAGCCGAACAATGTAGACAGTAAATCGATGTACTCACGAAACTAATACTTCATGTAGCACGATTTCCAAGGTATAATTCCTTGCAAAAGCACGTCACTCCTCGGTAAAAACTTGTATGACACGGTAGATGGGCATTCGATCCAAACCACGCATAATCACTAATACATCTCCAGAACACAGTCAAAAGACGACACCGGAGAGCACATGACAAATCACGTTTGATAGTATAAA
Source organism: Schistocerca cancellata (assembly GCF_023864275.1). Classification (NCBI taxonomy): domain Eukaryota; kingdom Metazoa; phylum Arthropoda; class Insecta; order Orthoptera; family Acrididae; genus Schistocerca; species Schistocerca cancellata. Next base: position 844,902,331 of record NC_064626.1, read on the forward strand.
ACCTATGAGCACGAAATATTGTAGAATGAACGTAGTTAAATTAAAACAGCTCGCGGTGTCGGTAGAGCATAAAAGAGAAGAAACCTACAATCGTCAAAATCATCGGGAGAAACAAATAATTAAAAGACACACCATCCTTGGGAGTCGTCAATATATGGGCGTGCGTCAAACAGAACTACACGTTACAACACCAGCTACACACTGGATAGTGCGAATCCGAGTACGCGCCACTCCGTCGCGTGTTGACGACCGCGACATCTAGCGGTAGAAACCAAATTAAAAGGACGTACAGACTGGACCTTGGGAATCGCAGTAACAAAATGGATATCAATGTTAAATGACAGTCGGTAAAAGAGACAGAAAATGTTAACCGTTACATTTATGAGAAGTAAGATAAAACTAAAATTACCTAAAGATAAGGAAACTGAAATACGCGACCAGTAACATGAAAAATCACGGAAAGATTGACGTTAGTTGCATCACAATACGTTAATTTCATCCCGAGAAACTGCGAAATGGAACTGACGCTTGAAATGAACGAAACGCGCCGCTGATGCATATTCCGAGATGGAAGCGTGAATGCCATCACGATGTGATTGACGTACAACAATGCAACGAATGCTGTACGTATTGCTGTTTACACTTTTATTAAGTGAATTGCGAACAGTATACATGTTCAGTCACACAACTACTTACAGATACCATTTATCCCTCCTATAGATTCTTAATTAGTCATTAATTATGTTTATCCAGGCCGATAGATTCGGTTTTTCGTTACCTTTATGTCCATTCTAGTGCTGCAATAAAAATCAATAAAGAACGAATGAGCAGATCCTTCCCTAACTTTTCATTGTGTGTGAATGGACATCTGTATTGTTTCCTGTCCATTTAATAACAGTGTAATTCTCAGTAAGCACAGCGGTTGTCGCATCGTAGAAAATCAATTACATCGTGATTGCGATCAACGTGGTGTTCACACTTGCATCACGGGGTGTGCTATACCGGTGCGTTTCGTGTTTTTTAAGCATCAGTTTCGCTCTGCAATTTCTCGAGATGTAATTGACGTTTCGCACTGCAAGCAACACCATTCTTTTTGTGATTTTTCTTGTTATTGATTGCGAAAAAAATAATAGGGGATGTCCATTAAAAAAAACCAGGTTTGAGTTGAAAATAACATTTCCTTACTGTTTAGAATGTCTCTAGCGTTTACTTTCATGAGTTCCTGACTTATATGTATGTGAAGGGCGTTTGAAAAGTCCGTGCAATGTCCGAGAGATGCACCACCGTATCGAGGTCATGTTTAGTTAGTAGCATCTTTGGAAAGAACGCACACCAAATATCAGCCATATTGGTCTATTTCTTTGTGTTTGGAATTCGTGTGAATCAAGGAAATCGAATGATTGTCAAAAAATGGACGAAGAAGAATTTAGTGTGGTGATTAAACATTACTTTATGAAAGCCAAAATGCCTCAGGAGATTAAAGAGAAGTTTGTAAACATTACGGTGACTCTGCACCTTCGATTATAACAGTTTATAAGTGGTTTCAAAATTTTCGGAGTGGCCATATGGGCACAAGTGATGCTGAACGTTCTGGACGCCCTGTGGGAGTTACTACTCCAGAAATCATTGATAAAATCCATAATTTGGTGATGGATGACAGAGGAGTTAATGTGCGTGAGATTGCTAGTGCTGTGGGCATCTCGAAGGATTGGGTACATAATATTTTGCATAAACATTTGGACATGAGAAAGCTATCCGCAAGAAGGATTCCGCGATTGCTCACGCTTGTACAAAAACAGAATCGTGTGAAGTTGAAAGGGTCTTGTAGCCACCTTTCATTGCCAACTCTCGTAGTGGTCAAGTCGGCAAAGAGGTTTCCGCTACTTGGGAGAAATCCACCTGCGTTAGGTTGGTGGCGGAAATGGCATCCTGGGGTTTTCCGGTCCACGCGGAGCGTGGAAGAGGCTGGAGAAGCGGGAGGCAGTCTGCCGTCGGTACGGGAAGCGGACACAGCTGTGCTCCAGTCGAAGAAGGGTGAGTTGGACTGACCGCGTGGCGCGTTTTCACATAGAGAGGGGAGCTTTTAGCTTTCGGTCTCGAATTTCGTCTTATAAAGATTTACTTGCTGGGTTGCAGCAGGGAATGCAAGGCTTTTGTAGACTTTCAGTTTGATTCCCAATGCAGTCTTGACTTTGATCCGTGAGAGGAACGCAGCACAAGGGAGTTGCATATGTTGAAGTGCCCTCGGTTCAGTGTGAATGTTTATGTGCCTACATCTGTGTATGTATGCTTTTAATCTTTTCCGGATCTTGGTAATTTTTGTGTATTTGTGAATTTTCTTTGTCTCATGTGGCACATAGTTAGCATGCAACAGCAGTCTATAGATGCACTACATCAATGTTTTAAGGAATAAATAATTTTGCCTTCAATCTTATCTTGTGTACCGATGTTACGTCGCCGTTACCTTCGCCATTTACCTTATAGTTTTCCTTGTTGGCCCACCTATAGCGTTTCCATGTGCACAGGTGTAGTGATTAGTGTCCCTTTTTTTATCTGAAACAAATGCTCTGGAATAGATCGTGTTTTCACGAATCTTGCTGCAGGCTGCACTTACGCATGGTGTTCACGACCTCTTTACTTTACTCAATATTTGATTCACGGGAAGAATGCCTGGATCATATTACGTAATAACTACATCCCATTCATTATCAATGACTTTACAATGAATGTTCTTTTGTGAGTTTTTCTTATTAATAAATTAAGTAATTTTCCGACTCAGTGCTACCTCTTCTTGTCGTGTGGCTAGAGTCGGTGGCGACCCTATCTTTTATATTGATTTCAGTGTCAAGTAGCATTTTCTTATTCAAAGTGTGCGTGGCTCTTTTAGCTATCAGGATACATTCGAAGGGCGCTTCATGCTTCTTGCACCTACCGTCCTTTTATTCACGCTACTTATATTCACGCCACTTACACATGGCTTACCCTGCCAGGATTTCGGTAAACCAGAGATCTTCTGATGCGCAGTGAGGATTAGTTATTTTCGGTTGGATGTGCTAATTGGTATATTGTCTTTCTATGATACAGAATTTACGTGAATTAATGATATCGGTGTGCATTTTCTTACATGTTTTATCTTGTATATGTATTACTGTATAGATATTGTGATTTAGTATTGAATTGTGTTACAAGTGTGGGTTGACTCTTGTCCTGTGGCGTGTATCGGTGTCATATAGTAAATCTTGGGTGCTTTGAGGGGACTGTGAGTCCATTAGGAGACTTTGGCATTATTCTTGTTGTATTTTGGAGCACGGAGTAACTATCCTTATGATGGAGACGCGTAGCTGCTCAGGGAGCCGCGATCGGAAAAACCTGCCAGAGAATAACCCTGAACAAGGACAAGGTCAAAACGTCGAGTCCGACCAGGAACGAAACGCGGAAAACGCAAACACAAGTGTTGTCCATCCTGAGCCCACTGTAGTGATTTCGAATCATTCGATAGATGCAAATTCATTACAGGCTATGCTACGACAATTACTAGACAGTAATAGGAGACATATCGAGGAAGTGAATAAAAAACAAGCAGAAGATAATAGGAGGCATATCGAGGAAGCGAATAAAAGATTGACTATTGAAATAGTACAGGGTGTTGGGGAGAAACTGGCGATCATTGACCAACGCATCTCCGCCTTAGAAGAGGGGCACCAAGTCATTAGCAAGCAGGTGATGGAGCAAGAAGAAAGGTTTGCTGGGAAAATACGTATACTAGCAGAACAATGCCAGAGTGAACAAGCGGCTCTTGAGTCCCGAGTAGGACGAAATTCCGCCAGGGATCTCCGCGCGTTAGCAGAACAATGCCAGAGTGACCACGCGGCTCTTGTGTCCCGAATAGAGGACACTGCGGCTAAGTGCCCGGTCCAACTTAGCGCGCAGGTAGAAACCCTCAGCCAGGCGATAATAGCTCTCGAGCGAGAGCAAGGGCTCACGCAAACAAAACAAGACACGGCCCACCGAGAGATGCGAGAAGAAATAGCCAGGATCTCAGACGCAGTGGCGCGTAAGTCTGACAATAATAGGGAAACGATTATCTCGTCATCAGCGGATGCAGACGAAATACGGTCGATAACGAAATGTCGGCGTGGACAGTGTGAAATAAAAATACAACAAAAAGGGGTTATCGAGGGAATATGTGAGCGCATGGCCCGTTTAGAACTTCACCTAAAAGGGTTAAAGGCCCATGAAGTTGAAAGAAATGAACGAAAGGGCCATTATTCCGACGATGATTCCGGGAATGATGGCGAATTTGATCATCGTCATGATCACGGATCTCGTACCAGGTGGGAACGGCGCCGATCCCCTCAGGAACGTTCGCCAAGGGAAACTCACGAATTTGACTTTAAACATTTTCTGACCGTGAGGAAGTTTGAAGTCTTCCGTAACTCGGCTACGGGGATTCACCCGCGGGCCTGGTTACAGCAGTTCGAGTTCTCCCTCCCTCCTACGTGGCCCAGTGCGCACAAAATAGAGTATATGTTCGGCTACCTCGAAGGTGAGCCAGCGGCGCGGATGAGGTCAATTGCACGCAATTGCTACACTGTTGGGGAGTTTCGTCAACACTTCCTGTCGATATATTGGTCAGTGGCAACGCAGAGTCGTGTAAAACACGGACTCATTATGCTACCAGAGTTAAACAGGTCAAAATTCTCCAGCCCTGTGCAGATGTTCGAGCACATGCTGCAGGCGAATGAACATCTTGACGATCCTTATGGACCTGCAGAAATTATTCGTATTTGCCTGGGAAAGTTTCCAATGCAGTTGCGGCACGTTATCCTTGCAGGACGATGTAAGGATGACGTAGAGGGGTTTCGCAATTTCCTTTTAGAGCTTGAGTGCGATGCGAATGGCACCACGCAGAATTACGGTCAGAGCGCCTACGAGCAGCGGCCGCGCGAGCGAAGCCGCAGCCGTAGAGACAGGTGGCACTCCAGGCGTAACGGGTCGCCTCAGAGTTACAGGGCGCGCGAGCGTTGGCAGCGTCGCGATTCCTCACGGAACGCGGGCAGAACGAACGATGCCAATCGTCATCATTCGCCGAGAGTAAATAAAAGACACCCCCGGGAGTTTAGAAGATATGGTAATGAGCAGAGTTATTGGAGTAATTATAGCGGACCTAGGAACGGTAGTCGTGACCGACCCCAGAATAACTATCGAACAAGAAACAACAGGGGTGCCGTAAACAGTACGGGTGGTCCGCCAGTGGGTGTTGAAATTCGTCCCGCAAACCCGCGGCACAATCCGACAAATGCCTCTAATCAAAGGGATCAATGACTGTTGGCTGGCTCGGTTGGCATCAAACTTAATGAGGACCGGTGCTATTGATGATATTGATGTGCATTTGAATAAAGGAAGACGATATTAGGGAAGATTTGTTGAGGGAGGGCCACAGTATTGGTGTGCCCGAGGTAAACCCAGTCGCCTCTGTTTCGTAAAACTACAGTGTATATTTTCCAATGTTTTGATTCACTCTGGTGTGATTGAAATTAAAGTGTATATTTTCTGTGTATTGTAAAGGGTCCCCCAATATGTGTGTAGTTATTTCTTCTTGTCAGCAGAAAGGAGTAGTGTTGTGCAGTTTCAAAACATCTGAATGTGAATGATTATGAGGCTCATATGAAGCGTTTTCTATTACAGTAAGATGGCTTTCGTTCTTTGATGACTAAAAAGGTATCGGGTGTGTTGGCGTGGCGAGTCAATGGTCGTAAGGTAATTCTTGATGATAAATTACAGTTTTAGTGTTCTTATTCCCCTTAGGTGAGCAAGATTCAGCGAGACTTTTCAAATCTACTGCGATGTTGATGAAGCGACTTGGTGACTTGTAGGTGAAGGAGTTGTGTATAAAAGGAGATTAATAGTGTTTGATTTTCAGAGTTGCCATCTTATAAGACATTTGGAAAGTGTAACTTGCCGCCACATACTACTAGGTACGGTTGAGGGCACCAGGATGTGAAACCCCAGAAGATGTATATGGAAACAGCTTATAAACTCAAGCAGCTTGATATTTAATAGAGAATCAATGCGACTACCTCCAAGCTAAAATAACATGACGGTAGGTGAGGACCCCTGGGGACATGTGGTGAGTAAGTGTGTAATCATTATGAGTATCTTATGATAGCAGTAAGTTGGGTACTCATGGCCCTGGACAATGGATTTCTTTTGACAGTATTTTTTTATGTACTTATAGGACGAAGTGTTTATGTGTTGCTAATAGGATAGGATGACTTTTATTTTCATTTTTATGCCCACTGACCTTTTGCATTAGTCTGATGAATAGATGTTGAAACAGTTACCATTCCAGATGTGACTTGAATGAACCTTCTGTGTCTCATTAATCATAACTTTTATTACGCAATGTCCATAGAAAAGAAGTCTCGGAAATTTTTCACAGATCAGCAAACATGTTCTGCAAACCTTGGAGGAGCAGTCAATGAACAACGATATGGGTATTGGTGTTGGAAGGAATATTTTGTTTATATGTGGGAATTGTAGTCGGGCTATATGGTGATGGTGACTAGTACGAGATGTGTAGATTGTGTGTGAGAGCGTAGTTAGGAGCAGGTAGAGTTTTGTGTCTGTAGCTAGCAGCGGCGCCAAATCCTATCCAAATCCTGACCAAACCTTGTACAAGATCTACCCTGAATGATTGACAGCAGATGTAATGCTGGAACTATATTTTATAAAAAGGATTTTTTGTTTGTTTGAATATTGGTTATTTAATTTTCTTCATTGTTTTTTTATTAGTAATGTTAAGAAGGCCCTTTTTGTCAAGTTAATTTTGGGCACTATTCCATGTATTGATCAGGAGTGAGAAACTCCGAAGATTTTGTGGTAATCTGTACACATGATATTTTGTAACGATCCCTGTGAGCGCAGTTCTTAAGTGGGTGCAAGGCCGCCTAGGGAGCCTCCGCATCAGAAAGCACAGGGCTTGGTCCACCGGCAGGCGTTGCCGAACCCTGGTATCAACGGCGAAGCAGTGATGCGGCGAGCGGTCACAGCTGTTTCCCCGTCAGAGGGGAGGGGACGCTGGTCTTCCCCCAGGCGCAGGCTCACACCGGAGTCCGCAGGCGTGTCACCACGGCAGCGCCAGCTGATGGCCGGCGTTCCACCCCATGCGCTAGTCATCTGACAAGCGAAAGGGAAAGTATGACGCACACCAGGCGAGGCCGCCGATCCCTGAGCGCCGCTAGTCCAGACGGCTGCTGCGGTAACGCCCACTGCCCGGAGGGACGCGGGTCCCACCACTGACGCATCAGCTGAGACGGTACAAAGAGGTGATAAGCGGGTCTCGAGCCCGACACCCGCACGAGTTTACGTCGACCTCGATGCGACGCAGAAGAGCGCGTGTCTCCCCATTGACACGACAGGAGACGGGGGCGTGTGTCGGTAAAACACATTCCTCCACAACACACGGACGACGACCGCCAAGCCGCCTTCTCGATGATGAGGCAGGGCCCACAGGCGACGATGTCCTGCAAATCTGCAACGCAGAACCATCCCACAGTATGGACGCAGAGGGTGGAAACGGGCACGAGGCAACGTCGCGGGGTGCTGTCTAGGATGAACAACCTGGGTTACAACGGACGTTACAATCAACGCCGCTGCGAACTCCCCAGTTCAGTGTTGTGGTCCCCTAGTAGCTTATCCTCCAAGTCGCCTTTAGAAGAGACGCCCACCCCAGCACCTAAAGAGAATACCCAGTGAAACAACCATGTGGCGAAACTGAAAAATGACAGCGTGTCAACGAGTTGATTTCTGGATGTGTTTTTGTACTCATGTCTTATTTTCCATAGGTGATTATTTACCAGCTGTCATACCACTGGGTTCATTAATGATTTTGTATCACGGTATTTGTTGTGAATATTGTATTTTGCACTTTCACTTGCATGTTTTTATATATGTCAGCACCAGATGATACTGCTTTGGTTCGTGATAATGATTTTGCATCATTGTATTTGTTTATATATTTATATATATTATGTACCTGTTCACCTATGTCTCTATGTTAACTTTTGATAGTTGGTTAAAGCAATTTTAAAATAATATCTCATGGTTGTGGTCGTAATAGGTCAGATGACATGATGTTAGCGTAGTATATCACGCTTAATTTAATTTGTTCTGTTTGCTTTGCGGACCGCATGAGGTCACAATTATTGACTAAGGTCAGATAAAGCTCACTTGGATATAAGCGATTAATCAACTCCTTTGTGCTGCTGTTTACTGTTGCAATTGTTACTCGTTAGGGTATGTTTGTTTCGAAGACTGTTGGCGAATCTCCTAGCATGGCGAGAAAATTCGCGGCACAGTCTTCTCCGGGACGTTTGGGGTGATGAAAGGGTCTTGTAGCCACCTTTCATTGCCAACTCTCGTAGTGGTCAAGTCGGCAAAGAGGTTTCCGCTACTTGGGAGAAATCCACCTGCGTTAGGTTGGTGGCGGAAATGGCATCCTGGGGTTTTCCGGTCCACGCGGAGCGTGGAAGAGGCTGGAGAAGCGGGAGGCAGTCTGCCGTCGGTACGGGAAGCGGACACAGCTGTGCTCCAGTCGAAGAAGGGTGAGTTGGACTGACCGCGTGGCGCGTTTTCACATAGAGAGGGGAGCTTTTAGCTTTCGGTCTCGAATTTCGTCTTATAAAGATTTACTTGCTGGGTTGCAGCAGGGAATGCAAGGCTTTTGTAGACTTTCAGTTTGATTCCCAATGCAGTCTTGACTTTGATCCGTGAGAGGAACGCAGCACAAGGGAGTTGCATATGTTGAAGTGCCCTCGGTTCAGTGTGAATGTTTATGTGCCTACATCTGTGTATGTATGCTTTTAATCTTTTCCGGATCTTGGTAATTTTTGTGTATTTGTGAATTTTCTTTGTCTCATGTGGCACATAGTTAGCATGCAACAGCAGTCTATAGATGCACTACATCAATGTTTTAAGGAATAAATAATTTTGCCTTCAATCTTATCTTGTGTACCGATGTTACGTCGCCGTTACCTTCGCCATTTACCTTATAGTTTTCCTTGTTGGCCCACCTATAGCGTTTCCATGTGCACAGGTGTAGTGATTAGTGTCCCTTTTTTTATCTGAAACAAATGCTCTGGAATAGATCGTGTTTTCACGAATCTTGCTGCAGGCTGCACTTACGCATGGTGTTCACGACCTCTTTACTTTACTCAATATTTGATTCACGGGAAGAATGCCTGGATCATATTACGTAATAACTACATCCCATTCATTATCAATGACTTTACAATGAATGTTCTTTTGTGAGTTTTTCTTATTAATAAATTAAGTAATTTTCCGACTCAGTGCTACCTCTTCTTGTCGTGTGGCTAGAGTCGGTGGCGACCCTATCTTTTATATTGATTTCAGTGTCAAGTAGCATTTTCTTATTCAAAGTGTGCGTGGCTCTTTTAGCTATCAGGATACATTCGAAGGGCGCTTCATGCTTCTTGCACCTACCGTCCTTTTATTCACGCTACTTATATTCACGCCACTTACAAAGTGTTGCAAGGATTGTTTGCAGCTGCTCAGCAAGAATGCGCAGGACTTAAAGCCCCGTTTCGTCACTGTGGATGAAACATGGATACACTACTATACTCCTGAGGCCAAACAACAATCTAAATAATGGGTTACCAAGGGAGAATCTGCACCAAAAAAGGCCAGAAAAGTTATAAGGACTGTCTTTTGGGATTCACAAGGGATAATTCTCATCGACTATCTGGAAAAGTGTAAAACTATTACAGGTGCATATCATCCATCGTTATTGGACCGTTTGAAAACCGAGCTGCAAGAAGAACGCCGGCGCTTGGACCCCAAAAACGTTCTTTTCCATCACGACAAGCACCAGCACACACCTCAGCAGTTGTGGTTGCAAAATCAATGGAAATAGGATTCCAACTCGTTTCACATCCCCCTATTCTCCAGATTGACTCCATCGGACTAGTATTTGGTCTCCAATTTGAAGAAATGGCTGGCGGGACAAAGATTTTATTCAAACGAGGAGGTGATTGCAGCAACTAATAGCTATTTTGCAGACTTGGACAATTCCTATTATTCGGAAGGGATCAACAAATTAGAACAGCGTTGGACGAAGTGTATAAGTTGTAAGTAGGCTGTTTAGGTTTTTATATTGGTAACGCCACGTAGCGCTCTGTATGAAAATCACTGGCTGCGCCGTGTGCAGTCTGTGGCTGGTTTGCATTGTTGTTGGCTATTGTAGTGTTGGGCTGTTGGCTGTTAACAGCGCGTAGTGTTGCGCAGTTGGAGGTGAGCCGCCAGCAGTGGTGGATGTGGGGAAGTGAGATGGCGAATTTTTGAGAGCGGTTGATCTGGACGTGTGTCCAACAGAAACAGTACATTTGTAAGAATGGATGTCATGAACTGCTATATATATATTATGACTTTTGAACACTATTAAGAAATACATTGTTTGTTCTCTATCAAAATCTTTCATTTGCTAACTACACTCCTGGAAATGGAAAAAAGAACACATTGACACCGGTGTGTCAGACCCACCATACTTGCTCCGGACACTGCGAGAGGGCTGTACAAGCAATGATCACACGCACGGCACAGCGGACACACCAGGAACCGCGGTGTTGGCCGTCGAATGGCGCTAGCTGCGCAGCATTTGTGCACCGCCGCCGTCAGTGTCAGCCAGTTTGCCGTGGCATACGGAGCTCCATCGCAGTCTTTAACACTGGTAGCATGCCGCGACAGCGTGGACGTGAACCGTATGTGCAGTTGACGGACTTTGAGCGAGGGCGTATAGTGGGCATGCGGGAGGCCGGGTGGACGTGCCGCCGAATTGCTCAACACGTGGGGCGTGAGGTCTCCACAGTACATCGATGTTGTCGCCAGTGGTCGGCGGAAGGTGCACGTGCCCGTCGACCTGGGACCGGACCGCAGCGACGCACGGATGCACGCCAAGACCGTAGGATCCTACGCAGTGCCGTAGGGGAGCGCACCGCCACTTCCCAGCAAATTAGGGACACTGTTGCTCCTGGGGTATCGGCGAGGACCATTCGCAACCGTCTCCATGAAGCTGGGCTACGGTCCTGCACACCGTTAGGCCGTCTTCCGCTCACGCCCCAACATCGTGCAGCCCGCCTCCAGTGGTGTCGCGACAGGCGTGAATGGAGGGACGAATGGAGACGTGTCGTCTTCAGCGATGAGAGTCGCTTCTTCCTTGGTGCCAATGATGGTCGTATGCGTGTTTGGCGCCGTGCAGGTGAGCGCCACAGTCAGGACTGCATACGACCGAGGGACACAGGGCCAACACCCGGCATCATGGTGTAGGGAGCGATCTCCTACACTGGCCGTACACCACTGGTGATCGTCGAGGGGACACTAAATAGTGCACGGTACATCCAAACCGTCATCGAACCCATCGTTCTACCATTCCTAGACCGGCAAGGGAACTTGCTGTTCCAACAGGACAATGCACGTCCGCATGTATCCCGTGCCACCCAACGTGCTCTAGAAGGTGTAAGTCAACTACCCTGGCCAGCAAGATCTCCGGATCTGTCCCCCATTGAGCATGTTTGGGACTGGATGAAGCGTCGTCTCACGCGGTCTGCACGTCCAGCACGAACGCTGGTCCAACTGAGGCGCCAGGTGGAAATGGCATGGCAAGCCGTTCCACAGGACTACATCCAGCATCTCTACGATCGTCTCCATGGGAGAATAGCAGCCTGCATTGCTGCGAAAGGTGGATATACACTGTACTAGTGCCGACATTGTGCATGCTCTGTTGCCTGTGTCTATGTGCCTGTGGTTCTGTCAGTGTGATCATGTGATGTATCTGACCCCAGGAATGTGTCAATAAAGTTTCCCCTTCCTGGGACAATGAATTCACGGTGTTCTTATTTCAATTTCCAGGAGTGTATATCTATCAGTAGTTAGTGCCTTCAGTAGTTTGAATCTTTTATTTAGCTGGCAGTAGTGGCGCTCGCTGTATTGTAGTAGTTCGAGTAACGAAGATTTTTTTGAGGTAAGTGATTTGTGAAACGTATAGGTTAATGTTCGTCAGGGCCATTCTTTTGTAGGGAATTTTGAAAGTCAGATTGCGTTGCGCTAAAAATATTGTGTGTCAGTTTAAGCACAGTCTTGTACAATTTTCCTAAGGGGACGTTTCAAAGTCTAAAAGGAAACTATGTCGAAAAATAAAGATGGATTAACCCAAATTTTTGCACGGACTTTTCAAACGCCCCTCGTATATATGTGCTTTTGAAAATTAAAACTTTACCGCCACGTAGGATGCCAAAATTTTATTTACCATTAGTGTGTATACAGTGTAGTAGTAGGAAGAACAAATGTTTGAACGTATTGGCGATTTGGCGCTGTACAGTGTGCAAAATTAGTACACAGAGCTGACTCCTGTGGCTGTAACAATGGCTTTAGTCCTTCTAGGCGTCGAATAGAACTTAACTTGGGTGAAAGACACTTGTACACCATTTTGTGCTCTTAGCCAGTGGTCATCAGTGACAGCGGCTGTAGAGTAATGGCCTACCAGTCACTCGGCAATTAATCAAGTCTTCAATGGATGGAAGACTGGAGAACGTGCTGGCAATGGTAACAGTCGAACATCCTCTGTATCGAATTAGGTCAAAGCAGCTTGGCAACGTAAGAACTTTCGTTATTTTGTTGGAAGATCTCTCGAAGATTTTCTGCAGGCATCGAACTTAACGTATCAAAAATGTGCTGGATCCTGTCCAAAATACCGACTATGCGACCCAGAGGTGATCGTGTTATTTACGCAATGGCAAGCCACATCATCACGCCAGGTGCTGAGCCCGTATGCAATCTGGCAATATTCATTCTTGACGGATACTTCTAGTGACCCAGGACTCGTTTGAAAGCACGACGTGGTGCCACACCTCTGAAAGTGGTGTTACTGGGCGCTCCACGGCCGTCGCGCCTCTCTCTGCTGTCGAGACAAGGGAAGCCGCGACAGTTGTCTCCACGCTGACTTTAGATGTGGTCGCATTTTCTTATGGTTTCTTACCTTGCCGCAGACAAACTTACTTCGTGACTCAAGCCACGTGACGTAGATGTGGGATGTTGCACGGCAGACAGAGCAGTATCTCTGTACAGTCAGGCGCTAGTTGCGCAGGCGGGCTGAGATGCTGTATGGCTTCTAGGACGATGCTCCTGGACCCGTCATTCCATATTAGCATGACACTCATGGGGTTCGAACCAAGGTAAGCAGCAATATCGCCGAATAGTAAGCCGCCGTCTCGATAGTCAACGACCCTGCTGCTGCCGTTGAATCCCGACAAGCGCTGCTACACGTTCCTCCTCCCTATAAGACGCAAAACACAACCTTCTCACAAACAATCAATATTAAAATGAAATTTCTCAATGAGATACTGAAATATATACAGGATTGCAGTTGTGTATGACGAAATGATTGTAATGAATTTACTCTATATTAACTTTTTGAGTACTAATAGCTTCTGCCGGAAACTATCATTTTACTAATTTTTTTGAAGTACCAATGCTTTTCGGATGGAACCACCGATACTAATCCATGTTACAGACCTCAGATAGTACACTGAGGTACTTCTAGAAATGTAGTACATAGCAGGCACCTACAACTTTCAAAGCAACAGTCAATGCGGAGATTGTAGGGGACTGTGATTGTAGGGGACTGTGAAATGTTTTTATATGGATCATATTGAAAAAATCTTTGACAGTGAAAGTAAGTGCAACCAAAGGTACTATAACGTAAATTTGAGTTTGTACTACTGTTTTTGTGAGTCATTTCGAAATGAAACAACTGGACCAATAAGTACTTTTGGTATGAAATATTAATTTATACCAAATTTATTAAAATGTATTTCCATTTTTGCTTATTATTCAGAACTATAATTTGTTCTAGGCATTATGAGTTTATGGAAATTGAGATGTGGGACTGAATCTAGGAAAAATATAAAATTGTTTTCAAACACATCTCATGAAACGATAGGTGGTTGAAAGCTGTATATCCCAGAGGTTTCAATGTGAAACCACCTTGTTAAAACAACTGACTGTTTACTTTTTCCCAATTTCCTTTTGTATTCTCGCTTACTGTGATGATAAAGGACAATTCTGTGAAAAAAAGTAAAATTAAAAGTAATATTTTTGGGTTTCAAAGGATTAAAAAACAGTGTTTAACTGCAACTGTTAAACCTTGCCTTTCGCACACATGTGACTAATGATGAGACGTAACGAACTGACAATAAATACAGTATAGAAGCATAACAGACCGATGATATGCACTGAAACAACTGGTTCTCGGTTAAATATTTTTTTCAGCGTCAGCTTAAAGAGACTATTAAAACCTCTCAAAATCACCGCCATCTGATATAACCTATTTTCGGTTTTTTATTCCTATTATTTCCTGTATTAAACGCAGAAATCGAACAAAAATGGAAAAATTTTGGTTCCCTAGTTTTCAGATAGATAGATCAAAAATGTTATGGAGGACATGCAGCTCTACTGTATTATTAAATGATGATGGCGCCTTGGGTGAAATATTCCGTTAGTAAAATAGCCCTCCATTCATATCTCCGGACGGGGACTACTCGGGATGTCGGCAGGAGAAACAAAACTGGCATTCTACAGAATGGAGTGTGATATGTTAGATCACTTAATCGGGCGGGTAGGTTAAAAAATTTAAAACAGGAAATGGGTAGATTGAAGTTTGATGTAGTGGGAATTATTAAAGTTTAGTGGCAGGAGGAACAGGACTTCTGGTTAGGTGAATACAGGGTTACAAATGCAAAGTCAAATAGGGGTAATAAAGGAGTGGCTTTTATAATGAATAAGGAAATAGGAACACGGGTAAGGTATTATGAACAGCATTGTATTGTATATTAACTGGGAGCCTAGAAACGACAGAGAGGCTCCGTCTTCGCCGCAGCCGCAGTGGTCCACAGCCCCACGACGACTACCGCAGTCCACTTCACCCCTCCACCACCCCACACCGAGACACTCTTTCAAGGTTATTGTGCGGCTCGGCTCCCTGTGGACCACCCTCCCCCCCCTCCCCCGGGGAACGTCTCACACCAGACGAGAGTAACCCCTATGGTTGTGTGGTAGAATATTAGTGGTGTACGTGTATGTGGAGAACTTGTTTGGACAGCAATCGCCGACATAGTGTAGCTGAGGTGGAATAAGGGGAACCAGCCCGTATACGCCAAGACAGATGGAAAACCGCCTAAAAACCATCCACAGACTGGCTGGCTCACTGGGCCTCGACACAACACCGCCTGGTGGATTTGTGCTGGGGACCAGACGCTCCTGCCCAATCCGGAAAGCCGTGCGTTAGACTGCAGCCGCAGTGGTCCACAGCCCCAAGACGACTACCGCAGTACACTTCACCCCTCCACCGCGTTAGACCGCACTGCTAACCGGGCACGCATTATGAACAGCATAGTAAACGCATTATCATAGCCAAGATAGACGTGAAGTAATAGATGTATGTCGACTGTGGGAAAGGAATGAAGGAGGATGCTGCCTGGTAGAGTTTTGGATGGAGCATAATTTAATCATTGCTAACACTTGGTTTAAGAATCATATAGAAAGGTTGTATACGTGAAGAGACCTGGAGACACCGGAAAGTTTCACATTGATTATATAATGGTAAGACAGAGATTATGGAACGGGATTTTAAAGTGTAAGACGTTTCCAGGGACAGATGTGGACTCTGATCACAGTTTATCGGTTATGAACTACAGATAAAAACTGAAGAAATTGCGAAAAGGTAGGAAATTGAGGAGGAGAGACTTGGATAATTTGAAAGAACCACAGGTTGTCGAGAGCTTCAAGTGGGGCATCAGGCAACGGATGACAAGAACGGGGGAAAGGAGTACATTAGAAGACGAATTGGTAGCTTTACGAGATGAAATAGTGAAGGCAGCAGAAGATCAAATAGGTAAGACATGGCCTAGTAGGAATCCTTGGAGAACACAAGAGATATTGAACGGAACTGATGAAAGTAGAAAGTTTAAACATGAAGCAAATTAAACAGGCGAAAGCGAATACAAACGTCTACAAATGGAATTGTCATGAAGTTCAAAATTGCTAAGCAGGAATGGCTAGAGGACAAATGTAAGAATTTAGAATTATATATCACTAGGGGGAAGATAGATACCACCTACAGGAAAACTGAAGAGGCCTTTCGGGAAAAGAAAAGCAGCTGTATGAATATCAAGAAGTCAGATAGTAAACAAGTCCTGAGCAAAGACGGAAAAGCTGAAAAATGGAAGAAGTATATGGAGGGTCTATACAAGGGAGATGAACTTTAAAGCAATATTATGGAAAGGAAAGTGGACGTAGATGAAGATGAAACGGAGTATATGATCCTGCGAGAAGAATTTAAGGAAGATCTGAAAGATCTCGAAACAAGGCGCTGGGAGTAGACGGCATTTCGTCAAAACTAGTGACAGCCTTGGCAGAGCCAGACACGACGAAACTCTTCATCGTTTGCAAGGTCCATGAAACAGGAGTAATACCCTCAGACTTCAAGAAGAATGTGGTAATTCCAATTCCAAAGAAAGCAATTGCCGACAGGTGTGAAAAGGTGTGAAAATTAGCAAACTATCAGTTTCATATGTCATGGTTGCAGGATACTAACACGAATTCTTTTTTAATCCAGGATTCATTGCCATAGCTAAAGACAGGCACAACCATTGTTTTGTAAAACTTTAATTTTATGTTTCCTAGTCATATTCTTTAAGGTTTTATTTATTGTTTTCATTCTGTAAATCAATATCATCGTTTCAGTTGATATCACACCTTTAATATCCAACCTGGAGACTTGTTCCGGTGTCTTATCTTCAGAAACAATTTTTGATCAAAGTAGTCGTTTTTTGTAGTGAGAGATAGCTATATTGGTGAATGTTTTTAGTTTGTAGAATTGTCTTCCTTGTTCATATAATCTATACACCAAATGTTTTAAGGCTGATTCTTTGTACTGTACGAAGACTACATCATCTGCATATAGCATAGCGTTCAGACAATAGCTTCTTTTCAGTTGTATACCTTCATTTACATCATTTCTCCATTTTCTAATTAGATCCTCAATATAGTTGCAAAACAATATCAGTGAAAACTTGCATCTTTGCCTTGATTTATTATTATCTCTTATGTTTTTGAGCTACCTGTTATGATTATTTTAGAACCATCAAATAAGTTTACAGTAGTCTGTATAACATTTATTGGATATCCTCTGTCTTCTGTCAGTGTTAATACCCTGTTTCTAATGAGTGAATAAAAATCTTTCTCAGAGTCAATAAAAGTTTGATGTGTTTCTAGACTGACTTCACATCGCTTTTCAAGATTATTTCAATGCTGAAAATATTATCTCAGGTAGTGTCCCTTCCTAAATCTATTCTGTTCTTCTCCCAAGATTACATCTACTATTTTTAAAAGACTTCATTTTCGGCATTACCAGACTTTTCTTAAAATACACACTATTGAAATTTCGGCGTTTTTGTCACATGCAAGTGGTTACAGCTGCTGACAGTAGATACGTCAAGGTCAGATACCACTAACGGAAATACATACAATTTTTACAGGACAGCCATGAGAAATCAGAGATAAATTAAATTAAAAATTATTCATTACAGTGATTCAAAAGAAAAACACGTTTTGCATGCTATGTGTAGCATGTAAAAGGCGTTTCCCTTTTGAACCACTGTACTGCTGCCAAAAATGACCAGCACAAGAAACTTTTTTTAAAATTTATTCACATGTTAGTTACACAACAGTAGTCAACATTAATAGAAAGAATAAAAATGACATGAGTCTGTACGGCTTTTGTCAGCCGTTGTCAAGTACGCTATCGGTATAAAGAAAGAACACACCCTTATATTACAAGAACACGTCATAAAATACATACATAAACGCAGCACTCTTAACTAATTTTACTGTTGTGTAATGGATAGGATAAAACAAATTTAATATACAAAGGTGCAAATAGTAGCAACAAACACCATACTGGTCAAACCAGATGCCAATCAGTTCCAATGTAATTATGCCATAGCCTAGGACTGTGTTTAAGATGTATGCAAACATCCTGATCCAAAACCTTTGCCAGCATAGATTCATATTCACATGTATCACGAATGCTTCTTAGGATAATATATTTAGTTGTTGTTCTTTTATGTCTGACACACGGGAATGTATTTTCATTTTCTTATGCCTTTTTGGCATGACACCTACATGGGGGCGACACCTTACGGCTCGTCCTTTAAGTTATGCTGTACATAACATGTTCATTGAACGAGCATGAAGCGTTTGACTCGTATTTAAATGTAATGAGGATGTTTTTTACCAATATTAACATTAAAGTTGTACTTTTATATCTGATACACAAGAATGATTGGCACTGTCTGGTTTTGTTGTGTTGTGCTGCCTACATGAGTTCTTCACTTAGGAACCCATTTTTCAAGTAATACAGTACATGACATATCATGTAAAGTCTAGACAACTATGTAAAATTAGAACTTTTGTAACTATGCCATGTGATTGTATGCATTTTCATGACGATGTTGCAGTTGAAAGAATTTTCTAGTTTGTTGCTAAACATGTGTTTTCTACCATTCCTTTACCACTGTTAACAAAGACTGATTCCTCAGTTTTCCGTTACCTTAAGATTAGCATTATAAAGGATAACTATCTACGCTGGCAAAAGTTTTGTATCAGGATGCCTGCATGCATCTTAAATGTGGTCCTTGGTTATGGCGGAAATAGTTTGGAGCCTGTTTTGAGTCCGATTTAGTGTTTATTGTTGACATGTGCACCTTCATGTGTTACATGTGTTTTCATCCTATCCATCACATAAGGGTAACATTAGTTAAGTCTGCTTCATTTATCTATATGTTTTAGGATGTGTTCTCATAATGTGAGGATGTGTTTCATACTCTATATAGAGTAGGGTGTGTGGCAAAGAAGCTTGTATGAGCCATGTGGGCTCAAGTTATTTTTATTCTTTTTATTAATGCTGGCAATTGTTGTGTTTTCATTACGTGAGTAATTTTTTAACTCAGATTTTTCATGGCTCTAGTGTGAAATATGTACATATTTCTGTTAGAAGTATGTCTAACCTCGATGTAAAGTTGATTTCCACTGTAAGCATTCGAAAAATCACCAAAAGGTCGAGATTGCAATAGTGGATATTGCAATAGTTGTACAGTAAGTGGCGAAAATAAAGTCTTTTAAAAAACTTCAAAGAAACTGTGAGCCCACAACAAATACAACATCTGCTATTGCTATCAAGCAGTTGTTTAATAACTTTAGTTAAGTTTTACAAACTGCATTTAAAAGCTTGTACATGGTGTACATAAAGACTGGGAACACTTTCAATTATTTATTGCACAAGAACCAAACATTGTACAGATATCGTACAATGTCATTTTGAAGAGAAACCCTGAAAGTGTTTTAAATTACCGCCACAGCGTAGTTAGGTAATAGTCAGCGCTAGTCGCAAACATGGCGAGTTCAGGTGCGGAGCGAGCTTTCTGTGTGTTGGAGTTCGAGAAAAACAAGTGTGCTACAGTTGTTGAACGGATGTTTAGTACAGAGTACGGTAAGATGCCACCAAGAAGGAAGGCCATTTACCACTGGCACAACAGATCCGTTAGGACGGGTTGCTTATGTCCGGAAAACAGAATCGGACGAACCAGTGTGAGTGAAATGAATGTGGAACGCGTACGAGAGACGGGTATAGCAAGAATTCGATTATCGTATTAACGTCTGCCGGGTCACTTATGGTTCGCATATCGAATGTTTGTAAAAAAAAAAAAAAAAACAACTTTCAGTGTTTCTCTTCACAATGCAATATGTATGACATCTGTACAGTATTTAGCTCTTGTGCAATAAATAATAGAAAGTGTTCCCGGACTTTATGTACACTCTATATATCTGTAATTGTCACATACATTTCATAATACTATTTGTCAAAAATTACCTCTGCAGTCTTCCAGCTGGTGGGGATCTGAAAACTTTCTTAGTTTTCATGGAATAAATGTCTCGTAAAAGCCTTAAAGCCTTAAAGCTGTCCACATCAAGGTATATCAACAACACCTGTCGGCAGCTGAGGGTTTCAGTTAGTCATTATTCATACAATATTTGTCTATACTTAAATTCATTATTTATTCCATCTGAGCCACATGCTTCACGATTTTTAGGCTTTTTAAAACTTGTTTGAGTTCATTTAATTTATTGGTCAATTGTCTTATTGTATTGTTGAGTCATGTGTTTCCTATATGCTACAACAATTAATGACAGTGTAATGTTTCATCTATTGTTCTTCACTGATTACATTAATTTTTCAACATTTCATAGGCAAAATTCTGGTTTCCATGCAAACCTTAAAGCCTTAATGTTCAATGTTCATAATCAGTCTGTCATCACAATCATGGCATGCCTTTACCATTACTTTTTTTTAGAGTAGCTTTCTTTATTTTTGAACTAGAAGTTCGTATGCTTTTTGTTTTTATTTCATGGTTTACTCTATCTCTGAACTCTATAACCTTAAGCGCTTTCCTTATTTATTTATTTCTTTCTTTCTACCGTTTCAAGTGTTGATTTTTGCATACAATCTTTAATTTTGTTCCACTCTGTCTCTATATCATCAGCTCTCTGCATTCTAAACACATACAGCTATAATTTTTGTTTCTAAGGTTTTCTGATGTGCTGTTACAAAAGGATGCATCCGAATCTGTGTAGATGAGGTTTTGGTTACTGGACAAAGTTGTGAAGGACATGTATGACTTTTGGGATATGTATGTGAAAAACAGGGTGAATGGTATTGAAGTTGGAGAAGTGTAAATTTGCAGTAACTGAATCGAAATTTCTAGGACATTTAATTATTGAAAAAGGAACTTTAGCATACCTAGACAGAGTATGCTAAAGTTCCTACAGAATTTCTAGCTCCTAGAAGTAGAAAACAGTTGAAACAGTTCCAGCTTATATCGATTTTACAGGCAGTTTGTAAACTGATATAATGTCTAAGTAACATCTTGAAAAAGAAGACAGTTGGGTAAGGAATAACAAGTATCAAGAAACTTATGATAACATTAAGAAAGAATCAATTAATCAGTGTTTACTTTACAGATCTGATTTTAGTTTACCATTTTGTCTAGCCACTAATGGCAGTAATTGTTAAAGGAGAAGGAAATCGATGCAGAAAGTATACATGATAAAATTCGAAGTTGCGAACACAATGCTCTTAAAACAAGAAAAGGCGAATGGAATTACTGGAAAAGATTTACTGACAGTACACATGACATATAATAAATTCAGGACATATTTATTTGGACTCGAAGTAATAGTATGCTTTGCACCCAAAGCTTTGAGTTACTTTCAAGAGTGAAGACTTTATGAGGGAAGACCAACTGGATGGGCTGTGTACTTACAACAGTTTGACTTTGAAATCAGGTACGTTAAAGAATCTCACAACGATGTTGTATGTGCATTATCTAGGTTACTATTAGGAGGAAGTTGTGTTAACCTTGGACCAAGATAAAGAAAAGGAATGCGATAAATGAAAATTTTCCGGGATGAAAAAATCATTAGGCCTTTGTATACCAAAACTGGAAGAAGTCAGAATTGTGATTCAAATAGTAGGATAGCAAATAACCATTTCGGTAAAAAGAGTAGTGAAAAAGTGGGTAAATACTACAATGTACACAAGGGAACAATTTTTAGGAGAAATGATGCAGATTAAGGCAACAGGAAATTATTTTTGGCTGAGGATGAAGCAGAAAGATTAATTACATATGCCCATGACAGTTACTGTCATTTTGGAATGTACAAATGTATGGAAAAGTTACAATAAAACATTTATCTCTATAATATGGCTAAAAAAGTGAGCAAAGATTTAAGTCTGTGATATCAGCAACTTAAAGTAAGTAATAGGACATGCCAAGGTTAAATGCAAAAATTTTTCCCTAATAAGCAATTAGATCTAGCCACTATTGTTTTCCATAGACCATTACCAACAAGACAAAGAACGACAGTGTTAAATTTTTACTATGGGAGACATATTTACCAAATTTAATAAGTTGTACACAGTAAGAAAAGGTACAAGCAAACGTATTATAACAGAAAGTGAAAGAGATTATTTTAAATAGGTTGACTAACCAAAACATTTTATTAGATGATGGATGACAGTTTTTAACCAAGAACAGGAAGTACTTTTTTTAGAATCAGCAGGCATCCTACGCATTTGGACTTTCGAATCCATGATTAAAGCTGCAGAAGTGCATGGCTTCAAGACCAATATATGCAAGTGGCTTAAGACTATGCTGAGTAGACGAAAGGTAGGAGCCATCATAATGAAAGTGAAAATGTTAGTGCCCGCTGCAGTGAAAGTGAAAATAGTCGTCCGCGCCACTGTGGAACATTGTGGTGAATGAGCTCATAATGTAGGTTGGGCAATTCGCACGTTAAGGTACCGTTTAATTGCGTCCGAACTGCTGGTGCTTTGGGCATGGGACGCTCCACCTCAGTGCCCGTGCAGTCACTGAACGTTACGTGTACCAGGTTGGTAGTGCTATACTGTGAGTACTTCAACTCTTGGTAAGCTGCAGACGCCATTGTCAACTGAACTGTCGCTACCAGGTGTCGTTTTCAAACTACTGACAACTGAAGAAGCGGATGGATTGACTCTACTGCAACAGCTCACTCACCATTTTAATCTTAGGCAACAACAGCAGCTGAGCAGCCAAGATATTTTGTACCAGCTATCGCTACAGAAACCGGCGCCCAAATATGTACGTCTGCTCACTACTAGAAGTGGCAAAATTTTCCGTATTATCAATATGGCGACATTTCTATAAATCGTCTGGTATCGATGCTGACGATATACCAGATGTAACAAACCGATATTTTCAAAATAACTGATTTTCAATGAGTCAGAAAGAGTAACTCGTACTTGATAAAGAAACTTGTTTCTTCGAGACGGAGTACGTTGTTATTCACATATGTCATATTGAAGATCTGTGATTGTGAAATTACCCACAAGTTGTTTCAAGAGACTTTATTAATTTTGATAAGAAAGAAGTGTAATATTTTAATTGCTTTTAAAATAAATAAAATTTATAGAGCTAGTTAATTAAGCTGAACTCTAAACGGGATTGTACTCTACAGCTTGTTTCTTATTTTAGTATTGGTGTTGGCAACCTTTGAAAACAGTCTCCCACTAAACAGAATGTTTTTCCAGAATCCATCAAGAATTTGTTCTGTGATTGATAACTACAGAAATTGACAAGCTGAAGGATCATTCTGCTAACTAAAGGTTGTACAGCACAGGACAATGGCGTCAACATTTTCCTGTTTATGTTCAATACCAGCGACTTTTGATGTGATAATGTATCCGTAGAATATGTTACTCTTTCTTTTAAGGCTCTCACTCTGATTTTGATACCTTTTCTAAAAGCGTGGAAACATGACTTTTAACCAATTTTAGAGGTCTTTGTATTATTACTCTTGTGTCAGAAACATACATAAAACAGTTGACAGATCAGTACAGTTTATATAATCTTTGATCAAAATTTGGCCACTTCCAGTGCATTTTCCGTTGCCTGGCGAAGATCGTTTTTTGTGCTGGTGGTTGGACACAGTCGACACTTAAGCATATGTTGAACAGCCTGTCCTTCCCCGCAGTCATATTGGGTTTTGTTTTTCATCGACGTATCCCCATTTTGTCACGTTAATCCGTGACCTGCCCACTCCTGACCTCACCCTGTTCAAGGGCTTCCAGACTGGCTAATTCTCATCATGACCAGGGGGTAAAGAGTCTGAAAATCTTTTCAGACCAGGAGGGATGGATGTCTCAGCCCTCCTTAGTTGTAGAGCCTGGCTTCTTCATCAGTGGTTGTTAGTTTCTCCGACGTTCTGAGGAAACTTTTCTTTGATCTTAATCGTTGTGGGCAGCGCAGTTGCCCGAGCATGGGATGCGTTTATTCCTGTTCCAGTTTCGTTCTTTCCCTGTTTGCCGCTATTTCTCTTCGAACAGGAGGTGGTACAATTCTTGGAAGGTATTAGAGCCAATAAGCCTGCTGTAATTCTGCGTGCGTCGTGTAGGGCAATATCCACCTGTTTGGTATATATTGGCTTATGTCAAATAGAGCAAGCATGCTCTGGAGCGGAGCAGGATAATGCCATTGCAGAAGTTAGAGATCTGTCAAGTGTTATTCCTAGGTGTTTTGGAGTGTCACAGTATTCCAGTTTAACGCCTGACCATTCTATCGTTAACTTGCAGGTGGTTTGCCTATTTCTCAGATGGAACGCAAACACTTATGTCTTTGAGGGTTTGGTTTAAGCTGCTTTATTCGGTAACATTTTGACAGGTCTTCACGAAGACTCTTTGCGGTGATTTCTATTGAGTCGAAGTTTGTGCTTTTGGGTTGACAGAGCGAGATCATAGCTTCTGCAGTTGGGGACTACGGGTTTATCTTTAGTGTATATATACTGAACAAAATTAGAGACAGCACATTTTCCTGGGGGAGGCCATTTTCTGTAGCCTCATCGGCTACGCTGTCTTTGGAGGTTAACGAAGAATCTTCGGTTCTGCAGAAGATTGCCGATGAAACTGACGAGGCTGAAGTCCTTGGTTAGGTTGCAGACCTTGTTTAATAGTAACTGGTGGTTGGCGGTGTCGTACGCTGCTGTCAAATCCATGAATACCACTCCTGTCACCTTACGGGCTTCAGAACCATCTCCTATGAACTGTGTAAGACTGAGTAATTGTCCTGTGCATGTTTTACCAGGGCGGCATCCAGCTTGCTGAGGTACAAGCAAGGGATCAATAACATGTGAGAGACGTTTTAAAATCATTTTTTGCTGCAGTCTGTAAAGGAGACACAGTAATGCGATTGGTCTAAAATTCTTCGGTCTGTTTCTTTCTGTACCAGGTTTCAGTGTAGCAATTACATGGCTCTTCTGCCATTTGACATATATCAATACATTTGTTGAAGAGTTGGAGAATTCATTCCTTTACTGCTAATCCAGAGTGCTTAATTTGCTCAATTCATACATCGCACAAGCCAGCTGACTTACCAGTTTTACTGTGTTTAATAGCCTTCTGTAATTCATCCATCGTGAATGGGAGTGAAAAGTTGATACTGTCCTCCAGCTCAGTCTTCGTATTTTTGGTTTTATGGCTGGGCTTCCCGTTTAGCAATAGCTTGTGTGGTATTTGGCTGGCGGTGATATTTTGGTGTGTAGTGGTCTTAGTTGGATCATTGCACATACGTCGCAGAAGTCTCCAAGCCTTATGACTGTCTCTTTTCAGATCCATGTTTTCTATTGTTTTAATCCATTTTCTCCTTTTTGACAGTCTTATAGCGGAACTGAGTTTGATTCCTGTTTCTATAGTTGTTTCAGTGAAAAGGTTTCCTTTAAATAAGTGCTATATTCTGTAAATAAGGCTGCCTGATCTGATGTGAGCTCAGGGATGAAAGATATTCGACAGCCACGAGGGACAGATATTTTGGAACATCTCTTTACGGCCGTGGTGAATGTGTCATATCGTTCTGGTGTCCAGTAAATCTTCAAATCTCGACCAATCACCCTTTCCGTAGTTCAACATCCTCCTAATGAGATTTCCTGAGGTTTGACAGCAGCAAATATTTGGCAGATTATTAGTCTGTGTTGTGAATTTGGTACTGGAGAACAGACACTGTTGGCTAATGTTGTTAGTGGTGAATATGAGGTCGGGATTGTACCCTCACCTCCACCTGCCACTGTTAAATGATGCAGGGAGTTTTGCGTCGTAGATAAGGGTAAGGTGATTCGTTTTTGCCCACTCTTGTACTGATGCCCCATTTTCACCTTCATCATCATAGCCCCAAATGTTACTATGGCTGTTGAAATCAGCAGTCACAGTCTCCCCTTGTTTATTGTGTGATTTTTTGGTTTATTTACTGTCAATTCTTCACCAGGTGGTTTGTATAGAGGCGAAATTGTGCAATTAGGTGTTTCTATAGTAAGGATTTCGATGTCATTTTCCTCCATATACATCCATATACAGGCACAGGCCCTTTTTAGGGCCGCAGCTAAGCATTACCTCAGTCAACATAGAAGGAACAACATCAGCCAAAGAAAATCTGCCCCAAGAACTTTGTGGACAGACCCAATGCCGCGTACTGTCCATACAGGAAACACACAGAAGCAGCGACATATGTAGACCGAAGATAAATATGTATCCAAGTACGTTTGTTATGTCCAGAAGGGCTCGAAGAGCAAATTACTGTCTCTCTTCACTACCGTTCACCCTCCTTCGGAAAAGTGGCCTTCAGTTCTGTTGTGAATCTTAATTTTGGACAGTAAGCAAATATTGACAGGAGGAATGAAAGAGGCTCTGGATGTCCATGCAGTATAGACACCCACCAGGATCGTCGTCTGGTAAGGGCAGGAGTGATCAATCGTACAGCTGTCACAGCATGGATAAGAGGGCCTGGGAACTTAGATGTGTTAACACGAACTGCTGCGAATCGGTTATTAGCAGTGGGACTTCGGCCACGCATACCTGTAGCCCATCTTCTACTCACGCCACAGCTTCGACGTGCACGGCTAGACAGGTACCGTCAGAGGATGACTTGGAAGATGGCATGGCGCACCGTGGTCTTCAGTGGGGAACCCAGATTCTGCCTGCACGCAAATGATGGTCGTATGGCTTGATGCGTAGGCGGGGTGAGTGCTGCGTCTTAGAGTACATTTGTCCAAGACGTACTGGTCCCATCCCAGACCTTATAGTGTGGGGTGCATAAGCTACAACCCTTGCTCACCTTTGCTATTTCTGGGGAGGACGCTAATCAGCGCTCGACATGTGCAGAATGTTGTTAGGCTTGTTATTATGCTGTACTTGCAAAAGGAAGGTGATTTGTTGTTACAGTCTGCTAATGCTCGCCCTCACACTACCCGTGAAATGCAACGCGCCCTGCAAGACGTGGAGCAATTTTCCTGGCCACCACAATCTCTGGACTTGTCTCCAATGGAGCAGGTGTGGGATATGATGAGACGAGAAGTGATTCGTGCCACTGGTCAACCAACAACTCTTGTAGAACTACGTGAACATGTCGAGCAGGCGTGGCGTTACGTACCCCAGGACAATATTCGCCAACTGTGCGATCGACTGGATGCCAGAGTCAGTGCCTGCTTTGCCGTTCGTATTAATATCCACTTACCCACGTACTAATACGGGTCTTTCATCATGGGTCTACAAGTAGTACTTCAGAACTTTTTGTGTGACTCATTCACTGACAGACCATCGCCCAGTCCAAACCGCTAATGGTAGAAAAATTGAATTTGGAGAAGGTGTTGATCTTATACTGTAGGCGACGTTTATGAAGGGATTTTTCAAAATTCCACACCTAAAGGGGTGAAATAAGGGAAGAAATATTTTTTGAAACTATGTCGCTATTACAGCAATTTTGAAGCCAGACCCATAAAGGCTGGTATTTTCAGAAATAAAGAAATAAGTGTTTCTGAATTTTTGGAAATTCAACCATTTCGAGGGTAAAAGAGTGGGTGAAAATTTTCTGGAAATAAATCGTTATTAAAGAACTACTAAAACTAAAGCTACATATATGAAAAGTAAACTTTCATTTCCCGGTTAGAAATAAAAAATATGTGTTACAGTGTTTTCGGAAATTCAATCCGCTAAGGGAGTGAAGTAAAGGATGAAAAGTTGTATGAAATTATTTCATTATGAAAAGATTTTCCAAGTCAAGTCTATTAAAATTTGTATTTGACTTCTCCATCAGAATTTAAAAAATACCTGTTTTGCTGTGTTTAGAAGTTCAATCCATTAGGGGGTGAAAATTTTTAAGAAAATATTTCATTATATTAAAAAAATTTAAAGCTAAATCTACGAAAATTGGAATTTCACTTCTCGCTCAGATACAAAGAACTGTGTGCTACAGCATGGAATTTCCTATGAAAATATCACTGCAAGAACGCATGATTAACAATAACCTTGGACTCTAGCTACCAGAACCGCTTTTTGATCAGAAGTACATTCGGTAAAGACCATGCCCCTAAGACCTTAATTAGCGCTGCAAGTTTAGAACGTTTTGCAATTTAGGAACAACTTACAAATTTCATTAAAGAAAACTAAAAGAAGTCTGTGCACACCATATCGACTACGAGAGTGAAACAGCGGGTGCTAAGTTAGTTTTCTTTATTACGAGGGCCGTTCAATAAGTAACGCAATACATATTTTTTTTTCTGAAAGCAGGTTGGTTTTTTTCAGGATTCCAATACACCGAATTATTCCCAACTCTTTTCGCTACAAAACCCTATTTTTCAACATAATCTCCGTTCAGTGAGACGGCCTTACGCCACCTTAGTGAAAGGCCCTGTACATCCGTTTGGTACAATTCTACTCGTCGATATCGAGCCGTCGTCTTGCTGCTTCTATAACCTCCCCATCATCCGTGTACTGCTTCCCGCGAAGTGCATCCTTCAATGGACCAAACAGATGAAAGTCGGAAGGTGCGAGATCCGAGATGTAGGATGGATGAGGAAGAACAGTCCAATGAAGTTCCGTGAAATGCTCTTGAGTGCTCGGACTTCTGTGAGGCCTTTTGTTGTCATGGAGAAGGAGAAGTCCGTTTTGCATTCTTGTGGCGACGAATACGCTGAAGTCGGTTTTTCCGTTGCCTGAGGGCAGCACAACAGAGTTGAGGGAGGACATGAAACAGAATAAGCCCTTCCGAGTCCCAGAAGACCGTCGTCATGACTTTGCCGACTGAGGGCGTGGCTTTGAACTTTTTGTTGGCAGGAGAGATGGTGTGGCGCCACTCCATGGAATGCCGTTTTCTTTCCGGTTTGAAGTGATGAACCCATATTTCATGCCCTGTGACGCTGTTCTACAAAAAATTGTCACGATCAGCCTTGTAACACGCAAACAGTTTGAGCCATGCTGCGGCTTGCGTTGGTGCTGTTTCCTTCCCCTGTTGGAGTCCAGACCGTATCGTTTAGCTGACATGGTTCCGGTTGTTTGTCTCCTTCTCCTGTTGACTGGCGCCACTTGGTTTCGCAGGCGTTGCCTGTCCGGTAGTGGTAGCAGCGGTCAGGCTCCCAGGTAGATGCTATTTTTCTTGACTTCCGGAAGGCGTTCGATACAGTTCCGCACTGTCGCCTGATAAACAAAGTAAGAGCCTACGGAATATCAGACCAGCTGTGTGGCTGGATTGAAGAGTTTTTAGCAAACAGAACACAGCATGTTGTTATCAATGGAGAGACGTCTACAGACGTTAAAGTAACCTCTGGCGTGCCACAGGGGAGTGTTAATGGGACCATTGCTTTTCACAATATATATAAATGACCTAGTAGATAGTGTCGGAAGTTCCATGCGGCTTTTCGCGGATGATGCTGTAGTATACAGAGAAGTTGCAGCATTAGAAAATTGTAGCGAAATGCAGGAAGATCTGCAGCGGATAGGCACTTGGTGCAGGGAGTGGCAACTGACCCTTAACATAGACAAATGTAATGTATTGCGAATACATAGAAAGAAGGATCCTTTATTGTATGATTATATGATAGTGGAACGAACACTGGTAGCAGTTACTTCTGTAAAATATCTGGGAGTATGCGTGCGGAACGATTTGAAGTGGAATGATCATATAAAATTAATGTTGGTAAGGCGGGTACCAGGTTGAGATTCATTGGGAGAGTCCTTAGAAAATGTAGTCCATCAACAAAGGAGGTGGCTTACAAAACATTCGTTCGACCTATACTTGAGTATTGCTCATCAGTGTGGGATCCGTACCAGATCGGGTTGACGGAGCAGATAGAGAAGATCCAAAGAAGAGTGGCGCGTTTCGTCACAGGGTTATTTGGTATCCGTGATAGCGTTACGGA
This sequence comes from Schistocerca cancellata, assembly GCF_023864275.1. Taxonomy (NCBI): domain Eukaryota; kingdom Metazoa; phylum Arthropoda; class Insecta; order Orthoptera; family Acrididae; genus Schistocerca; species Schistocerca cancellata. The sequence goes on from NC_064626.1 coordinate 844,932,238, forward strand.
GATGTTTAACAAACTCAAGTGGCAGACTCTGCAAGAGAGGCGCCGTGCATCGCGGTGTAGCTTGCTCGCCAGGATTCGAGAGGGCGCGCTTCTGGATATATTGCTTCCCCCTACTTATACCTCCCGAGGAGATCACGAATGTAAAATTAGAGAGATTAGAGCGCGCACGGAGGCTTTCAGACAGTCGTTCTTCCCGCGAACCATACGCGACTGGAACAGGAAAGGGAGGGAATGACAGTGGCACGTAAAGTGCCCTCCGCCACACACCGTTGGGTGGCTTGCGGAGTATAAATGTAGTACAGTGTCTAACTATTGTAACTATAAACTCTCCTGAGAACAAAGACAGCAAGTCCGTCCAACAAAAGCTGATATCGAGCGACGGTCACACACTGGCGCTCACAATGGAAGACCTCTCCCCTCCATCGCTGGCCTCCCAGCAAGGCTCGGCTCCCCACCATTCCGAAAACGAATCATATTCCCGAAACCACTAAATATTCTCTCTCTAAAGATTCTTCCGAACGCCGACCAACCATATTTTAGTCTTTTGTCGTCCATCGCAGAAAGTTTGCGAGGAAAAACCTATACTCGTACAATAGTACGCTTCTGAGTAAAAATCCTTGGAAATAACCCAGCCTGCGTGGTTTCCGAGGTGCCGCTTCTTCGTTCTTCTCATCTGCGTCCAAGATTTTTGTAGTTTCCGAAGTATAATCCTTCCGGTTCGGCTACAACATCGGCCGGTCGTGACTCTATTGTGCTCCAGCGCGTAGGTGCTGCGACGTCTGTCTTGCTATTTCCTGTGTTTAAGCAGGACCATCACACCTGTGTGGGCCTTCCACCCAGGGCTTGAGTTCCGCCTGCCATTTCATTTCCATTGGCGTTCCAACCTGTACTAGTATAGGCAATCATTCATTGTGCCGTTTTTGTAATAAAGACATTCCGTCACCTTTCATGCAATAAGCGTTAACAATTATTTACAAGGTGTACATGACAATGTCAGTCTCCTTTATACACTCCTGGAAATTGAAATAAGAACACCGTGAATTCATTGTCCCAGGAAGGGGAAACTTTATTGACACATTCCTGGGGTCAGATACATCACATGATCACACTGACAGAACCACAGGCACATAGACACAGGCAACAGAGCATCACAATGTCGGCACTAGTACAGTGTATAGCCACCTTTCGCAGCAATGCAGGCTGCTATTCTCCCATGGAGACGATCGTAGAGATGCTGGATGTAGTCCTGTGGAACGGCGTGCCATGCCATTTCCACCTGGCGCCTCAGTTGGACCAGCGTTCGTGCTGGACGTGCAGACCGCGTGAGACGACGCTTCATCCAGTCCCAAACATGCTCAATGGGGGACAGATCCGGAGATCTTGCTGGCCAGGGTAGTTGACTTACACCTTCTAGAGCACGTTGGGTGGCACGGGATACATGCGGACGTGCATTGTCCTGTTGGAACAGCAAGTTCCCTTGCCGGTCTAGGAATGGTAGAACGATGGGTTCGATGACGGTTTGGATGTACCGTGCACTATTCAGTGTCCCCTCGACGATCACCAGTGGTGTACGGCCAGTGTAGGAGATCACTCCCCACACTATGATGCCGGGTGTTGGCCCTGTGTGCCTCGGTCGTATGCAGTCCTGATTGTGGCGCTCACCTGCACGGCGCCAAACACGCATACGACCATCATTGGCACCAGGGCAGAAGCGACTCTCATCGCTGAAGACGACACGTCTCCATTCGTCCCTCCATTCACGCCTGTCGCGACACCACTGGAGGCGGGCTGCACGATGTTGGGGCGTGAGCGGAAGACGGCCTAACGGTGTGCGGGACCGTAGCCCAGCTTCATGGAGACGGTTGCGAATGGTCCTCGCCGATACCCCAGGAGCAACAGTGTCCCTAATTTGCTGGGAAGTGGCGGTGCGGTCCCCTACGGCACTGCGTAGGATCCTACGGTCTTGGCGTGCATCCGTGCGTCGCTGCGGTCCGGTCCCAGGTCGACGGGCACGTGCACCTTCCGCCGACCACTGGCGACAACATCGATGTACTGTGGAGACCTCACGCCCCACGTGTTGAGCAATTCGGCGGTACGTCCACCCGGCCTCCCGCATGCCCACTATACGCCCTCGCTCAAAGTCCGTCAACTGCACATACGGTTCACGTCCACGCTGTCGCGGCATGCTACCAGTGTTAAAGACTGCGATGGAGCTCCGTATGCCACGGCAAACTGGCTGACACTGACGGCGGCGGTGCACAAATGCTGCGCAGCTAGCGCCATTCGACGGCCAACACCGCGGTTCCTGGTGTGTCCGCTGTGCCGTGCGTGTGATCATTGCTTGTACAGCCCTCTCGCAGTGTCCGGAGCAAGTATGGTGGGTCTGACACACCGGTGTCAATGTGTTCTTTTTTCCATTTCCAGGAGTGTATATTCATATGTACAATGTACAACCTATCACATGGTACCTAATTGTGTTTGTAGATCACGGCAAAGTATGTGGATGAGTTCTTGTAAGACGCGAAATTATAGCCACCTTACAAACTAACAGGTAAAAATCCTAGGATTCATAGGCGATGAAAACTGAGACTGGTGGGTTTCGAGACGGGCATTTTACCACTGAGCCACTGAGCCATCATAAAATTTAATTATGGGAAAATTCAATATCGTCACCACAGTTTTGATAAACAGAGAGTGGTATTATTCCTTCGAAATACAGATATCTACATCCATCCACGTATAGTTGCGTCCTACACCTACTGTGCAATACGAGACGCAGAGATTAGTGATGCGTCAGGACCATCGTCACTTGACACTAGCAGTATGGAACAGTGGTGTCTGGACTCATGAGCCACTGTGTGTCTTCGTACTCATCAGTGGTGCGGTATACCATATGATGCAGCCCACTTACTAATAAAGGACCAATCAGCCTCACGTGGGTGGCAAAATGGAACCCCTAATGCGCCTGCCTTCGTCTCTCACTGGTGCAGGTACTTTCAGAACATGGGCAGCCATTTTCGTCCTGTGTCACACTACAACGACTTCTAAATCCAGCAGGTCATTGCCCCCCAGCATTGGTTGCGAACTGTTTCAGAATGTTTTGATGAGCATTTCGAGGAGATGAAAGTAGTTGTCTGTCCCTCCAGATCATCCGACGTCAGTTTTTTTGCTCACATCTGTGACGCTACCGAACGAGATGCATTCGTCTTGGACCAAATCGTGACCAACGACTGTGATCTCTCATGGTCGTGAACCAGGATGGCTATCCAATGCTTTAAGTGCGTCATGGAAAACACCCAATAGCGCAAAGCCACCGTCGTCTAGGTTCACCGAGAAGGTAATTACTATATATTGCTACGTAGGTGTTTCTAATTCAACTGCTCGTGGTAGGGTGCTCTTTATTTCTTGACCTGTTGCTGTCTTATTTTTCGTCCTTATTTTCTTTCGTACCTTTTTCTCAAAATTCTTCTGTTGGGAAAAATCTTGAGAAATAGTCCCCAGGACGATGTCTGACACTTTCATACAGCTTAAGCGGGGTAGTACTATATTAAGCATTATACTACCTACTACAAGCAATAGTACAAATAGATTACTTATTCTATAGTGAATGTATACTGCTGCAAACAGTAACAAACCCTGTAGGTTACTTCTGCTGTCACATCAATATCCGAGTTTCCAAGTTAACTGCAAACGAGGAATTTTCGGTGCAAATAAACTGAGTGAACTATGCAATTAAAATGTCGACATACGCCTTGATTTTCAAGAGGACTGAAAGCAGTTTGTAAGGCTGCTGCTTCTTGCGATATGCGGTAAACCTTGAACGGCTCGCCACGAGAGCGCCGGAAACCTGCAGCTGAGCTTGCGGCTTCAGCCGTACCACCACGCCCCTTACGCATGCGCCAACCATTAAATGGACATTTTATTAACGAATAAACATATAGCAGCCAAATGCGCGTCAACGTAAACAAAAAAGGTGATACGTCCCGACTATTCGAATCAGTTAAAAAAAAAAAAAGAAAGAGCCTTGCTGGCATAATCGGCTTCCGCATTCCTAAAACTATATTCTGCGCACTAGAGAAGATGACGTAGCTCATAATCGCCATGTTTTCCTAGGAAATTAAAAAGCTTATCATATTGCCTATTGAGATCCATATTGAATGGAAAACATATAAAAAAACCCAGTCCACTGTTCTCAGCTGAAAGCAGGATTTTCTACGATTCTTTGTTATATTTGTCACTCCCATGACGAAAGATGAGAAATATGTCTTACCTCAAAATCGGACTATCGCAGCCGTCTTCAGTTCATTCTCTGACCAGAAAATGCGCCTCATGCTCTCACCGAGAATCTTTCTGTCTTGATGCACTGTCGACAACTCAGGAACGTGGTAGATAACGCTCTTTTGAGCCAAACGTAATAAATAAATTATGTATTGTGCTTTTCAGTTGATTTACCTATACACGACTCGTCTTTTCGTCACTACTATTTGCTGAACGTATATGTCTTCATGGTCCGATGACCTATTTTTCAAAGAGACAAAATAGTACAATCAATTTCAGATCCATCCATTTTGTTTAGCGATATGTGTGTCCTCTGGGGGGTGGGCTGGGGGGGGGGGTCTTGCACGCTGGTTTGATTTGTAGAGGAGAATATGAAGTAAACTTTAATTCCCTTAATTACCGATAATTCAGGAAGAGAGATGCGGAAAAGATTTCTGTTCGCCTACCAAAACTGATGTTTTCATTAGAAGTCAGCATTCTTAAGTGAAGCTCACAACCGTCCTACTTGGTCTTCAATATGCTTTGCAACAAGGGGAAGAACCGAACATCATTATTCGGATTTAAAAAAAAAAATGCGTTTACTGCTCTGAAGAATTCATGCGACAAGTAGAAGAACAAAACATTAATATTTGGATTTAAAATACGCTTTGGTTCTGCTGAAACATTTATGCAACAGAAGCAGTAGCCACCCTTTTGCGTGCGACATACGGGTACTGCTTACATTATCCCAGACCCGTCGAGGTAAGCTTCTGTTGATTAAAGACATCTACGAATGCAGGGTAATGATATTGTAGATTTTTTGACTGACGAACCCATTGACAATGGAGAAATTAATCACTGTGAAATTCAAGCAACTTATTTACCTACCAGGTTAGCCGAGCGCGCTAACGCGCTGCTTCCTGGACTCGGGTAGGCGCGCCGGCCCGGATCGAATCTTCCCGGCGGATTGACGACGAGGGCCGGTGTGCCGGCCAGCCTGGATGTGGTTTTTAGGTAATTTTCCACATCCCCCTAGGTGAATACCGGACTGGTCCCCACGTCACGCCTCAGTGACACGGCTCGCAGACATCTGAACACTTTCGCACTATCCCATGGATTACACTAGTTGCAGACAGTTGGGGTACACTAATTCCTTCCCAGGGGGTACGGGGTGGAGGCAGGAAGGGCATCCGGCTACCCCTTCAACTAACATTGCCACATCTGATTAACGATGCCGTCCCTGCGTATCTGCGGGAAAAACGGCGCAAGCGAAAGAAAGAAAGAAAAGAAATTCAAGCAACTTATTTCCTAAATCCAGGCAGGTAATTGCTCGGAAAATAATGACAGAAGACCACCAGAAATAGGGGAAGAACGTAAGAACTTACAAATGTTCCCCTCCTACACCTGTGTCACAATTTCTCATGTTCATGGAACTTCAGAACCACTACATGGCTGAGGTTCAGTCACGGCCATTTCAAGAAACATGTGCAATCCATCTATTTTACTCTTTCCCTGTAATACACATCCAGTTTCTAGGTTATTAAATAGATCTTCAGTTTAAAATAATAGATTTTAGCTATCAGTCGTCCTTTTGAAATTTTATTGGCAGATCTAGATTTCAGCTAGAAACTAGCCATTCTCATTTCAGTATCATTTTTGATCAATGCATGTAATGCCTGTTGGTCGGGCTTCATCCATAGTTCATTGAATACAGTGTGTGTATTCAATGAACTGTGGAACTACATCTAGGTTAGGTTACTTTACACGGCAGCGTGCGCTGTTCTCTGTTCTTACATTGCTCTTACAATCTAATATTACTGTCTAATGAACACTTGTTTTCGTGACACTCCAATGACTACACATTTAGTCATTATTCTATGTTTGTCCGCCTTCGCCTGCCCGACGTGTGTCTGATCTGCTACTACTAAGACTGTCGTCTGTCGCGCTAGTATTGTCTTTTGAGTCATTCGTCTTCTGTACTCGTTGCCTGCCGTACCCTTCGCTGCAATTACTGTTTATGCAACAATCTAGATATTTCGTCTGCATAGTCGTGGAAGTCCGATCACAAGGTCTCGTCTCTAGGTGATTGTTTTACGTCGTCGTGTTCGTGTGCATGTCACCTTACCTGCGACCAACGGGCATGTAAAAAAAATATATTTTCTGGGGTACATCTCTCACCACAAGCTCAATCAATCTTCTGACCGAGGTTCACACGCAGCAAATGCTAGGGTTGTGGTACTTAGCCAGTTAAAAAATGGACCATGCTCTGGTTAGGATTGACGTTGTTCATCCTCAACGTTCCTTGATATTGAGCAGGAATTCCTACACCCTACGGACCTTTCCACAGTTGTCCGACGCCCTTCGCCATGACTTTACTTACCAAGTTTTGAGTTCTCTCAGGTCTGTATTGGCTCCTCTAAGAAGTCTCTGAATGTGTCTGCTCTGCCTGTTTTCACTCAGTATGTTCCCACGCGATAATTAATAGTTATATTTATTGGGTATATGTTCAAATGTGTGTGAATTCCTAAGGGCCCAAACTGCTGAGGTCATCGGTCGCTAGACTTGCACATTACTTAAACTAACTTATGCTAAGAACGACGCACACACCCATGCCCGAGGGAGGATTCGGACACCTGGCGAGAGGGGCCGCGCAGTCCGTCACATGGCGCCTCAAACCACGCGGCCATTCCGCGTGGCTAGGGTATATGATATGGGGGCCATAGTCGTAGGAGTTGTCCGTGTCTTACCACGGATATATTAGCCACGGAGCAGTGTCAATGTGCCCACACGCTGGCAGAAAAACATACTGTTGACTCGAAGACAGCGCAGAGGTGTATTCTCATTATAGTCATGTCCGCCCCCGGTAGCTGAGTGGTTAGCGCGACAGAATGTCAATCCTAAGGGCCTGGCTTCGATTCCCGGCTGGGTCGGAGATTTTCTCCGCTCAGGGACTGGGTGTTGCGTTGTCCTAATCATCATCATTTCATCCCCATCGACGCGCAAGTCGCCGAAGTGGCGTCACATCGAAAGACTTGCACCCGGCGAACGGTCTACCCGACGGGAGGCCCTAGTCACACGACGTTTTTATTATAGTCGTGGGTAATCTGCAGTTCGTTGTGTCGATTCTTCTGTAGCTGTTTTGATACGTTGATTAATGTTTAATTTCTAATCTAGGTACATTCCAAAGTATCTTGGAATCATCTTTCTTTTATGTTATTTCCATCTACTTTAACTGCAGGATTCCTTTGTAATTTTCCTTTCAACATGGTATATAGATTACAAAAATAAATATAAAATAATTGAAATTTAAAAGTAAATACACCAGTACGTCAATAGAACGTTTCCGGAACACCAGGACGTATACGAGAATACTGCTGAGATACAGTACCAATCATGAAAGGGCAGTGATCGGAACAAAGATTATGACCAGTAAAAATATTGGTTGTTGGGGAAGAAGCGACTTAATCTGTAGTCATAGAGTTGGTTCGCTGAAGTGGCAAATGTTCACGCGAGGACGGACGGTTGTGGAGTATAGAAGACAATGTTTTGGCGTTTTGACACGGAGCAGACACATTCCGTTGACGAAAGTTGTGTTTCCTAGGTATCAGGGGAGTACGAAAGAATATTCGGAAATTATGTAGTACCTCATGGCGGTTTCTACGGAAGGGATCGTGGGAGAGATCTGACTGTATATTAAGTGCCCGAGATTTGTCGAGAGCAGCCCTGCATCGGATTGTAGGAAAACTAGCAATTAGCTACAGGAGGTCGTGGTCGAAGCAAGAGAGCTCGTGAGATCAGTTGTTAAAAGATCAAAATGTTTGTCATCACTCTTACAATGACCTATTCTGTAGGTGATTAGCCGGCCGCTGGTGGCCGAGCGGTTCTGGGCGCTTCAGTCTGGAACCGCGCGACCACTACGGTCGCAGGTTCGAATCCTGCCTCGGGCATGGATGTGTGTGTTGTCCTTAGGTTAGTTAGGTTTAATTAGTTGTAAGTTCTAGGCGACTGATGACCTCAGAAGTTAAGTCGCATAGTGGTCAGAGCCATTTGAACCATTTTTTGTAGGTGATTATTTGACTTTCAGGACAGTACTCTATTGCCTCTCCAAGTGAATAGTTGCATGTGTAGGAAAACAGAAAATGTAAGGTAATAGCCGGGCGCGGTGGCCGAGCGGTTCTAGGCGCTACAGTCTGGAACCGCGCGACCACTACGGTCGCAGGTTCGAATCCTGCCTCGGGCATGGATGTGTGTGATGTCCTTAGGTTAGTTAGGTTAAAGTAGTTCTAAGTTCTAGCGGACTGATGACCTCAGAAATTAAGTACCATAGTGCTCAGAGCCATTTTTTTTTGTCAGGTAATAACATTTTTCCAGTAGCGTGAATTAAATTCAAAGTCTTGCCCACTATAATTCAATCGCTGAGTCGCATCTGACACAAACGCGTATCAGAACCAGTGGGGCGAAGAGCCACCACCACTATACACTGTGATCTTCAAACCATCCTGCCGTTTAACGCCTCTTCATTTTACTTCATAAATTCGACCTGTCCTGATAATCTGTTAGTGGAGGTACATTTATATTATAAGAGAAGTATTCTTCTGAAGTAACCATCAAGAACGTGACTGCTGTTTCAAGTTGATTACGCAACAGCTATTTTTGCGAATACTTTATCTTCACTTTTAATATAAAGTTCACAATATCTTCGCATTATTTATGAAAAATCAATTACCTGATTGCAAGACTGAGTATTAACAACTGAATGACTGTTTATAGCCTCAGTCGGCAGTGCCATGGAAGATATATGGGCAACGGCATCTACGTCGATCAGAAAAGACGAATGAGGAAATATTGGCCATGACTAGTGACTAAGGAAGAAACGATCGTCGTTTACGTAGTCGCCCTTGGACGGGAGAGAACTTACGAAATTTAAAACAGTGATTTGCATCTTGGAACAGACACAATATTGAACCGAGTGAGAGCTGGAGCCTCGCTGCCTCGCGGTCTTTCTGTGGAGAAACTCTTCTGAAAGTCACGTTTTATTAACAGCAGTTGCCGTAACGGAATGGCGCATGAAACATGGGCCACGTCTCGGGATTTCATCTTATCTCGCAGCACAAAACTTATTCACACGTAATTTAAAAGAAATGGCTCGAATGTCAGGTAACTGAAATGGGCGGGAGTACTTTGCTGCGAGCTAACTACCCAGTCGGATGACGTTCACCATTAACTTGGAGTTGCAATTCCAGTTTTATACACATCAGTCCGGTTCGAAGCAAGGACACAGAGAATAGCCAAGTCGTCAATTCGGTTTTAAACGTTCCCGTCCACCAGCTGTATTTCTCCTGGGAGACCAACGTTCTCTCATCTGAGTTCCGTGACACTGCTGCTACGCAAAATGAAAACTAAATGTTACACCTATCATCGAGGGAGAACTTATTATTTCTCCCTGTCTAATCACACAACTGAAACTATAATATGCATGCCAGTAATAACTGTGTATCCCACTCTAGCTACACTAGTTTAAAACGTTTCTGATGCTTACACACGCGGAATGTAAGGACTGATTACTTACTCTTCACGTGGGGCATTTTTATATCTTATTATCTTGATTTTTGCATAATAAATGTGACAATAACCTCAAAATTTATATTAACCGAGGCTGACCAGTGGAAGACAGTCAGCTCGCATTTGGAAGAACCGCCGGCCGTGGTGGCCGAGCGGTTCTAGGCGCTACAGTCTGGAACCGCGCGACCGCTACGGTCGCAGGTTCGAATCCTACCATCGGCCAAGGATGTGTGTGATGTCCTTAGGTTAGTTAGGTTTAAGTAGTTCTGAGTTCTAGGGGACTGATGACCTCAGAAGTTAAGTCCCATAGCGCTCAGAGCCATTTGAACCATTTTTGATTTGGAAGAATGAGATTTAAAACTCAGACCCGACGTATGGATTTGCGCTTCAGATTATCTATCCGGTAGAAAGCTCTTTCAGTAGTACGCTACACAGACCTTCGTATCGACATGACGAGAAATTCTAGTTCCGACATAGCTCAAGTACGTCACGGAATCTTGTGTGTCACTTTCCAAGTACAGCCACTTCCCGCCGCAAAGATGCAAGGAGTGTATATTGTTCAGTAACTTTACAACATGCAGTTATTAGTTAAGGAAACCAGTGTTGTTTACAGAATTGCTACGTAAAGTGAATAAAATATGACGCTGAGACTCTTAGCATATGGAAGACCTTGACGAAGAACGTGGATTTCAGTCGTTTACAGCAACATACACTACTGGCCATTAAAACTGCTACACCAAGAAGAAATGCAGATGATAAAAGAGTATTCATTGGACAAATATATTATACTAGAACTGACATGTGATTACGTTTTCACGCAATTTGGGTGCATAGATCCTGAGAAATCAGTACCCAGAACAACCACCTCTGGCCGTAATAACGGCCTTGATACGCCTGGGCATTGTCAAACAGAACTTGGATGGCGTGTGCAGGTACAGCTGCCCATGCAGCTTCAACACGATACCACAGTTCATCAATAGTAGTGACTGGCGTATTGTGACGAGCCTGTTGCTCGGCCACCATTGACCAGACGTTTTCAATTGGTGAGAGATCTGGAGAATGTGCTGGCTAGGGCAACAGTCAAACATTTTCTGTATCCAGAAAGGCCCGTACAGGACCTGCAACATGCGGTCGTGCATTATCCTGCTGAAATGTAGTATTTCGCAGGGATCGAATGAAGGGTAGAGCCAAGGGTCGTAACACATCTGAAATGTAACGTCCACTGTTGAAAGTGACGTCAATGCGAACAAGAGGTGACCGAGACGTGTAACCAGTGGCACCGCATACCATCACACCGGGTGATACCCCAGTATGGCGATGACGAATACACGCTTCCAATGTGCGTTCACCGCGATGATGTCAAACACGGATGCGACCATCTTGATGCTGTAAAAAGAACCTGAATTCATACGAAAAAATGACGTTTTGCCATTCGTTCACCCAGGTTCGTCGTTGAGTACACCATCGCAGGCGCTCCTGTCTGTGATGCAGCGTCAAGTGTAACCGCAGCCATGGTCTCCGAGCTAATAGTCCATGCTGCTGCAAACGTCGTCGAACTGTTCGTGCAGATGGTTGTTGTCTTGCAAACGTCCCCATCTGTTGACTCAGGGATCGAGACGTGGCTGCACGATCCGTTACAGCCATGCGGATAAGATGCCGGTCATCTCGACTGCTAGTGATACGAGGCCGTTGGGATCCAGCACGGCGTTCCGTATTACCCTCCTGAACCCACCGATTCCATATTCTGCTGACAGTTATTGGATCTCGACCAACGCGAGCAGCAATGTCGCGATACGATAAACCACAATCGCCATAGGCTACAATCGGACCTTTATCAAAGTTGGAAACGTGATGGTATGCATTTCTCCTCCTTACACGAGGCATCACAACAACGTTTCACCAGGCAACACCGGTCATCTGCTGTTTGTGTACGAGAAAACGGTTGGAAACTTTCCTCATGTCAGCACGTTATAGGTGTCGCCACCGGCGCCAACCTTGTGTGAATGCTCTGAATAGCTAATCATTTGCATATCACAGCATCTTCTTCCTGTCGGTAAAATTTCGCATCTGTAGCACGTCATCTTAGTGGTATAGCAATCTCAATGACCAGTAGTGTAAGTACAAGTAATATGAATATAATAATGTCCTCTAACGTTCCTTCGTGCGTAAGTTAGGGTAGATGGCATTCTGTTCCACAACTGATGGGGAGTACCTTGCTAGATGAAGTGCAAGAGTAGGCGTTGTAGAGCACAGCTTTTGCCCCATATTGTTGCAAAGGAGGCTCATTTTATCAATGAAATATGGGGTACTAGAAATGATATTCGGGGCTAGTAGGTGACTCGAGTTTTTTCTGTTAGAAAACCACCGAAAACCTTGAGACTGTGCTGCCTGTTAGATGCTCATTACACTGCTTAGCTGCGTCTTACGGGTCGTGGCAAAGACAGATTGGAGTCGTGGTCGACGAACACTGTATCACCTGTGACCATGAAGTGAATTATGAACATTGTAGCATTCGTAGTGGTGCAGACGACGAGTTTATAGGAGAATGCAATAAAGGAGACAATCGAGATTACAGTGACGAATAATTTAATCGTCAGGGACGCAGGCTTTAACTCAGATAGAGAGTGGAATCCAGCACCCAGTTATCTAATTGAAAACTTTGTTGCACATCAGAAAATTTGTGAACCAGCAGTTTCACCAAGAAAGTGTGAAGGATCATCATCATCTGATTCGTAGAACGACTTTTGTTCCCGGTGAGATTGTGGCAGAAACAATATTTTTATATTTGTAACACAATAAACTGGTAGCCAAGATCGCAGGAATTCTTTTTATTCCATGATTACCGGTTTCGGCGAAAGTCGCCATCATCGGATCTTAGGACACATACAGGTTACCATATCAAGGCAAACAATGATGATATCAATAGTTGCCTTGATGTTGTAACCTGTATGTGTCCTAAGATCCGATGATGGCGGATTTAGTTTCGCCGAAACCGGTAATCATGGAATAAAATAATTCCTGCGATCATGGCTACCAGTTTATTGTGTTACAAGCATCTAGATCGCTCCCATATGAGCACAATGTGCTCCCTACAAGATTTCTATATAGTTTATTACCGGTATCTAATTTCATGTAATTAAAAAGGGGTCCCTGACAGCAGGGTTTATTGACCTATTTAAATGAAGTGGTAACGTACACTTGTTAGTCAATGAATTGTGAGCACAAAATTCCAGGCGGCTTTGCGAAAAAGTTGCTGCAACTACTGTCGGTTAGCCACTAACAGCAAAATCTTAATAATCTTGCTTTGGCATAGGGAAAGCAAAGCTCTTCGAAAGGGCTCAGTCATATACCGTTTAATACATTTATTTTCCAAATCACATAGAAACTTGTTGCACGAGTACTGTGTTTTCGCGAGAGAATTCTTACTTCTGTTGACTGGTAACGTAGGCCAGCATACAACACTTTTCATTATTATATTGCTTTAATCCCAGTTGCAGGATATGATGATGCTACTGTAGCTAATCAATTTTTTTAATTCTTCGCACATCGAATTTCAGAGGGCTACACCTCCGTCATCAGGTGTGTTTGTGTTGGTTAATAAGGCATTTGTGTAATGCATGTACGTCTTCAGCATGATGTGTGGCACTGTCTGGTAGAAGTAGTGACCAAAAACAAAAGAATGTTTTAATACAAGGCTCAAAATTACGAGGGTAATCCCAAAAGTAAGGTCTCCTATTTTTTTTATAAGTAAATAGACCTGTTTTTTTTTCTACAGTGGTTTACATCAGTTTACAGCTTGAACGTTTAGCTATTTTTCGACATAATCACCATTTCTGTCGATGCATTTTTGCAGACGCTGTGGCAGTTTTTGTATGCCCATGTCATACCAGCTCGCCGCCATGCTGTTCAGAAAGTTATGAACCACTTCTTTCACCTCGTAGTCGGAGCTGAATCGCTTTCCAGCCAAATGTTCTTTTAACCTAGGGAACAGGTGATAGTCACTGGGCACCAAGTCAGGACTATAGGGTGGGTGGGTGATTATGTTCCACTGAAACTGTTGCAGGAGAGCAACGGTTTGCCGAGCGATGGGTGGGCGAGTTTTGTCATGGGGAATGTGTACGCCCTTGCGCAACATTCCTCTTCTCCGGTTCTGAATTGCCCGTTTGAGTTTTTCCAGAGTCTCACAGTACCTGTCAGCGTTAATTGTGGTCCCAGTCGACATAACGTCGACCAACAAGACCCCTTTCCGATCCCAAAAAACGGTTGTCATGACTTTACCAGCAGACTGTGCGTGTTTGAATTTCCGCGGATTGGCGGAGAACGATGCCGCCATTGGCGTGATTGTTCAAATGGCTCTGAGCACTATGGGACTTAACTGCTGTGGTCATCAGTCCCCTAGAACTTAGAAATACTTAAACCTAACTAACCTAAGGACATCACACACATCCATGCCCGAGGCAGGATTCGAACCTGCGACCGTAGCGGTCACGCGGTTCCAGACTGTAGTGCCTAGAGCCGCACGGCCACTCCGGCCGGCGGCGTGATTGTTGCTTGGTGTCAGGTGTAAAGTGGTATACCCAGGTCTCGTCACCCGTGACAGGTGAGTCCAGAAAGTTGTCCCGTTCGGCTGCAAGGCGGTGAAGAAATGCGCGGGAAGCATCAACTCGTTGCCGCATGTGGTCCTCAGTCAGCATGCGTGGTACCCATCTTGCGCACACCTTCCGGTAGTTCAATGTTTCCGTTAAAATTCTGTGAGCGGTGCTTCGGGAAACCTCAGGAACCAACGTTCAGAGATCTACATCTACATCTACATGCCTACTCTGCAATTCACATTTAAGTGCTTGGCAGAGGGTTCATCGAACCACAATCATACTATCTCTCTACCATTCCACTCCCGAACAGCTCGGGGGAAAAACGAACACCTAAACCTTTCTCTTCCAGCTCTGATTTCTCTTATTTTATTTTGATGATCATTCCTACCTATGTAGGTTGGGCTCAACAAAATATTTTCGCTTTCGGAAGACAATGAAATTTCGTAAATAGATCTCGCCGCGACGAAAAACGTCTTTGCTTTAATGACTTCCATCCTTACTCGCGTATCATATCTGCCACACTCTCTCCCCTATTACTTGATAATACAAAACGAGCTCCCCTTTTTTGCACCCTTTCGATGTCCTCCGTCAATACCACCTGGTAAGGATCCCACACCGCGCAGCAATATTCTAACAGAGGACGAACGAGTGTAGTGTAAGCTGTCTCTTTAGTGGACTTGTTGCATCTTCTAAGTGTCCTACCAATGAAACGCAACCTTTGGCTCTCCTTCCCCACAATATTATCTATGTGGTCTTTCCAACTGAAGCTGTTCGTAATTTTTACACCCAGGTACTTAGTTGAATTGACAGCCTTCAGAATTTTACTATTTATCGAGTAATCGAATTCCAACGGATTTCTTTTGGAACTCATGTGGATCACCTCACACTTTTCGTTATTTAGCGTCAACTGCCACCTGCCACACCATACAGCAATCTTTTCTAAATCACTTTGCAACTGATACTGGTCTTCGGATGACCTTACTAGACGGTAAATTACAGCATCATCTGCGAACAACCTAAGAGAACTGCTCAGATCGTCACCCAGGTCATTTATATAGATCAGGAACAGCAGAGGTCCCAGAACGCTTCCCTGGGGAACACCTGATATCACTTTAGTTTTACTCGATGATTTGCCGTCTATTACTACGAACTGCGACCTTCCTGACAGGAAATCACGAATCCAGTCGCACAACTGAGACGATACCCCATAGGCCCACAGCTTCATTAGAAGTCGCTTGTGAGGAACGGTGTCAAAAGCTTTCCGGAAATCTAGAAATACGGAATCAACTTGAGATCCCCTCTCGATAGCGGCCATTACTGCGTTGCACAAGAACGATGTTTTCTGAAACCATGCTGATTACGTATCAATAGATCGTTCCCTTCCAGGTGATTCATAATGTTTGAATACAGTATATGATCCAAAACCGTACTGCAAACCGACGTCAATAATATAGGTCTGTAGTTCGATGGATTACTCCTACTACCCTTCTTAAACACTGGTGCGACCTGCGCAATTTTCCAATCTGTAGGTACAGATCTATCGGTTAGCGAGCGGTTGTATATGATTTCTAAGTAGGGAGCTATTGTATCAGCGTAATCTGAAAGGAACCTAATCGGTATACAATCTGGACCTGAAGACTTGCCGGTATCAAGCGATTTGAGTTGCTTCGCAACCCCTAAGGTATCTACTTCTAACAAGGGAACCTCCCCATCGCACCCCCTTCAGATTTAGTTATAATTTGGCACAGTGGATAGGCCGTGAAAATCTTAACACAGATCAATCGAGAAAACAGGAAGAAGTTGTGTGGAACTATGAAAAAAATAAGAAAAATATACAAACTGAGTAGTCCATGCGTAAGATAGGCAACATCAAGAGAATTTCAGGTAAGGAGCGCCGTGGTCCTGTGGATAGCGTGAACAGCTGCGAAACGAGAGGTCCTTGGTTCAAGTTTTCCCTGGAGAGAAAAGTTTACTTTCGTTATTTTCGCAAAATTATGACCTGTCCGTTCGTTCATTGACGTCTCTGTAATAAGTTTAGTGTCTGTGTTTTGCGACCGTACCGCAAAACCGTGCGATTAGTAGACGAAAGGACGTGCCTCTCCAATGGGAACCGAAAACATTTGATCGCAAGGTCATAGGTCAACCGATTCCTCCACAGCAAAACACGTCTGATATATTCTATACGACACTGGTGACGGCACGTGCGTCACATGACAGGAATATGTTGTAGACCCACCTAACTTGTACACTTGGCGAATGGGTAAAAAGATTCTTCTACCTTGCCCGATTTAGGTTTTCTTGTGAATGTGATAATCATTCCCAAAAAAGTGATGAAAACATAAGAGTTTGTCACATAAACTGCAACAAATGAATGCAACAGTTTCACAGTCGCACAGTTTTCCCTGTGCTCTGTCAAAACACATGTTTTTAACGTTTTCAAATTTTTCCGTGTGTAGACCGTCAAATCCCGGAATTTTGGAGAGCGAAGTTGATTATGTGTGAGCGCCTGAACATTGATAACTGACACACCATCACGTAAGCAATACTGCTCTGTGCACCTGTGCAGCTTCGCAAAATAATCGTCTGAAAATAAAAACTTGAAGTACTCGCTCGACGGACGACTTGAACCAAGAACCTCTGGCTTCGCAGCTGCTCACGCTAACCACGGGACCACGGCGCTCCACAGGTCACACACTCCCTGATGTTGCTTATCTTGCACATGGACTACTCAGTTTGTATATTTTGCTTATTTTTTTCATAGTTCCACATTTCTTCCTGTTTTCTCGAGTTCAGTTTTTCAAGGCCTATCCACTGTGCCAACTTATAACTAAATCTGACGGGGGTGCGACGGGGAGGTTCCCTTATAAGAAACTCATGCTAGCAGCTGTTCGTGTTTCGAATTCTGGAATATTCGGTGAAGGAATTTCAGAAAACTGCGTTCAATAACTCCGCTTTAGCGGCACAGTCGTCGGTAACAGTACCATCGGCACTGCGCAACGAAGGTATTGACTGCATCTTGCCGCTTGTGTACTTTACATACGACCAGAATTTCTTCGGGTTTTCTAGCAAATTTCGAGACAATGTTTCGTTGTGGAACCTATTAAAGGCATCTCGCATTGAAGTCCGTGCCAAATTTCGCGCTTCTGTAAATTTTAGCCAATCTTCGGGATTTCGCGTTCTTCTGAACTTCGCGTGCTTTTTCCGTTGCCTCTGCAACAGTGATCGGACCTGTTTTGTGTACCATGGGGGATCAGTTCCATCTCTTACCAGTTTATGAGATATGAATCTCTCAATTGCTGTTACTACTATATCTTTGAATTTGAGCCACATCTCGTCTACATTTGCATAGTCAGTTCGGAAGGAATGGAGATCATCCTGGGTGATCCGCCGATCTTCACGCATGCGTTGCTCAACCTTCAACACTGTCTCTTCAGAAATTGACGGTCTCCCGCTCCTTTGTTCGTCATGAATTTCGGTCCGACCAGCTGCAAACTCTCTAGACCACGTACGAACGTTTTTGACATCCATGCACGATTCACCATACACTTCCGTCAATAGGCGATGGATTTCAATCGGCGCAGTGCCCTTTGCGTTCGAAAAGCGAATAAGTGTGCGCATTTCGCACTTAGCGGTAACATCCAACGGGAAGTCCAGTCTCAACGGCTGCCAAGGCATGACTGAGCGCCTCAGTGCGGGGTGCGCATGTTTACACACAGCGCATGAAGCAATCTTCATAACAGTCTGATCAACTGCCACACAAACAGAGTTCTGTACTTATAAAAAAATAGAAGACCTTACTTTTGGGATTACCCTCGTACTTCTACGTAACTTTTAGCCTTGCACTAAAAAAACTGCTGCTGCCTTATTAATTAATAAAACCAGGCGATAATAGACGTTTAGTTCTCCGAAACGAGTAGTGAAAATAAAAAAGAATTGTGACTGATTACAGTAATTTTTAATTTCACTTGATATTCATAATGGTCAATATCAAACACAAGTTTTAATTGTACTAATTCTGTACCATCAGCAGTTAGTTTGATATTTTTCAGTAGCAACCAGATTCGACGTTCCAGTCTTTTCACCTTCAGGGCTGTTCATTTGATAGTTGCTGTCACATGCGTGAAGAGCACACATTCTCATGAAGTTCGGATATCTAAGGAAGCAGATACGATTGTTGGTGCCTTGTCTTATACATGTACGATTGGAGCTTGGTGTCATTCAAGCGACAGGCCTGAATATGGCACGGCATAAACGTCGAAGCTGGTTGCCTAGTAAAACGATATCTAATAACACCTGTTGGTACAATATTATTATATTTCATCGACCAGCCGTCGTCCTACGATCCTGAACCCAAGATGGACTTATAGGTAAATAACTTTGAATGTTCACATTTAAATTTTTTCCAGCAGTCATATTTACCACTTACACTTTGAAACTAGCACCATATGACTATGAGGCCCAAACAGTTTTAAAATATCTGGGCCTTTAAACTGGAAAGAAGAACCGATGAACTGTACACAATGCCCTTCTAAAAATCACGAAAAAGCAATAAATCTACCACATTCGCTAATGAGAGTCAAACTCAAATGGTTCAAATGGCTCTGAGCACTATGGGACTTAACATCTGAGGTCATCAGTCCCCTAGAACGTAGAACTACTGAAACCTAACTAACATAAGGACATCACACACATCCATGGTCGAGGCAGGATTCGAACCTGCGACCGTAGCAGTCGCGCGGTTCCGGACTAAAGCGCCTAGAACCGCTCGGCCACACCGGCCCGCTAATGAGAGTCAGCTGGAGAGTAGACCAGATCGTCGGACTTACTTTATACAGCTCGTTTGACTACGCCTTCCTAAGCTTTGGTTCGGCTTCTAATTCAATATTAAAGCGTGTTGACAAATGCCAATATGTATTAAATATTGTATTTGCTTCGGCCAAAGTTAATGCTCACTGAATAATTTTTGTCATTAGCTGCATTATTAACGTGATTTCTGTCTAGATGTATCTTTTTTCTCTGGTGATTTAATCCAGATTCTTTATTGCGTAATACATATTGATGGACGTATGTCTTACTTTGCGCGAGACAGAAGACTTCACAATACATCTAACACAAGCCAGAAGGATACAACGGAATGTTTTGAAAATTCGAGGAAGTCCGTTGTTGTGTAGTGCGCCAGTCTATCCTTTTTGTACGGCTGGGGCGTAGGGCGTAGGGTGTAGGGCGCGGTGACCGAGAGGGTTCAAGGCCGGGTACGCGGGGTGGAAGGGCTGGCCGCATTGTGCGCGCGGGGTGAAGGACCCTGCTAATGACGCCCCGGGTCGGACCCCTGCAGGTATAAGGGGTTGTCGCTTTGCGGAATCGGGGTCACGCAAAAAGAAGAGAGAGAAAATAAAACGCCGCCGGGCTCCACAGGGTTGCGGATATGAAAGGCAACGGGAAACGCCCGGCCACAGGGCTGCCCACAAAAAATCGCACGTTTGCCTGCTGACGTGACAGAGGGGCTGTGTATCCCCGTAGCCAATTGGGAGGGGGCTGTCGTCTGTCGGGAATGAGAGACTCCCAAAGAAGAGATGTCATTCATAGAAGTGTCAGAAGGCAGCACGCGTACGGACTAGATGATAAAAAAGGATTCGCCGAGTCTCAACGTTGAGCAAGAAAGTATCGCATTGCAGGATTTCTCCGAGTCGTGGTACATCCTCATGAGTTATGTCTTTATGGAGACCATCTTTGCCATTTGGCTTTAATCTTTGCACTCTCATTTGTAACATAGTAAATTGTTTAGTTCTGGAACTCAGTGCATCAGTATTTACGAGACAATCCTCCAACGGAAGGTGAACACGGTCAGGTCACTGACCGAAACATAGGGCACGTTGCAGACAGTGGGCTACTCGTGGCCAGCAGCAGAATGTCGGCAAAAGCAAGAAAGAAATGATTGTTAATGTGCATCATCCTTTCAAAAACCAAGTTTACGTCTACATGCATACACTTCAGGCCACTTTACGATTTGTGGAGAGGATACTTTCGGATGCAGTATCATTTCTCTCCTTTCTCGCTCCAGCCGCGAGATGTTCGGAGAGAGAAGACTGTTTGTCATTTCTCTGCCTGACTCGTCTCGAAATTTAAATAGTAAAAATTCTCCGCGATGGACATCGACTGTGACGTAGCGACTGCTCCTTGAATTCGCTCAGCATCTTTGTAGTGCTCTCGCGCTCATGCCGTTGTCACAAGGTACGAATTAGCTAACGCTGGTATGGTCCTCAACGAGTTCTGTGTCGTCATTTTCTAATATTTTATGTTAAGGAGCCATTTCGTCACGTGAAACTCAAAATAAGTTCTGCGATATTTCAGCAACATGCCCCGTAAAGCTGAGCCTATAAGAAGCAAGAACGCTTTCTATGTCACAAGCAGAATTTGCGATATGTCGCACTGTATTCGTAGGGTTCAGCTGAAGCCCATATTTGGTGGGTTTTATGTTATAACGTACACCCCATGAATAAGTGCTGTTTCTAAGCGCCAGCAAACTCAGCCTCTCCAGAGCGCGTCGCTGTTGGTACGATTTATTGTGATAAATTGACAGGAAATGACGTATTTTGGGTTAGAATTTAGTTATTCACTTATTCACGTGTTATAACAGCGTGTTATGAAAGTACAGCTTCTTAAGGCAACGGCAGATTGAAGGTTCATTAAAAGCATATAATCTTTGAAGGGATTTGTTGTAATTAGCGATTAACGTCTTCAGAAGAGCGTGAGATAAGAGTCACGCCTTGCAGAACTTCAGTGTATTGTAGTTGGAAGTAGCACGACATTTTGAAGCAGTGGGTAGTGGGTTTGCGTCCAGTTGTAACCAGATACTTTTTTCACTTTGCATTTTTAAAACTTTGTGACTCTTTCTTATTAAATTAATTGAAATAATTTCCGTAATATTTGATGTTATGTAAATAAGTATGCTCTCTGTCAGGATTTGAGTTTGTTGGATTTTGTGAACTTGTATAACTTAATGGCCTCACTGACTGGACAGACATACATGGTTCCTTCCTGAATTCTTCATTTGTGTGGCTATACTGTTCGTAGTTGCTTTACAGTTAATGAAGATGTCGCAATCCAGTCCCAGCAACTACAAGAAAATGGGTGTTTTGTCGCCAAAGGCGTTTCCCCTTATTGAAAATGTCTTGTTGGATGTTCATGGATACTGAAGTTTCTATTTATATGTATTAAAGACAAAACAACATGACTAGCGTGTGGACAAGGGAGGGGAAGTGCGTTTTAATAGAGCTAACGTAGGGATTTTACACACGTCAACTTTCGTAAACAAACTGTGTGATTTTCGAGCCAAATAAACCCGACAATTCCCACTGGAGAGTGCTGAGAGTGCAAAATCGCGTTAACCAGCTCGTATCGTGTGCGACGGCGCCGCGTCTCGTCCGCGTCCACGTCAGCTGCCTCGTCCCGTGTGACGACGGCTTTGCTGAATGAACCTGTGGTCTCTGGAGAATCCGCCCAACATGTGTTTCTCAACTACTTCTTTCACGGAAAAATATGTGTCCAATGAATTTTTCCAATGAATCTCAGCTTAGCAAATGTTTTTCCTACAAATAATTTCACGTGATCGTTCCTCTTTACGTCGCTCCGGATATATACTTCATGTTTTATGATAGTCACTGCTTTTAGTGATTTGACACCAACAGTGTAATCTATCTGCCTATCTATGCACAATAAGTCCCATTCATTTATGTTCAGAGTAAACGGAAGATTCTACACCAAGTGTCGAATCTCTTCAGGTCTCCCTGATAATCTATGCATCAGTACAAAGAGGTGCAAGAATGGGTAGCTTTGAGGGATGAAGTAGTGAAGGCAGCAGAGGATCAAGTAGGTAAAAAGACGAGGGCTAGTAGAAATCCTTGGGCAACAGAAGAAATATTGAATTTAATTGATGAAATGAGAAAATATAAAAATGCAGTAAATGAAGCAGGCAAAAAGGAATACAAGCGTCTCAAAAATGAGATCGACAGGAAGTGCAAAATGGCTAAGCAGGGCTGGCTAAAGGACAAATGTAAGGATGTAGAGGCTTATTTCAATAGGGGTAAGATAGATACTGCCTACAGGAAAATTAAAGAGACCTTTGGAGATAAGAGAACCACTTGTATGAACATCAAGAGCTCAGATGGAAACCCAGTTCTAAGCAATAAAGGGAAAGCAGAAAGGTGGTAAGGAGTATATCGAAGGTCTGTACAAGGGTGATGTAGTTGAGGACAATGTTATGGAAATGGAAGAGGATGTAGATGAAGATGAAATGGGAGATACGATACTGCGTGAAGAGTTTGACAGAGCACTGAAAGACCTGAGTCGAAACAAGGCCCCCGGAGTAGACAACATTCCATTGGAACTACTGACGGTCTCGGGAGAGCCAGTCCTGACAAAAATCTACCATCTGGTAAGCAAGATGTATGAAACAGGCAAAATACCCTCAGACATCAAGAAGAATATAATAATTCCAATCCCAAAGAAAGCAGGTGTTGACAGATGCGAAAATTACCGAACAATCAGTTTAATAAGCCACAGCTGCAAAATACTAACACGAATTATTTACAGACGAATGGAAAAGCTAGTAGAAGCCGACCTCGGGGAAGATCAGTTTGGATTCCGTAGAAATACTGGAACACGTGAGGCAATACTGACCTTACGACTTATCTTAGAAGGAAGATTAAGGAAAGGCAAACATACGTTTCTAGAATTTGTAGACTTAGAGAAAGCTTTTGACAATGTTGACTGGAATACTCTCTTTCAAATTCTAAAGGTGGCAGGTACGGAAACCAGATGGCAGTTATAAGAGTCGAGGGACGTGAAAGGGAAGCAGTGGTCGGGAAAGGAGTAAGACAGGGTTGTAGCCTCTCCCCGATGTTATTCAATCTGTATATTGAGCAAGCAGTAAAGGAAACAAAAGAAAAATTCGGAGTAGGTATTAAAATCCATGGAGAAGAAATAAAAACTTTGAGGTTCGCCGATGACATTGTAATTCTGTCAGAGACAGCAAAGGACTTGGAAGAGCAGTTGAACGGAATGGATGGTGTCTTGAAGGGAGGATATAAGATGAACATCAACAAAAGCAAAACGAGAATAATGGAATGTAGTCGAATTAAGTCGGGTGATGTTGGGGGTATTAAATTAGGAAATGAGACACTTAAAGTAGTAAAGGAGTTTTGCTATTTGGGGAGCAAAATAATGATGGTCGAAGTAGAGAGGATATAAAATGTAGACTGGCAATGGCAAGGAAAGCGTTTCTGAAGAAGAGACATTTGTTAACATCGAGTATAGATTTAAGTGTCAGGAAGTCATTTCTGAAAGTATTTGTATGGAGTGTAGCCATGTATGGAAGTGAAACATGGACGGTAAATAGTTTGGACACGAAGAGAATAGAAGCTTTCGAAATGTGGTGCTACAGAAGAATGCTGAAGATTAGATGGGTAGATCACATAATTAATGAGGAAGTATTGAATAGGATTGGGGAGAAGAGAAGTTTGTGGCACAACTTGACCAGAAGAAGGGATCGGTTGGTAGGACATGTTCTGAGGCATCAAGGGATCACCAATTTAGTATTGGAGGGCAGCGTGGAGGGTAAAAATCGTAGAGGGAGACCAAGAATGAATACACTAGGCAGATTCAGATGGATGTAGGTTGCAGTAGGTACTGGAAGATGAAGAAGCTTGCACAGGATAGAGTAGCATGGAGAGCTGCATCAAACCAGTCTCAGGACTGAAGACCACAACAACAACAATGTAGCCAGTCTGCATTTTACATTCTCTCAACTTCGGTCATCATCAGTTATTTTGCTGCCCAGATACCAAAACCCATCCACCAGTTTTAGTGTCTCGGTGTTACAAAAACCACCACAAACGTGATTTTCAAGTTACACAGTAAGTACTCAACTGTTTCTATCTTCTGTATTATATCCGCAAAAAACGGGCTGCAGCTTACACTTCGTTATTGGTAATGCCTTTCAGCAAGAAGAGACATGAATTACTTTTAAGGACTTGGCCATTGATGTTAAACTCTCTATTTCTTCCGATTTTCCAAGTTCACCTCTCTTTAACTCCACTTCACCACATCTTTTCCTGTAAAAACAAAATAAACTAATGCTCTCAATAAACACACTGACTGACAAAAAGGTGACGATCGGTGCTTCACCTTGAAGGGGAAGGAGAAAGAAAATGGTACTTCACGGATTGAGAGGGCATGTTATTTCAGTGAATACAAAAACAAGTCACGTTTACAATGAATTTGACAGTACGAGCCCACTTGTCGGTATGACATTGCACCACCTCTGGCCTGGATACAACACTGATTGGTGGTCGGCGACGAGCGATGGGACACAGCATCTCAGAGGTAACGATGTAGTGGGAATTTTCCCGTACGACCATTTCACGAGTGTACCGTGAATGTAAGGAATCCGTTAAAACATCAAATCTTTGATATCGCTGAGGCCGGAAAAGTTCCTGCAAGAACGGGACCAACGACGACTGAAGAGAATCGTTCAACGTGACAGAAGTGCAACCCTTCCGCAAATTGCTGCCGGTTTCAATGCTAGACCATCAACAAGTGTCAGCGTGCGAACCATTCAATGGAACATCATTGATATGAGCTTCCGGAGCCGAAGGCCCATTCGTGTATCCTTCATGAGTGCACGACAAAAAGCTTTACGCTTCGTCTGGGCCCGTAAGCACCAACATTGGACTGTTGATGACAGGATCATGTTGCCTGGTCGGATGAGTCTCATTTCAAACTGTATCGAGCGGATGGACGTGTACGGGTATGGAGACAACCTCATGAATAGATGGACCCTGCTTGTCAGGAGGGGCCTGTTCAAGCTGGCAGAGGCTCTGTAATGGTGTGGAGCGTGAGCAGTTAGTGTGATGTGGGACCCATGATTCGTCTAGATGCGACGCTGACAGGTGACACGTACGTAAGTAAGCATCCTGTCTGATTGCCTGCATCCATTCGTGCACTTCGACGGACTTAGGCAACTCCAACGGGGCAATGCGACACCTTACACGTCCAAAATTGATACAGAGTGGCTGTAGCAACGCTTTTCCGAATTTAAACAGTTCCGCTAGCCACCAACTTCCACAGACATGAAAATTATTGAGCATATCTGGGAAGCATTGCAACGTGCTGTTCAGAAGAGTCAGAAGAGATCTCGACCCGCTAGTACTCTTACGGATTTATGGACAGCTCTGCAGGATTCATGGGATCAGTTCCCTCCAGCACTACTTCAGACATTAGTCGAGTCCATGCCATGTTATGTTGCGGAACTTCTGCGTGCTCGCGGGGGCCCACACAATATTAGACAGGTGTACCATTTCATTGGCTCTTCAGTGTAGTATACTCTAACTGTTTCCAAGGAAAGCCGAAATCGTCTATTTGCAATGATTATAATTTCATTTACCACGTTTGTAGCTTTTCTGTCTGCTTCCTCTATATGATGTGCAAATTTACGACGTTCGTCCAAAAATACCCCTAGGTATCTCGTTACGGTGCTTCTCCTAATTGTTACATCAACTTATTTTAGGAATTCTTGGTAGGTTCCATTTCAGTAGGGGGTACGTAGTTTTGTGAGGTACTCGTGACTATTTAACATTTCGACACCAGCCCTCAAGTTCGTGGAACACCGCATTACATTTGTCTCCTATAATTCCTTTGGAGGCACCACTTACAACGAACAACACGTCATCTGCAAATGCTACCAGTTCGCTTATCTTAGCAGCTGTCATGTAACTTCTATAGTATGGGCTCCAGTGCTAAACCCCAAAATTCCAGATCACACACTGATCCTAGTGGACAGCCTTTCGTTAATTTCTTCGTTGTTTTCTCCCCTGGGCGTGTTAACGAAGCATGTCGCCCGTGGCAATAATCTATCCGTCAGTTGTACAGCCTTTCTGGACACCTCAAATCCCTAAGGCGACCAAAGAAAGAGGGCCATCATAGGTTATCCAAAGCGCCAACAATATCAATCATCATAGCTAAAGCGTACCTGGTGTGAGTATCTGTCGCTAGCGAAACAACCTTGTTAACTAGGTCTTCAGTTGACTTGCCTCTTCTAAAGTCGTCCTAGTGAGGGCTCATTTCGTGCACAGTCTGTATCTTGTAATCTTTTGTATTATAATTTTTCAAATATCTTGTCGAGGACGTTAAAAAGACAGATTTGTCTGTTGGATTTGGGTATCATTGAATCTTTATCTTGGCCTTTAATTATTATCACTTGCTCCTCCACAATACAGGGACCCACTGTAAGAAACACTGGTTATACAGTTCGCGCAAGTAACTATTTAATTGGTCACAAAGGGTTTGTATTACGTCGGCAGGGATCGTATACAATGTATACAGTGTATTGAAAGGAGGATATGAGATAAACATCAACAAAAGCAAAACAAGGATAATGGAATGTAGTCGAGTTAAATCAGGTGATGCTGAGGGAATTCGACTAGGAAATGAGACACTTAAAATAATAGATGAGTTTTGCTATCTGGGCAGGAAAATAACTGATAATGCTCGACGTAGGGAGGATGTAAAATGTAGACTGGCAATGGCAAGGAAAGCGTTTCTGAAGAAGAGAAATTTGTTAACAACGAGTATAGATTTAAGTGTCAGGAAGTCGTTTCTGGAAGTATTTGTATGGAGTGTACCCATGTATGGAAGTGAAACATGGAAGATAAACAGTTTAGACACGAAGAAAATAAAAGCTTTTGAAATGTGATGCTACAGAAAAATGCTGAAGATTAGATGGGTATATCACGTAACTAATGAGAAGGTATTGAATAGAACTGAGGAGAAAAGAAATTTATGGCACAACCTAAGTTGAAGAAGGGATCGTTTGGCAAGACACAACATTCTGAGACCCCAAGAGCTCACCAATTTAGTACCTGAGAGAGGCGTGGGGGGGGGGGGGGGTGAGGGGGGGGGATAAAAATCCTAAAAGGAGACCAAGATATGAGTACACTAAGCAGATTGAGAAGGATGTATGTTGCAGTAGTTACTCGGAGATGGAGAGGCTTGCACGGGATAGAGTAGCATGGAGGGGAGAGCTGCATAAAACCAGTCTTCGAACTGGAGATGAAACAACAACAGTCTTCCTGTAACATTTTTCGTAACCTACACTGATCATCTGTCTAGCCTTCTTCTCCATCGTCAGGAAGCAGTATTTCCATTAGCAGGGCTGATGACTGTTGCAAACTTGTTTAATATACTTGTATTTATGCAACCTTGGGACTCTTTCTATTTGGGACTATTCTGGTATAGCTTCCTGGCTCTTCTTGGCTCACATCTTCACTTCTGCAGCCCCTCGGCCCAGATTTAAGGTACTCCTTTAGAATTATCTGAGCTGTCAGGTATCGATGTCTCAGCTGCTGTATATATGGCCACTGTCAGCTCCTGCGCATTAACATCAATGTTATTACCCAGCGATGGACTTCCCGGACACGAGACACCATTCTCAGTTCTTCAAATTTATCGGCCTCGATGTTATATTGGGCCTTGTGCGCACCTTTTCTGTGACGTCTTGGATTTCCTTCCAGTGATGGTATAGTATATGATACTGTGTTCAACTGATGTCATCCCACTCTCAACCTTCCAGCCTTTCACACTGCGC
The DNA here is from genome assembly GCF_023864275.1 of Schistocerca cancellata. Taxonomy (NCBI): domain Eukaryota; kingdom Metazoa; phylum Arthropoda; class Insecta; order Orthoptera; family Acrididae; genus Schistocerca; species Schistocerca cancellata. The sequence goes on from NC_064626.1 coordinate 844,960,291, forward strand.
GCCACTGCCGTATTTGCTAATGTGACGTCAATATTTGACGTGCTCCGACCTTCCTTTGGTTGGCGCATTGTGAGGTGAGTCCCACGACGGCTTCCTGTAGTTGTCTTCCACGGTCATCTGTCATGCGCGTATGCCACAACACTGTCTTCGCATATGCATCAATGGACTAGGTCACTAGGTGACTAATATCTTAGCAGATAGTCGTCGATCTCATCACTAAATTGAAAATACATGAAAAGTAAGATGAAACTCCGCCTCCCGGTTAACATTTCCACACAGAGTACGTGTTCTGAACAGTACTGTGGTATATTTTTCACTGTTATGCCCTTTTTACATGCTGTTATTGCTTCCATAGGACGTTGTCCTTGCATGACTATCTGGATAGTTATTGGCATACTGGGAAGATAGTTTTGAAGACTTGAAACTCGGGCAATTTCAGCATTTTACACTAACTGAAAAGTGACAAACTGAAATAGAAAGTTTGTTTGCGTGGCCATCATCCGCAGCAAACACAGAAATATTCGTTTTGTAAATAAAAAACTCCTTTCTCTTGCTGCAATCTATTTTATTTGTTCTAGACACGTTCCTTCTTTTACTTTAAGGCATCTTCAGTGGAATTTAAAATGATACAGTTTTTTTCTTGCTATGCGATATTTGTAGATTTTAGAACGAAATGCGATTATGTTCCGTAAGTGAAATTATAGTGCGACCTCCAGCATGTCGCCAGATTAGAAGAAACGCAGACGCCAGACAAAAAACTGTAAGTAATCACTTATTTACGTAAAAAAACAAGATGTGAACTGTTTTATAACCTACAAAGATCACACAGCAAGCCAAAACTGTAACATGGTATACTCCACTGCAGATGCCTTAAAGTAAAAGTCGTAACGCATCTCGAACAAGTAAACTACGTTACTGAAAGAAAAAGCGGTTTTTATTTACGAAACGAGTATGAAATAGAAAGATTTACCTTATGCAATGGACTATATACCACTGGTATGTGGCGTTTCAGTTCCTCTCATTAGCTGTATGTCCACGGTATGTAGACACTATTATGTTCCTTTGGCGAGGTACTGTAATTTGACTAGACTATCCAGCCTGGCCTCGTCAAACTACGTGATGGAATGGAGTCCAGGAAGCTGTGTATTTCGATTGTACTACCTCTCAGAGTGAAATTCCTGCTATCTTGCCAGAGTCGACTCCAAATCCATTAAGGATCAAACAGCAGCTGATCTTGTTATTTTCGCTGAAGCCAGGCAAGTTAAGAAAGGAAAATGAAAGGTAGATGCTTAAGGTCTCGTCGAATTACATAGTCATTTGAGACTAAGCACAAACTCTAAATGGAGAAAGATAGGGCAGGCAATCGGATCGGCGATACCCATTAAAAGAAATCATTCTCCCATTCGGCTTAAGAGATTTAAGGAAATGATGCAAAAACTAAACCTCGATGAGTGGACGGGGATTGGATCCGCCGTTTCATCCATACAAATCCACTGTCCACTGCGCCATCTCGCTCGACATCAAGTTAAGAGTTCCAAGTAATAACACCTCTTTGGTCATCATCTCCATCACAAGAGCTACCTTTGGAAAGCAACGTTATCCCATTTGTAACATACGTTAACGCCTTCATTGTCTATACCCTTCGGCATTACCTTTTACGTTACGGAAAATTATATTTTTGAACGAAAGATATGTCATTTACGTTTCGCTAAAGATGTAATTTAATGAATAACCCATTCATGTAAAGTGTAATTATATTGCTATGTAATGATAGATCTGTGTTATGCCGCAATATTTCATAATGTTTAACAGTTGTAAAGCAGCTCATGTGTGATATCTATGCTCTGGAAAAACAATAAACAGGTATTACACAAACACATACTCCTAAGAAACTGGTACAGGCATGCGTATACCAGTTATATAAACAGGCTGAATACGGCCCTGCGGTCGGCAACGCCTATATGGGCTTTCGGAGCCGAAGGCCCACTCGTGTACCCTTGCTGACTGCACGACACAAAGCTTTACGCCTCGCCTCGACTTTGGACTGTTGATGGCTGGAAACATGTTGCCTTGTCGGACGAGTCTCGTTTCAAATTGTATCGAGCGGATGGACGTGTACGGGTGTGGAGACAACCTGATGAATCCGTGGACTCTGCATGACAGCAGGGGACTGTTTAAGCTGGGAGAGGCTCTGTAATGGCGTGGGGCGTGTGCAGTTGGAGTGATACGGGACCTCTGATACCTTTAGATACAAGTCTTGAGGGGTTACACGTACGTAGGCATCCTGACTGATCACCTGCATCCATTCATGTCCATTGTGCATTCCGACGGACTTGGGCAATTCCAGCAAGACACGCCCAGAATTGCTACACAGTGGCTCCAGGAACACTCTGCCGCCAAACTCCCCAGACATGAACATTATTGAGCACATCTGGGATGAAAAATTGCCTATTGGCTTCTGTCTCGGGTTCTTCGGCCGACATTCATCTAATGATTTTACTGACGTTTCGCCAGCACGAGTGGCAGGCATTGTCAAAGCTTCATCCTCCATTGCCGGCACTGGAGGGTGAAGCTTTGACAAGGCCAGCCACTCGTGCTGGCGAAACGCCAGTAAAATCATCAGATGAACGTCGGCGGAAGAACCCGAGACAGAAGCCAATAGGCACGTTGTCAACAAGTGGCCACGAAAGCCTTAACAATTTTGTACTGGGATGCATTGCAACGGCCGGCCGCGGTGGTCTAGCGGTTCTAGGCGCTCAGTCCGGAACCGCGCGACTGCTACGGTCGCAGGTTCGAATCCTGCCTCGGGCATGGATGTGTGTGATGTCCTTAGGTTAGTTAAGTTTAAGTAGTTCTAAGTTCTAGGGGACTGATGACCGCAGATGTTAAGTCCCATAGTGCTCAGAGCCATTTGAACCATTTTTGCTTTGCAACGTGCTGTTCAGAAGAGATCTCCACCCTCTCGTACTCTTACGGATTTATGGACAGCCCTGCAGGATTCATGGTGTCAGTTCTCTCCAGCAGTACTTTAGACATTAGTCGAGTCCATGCCATGTTGTGTTGCGGAACTTTAGCGTGCTCGGGGGGGGGGGGGGGGGGGGGGGCTCCACACGGTATTAGACAGGTGTAACAAGTTTCTTTGGCTCTTCAGTGTAGGATTGTCTCTGAAAATTTGCTCTGGAGAAAGGGTAACTTCAGCATTTTATCGCCGAATATTTCATACCCTATTGCGTAGGATGATTTTTACAAAGGGATATAAATGTTTTGCCGAAGACCTACATTAACATCAGTCATAGATTTCAGTGAGCCAACTGTCTAGCTGAAGAATGGATTAAAGAACCATAGTTTGATGGGGGATGTTGCGCTTTTATTCTTCTCTAGTCTGAGAATAAAGTCACGCAATATGCCAGCCACAAAGCTACTATTTCTACCATTTATTGGGGAATCTGCACCTCTACACAATTTCACGTTTGTGCAGACAGCAGAGACAATAACGATTGTACTGTTGAACAGGGGTCAAACACATACAAGGGCTGAACAAAAATATGTAAACACCGCAAGAAATGCTTGTTTGAACAAAAATGCAGACTCTAGCTAAGCCCGAAGTTTGTGCTGTTGTATTTCACCACGATTGGCACCAGCGCAGTGCCCTCAATACGTTGCGAATGTCAGTCGTGGTCAGAAAAGTGTTCTGTGTATCTGTCAAGGCATTTGTTGGAGATAGACAATTTTGAACGTAGGTAAATTGTTGGTGCTCGTACGGTGGTGCTCCCGTAACCAAGGTAGACGAAGTGTTTGGTGTTTCATGAGGAATCGTATCTACAATTTATACCGCATACAGGGAAAACGGAAAAGCAACGTCCACCAAACCATAACGCGAACAAAAGTGTGTGGTGAGTGGTCCTGATGGACAATAACTGAAGAGGATCATGACCAGAACGACAGCTGAAAATAGTCACAGCAGGACTGAATGTCGGTTTCGAGAAACCTTTCAGCACCAAAACCACACTAAGGGAGCTCCACAAGCAGGGAGCTGGAATTCCAGCATCTCTAATCGGATGCCTCGGCCAGCCGCAGGCCGCGGGCACGTGCGGAAACGACAGATCCCTCTCCTCGCAGTCCGGCCTCTCTCCAGGCCTTTAAGCCGACAGCCGGAAGCGACCTCCCTGTTCCAGTGTTGTGTGTTCCCCGCCGCCTGCAGGTCACGTCTGCCACAGGCACTCTTTCTTTTCTGTTCTTCTTGTTATGTCGCAAATGGTGACAGTTGCTGGATAAGTGACTTAAGGCTATTTCTCTGTAAGCTGAAGAGCGAGTGGCTGTCACGTTTGTTCGAGTGAAGCTGCAGGTTCGTCCGAGATACGGCTGCAACCGTTGCATGTGTGTTCGACGCATGCATTCTCCCAGCCTCCGACTGTTATTTATCCTTTAAGTAATGAAACAGTGCACCACTTACGTATTTTTTCAAGCTTCGCGAGACGCATTTCGAGAATTTCTCGTTGTCACGATCAAATATTTATAATAGTATTTGTGTGTTGTGGTGCTTGTCTTGCATTGTAACCACCTTTTTGTGGTTATGAGAGACAGTACCTTCTCCTTTGTAAGACACATGCATACCATCAGTCATAACGTTTGTGAAATTTCACAGTCTGCGTGTGCTTTTTTCTGCGTAATATAGCAGGCGCAAAACGGTACCTTAACATAAAATAGACGATACAATACAGAGGCACAACACACATACAAAAAGCACACAAAATACTTACATAAATATCTTCACTTGGCAATGAGAATAAATTCTCTAAACGCGTAGTGCAAAGCATGAAAAAAAAATGTACCCAGTGCACTGATTCATTATTTACACCAGAAACTTTTGGACAACTCGAAGAGAGTATAGGTATCAACTAGCGCTACCGGTGGTCAGACAACGAAACACGCAAAATATGCATTCGAGTAAACCCACGTGTTTCTGACGGTCGAAACTATCACGAAATTGCGCATGCGCAATGTGAATGTGAAACGGCTGCACTCGGTTGTGGTGGGAAAACTCGAACGAACTTTATCATAACCATGTGACGCCGTTTTCAAACTGTCTCTACTGCGCATGCGCATCTTCGTGATAGTTTGGACCGTCAGAACCCTTTGGGTTTCCCCGAATGCATATTTCGTGTGCTTTGTTGTGTGGCCACAGGTAGCGCTACTTGTCGCCTTTGTTCTCTTCGCCTTACTCAAATGTTTCTGATTTACATACTGGAAGAGTGCACCTGGTATACGTATTTTTTTCCATGCTTAACACTATGAGCTTCGAAAATTTGTTCGCATTGTCAAATATAAATATTTAGGTAAGTATTTTCTGTGCTGTTTGTATGTGTTTTTTTGCCCCTATTGCACTGTACTGTGTAGTCTTTTTGAGGTTAAGACACCGTATTGTGCCTCCTATCGTATGCAGGACAACACACACACACACACACACACACACACACATACACACACACACACACACAAACACCTTCCCCCCCACTCCCCCCCCCCCCACACACACACAAACTGTGTAATTTCACAAACTGTATGAGTGATGGTTTGCTTATGTGTGGTTTTATGTGTAATGGAGGAAGCATAGAATCATATTACACAATTAATACCAACGTGAAATTTGATCATAACAGTGAGAAATTCTCTAAATGCGTCTTGCTAAGCATGAGAAAGAATGTAAGTAGTGCAGTGCTTATTATTTCAAGAATGAATGACAGTTGCTAATTTGCAGTAGACTCTTAGAATATATTATGAGCTCAAACATAACGAGGTATCACAAACGGAATGACGTCCTCCATGCAAAGCAGCACGGATTTCGAAAACATAAAGTGAGAAAAGTCGAGGGATACCAATATGCGCTTGAGCAACAAAGGGTACCTAGCGATTGGAAGAAACCGCAGGTCGTCCCCGTTTTTAAGAAGGGCCGTAGGACAGATGCGCACAATTATAGACCTGTATCGTTGACGTCAATCTGTTGTAGAATTATGGAATATGTTTTATGCTCAGTAATGGAGAAGGAAAATCAACTCTACAAAAATCAACATGGATGCCGCAAACAGAGACACTGCGAAACTCAGCTCGCACTATTTCGCCATGAGATCCATAGTGTCGGAGAAAATGGCGCTCAGGTTCATGCCGTGTTCCTTGACTTCATGATGGCATTTGAAACCGTCCCGCACAGCCGTTTAGTGAAAAAAAAATACGAACTTATCGAGTAGCGGAGCACATTTGGGACTGAGTTCAAGACTTCCTTGCAGACAGAACTCAACACCTAGTGCTGTTGAAGTTCTTCTTGTTATGTCCGTGCTTGCTACGAAAATATGACGAGGAACTAAGCCTTATGCAAAGCATCTTCTTTTTCTGTTTTGTTTCACCCAGACATGTTTCAGCACTTCCTGTGCTATATTCAATTGCTTACTTTTTTTTGTTTTCTAACTTATATGTTGCTATTGGACATTTATTTTGCCTCTGTTTTGAAAAATCGGAGAAGTCCAGTCTCAAGCGACCATAGGTCACGAAATCAGCCTATGCACTTCGCCAACAACATATGAGAAAGCACCACAGTACCAAAACTATGAGAAGCTGTAGATTGTGTAGCAGAATAACTACCGAATTAAATGTCCAATAGCATCACGTAAGTTAGAAAGTCCTAGAACTCAACACGTCACTGTTAATGGAACAAAACCGACAGATGTAAAAGTAGTTTCCGGTGTACCCCGAGGAAGTGCAATAGAACCGTTACTGTTTACAATATACATAAATAATCTAGTAAAAAGCGTTCGATGCTCTCTACGGATGTTCGCAGATGATGCGGTTATCTGTAACAAAGTAGCAATGCCAGAAGATAGTAATGATTTTCAGAATGACCTCCAGAGAATTGATGAATAGTGCAGGCTCTAAAATTTGACCCTGCACATAAATAAAAGTAACTTCTTGCGTACACTTAGGAAAAGAAATCCACTACTGTATAGCTACACTGTTGATGACAAACCACTGGAAACAGTATCTGCTGAAAATGTCTAGGAGTAACTATCCGGAGCGACCTTAAATGGAATGACCATATAAAACAACAGTGGAAAAAGCAGATGCCAGACTCAAATTCATTGGGAGAATCTTAAGGAAATGTAACTCATGCACGGAGGAAGTGGCTTATAAGGAGTTCGTTTGAACCACTCTTGAGCATTGTTCATCTTCCTGGGATCCCTACCAGATCGGACTGATAGAAGAGACAGAGAAGATTCAACGAAGAGCGTGGTGTTTCTTCACGGGATCATTTAGTAGGCTCGAGAGCGTTACGGAGATGCTCAAGAAACTCCATTGGCATACGTTACAAGAGAAGCGTTGTGCTTCACGGAGAGATTTACTACTGAAATTTCGAGAGAGCACTTTCCGGGAAGAATCGGCCACATATAACTTCCCCCTACATACGCCTTGCATAATGACAATAAGGAGAAAATTCCAGAAATTAAGGCCAATACAGAGGCCTACCGACAATCATTCTTCTCATTCGCGAATTTGGAAGGCACAGTTAGTGGTACAAAAAGTACCCTCCACCACACACCATTAGGTGGCTTGCGGAGTATGACGTAGATGTAGGTACAGATCGCGGTAATATCGCGTACACAAGTTATAAAACGATAGTGCGTTGGCGATGCTAACATTCGTATTCAGTTGATTTATGTGAATGGTTTCTGACCGGATTGTGGCCGCGCGACGGGAATTAAACAGACTCTGAACGAGGAATGTTAGTTGGAGCTAGACACATGGGACATTCCATTTCGGAACTCGTTAGAGAATTCAATATTCCGAGATCCACAGTGTCAAGAGCATACCGAGAATAACACTTTTCAGGCATTACCTCTCACCACGGACAACACAGTGACCGATAGTCTTCACTTAACGACTGAGAACAGCGGTTTCTGGGCTGAGTTGTCAATGCCAACGGACAAGCAACACTGCGTGGAATAACCGCAGATATCAATGTGCGACGATCGATAAATGTGTCTCTGGTACCGTGCGCCGCGGAATTCGAATCCCCGCCAGACGTCATGGACAACGAAGACCCCTAGAGGTCTCTGCATCATCGCGCCGTAAGCTGTGGCGGCGCGCGCGTACTGGCCTGCATGTAGTGTGAGGGCGCCACAGTGGACCACGTGGTTCCAGCAGCCAATAGCTGCGCCCCCGATAGCGTATTTAAGAGCCGGTCTCTCGCTCTGCCAGCATGCCCCAACCCCCCCCTCCAGAGCACCTCTTGCAATATGCTGATGACACCGCATTCCTCGCCCTCGCTCCTACCCTCCAACGGTCCCAACGCCTTCTCCAGAATCACCTTGACCTTTTTGCTGCATGGTGTAACCAATGGCTCCTGAAACTCAATCCTTCCAAGACCCAGGCAATCATTGTAGGTCGTACCACTCGCTCCTTCCGGCTCCTGGATTTCTCCCTTACTGCCTGCGCACGTCCTGTCCGTCTCACCCCCACCCTCACCTACCTTGGCCTCACCATTGACCGTCACCTCACCTGGATCCCTCTTCTTCGATCCATCCAATCCAAAGCCCACAACCGCCTCCGCCTCCTCAAACTCCTCTCTGGCTGGACATGGGGGTTGCACCCCTCTACCATCCTCCACACCTACAAATCCTTAATCCGTCCCATCCTCTGTTATGCCAGTCCTGCCTGGATATCTGCCCCCCCCCCCAAATTCTATCAGTCCCTCCAGATCCTTGAGCGTCATGCACTCCGCCTCGCCTTCCGTATCCGCCTCCCGTCCCCCATGCGGATCCTCTATGATCTCATTCCTTTCCCCCATCTGCTCCTCTTCCTCGAACATATCCGCATCCTCTACACCTCCCGCCGTCTTGAACCCCCTCACCCCCTGGTTGCTCCTCTCCTCTCCCATCCTCGCCCCCTGCCACGTCTTCACCATTGTGTCCCCCCTACCCTCCATCTCTACACCCTCCATCTCCTTTCCCAAGGTGGCTTCCGTCAACTCCCCCTCCCGGATGATGCCCTCTCTCCCTCCATTTATCCTTCCTATCAACTCTGATCCTCCCTCCCCCTCCTTTCCTCTGTCCTTTCCCTGGGCTCCCTCTTCCCCCCCCTTCCGTCCTGTTTCCTCCCCACTACACCTCTCCCTACCTCCCTTCTCCCCCCCCCCCAGTCCTTTTGTATTCCCCTCCTCTGCCTACCCCCCTCCCTGTCGCGTCTGCCCCCCACCCCTCTTATGGGTCCTCATCCTCCATCAGCTCCTTTCCCGGTTCCCCCCCCCTCTTCGCTTTTACTCTCCTTTCCCCCCTTTTTGTTTTCCCATCTCCTGTCCAGTTTCCCCCCACCTGCTCTCGACTGTGGTGTCACCTTTGCCAACTTTTTCGTGCTGTGTTCTAGTGACTATTCAGTGTTGTGTTGCGAACAGAAACCATGCTGTCGCTGGGTGTGCATTTTATATACTTTGCGAACAGAATCCAGACTGTCGCCGTGTTTTTTTAATTCTCTATTGTTTTCCCTGTCTGCTCCGTATGTATTTTTATTCGCTTCATCATCCCTCTGTTGTTTGTTTTAATTTCCCCGTTTTCTTTTCCCCTTGTTACTCACTAAGTCCCCGATTTTATCGCCTGTTTTTTATTATTATTTATTCTCCTGCTCTTTGTCAGAAAATCTATAGGCTGCAGAGCGGCGTCCTAAGCTGCTGCCAGCATTGAAATCCAATAAAGGAAAAAAAAAAAAAAGCTCTGCCAGCCATCCGTCTCCCCTCTCCCACGCGGATCCTCTACGATCTCATCCCCTTCCCCCACCTTCTCCTCTTCCTTGAAAGGATACGGATCCTGTACACCTCCCGCAAACTCGATCCTCCTCACCCGCTCGTCTCCCTGCTCCTCTCCCACCCCCGCCCGCTGCCGCGCCAGTATTCCCACGTCCCACCTGGTCTCCATCTCTCCACTCTCCTTACCCTCTCCCGAGGTGGCTTCCGCCAGCTCCCCCTCCCTGATGATGTCCTCCTCCCCTCCATCTACCCCTCCTACCAAATTTGATCCTTCCTCCCTCTTCCTGTATGTGTTCCTTTGGGCACCCTCCATCCTTCCCCTCCCCCTCCTCGCCACTTCTCCCCCGGGCCTCCCCTCCCCTGTCCTTATACTCCTCCTCCCCTCTCCTCAGCCATTGGCATCTCTGTTCTCCCCTCTCCTCCCTCTCCACCCACCCTCACCCTGCTTCTCCTCTTGGCAGGTCCCCGGACTCGCATACGCTACGTGGACTTTCGCGTGCCGGAGATCATCGCCATCTGTGTCTCGTGTGTGTGACGTCGTTTCGTGTTTTTAGTGTCCGCCGTCACGCTTCTCCGTTCACTTGTGCCATTGGATTCGTCACTGTTCTGTGCGCCGTGTCAACGTGTTTTCAGTGTCTTTCTCGTCGAGTGTGAACGGCTCCATGTTTTTTGTGTGACTGTGACCACTGTTTTTTGCCTGTCACTATGTTCATTTCATTCTCCATTTTTTGTACTGTGATTCTCAACTCTCTGGCTGAAGAGCGGCGTAGTATGCCGCTGCCAGCCTACCTGTTTTGTTCAGGTGTTAAAATAACAATAAAGTAAAAAAAAAAGCTCTGCCAGCCGCCGCCTCTACCGCTCTTTACTCCGCACTCGTGACCGGGATACACTTACCTGCCACCAGCAATTACAACGACACATCCGCAACCTTCTTACTGCAAAGAAACGCTGTGCCTGGCGCCAGACATGTACACAACTCAACACCACGCTCCCCATAAACTCTTCCAAGTATTGGTCTGCTTTCCACCGCCTTACTGGGAACTGCTCCACCCCCCAGTACCCTCTCCTCCTTGATGACCGTCCCTTTCCTGACAACCTTAGTAAGACCAACCACTTTGCCTCTCACCTCTCAGATGTTTTTTCCATCCCAGATGATCCCCACTTTGATTATTCCCTCTTCCCTGACGTCATGGACCGTACAAATACCTCTGTTCCTCCCCTTGCTCCTAGGTCCAGTACTTGGGCCACACACCACCATCTGAACTTAACACTCCCATCACTACACAGGACATCAGACTCACACTCCGCACTAAACGCAACACTGCTCTCAGCCACGACTGCATTACCTACCGCCACCTCAAACACTGCGCTCCCTCCTTCCTTTCAGTCCTTGCCACCCTCTACAATATCATCCTTGCCACTGGCTTCTGTCCCGACCTGTGGAAAACCTCCCATATCCTGAAGTTCTACAAACCCAACAAGCCTCCATCTGATGCCTCTCCCTATCGTCCTATCTGTCTCATATCAGTGTTCAGCAAGCTCTTGGAATCCATCCTTTCCCGGTGTATCCATCACCACCTCCACCAAAACCACCTCCTCCCCGACACCCAATGTGGCTTTCGACCTTCCTCCTCTGCCAATGACCAACTCCTCCACCTCACTCATCTCCAATCCCTCCAGCTTAACTCCTGTTGCTCCACAATTTTTGTCTCCCCCGACCTTGAAAAGGCCTACGACTGTGTCTGGCATCCCGGACTCCTGTTTAAACTCCAAACCTATGCCCTTCCTGTCAACTACATCTGTCTGATGGCCTCCTTCCTCTCTCGCCGCCCCTCCTATGTTACCATCCATAATGCCAATTCCCACACCTTCTACCCCTCTGCAGGTGTGCCCCAGGGCTCTGTCCTCTCCCCTCTCCTCTACCTCCTGTACACGGCAGATATGCCCCAACCCCTCCTCCAGTACACCTCTTGCAATATGCCAATGACACCGCATTCCTCGCCCTTGCTCCTACCCTCCAACGGTCCCAACGCCTTCTCCAGAATCACCCTGACCTTTTTGCCACATGGTGTAACCAGTGGCTCCTGAAAATCAATCCTTCCAAGACCCAGGCAATCATTGTAGGTCATACCACTCACTCCTTCCGGCTCCTGGATTTCTCCCTTACCGTCTGTGCCCGTCCTGTCCACCTCACCCCCACCCTCACCTACCTTGGCCTCACCATTGACCGTCACCTCACCTGGATCCCTCATCTTTGCTCCATCCAATCCAGAGCCCACAACCACCTCCAACTCCTCAAACTCCTCTCTGGCCGGACATGAGGGTTGCACCCCTCTACCATCCTCCACACCTACAAATCCTTAATCCATCCCATCCTCTGTTATGCCAGTCCCGCCTGGATATGTGCCCCCCCCCCCCTTCCAAATTCTATAAGTCCCTCCAGATCCTTGAGCTTCATGCATTCCGCCTCGCCTTCCTTATACACCTCCCGTCCCACACTCGGTTCCTCTATTACCTCATTCCTTTCCTCCATCTGCTCCTATTCCTCGAACATATCCACATACTCTACACCTCCCGCCGCCTTGATCCCCCTCACCCCCTGGTTGCTCCACTCCTCTCCATCCTCGCCCCCTGCCACGTCTTCACTGTTGTGTCCCCCCTACCCTCCATCTCTACACCCTTCATCTCCTTTCCCAAGGTGGCTTCCATCAGCTCCCCCTCCTGGATGATGCCCTCTCTCCCTCCATTAATCCCTCCAATCAACTCTGATCCTCACTCCCCCTCCTTTCCTCTGTCCTTTTCCCGGGCTCCCTCTCCCCCCTTCCATCCTCTTTTTTTTCCCCACCAAACCTCTCCCTACCTCCCTTATCCCCCCCCCCCCCGCCGAATCCTTTTGTATTCCCCTCCTCTGCCTTCCCACTCCCTGTCGTGTCCGCCCAGCACCCCCCACCCCTCCCCTCATCCTCCATCGGCTTCTTTCCCGCCGCTCCCCCCCTTCGCTTTTCCTCTCCTTCCCCCCCTTTTTTATTTTCCCATCATCTGTCCAGTTTCCCCTCACCTGCTCTCGGCTGTGGTATGTCACATTTGCCAACTTTTTAGTCCAGTGTTCCAGTGAATGTTCAGTGTTGTTCGTCTTTCTCGTGTTGTGAACAGAAACCATGCTGTCGCTGGGTGTGAATTTTATGAATTTTATGTCTTTTGCGAACAGAAACGAGACTGTCGCCGTGTTTTTTAATTGTCTGTCTATTGTTTTACCTGTCTGCTTCGTATGTATTTTATTAGCATCATCATCCCTTTGTTCTATGTTTTAAGTTCCACGATTTTTTCGCCATATTACTCTTTAAGTCTCCGTTTTTATCGCCTGTTTTTATTATTTATTCTCTTCATCTTTTTAACAAAGTCTGTAGGCTGAAGAGCGGCATACTAAGCTGCTGCCAGCCCGCCCTCTTCGGGGGGAATCGAAATTCAATAAAGGAAGAAAAAAAGCTCTGCCAGTGACGCTAATCGTTGCGTGAGTCTCGACACATCGCCTCCTCAAGACAGCGTGTTTATCGTACTTTGATCTTGTTAATCGTGGATGTCTTGGATTCGTTTGGTTATCTCTCTCACTCCGTTGCGTATTGCGTGCTGTCATCGTAAGGTCTTTCTCCATCGATCGTCGTTATTTCGTGTCCGTCCTTTCCGTTCGTTTGTTTGTGCACGAGCCGCTCTCCGTTTGGTCCCGCCGTGCTTTCTCGGCCACCCCGCGACCGTTCTGCTCGCTCTCACAAGCGGTTACAACAGTATCCGTTAGGACAGTGGGGCGGAATTTGGCATTAATGGGCTATGGCAGCTGACTACTGACTCGAGTGCCGTTGCTAACAGCACAATATCGACTACAGCGCCTCTCCTTGGCTCGTGACTATGTTGGCTAGACTGAAGACAACTGGAAAACCGTGGCCTGGTCAAATGAGTCCCGCTTTCAGTTGGTAACAACTGACGGTAGGGTTCGGGTATGGAGCAGACCCCCCCAAGAAGCCATGGATCCAAGTTGTCAACATGGCACAGTGCAAGCTGGTGGTGGCTCCATAATGGTGTGGGCTGTGTTTACATGGAATGGACTGGGTCGTCTTGTCCAACTGAATCGATTATTGACCGTAAATGGTTTTGTTTGGCTACTTGGAGCACATCTGCTATCATTCATGGACTTCATGTTAAAAAACAACGATGGATTTTTTTCAGATGACAATGCGCAGCGTTAAAGGACCACAAATATCCTCAATCGGTTTGAAGAACATTCTCTACAATTCGGGCGAACGACTTGGCTATGCAGATCGTCCAACATGAAACCCATCGAACTCCGTGCACAAAATCCTGCACCTTCAACACTTTCGCAATTATGAACGGCGAGGCAGCATGACTCAGTACTTCTGCATTACTACTCTATTTCCGAAAACTATTTGAATCAGTATTACATATACCCTTATTATCAAAAGTACGATCGTATAGAAAGATGTTGAAGAAACTTCAGGTGTACCCCAGGGTGCTTTGTTGAGTACCATGCTGTTCACGTTGTAGATTAATGACCTCGTGGACGATACTAATAGTAACCTAAGACTTTTCGCAGATGATGCAGTTGTCTACAATGAAGTACAGTTTGAACGGAGATGCCCAAATTTTCAGCCAGTCCTTGAAAAGACTCCAGGCTGATGCAAAGATTGGTAACTTGCTTTAGCCGGCCGCTGTGGCCAAGTGGTTCTAGGCGATTCAGTCTGGAGCCGCGCTGCTGCTGCTGGTCGCACGTTCGAATCCTGCCTCGGGCATGGATGTATGTGATGTCCTTAGGTTAGTTAGGTTTAAGTAGTTCTATGTCTAGGGGACTGATGACCTCAGATGTTAAGTCCCATAGTGCTCAGAGCCATTTGAACCATTTTTTAAACTTGCTTTAAGTCTTGAGAAACTTAAAACTGTGCTCTTCACAAAACAAGAAAACGTATAGAATCCCAGCAGTGAGTCACAGCTGGAATCGGTAAACTCATTTAAGTATGTACATCGTGTAACGGTTAGCAGGGGTATGAAATGGAACCATAAGATAGGCTCAATCGTGGGTAAAGCAAGTAGCAGACTTCGGTTTATTGGTAGAATAGTAGGGAAATACAATCAGTCTACAAAGTAGACTGCTTGCGAATCACTCGTGCTACTCTTCCTAGAACACAGTATTGCTCACGTGTGGGATCCATACGAAACAGGACTAGAAAGGGATACTGAATGTATGAAGAGAAGGGCAGTACGAAGCGCTACTGGTTTGTTTGATCCGCGGGAGAGTGTCACGGAGACGTCGAAAGTATTTAACTGGCAGATTTCCGAAGATAGACGGAAAATATCCCGAGAAAGTCTATTAACAAAGTTTCAAGAACCGACGACAACGGCATGGGAATTGTGGGTCTGCCTTGCTGCAAAACACTTTTGGTATTTACTCATTTTACTCCCCATACTAATTTCAGCGACCAATAAAATTATTACATGTGTACTGTTTGCTTTTTAAATATTGTTTTCTGTGACTGCTTTATTTACTATACATCACAGCATGGTTTTAAGATTGTTGTCACTGCTTGCGGCATATTTTCTGTGATTTTCCGTTGCTGTTTTTCTCGGCAACTGTGTGAGCGGCTGTCAGTAAACAAACACAAAACGCGAACTTATGTATGTCAGCGTTACGCAATCGGGGTGCGATAATGTGGATACAGACAAATTCAGCAATGCTGGAATATACCAACCCACATGTAACCCATGTCAGGCCCAATATGTAGGACAAACAAGCAGAAATTTTCGAACTAAGTACATAGAGCACACGAGAGCTCTAAAGAGTGACAGCACACTTCCATTTCCGCAGAACACCTAATGAACAAAAACCAAAAACCATAACCCCACAGATATTGAAAGTGATCTACACATCCTGAAACACAGAAACACTTTATACCGAGAATTAACAATAGAAGAAAATTATTGAATACAAAAGCCTATAATGGAAGGGAAAAACGTAACAAACGAAAACACTTCATCTTGTAACTACACAGTCTTTACCGCTTTGAGAGAAATGATATAGGACACAGAACAGAAAACAGGCACACACAAGAGAACCATTCCCCCATCACACACAGAGACATTAATAACGAACAGAAGTTGACAGAACTCCCGCTACAATTTTCGTATCCTTCTCGCAACATGCGATACATTTCTCGCGACATTCGCAAACAGCAAGTTGGTGTAATGTTTTGGATTGTGAGCGAAGTGCAAAACTTACGTTTCCTGTGCATAAAAGTAGCTGCAAGCCGTCCAACGAAAGTGAGTACACGACAAACTACGTAACAACCTAGTACACACTGAAACTGTATCCACAACACTATCGCTATAGCAACTGCATAACGCTGATGTACTTAAGTACGCGTTTTGTGTTTGTTTACTAATAGCCGCTCACACAGTTGCCGAGAAAAACGGCAACGGAAAAACAGAGATAATATGCCGCAAACACTAACAACAATCTTAAAACCAAGCTGTGAAGTATAGTAAATAAAGTATTATGAAAGTAGTCACAGAAAACAATATTTAAAAAAGAAACGGTACACATTTAATATTGTTTTACAATGTCTTGTAACTATGCTGTTGCTGCATGTTTTAGAATTAAAGAATCCACTGATGATGGCGATATTTTTCGCTGAAACTAGTATCCGTATGGGGAGTAAATAAATAAATAACAAAAGTGTTTTGCATCAAGGTAGATCCAAAATTTCCATATTGTTGTTGTTTGTATGCAAACACGAACCAATGGAAGAGTTGCAAGATAAAATTATCGTTCAAGAACCGAATTTAAATGATGACTCTCGGAATATACTACAACCCTCTGCATATCGCTCCCATAGGAATCGCGAGAACAAGATTAAATTAATTACAGAACACACAGGGCCATTTCAACACTCCTTCCGCGCTCCATACGCAAATGGCGTCGGGGAAAGCCCTAATAACTGGTACAATGGAACGGACCCTGTGCCATGCTTTTCATAATGCTTCGCAGAGTGTAATTGAAGATGGAGCTACTACCGTATCGAGCAGATCCCTTCCTCCAAGCCACGCCGCATACTGCTGTCCTGGAGACGCGGTCATAGCTCTCTCTTTCGGCTGTCACTGTTGTGAAAAGCAAGCAAATATACTTCCGCGAAAAAAAAAGAAAGGCCACCAGAAGGCATACGTCGATCAGACGGCGTTTCAATAAGGATGTCACGGAGGCGTCACCACAACACGAGACAAAGAGGTTAAAAGGTCAACTCTCATGGAGGAAGGAACACATCTTGTAGATACTGAAGCAGCGGAGTGAGTTGATTTTCAACAGTATGGATTAGCTATGGTATATCATCGGGTACTGTCTTCCGTAGTGTCCTCGGGTATATTCTATCATATGTCTTGCAATAAAAAAAGTAGATTGTTCAGCGTTTGAACTGATGGCTGATAGCAGTGCAGAAGTAGTCCTCTGTGCGTTTCCTTAACGTTTTCCCTGTCTTCCCTAGGTTTACTTATAGCCGTAGCTTACTACAGACTTTATTAATTTCTAACAAGCAACGTAGTAATCACATGTATTTTCCTTGCTCGTCGTCTGGTGACCAAACAAGGAACCGAACGACGGACTATTCTTAGATTAGATTAGATTAGATTAGATTTACTTTCATTCCAATTGATCCGTAGCGAGGAGGTCCTCCAGGATGTGGAACATGTCAGAAAAACAACAATACATGACAAATATTTACAACTAAAACAAATAAGCTAATGTACCATTCCACAGGTCCCAAGTGGAATGACCGTCATTTTTTAATGAACACTAAGAGTCATTTTACAAATACTAATGCACTGAATTTGAAATAAAAAAGTTTTTTATTTATTTGTAAGGTAATAAACATGTAATACAACTACTGTAATACTTATTTACAATGAACACATTACTGCACTGAAATGGTGCAGAAGTTAGATTATACTTACACACACACACACACACACACACACACACACAGACACACAAATTTTCAGTGAACACATTACTGCACTGAAATTGTGCAGAAGTTATGTTGTACTTATATACAAATCAGTTGGTTTTACTAAGAAATTCATCAATGGAGTAGAAGGAGTTGGCCACCAATAAATCCTTTAGGCTTCTCTTAAACTGAATGTCATTGGTTGTTAAGCTTTTTATGGCTGCTGGCAAGTTATTGAAAATGTGTGTTCCTGAATAATGCACACCTTTTTGTACAAGACTAAGTGACTTTAAATCCTTGTGAAGATTATTCTTATTTCTAGTATTGATTCCATGAATTGAGCTGTTGGTTTGAAAAAGTGATATATTTTTAATGACAAATTTAATTAAGGAATAAATATATTGGGAAGCTGTAGTTAGTATCCCTAGTTCCCTAAACAGGCTTCTGCAGGATGTTCTTGAGTTCACACCACATATAATTCTTACTGCACGTTTTTGTGCCTGGAAAACTTTAGCTTGGCTTGATGAATTACCCCAAAAAATAATCCCATATGACATTATGGAATGAAAGTAAGCATAGTATGCTAGCTTTTTCATTTTTATATCCCCTATGTCTGACAAAATTCGCATTGCAAACAGAGATTTGTTAAGACGCTTCAGCAATTCTGTGGTGTGCTCCTCCCAGTTGAATTTATTATCAAGCTGTAATCCCAAGAATTTAACACTGTCCACTTCTTCTATCTTCTTGTCATCGTATGTTAGACATATACTCTTGGGACACCCCTTACAAGTTCTGAACTGCATGTAGTGTGTTTTTTCAAAGTTTAGCGACAAAGAATTGGCTAGGAACCAGTGATTAATGTCCACAAATATTTTATTGGCTGATCTTTCTAAGACTACACTTGATTTGCTACTTATTGCAATGTTTGTATCATCAGCAAACAAAACAAACTTGGCATCTGGTAATGTTACTGATGAAAGGTCATTGATATACACAAGAAAAAGTAAGGGCCCCAAAATGGAACCTTGTGGGACCCCACATGTAATTAGTTCCCAGTTGGATGATGCCTGATAGCTTGATACATGTCTCTTTCCTAATAACACCCTTTGTTTCCTGCCAGAGATATAAGATTTGAACCATTTTGCAGCATTTCCTGTTACACTATAATATTCTAGTTTACTTAAAAGGATATTGTGATTTACACAGTCAAATGCCTTTGACAGATCACAAAATATACCAGTTGCCTGCAATTTTTTGTCTAATGAATTAAGTACATTTTCACTGTAAGTGTAGATAGCCTTCTCAATATCAGAACCTTTTAGAAATCCAAACTGTGACTTTGACAGTATGTTATTTGAGATAAGATGGTTATAAAGACGACTGTACATTATTTTTTCGAAAATTTTTGAGAATGCTGGCAACAGTGAAATTGGACGGAAATTTGATGCTATTTCTTTATCTCCCTTCTTAAACAGTGGCTTAACTTCAGCATATTTCAGCCATTCAGGAAATATTCCACTGATAAACGACTGGTTACACAGATAGCTTAATATGTTACTTAGCTCAGAATCACATTCTTTAATTAACTTTGTTGATATTTCATCATACCCACTAGATGTTTTTGATTTTAAAGATTTTATGATGGACATTATTTCTGTTGGGGTAGTGAGGGTCAAATTCATATTATGGAAGTTACTTGAAATGTCTGGTCTGTCAGTTCTGTCAGTTCTGCAGCATTATTTGTCTGGCAACTTCGTTCCTCTAACTAGCTTTCCTTCGCTGTCCTTTCCTGGTGGAGACGCGTGAGTCTCTGAAATACCTTGTATTCATTGTCCACCCATGTCTCAGGTTGATAATCTGCATGTCTCTCTTAGTTTCTAGCTGGCACTTTACATTTATCCTTGATGTCCGTTGCAGTACGAGAAAGGTTCCTTTTGTTGTCTACCGGAATATTCTTAATATCTTTCACGACTTGTCAGTGAATCTCGGGTTCTTAACATATGTTATCTTTCAACATGCTTAGGTCACAGAATTTCGGTTTGGATTCCCTTCCTTCCTTCTCTCAGCCATCTGTCACTATTCCCTGACGCTGCACTTTGTGTGATAGTGTTTTAATTTTCCTACTCTGGAAATGGATTAATTTTTATACTCGTCTGTAGTAATCTGTTTCACTGTTTCAAGTTGTTTGATATTTATTTAGCTGAACACTTTATGATCTCCTAAACTGTATTCTCTCTCACAGAAACTTCAGTTCTTTGAAGTACATTCTTAAATCGCTTAATTTAGTATCTGGTCTACGTTACAATGGATGACTGTGGTTCGGAAATATTGGCTCTCTTTATCGAAAATGTTGCTTATTCAACAACAAAATTACTGCAGCGTGACCGGAAACTACGCACTTCGTACCGACGCCCTGTAGTTATCAGCCACAGGATGTAGACGCTGTGTCCTTCTTGATCATTTTATGGACTAGGTTCTGAAATTAGAAAAAAACTAAAATTAAACTCTTCCCGAACAGACCATGAAGGCCCAAAGGTACCGACCGCCAGCCGTGTCATCCTCAGCCCACAGGCGTCACTGGATGCGGTTATGGAGGGGCATTTGGCCAGCACACTGCCCTCCGGCCGTATGTCAGTTTCCGAGACCGGAGCCACTACTTCTCTATCAAGTAGCTCCTCAGTTTGCCTCACAAGGGCTGAGTGCATCCCGCTTGCCAACAGCGCTCGGCAGACCGGATGGTCACCCATCCAAGTGCTAGCCCAGCACGACAGCGTTTAACTTCGGTGATCTGACGGGAACCACTACTGCAAGGCCGTTGGCGAAATTAGAAAAACGCTACTAAAATTTTAACACAACAAAGAGTTTGTCCATTGAAAAAGGACGATTACGGTTTAAAGTCCCATCGACATGGAGATCATTAGAGCCGGAGCACAGTACCGGAATGTTTCAAGAATGGGGAAGGAACCAGGAACCAATTGACACGGGAAACCTAAATTTCGATGGTCGGACGTGGATTTACACTGTCGTTCTCCCGACTGCGAGTCCAGCGTGCTAACCACTGCGCCACCTCACTTGGTAGTTGCTGGGAGGTTGTAGTTTAAGTCCATCTGCTCACAGATGTCCAGTGTGGCCTCACATTAGGCAGCGAAACAAGTAGTTATCCCAATGCGCTAATGCGGAACCGTTTTACGCTGAAAAAAAGTTCCGATTTTGGTCACCAGGTGCAAATCTTGCGTTGTGAATGCAAGAAAGACGTTGTTAAATGTTTCAACCTGTATTGGCTTATGAATGGGACTTGGACAGAAAAGGTCAGACAAGTGGGAGAGACATAAAATTGATTCTAGTATTAACCGACGCTCACACAGATTGTTCAGCATGAGCACCGAAGACATAAACGAGATGCTGCGTCCATAAAACTACATGATTAACAGTTGCTCACAGTTGTTCTGGTGGCATCTGAACAACGTGTTCCTGTATACTGGGCTTCAGATCAGGTAGAGGCCGAACCTGTTCCTGGTAAACGCTGTCTTTTAGATATCTCCAAAGCCAAAGGTCACTTGTTTTCAGATCAGGTGATCTTGCAGGCCCTCCCCCATATGGAAAACCTCGGGAGATTATAACACGTTCGTGGATGGTTACATTAAGCAGATCTTTCACTGAGCGAGTGAAATGAGGTGTTGCCCAATCTTGCGTGAAAACAGTGGTTTGCTACACTTTTACAAAGCAGGAATCACATGCTGTACAATGAGATCACGATTATGTACAGACGCCACGGTATACCTGAAGGTCCCTCTGGGTGTATTCTCTTCGAAGAAGAATGGACTGAGAATAAAGGCACTTGTGAATCCACACCACACAGTCACATACTGCGAGTGCAATGGCTCTTTGTGCATAGCACGCGGTTCAACAGTAAACCGACTTCGGCAGTTCTGTATGTTCACTGCACCCCGTAGTGTAAAATGTGCCTCGTCATTCCATAGAATATTGTGCAGCCACATGTCACCAGCTTCGATCCGTGCCACAAACAAAAAAGCAAACTCAGAACATTGCTACGAATCATGAGGTTTCAGTTTGTGATGTAACGGGCGAGTTGTGGCGCCCTGGAAATATTCTAAGTTCGGAGTTGGCATGACCGCACGGGCCGCTTGGCAAGCCGGGGCCTATCAGCAAACACGTGGTGCTGAACGTTAGCCGGACGAGAGGGGTAGCCCCAGCTCATGGTCCAGGCCGAGCACGTGGCTGGGAATTCCTTGGTGACGCTGTGTCGATGAAAGAGACTTGTATGCCGAGAGCGCCAAAGATGGCGGACTTTGTGAAACCATCATGGCAGACATTTCACAGTTCGTATAGAAATTAATAGTACCCAGGTTAATCATGACACCTCAAAAAGAAACATGTACATTACTATTATTTGCGCTACGATTTTGAAGGTGTAATCAGATTTTCAATATCTTTATTAGTTTAAAGTTTAGTATCAGACGGTAAATTATACAAGCAACACCCAGCAAGGAATTTCCAAAATGTAAATGCTTCATCCGATTTCGTCGATCGATGTGTCTTAAGAAAGCTATTAGTGTAAACCTAAATTGGTATAAATTACAGGCAAGTAACTTGAATAGTTAGTTATTGGAGGTCAAAGTGGCCGATTACTGTCGATCGCGTCAGGCCATAAGTACTCCACAGTTACACGAAAAAACGGTAGCAGCATGCTTATAAATATAGATTTATTCATCTATGTCTTTGTTTATATCCGATATATACTATTCATCAAGAATTGTTGAAATATTTACTGTGTTTTAGAAAGCAGAGAGACATTAGGCTACTGGCCTACCTTTTGTTGCTATTCCTTTGATATATGTTTATTTAATTTATTTATGTATTTTTTCTTTACAGACGAATGGAAAAACTGATAGAAGCCGACCTCGGGGAAGATCAGTTTGGATTCCGTAGAAATGTTGGAACACGTGAGGCAATACTGACCATAGGACTTATCTTAGAAGATTAAGGAAAGGCAAACCTACGTTTCTAGCATTTGTAGACTTAGAGAAAGCTTTTGACAATGTTGATTGGAATACTCTCTTTCAAATTCTGAAGGTGGCAGGGGTAAAATACAGGGAGCGAAAGGCTATTTACAATTTGTACAGAAAGCAGATGACAGTTATAAGAGTCGAGGGGTATGAAAGGGAAGCAGTGGTTGGGAAGGGAGTGAGACAGGGTTGTAGCCTATCCCCGATGTTATTCAATCTGTATATTGAGCAGCATTAAAGGAAACAAAAGAAAAGTTCGGAGTAGGTATTAAAATCCATGGAGAAGAAATAAAATCTTTAAGATTGGCCGATGACATTGTAATTCTGTCAGAGACAGCAAAGGACTTGGAAGAGCAGTTGAACGGAATGGACAGTCTCTTGAAAGGAGGGTATAAGATGAACATCAACAAAAGCAAAACGAGGATAATGGAATGAAGTCGAATTAAGTCGGGTGATGCTGAGGAAATTAGATTAGGAAATGAGACACTTCAAGTAGTAAAGGAGTTTTGCTATTTGGGGAGCAAAGTAATTGATGATGGTCTAAGTAGAGAGGGGATAAAATGTAGACTGGCAATGGAAAGGAAAGCGTTTCTGAAGAAGAAAAATTTGTTAACATCGAGTATAGATTTAAATGTCAGGAAGTCGTTTCTAAAAGTATTTTTGTGGAGTGTAGCCATGTATGGAAGTGAAACATGGACGATAAATAGTTTGGACAAGAAGAGAATAGAAGCTTTCGAAATGTGGTGCTACAGAAGAATGCTGAAGATTAGGTGCGTAGATCACATAGCTAATGAGGAGGTATTGAACAGAATTGGGGAGAAGAGCTTGTGGCACAACTTGACTAGAAGAAGGGATCGGTTGGTAAGACATGTTCCGATGCATCAAGAGATCACAAATTTAGCATTGGAGGGCAGCGTGGAGGGTAAAAATTGTAGAGGGAGACCAAGAGATGAATACACTAAGCAGATTCAGAAGGATGTAGGCCGCAGTAGGTACTGGGAGATGAAGAAGCTTGCACAGGATAGAGTAGCATGGAGAGCTGCATCAAACCAGTCTCAGGACTGAAGACCACAACAACAACAACATGTATTTAATAATGTATGTTAGAGCGTGTTTATGGTCCAGCCGTAGGAATATTTATTTAATTTCAAGTTATTTAAATGTAAATCCAGTATTTCCAAAGTGTTTCATTGTGTTTGGCTTATAAATATGGCGGGAGCGCTCTAGCCATCACAGCGCTCGTGAATGGGGAGACTGGATGGAAGTGGGAGAAGAGCATCGTTTGGAGAGTGGACATGGGAGTTGTGAACAGTGCGGCGCGAGGGACAGTTGCACAGGACACGGGGAGGCTGGACGCGACGGTGCGACGGACGCACGGTAGCAGGAAAGACTTGGAGAGTGGAGCGGTTTGCGCGTGGTCGCGAGAGATGGAAATACTTCGGAGTGCCGACTTGTGAACTTGTGAGATTTCCTTGGTTTCCGCAGTGAAGACGTAGTATGCATTTAGAAGTGAATATTTCGCGAGCTACGTTGTCGTTCATAACTAATTACGTGTAGTAGGAATGTATTGTTTCCCTGTTATTCAACTTATATTTTATTTAATTGCTGGACCATCGACACCAATAAGTGTTTTCAGAAATATACCGCATTCTCAAAAGTGCTTCTACTATTGTACTCATCATTTAAAGTCGTTGAGATAGAAATTGCAGATATTATTTAATTGCAATCTTTCATTTATAAATGTCTATATTACGTTCTAAACTCGCAATTGCCGAGTGATAGGAACCGTCAACCATTCGATTCATGTGTCTATTCGTATTGTATACTGTAGACTCAGCAGTATTTGGCCTGTAATGCGGCAACTACGTATCCCAGCCCCTACACAACGAAACCAGGCAAAACTTTGAAAATTTCAACTCTCAGGCTACGTAGTTGAGGGCCATCACCACAACACATCATCACATCATCATTTTTATTTAGAAAGCCCGCAAGTTGCTGCACCGAATGGGTCTTTTACGGGAACCAGTGTAATGTAAATCGCAAAATTTCCGTAGGGTTGACCATCGGATAGACAGTTTTCCTCGTACTGCGTGGGCACTACCACTACCCGGGGCTCGTGCTGCACGGTCAACTACAGCAGCAGCAACCTCGTCAATAACTTCCACCGGGACAGGACGCCTTCCCTTTCCAGATGCCACACCAAGCTTGCCCGTGTTTTCGAATTTCATTATCATCTTCTTTAAACCATTTGATGACATCGAGCCTCACCTCAGTCCTTTCAGTTGGCGACACTGTCAGAACTACACTGTAGTTGCCACCGTTCACATAGAGCTGCTTCAGTGACAGCGCCAGGTCTCTCATGTCGATAGCCATACCGTTCACCCACGTTGTGGTTTGTCAAATGGGATCGTGGATGTCATACCGTGATGCAAACAGTGTACACCACTAGATTTGCGCCTCATAGGCAAAATTGGAAGTAACTTTCTCCCATCATAAGTCGGTTCTGCATTAACGCAACAGCGTATCCACCAAGTTTCTCTTCCAGACGATGATTGCAGCCCATACAGTGTCTCCAAGAGTAGCTGGACTTTAACATTAAAAATCAAGAAATGGTATCCCTATTTCGTGTACACACGCTTTATGGCCACGCGCGTTGCTGTGCTGTTCCTCACAGAATGGGCGGGAAGAGAAGCTGTGGAAAAACTTCGTTGAGTTCGCTCGCATGACACGTGAGAGACAACTGGCTGTCGTATCACGTGCATCGCCAAATCACTGCACTTGTACTCTCATGTGTGCTGTATTCTTACTTTGCCCGCTGATAAAGCATACTATGCCGCAACTGTCGTTTGCATGAAAATTATTTTCTGAGGGCCATACGGCAAGACCATACTTGAAGGCTGCTACTTGTTTCTCCATCTGTAGCTACACTGAAGAACCAAAACATTGCGACTACTGTCCACACTGAAACAATGCCTCTTGCTGGCGCTGTGGGTTTGTGACGCGGCAAGGAAAGTATCGAGTGGTTATAATTAAAATGGGCTTACTAACGGGGGTCCAGGGTGGGCTGTAATTACTGTACGGCAGCAAAACTTCGTAGATACTCTAAAGCCTTAGTGCGTAATGATTTACACTGGAAAAAAAATTGTTCCACTTTTGCCCAACAGGTAAATTCAAGAAAGGCAAATAGAAATTTTTCCATATGTAATTGATTAAGATTGGAATGTGGGCAGAAAAGATGAAACATGTAAGAAAGGCGTAATGATGTTTATATTATTAACCGCTACATACATAATTTGTTCAATACGAGCACCGAAGATGTCGACGAAATTCTGTACACCGCCAGATTTGCACCTGGTGACGAAAACTGAAACTAATTTTTTCCAGCGTAAATGGCTTCCGCATTAACGCATTAGCATTTCTATGGAGGTTCGCTGCTATACTGGACCTCCATGAGTAGCTGCACTTTAATTATAATCAACTGATATGCAAGCGGAGTAGGGACATACAAGCCGCAAATGGGGAAATCCACTTACAGAATCGACTCTAATTAGGGCCAGATCGTTACAGCCCGTCGACTGCGAATGAGTATCTCGGAAAAGGTGGAGCTGGTCTACTGTTCGAGTGCTACTGTCGTCATCATCTATGGAATGCGGTTGAAGGACGCTGAAAGCACGACTAGGCGACAAGGTGTCGGACGTGCACGATTAAAAACAGAACATGGAGATCGGAGGCTCTCTCACTCTGTAAAGGACAGATGGCAATCTGTAGCTGATGTGATTGGAGAATACAATGCTGGTGGAGGAACAAGTGTTCCGCAGCGCAAATTCTTGAACACGTGACTTTACAGAAGAATGCCCATTTTATGTTTCTGAGTTGACCCAGCAACATCATTAATTACGACTCCTGTGGGCAGGGGATCGTCGAAACTGGACCGTGGATCAATGGAAACGTGGCACCTGATTGGAAGAATAACATTTCCTGTTACACCAGGTCGATGTTAGTGCCTGGAACGATTCCTCACAACATGCACTGTGGCATAGATGCAGATCGGCGTGGTTAGCGTTACACTACGGGGGACAACCACCTGCGCTTCCATTGGACCTGGAGTAGTAATAAAATGCACCGTGCCAGCTGTGTATAGCGTAGTGTTATAGCATAATGGCTGCTGTTCATTGGTGACGAAGGCTGGAATTTGCACGCCAGTACCGCAACTCAACGCCCGTTGAAAGACGACAAAAAAAAAAAAAAAAATGGCTCTGAGCACTACGGGACTTAACTTCTAAGGTCATCAGTCCCCTAGAACTTAGAACTACTTAAACCTTACTAACCTAAGGACATGACACACATCCATGCCCGAGGCAGGATTCGAACCTGCGACCGTAGCGGTCGCGCAGTTCCAGACTGTAGCGCCTAGAACCGCTCGGCCACCAAGGCCGGCTGAAAGGCGACAGGTGGGCTTTTCACATGAATCACGTTTTATGCTCCATCGGACAGATGGCCGTCTGAAAACGAACACATCTATAATCATTCGAGGGATCCAGACTGGATAAAGAGCATTGTGGCCTGGAAAATGTTTTCGTGACTTTCTCTGGGTGGTCTCGTCATTCTGGGATGCACAATGGATCAACACAACTACTCATCTGTTCTTGGAGACCACGTCCACTCCCACACGCAGTTTGTTTTTCCTCGATACCATGGCATCTACCAGCTGGGCGATGCAACGAGCCACACATCTCACAGTTTAGATGTGTTATTCAAAAATCACGAGGATGTATTTACCGCACTCTACCAGCCATCAAACATTCCGTATTAAAACCAAATCGAGAATCTGTGCGACCACCTCGGTCGGGCTGTTCGCACCGTGGGTCCTTAACTGAGAAATCTAGCTCAACTGGCCAGGCCAGAGCACTGAAGTCTGCGTGGCTTCACATCCCTCTCCTTACCTTCCAGAATCACACTGATTCTCTTCCTGCACGTTTTCGGTGCAAAAGGTGGATATTCAGACTTCTGAGGGCACCACATGAACGTGACTGGACCACGCAGACCATGTATTTTTATCAGTTACGTCTATCGTAGACTATGTAGTGAGGAATGCAACATTTAATTAGAATGGAAGGAAAAAAATCTTATTCTGGATCAGTCACGAAGTTTTTCGTCATCCCACTATGCGTCTTGATGGTTAACAATCGTCATCGGATGGAAGAAACTTTCACATAATAGTTCGTGTTGGCTAGCACTGGCAGTTTCTTGCACCAACAGCATGTTAGATAGCTGAGAAGTTAAGTTGTGTCTTGGACAGTTAATAATTATTTAATTCAAGTAACCACATAATCTATAGATGTAATGGAGAAAATGGTTTAAAAATGGCTACTCTTGCTCTTCGTATAATTGCTAGTCTTGAAAAATAAATAAAACAGAGTCAACCTTCTGACATACTTTGCATGTTTCTAGTCAATAATGTGTTAATACTTGTAACGCATCGCTTAGAAAATACCGACGATACAAAACGGATCAGTAAGAATATTATATGCCGTTCACTCGCGATCGCCATTAGTTACCTCTTGAAGGAGTTAGGCATTTAAACAGCACTACCACAATAGATAGGCCTATATTCATCGAGGGAATTATTTGTGAATAATACTGTTTGAGAAGAAGAGTTATGTCCACACCTACAACTCCAGAGGGAGAAACGACCTTTATTACACAGTATCAAAGCTGTCAGTGCCTCAGAAAGGAGTTAGATATTCGGCAACAAAAAATTTTGAACGTTTGTTCAGTAACGGAAAAGTCTCACAGATTGCAAACGAAATTTCAAGCCTAATCTAAAACTATTTCTCCTGCACAATGCCTAGTACACGGACGGATTTCTATTTAAAACTAACTTTAAAATAGGTGCATGAGTAGGATTGAAAAAAAATAATGTGCTCAGTGATGTTAATGTTGAACATGGGTTCAAAAATGGTTCAAATGGCTCTGAGCACTATGGGACTTAACATCTGAGGTCATATCCGGACGGAGTGGCCGAGCGGTTCTAGGCGCTACAGTCTGGAACCGCGCGACCGCTACGGTCGCGTAAGACGTAACATCCCGTTTATTCCGGAGGCAATTGCACATATCGGCATGCGGTTTTCGGCAAATCATAGCAGACTATGGGTCACATACGTCGGTACATGCACAATAAAAAATGGTTCAAATGGCTCTCAGCACTATGGGACTTAACATCTGAGGTCATCAGTCCCCTAGAACTTAGAACTACTTAAACCTAACTAATCTAAGGACATCACACACATCCATGCCCAAGGCAGGATTCGAACCCGCGACCGTAGCAGTCGCGCGGTTCCGGACTACAGCGCCTAGAACCGCATTGCCACCGCGGCCGACCACGCACAATAATCACAACGTTTATATTGACCAAGATAATGAGGCAAGTATATGTTTTTTAAATGGGACACTTTACTTTTTTACCATCATTTGAACGCTCTGGAAAAGACGCGTATAGTGATGTAACGCATGTTGCTATTGTGATTCAAACTTTGCTTAAAACAGGGCGGATGAGGATTTTTGTGTAGCGTAGACCGTGCATGCTGCATAGAGCACGGCAACTCGGCCTGCGGGTCGCGCGCGGCGTGTTTACAGTCTGCAGCCGCTTCCGACCGCCTCGACCTTCAATCGTACAATATTTCCCAGCGTCGTTTAAGCGAAGTTTGAATCAGAATAGCAACATGCGTTACATCACTATACGCGTCTTTTTCAGAGCGTTCAAATG
Source organism: Schistocerca cancellata (assembly GCF_023864275.1). Classification (NCBI taxonomy): domain Eukaryota; kingdom Metazoa; phylum Arthropoda; class Insecta; order Orthoptera; family Acrididae; genus Schistocerca; species Schistocerca cancellata. The sequence goes on from NC_064626.1 coordinate 844,989,871, forward strand.
ATGGTAAAAAAGTATATCGTCCCATTTAAAAAACATGTACTGTACTTGCCTCATTATCTAGGTCAATATAAACGTGATTATTGTGCATGTACCAAGTATGTGCCCCATAGTCGGCTACGATGCGCCGAACACCGCTTGCCGATACGTGCAATCGCGAACGGAATAATGGGGGTGTGACGTCTTACGCGACTCGCCCTATATAAAGTACTCTATAAATGGACTTGAATTTTTATCATTTTGTCTGAGCATTCTGTGTATTTAATAATGGACAGAGAAGCATGAAGGACTTCGCAATTCTGTTGAAAGCAGTGTGTGTCCCCATCTTTATGTCTCTGAGGACATTGGACTTGTATTCTAGAGAAACCCGCAATAGAATTTAAAGATTAGAAATTCTCGTGGGAACAGGTATTGTACCAACCACCGAGGAAGTCAAAGAAAGGCTCGAAGAAGCATCCCAGAGAAAGAGGGCCCTGTCAGGGAGGAACGGGAAGGGAAGAGATGGGAAGGGAAAAGACGGGGGCGGCTAGGGGGCGTTCTTTCACTGCGGGGCGCAGGTAGGCCGCTTTCTCTCGCGTTTTTTACGAGCGGAGAAATCGCGCTGGAAGGCACGGCGGCTCAGCACGCTACCTGCGAATCCATTCGCCAAAACGGAACGGGACCCCGGCGGAGCGCCGCACCTGGCAGCCCGGTGGCGGGTACACTCACGTCCGGCTGGCACCCAAGGCGTAGGGCTCAACTCGCCTCCCCCAGTACAATGGGGAGTAAAGTAAAATGCGCAAATACTGATCAACGGATATACGTTTCCATAATTTATTCCTACGGAACCAATGTGAGGAGATACTCATTGATGTAGAGCATGACGTAAAACGAGAATCCGCAATACCTATTTACAAAAAGAAAGAGATATGCTAATGCCCATTCACAGATCCTAAGCGAAATGGTCCTCATGGATGTGAAATATAGTTAAGAATAAATAGGCCACAAAACGATCAATTTCTTCATTTAGTGTACCACAGCCTCACACTGACGAGATAATAGTCAAGGGATACCTCCTAATATCGTGTTGGACTTCCTTTTGCCCTGCTTCATGCAGCAACTTGACGAGGCATGGACTCAGCTAGCGGCTGGAAGTCCGTTACAGGAATATTGTGCCATGCTGGCTCTACAGCCGTCCATACTTTCGGAGGTGTTGCCGGTGCAGGATTTTGTGCACGGAGTGACCTCTCGATTATGTCCCACAAATATTCGGTGGGATTCGTGTCGGGCT